>NC_077227.1:280102576-281302576 GCF_027887165.1 Monodelphis domestica
AATTCAGATATTAAGGAGGACCAATCAGGATTACACAAGATCTGGCAGCTTCCACACTAAAGGATCACAAGACTTGGAATATGATATTCAGAAAGGCAAGAGAATTGGGTCTTCAGCCAAGGATCACCTACCCATCAAAACTGACTGTATACTTCCAGGGGAACATATGGGCATTCACCAAAAAGAAGAGACCAGAACTAAATGGAAAGTTTGATATCCAAACTCAAAGATCAAGAGAAACATGAAAAAGTAAATAAGAAAGAGAGGGAAAAGGGGAAAAATGTTTTTTTTTTTTTAAATTTAAACTTTTTTCTTTAAGGGCTTTAATAAGATCAAATTGCTTATATTTATATATGGGGGAAATGTTATTTGTAACTCTCAAAAATTATATTCAGTATTATAGTAATTAGAAGAATCATTCATAGGAAGAGATTGGGGTAATAAGTGATATGCAAAAAAAAAGAAAAAGGGAGGGTGGAATTGAAGATGACACCAAAAGAAACTTGAAGAAATAAGATAAATAGGATAATCTTTATCATGCAAAGACACACATGGGAAGAGGAGGGGAAGAATACTATTATAAGAGGGAGAGGAAGAGAGTGTTAATAGTTAACACTTAAACCTTACTCTCAGTGAAATCAGTTCTGAGAGGGAAGAGCATCTAGATCCATTGGGGTACTGAATTCTATCTTACCCTACAGGGTAAGGTACCATAACAAAGTTCATTTGGAAGAACAAAAGATCAAGGATATCCAGGGAAATAATGAAAAAAAAATGCGAAGGAAAGGGGCCTTGCAGTACCAGATCTCAAACTATACTTTAAAACAGTGGTCATCAAAACAATATGGTACTGGTAAGAGAAAAAGGAGGATCAGTGTAATAGACTTGGGGTAAATGACCTCAGCAAGACAGTCTATGATAAACCCAGAGATCCCAGCTTTTGGGACAAAAATCCACTATTTGATAAAAACTGCTGGGAAAATTGGAAGGCAATATGGGAGAGATTGGGGTTGGATTAACATCCCAATTAACATCCCACACCCTACACCAAGATAAACTCAGAATGGGTGAATGACCTGACTATAAAGAAGGAAACTATAAGTAAATTAGGTGAACATGGAATATTATACTTGTTAGATATCTGGGAAAGGAAAGATTTTAAGACCAAGCAAGAGTTAGGGAAAAAAATAACAAAATGTAAAATAAATAATTTTTATTACATTATATTAAAATGTTTTATATAAACAAAATCAGTGCAACCAAAACTAGAAGGGAACTAACAAATTGGGAAACAATTTTCATAACAAAAACCTCTGACAAAGGTCTAATACTCAAATTTATAAAGAGTTAAATCAATTGCACAAAAAAAAATCAAGCCATTCTCCAATTGATAAATGTGCAAGGGACATGAATAGGCAATTTCAGTTAAAGAAATCAAAACTATTAATAAGTACATGAAAAAGTGTTCTAAATCTCTTATAATCAGAGAGATGCACATCCAAACAACTCTGAGGTATCACCTCAGACCTAGCAGATTGGCTAACATGACAGCAAAGGAAAGCAATGAATTCTAGAGGGGATGTGGCAAAGTTGGGACATTAATGCATTGCTGGTGGAGTTGTGAATTGATCCAACCATTCTGGAGGGCAATTTGGAACTATGCCCAAAGGGTGCTAAAAGACTGCCTGCCCTTTGATCTAGCCATAGCACTGCTGGGTTTATACTTCAAAGAGATAATAAGGAAAAAGACTTGTACAAGAATATTCATAGTTGCGCTCTTTGTGGTGGCAAAAAATTGGAAAATGAGGGGATGCCCTCCTGTTGTGGAATGGCTGAACAAATTTTGGTATATGTTGGTGATGGAATACTATTGTACTCAATGGAATAACAAACTGTAGGAATTCCATGTTAACTGGAATGACCTCCAGGAATTGATGCAGTGTGAGAGGAGCAGAACCAGGAGAACATTGTACACAGAGACTGATACACTGTGGTACAATTGAATGTAATGGACTTCTCCTTTAGTGGCAGTACAGTGATCCTGAACAACTTGGAGGGATTTACAAGAAAGAATACATTCCACTCTCAGAGAAAAAACTTTGGGAGCAGAAACACAGAAGAAAAACAACTGCTTGATTATATGGGTCTAGGGGGATATGGCTGGGGATGTAGACTCTAAATGATCATCTTAGTACTAACATCAACAATGTGGAAGTAGTTTCTAATTAAGGACACATGTAAAACCCAGTGGAATTGCTCATCGGCTATGGGAAGCAGTGGGGATAGGAGAGGGAGGGAAAGAATATGATTCTTGTAACCAAGGAATAATGTTCTAAATTGACTAAATAAAATAAAAAAAAAGATCATGGTGAATGTTTTTTGCAAATATAAAGGCATTACAGATATCTAATGTTAATCATAAAAGACACATTTTCTTCATTTCATGTTTTTCCTTGCTTTAAATTCATTAGTAACATTTACTTTTTAAGAGCCCAAATTGGGGTTTTGTTTTTGATTGAAGCCCCAGTCCTCTGCACAAACCACTAGGATTTTTCTTTTTTTGATGTTGAGATGTTCATAAACTCTTTCAGAATGGTTGGAATGAAAATACTTTTCCTAGTTTTATAAAAGCTTCACCCTTCAGAAAGTGTTTTTGCAGCTGGGTAGCCCAGTGGATTGAGAGCCAGGCCTAGAGTCGGGAGGTCCTATGTTCAAATCTGGCCTCAGACACTTCCCAGCTGTGTGACCCTGTGCAAGTCACTTGACCCCCATTGCCTAGCCCTTACCATTCTTCTGCCTTGTAACCAATACACAGTATTGATTCCAAGACGGAAGGTAAGGTTTTGTTTTTTTTTTAAGTGTTTTTGCAACTGACTTCAAAAATTACATGATCAACCCAGGATAGTCTGCATAGAATGAGCCACCTAGAACTCTTGTTTTTGAGAAGTCAAGTTCAGAATTTTTACCATTTCAGGTAACTATAACAAAGAGGTGTAGATGTTGATATTTCCATAGAAATGAAGTATTTGAATCCTTCTTTTCTTTTTTCTGTTCTACCTCCTTTACTCTGTTAGATCAAATTTTCCTAGTAAAAGGGAAAAATATTGTTTAATAGTGTGTGAGAAACGGAGTAGATTCAAGAAACTTTTGAACATTAGTATTAGAACATGTTCTTGGAAGGCACAGTTTTATTTTAGTTGCAAGTACCTATTTTTAAACCCTAAACATATTTTGCCAATATGTAATTACAACTAGTTTCTGTTTTGTTGCCATCTTTGTACTTGGTAATGTATCTTTTGAGATTATTCATTATTGCCCAACTGTTCCATTTGAAATACTCATAAAATGTTTAAAGCTCTTGAGAAAAATGAATGAAAAAATCTTACATTTAATATTTTCTCACATTAAAGAAGTGGAAACACTAACTACTAACTGAGAATTAGTTTGTATTTTTCAATGGAAAAAAGGCATATGAAAACTTTTTTATTCTAGCTGCTTGGTAGTATTTGACAAAAGCACCTTATTCTGTCCTATACCTTATAGCCCCCCCAGAGACACTTTCTTCCTGGCTGCTCCTCCAAGATACTCTACCTCCTGATATTAGGCATTTTTGCTGGCTGTCCCTCATGCCTGTAATATTCTCCTTTCTCATTTGTATCTTGTAAGCTTCCTTGGCTTTCTTTAAGCTGGAGTTATACTCCTGCCTTCTTTGGGAAGCCTTTCTCAGTCCCTGTTAATTCTAGTGCCTTTCTTCAGTTGATTACTTCCTATTCATTCTGTTTAGATATAGAATTTGCCTGTTATCTCCTCCATTAGATTGCAAGCTCCTTGATGGCAGGGACTGTCTGATGCCATTTTTTTCTATCCCAGCTGCTAGCACTTTCTAGTACATATGTAGCACTTAGTAAATGCTTATTGATTGATTTATTGACTGATTATTTTTTGAATGGAAACTTTGCAGGGGCTTGGATGGCATTTTTTCTTTGGTTCTGATAAAATTCTACATAATCGTGCTATGCAAATAGATTGAATCTTTAAGAAGTGTATGGACATGTGATACATCCTGAAAAATTTTATCCAATTTGAATTTTGTAAATCATAATTTTTAGGGTAAATTTAAAGGAACTTAGGGCAAATTCTCTTGCCATGTAAATAATTACTCCTTAATTTATCAGTTTTGTAAGTTTGAATTTTAGGGTACAGAGATTTCTTAAGGCATGGCATACCTGTGCATTATCATCTTCACAAAGGCGCTTATAAGTTATGGTTACTATTGTAAATCAAATACATTTCAAAACAATAAACTAGCACACTGCATAGGGAATCTCAAGCAATTTAGTTGTGACAAAACCATCCCTGGAGTTGTTTTTTTTTAAATCTTTTTCTTTTAGAATCACTACTATTGGTTCCAAGGCAGAAGAGTGATAAAGGCGGGACAAGGGTGTGGTTAAGGGATTTGCCTAGGGTCACTCAGCTAGGAAGTGTCCGAGGGCAACCTGAACCCAAGAATTCCTGTCTCTAGACTTGGTTCCATCCCATGTATTTTTGGCAGTAATTTAACTTTTTATTTCTTAGACTACCCCCACTGAAATTCAGTGTCACAATTTTATAGGTATTAAACAACTTCTGATTAAGAAGATGGTGCAAGAAGTTGATATTTTGATTTTTAGACTATATCTTTAAACATGTAAATATTTAAATATGACTTCTGGCAGGGAAGGGAGGATATGTAAACAAGTGAGATTCTCCCATTCCTCTCCCCCCAAAGTCTTGCAGATCTAACTAAGAAGGTTTTAAAGTGAAAAGGAAGGGGACATCTGGAAACTGTGTATGAATATTAAGATAGTTACAATAGCTAGTTACAATAGAGAAAGAAAAATAGTCTTAGTTATGCCTAGAAACTGTCGAAGAGGCATAAAGAAAGAGAGGATTTGCAGGACAAGCCAGGCATGTAGACCAACCTGGGGACCTGATCTGCCAAATCAAGGTGAAGATTCCAAATGGAATGTTCCCAGAAGAGGCAGTTGAAGCTGGCCAGGGGGAGGAACTGATTCTCTCTCTCTGGGGTGACTGACCAAGAGAGAAATTTCTTCTCTGGGTTCGTGATCAAAAGAGACTGGCTTTTTCTGATCTAGGCAGAGAGAGAGACCTTTGTGGCTTTTGACAGACCAACAAAAATCACATGATTGTCTCAACAGATGCAGAAAAAACCTTTGACGAAATCCAACACTCATTCCTATTAAAAACATTAGAAAGTATAGGAATAGAAGGGTCTTTCCTAAAAATAATAAACATTATCTATCTAAAACCATCAGCCAACATCATCTGCAATGAGGATAAACTAGATGCATTCCCAGTTAGATCAGGAGTGAAACAAGGATGCCCATTTTCACCTTTATTATTTAACATTGTACTAGAAACACTAGCAGTAGCAATTAGAGAAGAAAAGAAATTGAAGGTAATAAAATTGGCCATGAGGAGACCAAGCTATCACTCTTTGCAGATGTTATGATGGTCTACTTAAAGAATCAAGTAAAAAGCTAATCGAAATAATCAACAACTTTAGCAAGTTGCAGGATACAAAATAAACCTATATATATCATCAGCATTTCTACTTATCTCCAACACATCTTAGCATCAGGAATTAGAAAGAGAAATTCCATTCAAAATCACCCTAGATAACATAAAATACCTAGGAATCTATCTGCCGTGACAAACACAGAAACTATATGAACACAACTACAAAACACTTTCCACACAACTAAAACTAGATCTGAGCAATTGGAAAAACATTAACTGCTCATGGGTAGGACGAGCTAAGATAATAAAAATGACCATTCTACCCAAATTAGATTTATTTAGTGCCATACCCAACAAACTTCTGAAAAAACATTTTTACTGAATTAGAAAAAACCATAACAAAGTTCATTTGGAAGAACAAAAGATCGAGAATATCCAGGGAAATAATGAAAAAAAAATACAAAGGAAGGTGGCCTTGCCGTCCCAGATCTCAAACTATACTATAAAGCAGTGGTCATCAAAACAATTTGGTACTGGCTAAGAGACAGAAAGGAGGATCAGTGGAATAGACTTGGGTTATAAGTGACCTTAGCAAGACAGTCAATGACAAGCCAAAAGCTCCCAGCTTTTGGGACAAAAATTCACTATTTGATAAAAACTGCTGGGAAAACCGGAAGACAGTGTGGGAGAGATTAGGCTTGGATCAACACCTCACACCCTACACCAAGATAAACTCAGGATGAGTGGATGAATTGAACATAAAGAAGGAAACTATAAGTAAATTATGTGAACACCGAATAGTATACATATCAGACCTTTGGGAAGTGAAAAATTTTAAAACCAAGCAAGACTTAGAAAGAGTCAGGAAATGTAAAATAAATAATTTGACTACATCAAATTAAAAAGTTTTTGTACAAACAAAACCAATGTAACCAAAATCAGAAGGGAAATAACAAACTGGGAAACAATTTTCATAACAAAAACCTCTGACAAAGGTCTAAATACTCAAATGTACAAAGAGCTAAATCAATTGTACAAAAAATCAAGCCAATCTCCAATTGATAAATGGGTAAGGGACATGAATAGGCAATTTTCAGATAATGAAATCAAAACTATTAATAAGCACATGAAAAAGTCTTCTAAATCTCTTATAATCAGAGAGATGCACATCAAAACAACTCTGAGGTACTACCTTACCCTGTAACATTTAAAATTTAGGGAAACTGAGGCAGGAAGAAATTAGTTTTCCCTCTGCAAGGAGTATTATATTTTTAGAAGTTTATTAAAGGTTAAGGAGTAAAGAAATTTACAGAATAAGAAAAGAAGTGTCTAGGCCCACAGAGGCCTAGACACAACCTCACCTACATTATGAAAAGAGACATGGCTGCTTGGAAGAGGCAACAGGAAAGAGAAGAGAGAGTACCAAAAGCCTTTCCAATCAGTTTAAATACCCCATCTTGATCTTGGCCCAGGTGAGAATTCAGTGATATTACAAAGCATTCTGGGGAAGTGGAACAAGGACTTCTGCGGATTCAAGTCCTGGATTCAAGTCTCCATTTTTACAACAACTAGCAGATTTGCTAACATGACAGCAATGGAAAGTAATGAATGCTGGAGGGGATGTGGCAAAGTCGGGACATTCATTGCTGGTGGAGTTGTGAGTTGATCCAACCATTCTGGAGGGCAATTTGGAACTATGCCCAAAGGGTGCTAAAAGACTGTCTGCCCTTTGATCCAGCCATAGCACTGCTGGGTTTGTACCCCAAAGAGATAATAAGGAAAAAGACTTGTACAAGAATATTCATAGTGGCGTTCTTTGTGGTGGCAAAATTTTTGAAAATGAGGGGATGCTCTTCAATTGGGGAATGGCTGAACAAATTGTGGTATCTGTTGGTGATGGAATATTATTGTGCTGAAAGGAACAATAAAATGGAGGAATTCCATGGGAAATGGAACAACCTCCAGGAATTGATGCAGAGTGAAAAGAGCAGAACCAGGAGAACATTGTACACAGAGACTGATACACTGTGGTACAATCGAATGTAATGGACTTCTCCATTAGTGGAAATGCAGTGATCCTTAACAACCCGGAGGGATGTATGAGAAAGCGCAGTATCCACATTCAGAGGAAAAACTGTGGGAGTAAAAACACCAAATAAAAAATAACTGTTTGATTACATGGGTCGAGGAGGATACGATTGCGGATGTAGACTCTGAATGAACATCCTAGTGCAAATACCAACAATATGGAAATGTATTCTGGTCTAGGACACATGTAATACACAGTAGAATTGTGCGTCAGCTACGGAAGGGGAGGGGAGTGAGGAATAGAAAATGATTTTTGTATCCAGGGAATAATGTTTGAAATTGACCAAATTAAAAAAATAAATTAAAAAATATAATTACCAAGAAAGCGAAACTAGTCACTGTTTTTTAGAGGTGGAAACATTTTGAGTCCTGGGCCAACCCAGGACTTGCCACAATGGGTCAGACCTATGGTAGGTTAAGTTTAATACTGGAAAAGAAATGAGATACTCATATGCTATGTAATAGTTAGCAAAAAGAATTTTACTTAGCTGAAACAAGAAAGGATCATCAACAAAAATAGGCATTGAGAACATTTTGAATTGATTCATCTGAGTAAAGCTTTTTCAAATGAGTTGTAAATCATTTTTTAATAGCCAGGCTTCAGAGGGGGTTGCTGGAACTCTTTGTGGCTCTATACTCTGGCAATCAGGAAGTTATGGCAGCAGCCTCAGCCTTTAGTCTTTTGAACCAATCAAATCTTGAAGATGGTCTGAAAAATAGACCTGACTTGGAAGGAGGCAAAGTTTATCTTTAACCACAGAAACTAGCTCTGTGACCATGGACAAATCACTCAGTGCAAGTCTTCATTTCCTCATTTAGAAAATAGAGAACTTAATGATAGACCTTCTTTTGCTGGATTTTGGGCAGACGCAAGTGAGATCATGTCTATAAATTATGTTGTATATTTTAGTTCTTGGTGGTATTGTTGATATTATTATTATTATTATTTGTACAGAAATGGTAAAAATATGGGAAAACAACCATCTAGAAAAGTGATTAGAGAGTTAGAAAGGAAAGTGGGACATAGTTTCACCTTTCATGCAGGATTTTGGATTAGTAGACTTCTTTAAAAAATCATTCATTTAATTAATTAATTTAGATTACATAGATTACATCGTTACATGATTCATATTGTTTTCCTCCCCTCATCCTTCCCACCTCCCATAGCCAACAAGCAATTCAACTGGGTTTTACATATATCATTGATCAAGACCTATTTCTATATTATTAATATTTGCAATAGTGATCATTTAGAGTCTACATTGGTTGAGTAGATTTTAAAGGGTTCAGAGCAAGGCTAGATAGATTTATAGCTGGAAGACATCTTAGAGAACATTTAATACAACTCTCTTATATATATAACAGATATCCCAGAGAGGTTCCTCTTTAAGGTTTTAGGTCATAAATGGTAGAGTTGGACTTTAAATACATATCTTCTGATTGCAAATCCAGTGTTTATTACATGATACCAAACTTTCTCTGGGATATCTTGTGACCTAAAATTTTGTAGGGTAAAATCATCCCAAGATGAATGGGAAACCCTCAACAATAAAAACTCCTAAACAGAGAAACTATGAAGAAGAAAAGGGGAGCTGTTTAAGGAGACCTATGTACATACTTACAGAAAGAACTTATTGACAAAATTGCTTTTTAGAAAGACCTGCAGTACAAGTACCACAAAGTAGATAATGGATAATGATGCAAATAAATGTGACACATTTAATTGTGAACTACAGTTAAGTCAGTGCTATTCGAATCAACTGAACTTGGTTAGGAAAGCTTAGATGATAATACTTTTAAAATTATGGTGGTGGGGGGGAAGAAGATCAGAGATAAGACCTTTGGTTAAGGATAGTATGATGATAATTAACCACAGAGAGAAGACAGAGCTCCTCATTTTTTATTTTTCTTATTTTTACCATCAAAGGGAGTAATCTTTGGACTTAACAGGACAGAACAAAAATGCCCAATAGGGAATTGATACAAGCTCAAGAAGGACATAGTAAGAGAGAACCTTTTATGAGTTTTTAAGTCACAAGACTTTGTTTAGTTTTATCATGGGGGTATTGAAAAATTATGGAATTGCCGATTTATACAACCAGTTTTTGTTAATACAAAAGGATATCACATCATTGGTAGTCTAGGTTGTACGTGAAAGGAATCCCCAATGTAAGATGGTCACACTGTTTGAAGGTCTTCTTATGGAAGGGAACCCAATTTATCTTGAGGCTTACTGTTCCACTTTTGAACAGTTTTGTTAGGAAGTCTTCCCTAAGATATGTAGTCATTTTCCTTGCTAGCACTAGGCACTCGGATTACATCCCATTCTATAATCTTCAGCAGATCACTTATCTCCCTAATCTTTAATTTCTTCCTGACTACTAGTTCCCTTCCTTTGTTAGAGTAGGATTTTGGGTAAGGGAAACAGAAGAGGAAAAAACATATAAAAATCTGCTTTATTGTTTAGGAAGGGAAAGGAATAGGGGCTATCTTACTCTAACTTACACTAACCTATTCTAAGGAATTGTAACAAGAAAAAGGAAAAGGAAAAAAGTAAATAATGAACAAGTAAAAAAGTCAAACAGAAGCAAAATAAAAAAAATAACATCAAACAAAAGATGAACACAATTTCCATGCAAATATCAAACTTAATATACTCTTATCAGCTAAAACAGAACATCGTATTACTATTGAAGTACATTAACATTTAACTTAGAGAAAAAATTTTGAAAATCACCATAAATACAAAATTGCATTAGTTTTACAATGAAAATCAAACCAAACATTAAACCACTTATGCAAATACATGTTATGAAAGATATTAATGAGCTATATATATAATTTACATATATATAGTATATACATACAAAATATACATGTATACTATACATATGCACATATATATACTTATGTACACTTCAGTTTACATATCTGTATACATCATAATACAGTTAATTTACAATCCTATTATGTACCCTGTTTACATATATTTACATATTTATTTACAATTTTTTTGATATGTGATGTTATATGTTGTTTGTGTTGTGTAATGTATGATGCAGTGCAAGTCAGTATCTAATTTTCTTATCTTACTTAATATTACCCAAATAATCCCTATTTTCAAAATACTTCTAACTAAATTTCTATACCTAAACTAAGTCTAAGTATGTAACTACATTTTGTTAGTACATAACATATTTATAGCTAATCATAACATTGTTAGTACCCTAACTATACATTGTTTCACTCATTTAAGTAGTGATTCAAGGTAACCTAACCATGCTTATGTTTTGTGTTTATGTTTTATTATGTTGTTACTTTTGTTATGTCGTATTGTTTTGCTATTTTAAATGTCAGTGTTACTGTTTTATAAGAGTTATGTTACTGTTGTATGCAACATACTTATCCCTATTTCCTCATGAATATCCTTCTGCAATTCCATAGTATTAAATATATTTGTGTTTGTATGTGAATAAATGCTATGTTATTATTTACTGTAATACATTACCCAAAATATAAATTCATTCGTCCTTTTATCCTGTAGTCCTTTTCATTGCAAATTTCACAAAGTCTTTTAAATTTATAAATTTTCAGTTTTTTATCAATGTCCATTAATTCCTGAATTCTCCTTTTCATCTACATTGTCCTCTTCTGTCCTCTTCTGGTCCTCTCCTTACCGATCTTTTTGACTGCAAACTCGATTTGACTAATGATTCTATCTTTCTGCAATTTCTTCATTTCCCTCATCTTCAGTGATTTGTACATTTTCATTATTTATACCATGTGCTAATTTTATATGTGAACAATGATACCAAGAATCTCTACCCAAAACTTTTACTGAAGATGGAGAAACCAACACAATAGTGTAAGGACCTAACAAACTTTCCTGTGTTGCTGATGTTTTAGCAAATTTTTTTACATATACCATATCTCCTGGTTCATAATTATGAAGAGAATAATCCAAAGGACCAGTTTGAATTAATACTCCCATATTATGGAATTCTTTTAGTCTTTGTTGTAAAGCACTTAGGTAAGAAGCAAGTTGACAATCTCCTCCTAAGAGAGATGTATAGACTAACTTACAGGTTTTTGCTTGTAGTGGAGCATGTCCAAAGAGCATTTTATAGGATGATATATGCAAATCTGCCCTTGGCCTCGTATGAAAGTATAAAAGTCTATGGGAAGAATCTTTGGCCATTTGAGATGAGTTTCAGCACAGAGCTTCCCTACCTAAGTCTTTATTTCCTAATTCACACACTCAATTTGCCCAAAATTTGGGGATGATAAGACACATGATATTTTGCTGTTATTCCTAGATTTTCATACTCTTTTCAGGACGT
Source organism: Monodelphis domestica (assembly GCF_027887165.1). Lineage (NCBI taxonomy): Eukaryota > Metazoa > Chordata > Mammalia > Didelphimorphia > Didelphidae > Monodelphis > Monodelphis domestica. The sequence goes on from NC_077227.1 coordinate 280,114,525, forward strand.
CTTGAATGAAACGGGATCCTTTATCGGAGTCTATTGTTCATGGTACTCCAAATCTAGGTATAATTTCCTTAATCAACACTTTTACCACAATGGTAGATATATTTGTATTTGATGGAAAAGCTTCAGGCCATTTGGTTAATCTATCAACATTTACCAGGCAAAACTTGTATCTTCCAGCTTTTGGCACGCTAATATAATCAATCTGCAGACTCTCAAAAGGACAATATGCTAGAGGTCTACCACTTAAACCTTTCTGTCTGAATGCTCCTTGGTTGAATGTTTGGCAAACAGAACAGCTTGAGCAGACCTTATTTGCTACAGTACTTATTCCAGGAGCAACCCATTGTCTCTTTACAGAGTCAATTACAGCTTGACTACCAAAATGACCTTTTGCATGAATGGCTTGACACAAATAGGTATACAGGCCTTTTGGTAACAGCGGCTTTCCTGTATCTGTTAACCATATACCATGTTCTTTTCTTGCCCCAAACTTCTCTTTCCATTTTTGTATTCTTGGGTCTACATAAGCTTTTTCTAGATCTAGATTCTATAATTGATAAGTTAATAATATATACTGGAGCATTTCTGACTGCAAATTTTGCAGTTATGTCAGCTCTATGATTTCCTTTAGAAACTGAATATCTTCTATTAGTATGACTTCTACAATGGATTACTGCTAGCTGTGTAGGCTTCTGGATAGCATCCAACAACTCAGTTATAATTTCTGCATGAGCAATTGGTTTTCCCGATTCAGTAATAAAATCTCGTTGTTTTCAGATCTTTACTGTACAAACAGAAAAAGCATAATGAGAGTGTGTGTAAATGTTTGCACTAGCTGCTTGAAGAAATACTTGCTTTAAAGCAGTCAACTCTGCAGTTTGAGCGCTAAGGTTACTAGGTAATGATCCATACCACAGCGTCTCAAATTCTGTGACAACTGCAGCACCTGTATATCTAATTCCATTACACAAATATGAATATGCATCTGTGAATAAAACCAAATCTGAATTTTTGATCAAAGTGTCTTTTAAATCCGTCCTTGGCATATCCACTAGATTTATTACTTCTAAGCATTCATGTAATGGTTCACTGTTCTTTGGCAAATCAGGAAGAAGTGTAGCTGGGTTTAATACACTACACCTTTTCAACGTGATGTTTTCACTACCTAGAAGTATAATTTCATACTTAGATATTCGTTGGTCTGAATATGCTTGACTACGAAATTTCCTCATTAGCACTTCTATTTGATGTGAACAAAATACTGTCAATGGACATCGCAAAACTAAGTCAGATGATTTTTGAACTAACACAGCTCCAGCAGCTACACCCCTTAAACAAGGAACTGTAGCAATTGGATCTAGCTGACAACTATAGTATCCAATTGGATGATAACTTTGTCCTAAAGTCTGTGTCACTACACCAGATGCAATACCTTTGGTCTCATGCACAAATAATTGAAAAGATTTAGTATAGTCTGGGATTCCAAGAGCTGGTACAGATAAAAATTGCTTCCTTAAGCTTACTTATGGCTTGCAGATGTTCAGGTTTGAGTTTCAGAGGTTCTGGTTCTGTATTCCTGGTTAGATCTGTTAAACATTTAGTAATTTCACCATATGCAGGTATCTATTGTCTACAAAAACCCAAGAACAGCTCTGATTTGCTTCTTGGTCTTAGGTGCACCCAGTTCCTGGATATCAGCTATTCTTTTCTTAGTGATATTTCTGGAACCCTCTGACAACACAAAACCAAGATATTCAATGTGAGGCAAAATCCACTGAAGTTTTGCTATAGAGATTTTATGTCCTTGTTTATATAATTCAATCAAAAGAATCTTGCTATGTCTTTAACACACTTTAGTAGATGAAGATGCTAGGAGGATTTCATCTACAAAATGTACTATTTTACTTTCCTTGAAAGATATTGTTTTAATGTCTCTGTTCAGAATTTGAGAGAATTGGCTTGGGCTGTCACAGAATCCCTGTGGAAGATGAGTGAACGTTCACTGGGCACTGTCCCATGTGAAAGCAAAGATCTTTTGAGAATCCTTGTGAATTGGTATCAGGAAAAACACTGAACATAAATCTACCATGATGAAATATCTTGCTTGACTTGGAATGGATGATATTATGGCTTGTGGACTTGGTACTATAGGATGAGTCTTTAATTACTTGATCATTCACCGCTCTCAAATCCAGCATGAATCTATAGAAATCTCTGCCATCTTGATTGAGCTTTTGTTTCTTTATTGGCAGTATGGGAGTATTGTAATTTGAGAAACATGGTATTATGATCCCTTGTTGAATTAGGGCCTTAATAATCGGTCTTATTCTGTCTATAGCTTCTTTATTCAAAGGATATTGAGGAACACAAGGAACTGGTCCTTCCTTGGTTCTCACTATTACTGCATCAGCTTATTTCAATAGGCCAACATCTGTGGAAGACTTTACCCATAAATCCTCAGGAACAGGATAGATGGAAATCAACTCATTCTCTGCACTAACTGAATCTAAGAACAGCAATGGAAAAACTTTCAGAGATTCTTCTGGGAGTTGTATGTCAGTACATTGAATCATTGATCGTAATTTACAAAGCAAGTCCCTCCCAAGAAGGTTCATTGGACATCCTGGCATACATAGAAATATGTGTTCCACGAATAATGGACCAAGGGTAATCATTTTAGGTTGTAATTTTGCTACTCTCTCTCGTTTTCCAGTAGCTCCAATCACTTCCATAGTACCAACATCTCTACAATCTTTAGGAAGACTTTGCAAAACTGATTTACTGGCTCCAGTATCCACCAAAAGGTCATATATCTGATCCCCTATAGTTACCGAAACATAGGGTTCAGTACTATTTGGGGGTTGGAAGGTTTCAAGAATTGGTGCAAACACAGTAGCATCAGTACAAACCTCAGTCATTTCCTGTCCATCCAAGTCAACATCTCATGAATTACATGACTTTCCCAAGATTTTGCATCATCAGCTTTTATATTTCTCTCATTGGTCCTTAAATTCTCCATCTTAGTATCATTGTTCCCATTTACAATTTCATTATTATTATTTAGTTTATATTCTTCATTAATTTCTCTTATTATACATTCATTAGAATTTTCTATTAAATTGCAAACCTTTTTATTCCTTTATCACACCTTCTACCTTTAAACATGTTTATATCTCTTCCATCCTTAAAAATGCTCAGTAGGCTGACCATTTCTTTAAATTTTAATTTTAGATATTTTCTTCATTCTTCACTGAAACTTCTAGTAAAAATTGTTTGCACTGATTGCTTCTATTTCTTTTTTTTCCATATCACTTCTCAATCCTTTACAATCTGGCTTCCAGCCTCATATGAAACTGTTCTCTCCAAGGTTACCAGTAATCTTATAATAGTCAAATCTCATGGTCATTCTCTCAGACCTTGGCTTTTTTGCAGCGTTTGCTTGTGTGGACTGCCCTATCTTCTTGTATACTCTATTTTCTATGGGTTTTTAGCACTACTTTCTCCTGACTCACCTTCTTCTTTTCTGACTATTCTTTCTGTCTTCTTTGCTGGCTCATCATTTATATCCCCCTAACTATGGGTGTATCCAAGACCATTCTGGGTTTTTTTTTCTCTTTTCCACCTAAATTCCTTATTTGTGATCTAATTAGCTCCTGTGGGTTTAATTATCATCCCCATGTAAATGACTCACAGATTTATAAATCTACATTCAGTCTCTCTCCTCAACCTCTGTCACAAATCATTATTTGCTTATTGAACATTTTAAATAAAAAATCTTATAGCCCAGATGAAATAATATTTATAAAGTACTTTATAATCTTAAAGCACTATGTAAATGCTAGTTTTTATTATTATTATTGTTATTATTTTAAACTTAGCATGTTCAAAACAGAATTCCTTCTCTTTTCTTTCTATAAGAAGGTTCTGGCCTTACTCTTCTATGATGCCAACTTCCCTTCAGTGTCTTAGAGGTACTCCTAAGAGACAGGAGCTTCTTTTCTGTTGTGTAATGATTAAAATGATCAAGAGGCAGTGTTTTTTAATTTTAAAATATTTTATTAATTGACCAGTCAAAACTTCCTATTGTGGTCAGATGATTAAACAACCAAAAGACCCTCCAGCTCCTCTGGCACAGGTCTATATATACTACTTTTGAGCTCACTGCCCATTCCCTCCCCTGGACATCCCAAGACATTCCTGATTGGTAAATAGCCACTGAGGAGGTGGTCTTAGAGACCTCAACTCTTCGCTCATTGCTTCATCACAACAGGAGTGAGTCCTAGCTGGGACCAGGAAGATGCCAGCACATTCTTTTATCAGCCATTTGGCAGGACCAACAAAATGGGTCGAAGTTCAACATGGCTGATCAGCCTTAATCTTTCAAATTAGTTAGGGTTAGCCATGGCTAGCCAGCTCTACTCTTAACCCTTTTAGCTTATTATGATCTTTAACAAAAGAAGGGAGAGTCCAACCCAGTTTGATTGGGGGGGGGGGTGGAGTTAGGGGCTTAGGACCTTCAAGTTTGTCAGCAGATTCTTTCAGCCTGACCTTGGGAAGCTTAAGGGAAAATGATTTCACAATAATATAAACAGTTTAATATTAATTTTCCACAGATGTAGACCTTTCACTGTTAGCCACCAATGATTATTGTCCCAGTTTTATGTAAACATTTAACATCAAACAGATTTTATGAAGAGATATTTACTTCATTAATAGAATAATAAGTATTTGATATTTCTCTTCCCCCTAATGCTTCCCCCTAAACTACAAATACCAATGGATATTTTCTCCACTATACCATCTTGGTTACTGGAAAGGGTGGATTTAAACTTGTCAACAAGGTTTTTGGGAACCCTAGGTTTGCACTTGTCCCTTGGGAAAATGCCTTGGGGGGAGGCCCAGATTGACTTTGTTTTTGACTGAGCTATGACCTTGGGGTATTTACTGATCCTGTTTAGGTGGGACTAGAAGATATAATCAAATATTAAGTACTCTTCTTGTCTTGGTAGTTTCTTCCATTGTATCAAAGTCCTCTCCCAGGAAGCCCAGCCCTTGGCTGGACTCTTTCTTTAGTATCCATTGTAAAGCATCAGCCTCTCCCTGATAATCATGTCTTGGGCTCCTCATTTCATTGTAGCTAGTGTAAAGCCAATTAATCATACTTCCTTGTCTTTAGTTCCCCAAAAGGTATATAAGATCCCTATGTTCTTTTGTTCTTTGGGGAGTCATCTAGCATGATGATTCTGAGACACTGTCCCCAAAGCCCCCAGAGTTTTGACTCTGTGTGGTGACTGATATTAAGGACGTGTCTCTTTCCTGATTAAAGATTTGGTTTTGCTGACTGCTTTTATTGGTTCTGTGTTTTTCTAGGTTGACAAACTTTTAAGTATATCCTTCGTAGTGGTGTTACTACCCAGTTAACTTTCAGTTGTGGTGTAGTTGATATACAAATGTGTCGATGAGGGAGGCCTTAGCAGGAAACTGTCCGACCTTGGAAGTTCAGAAACATAAATATGTCAAGGCCCCAGCAACAGTATGTACCAGATAAGAACTTAGGGGACAAGCAGACCCCAACAATTAACATGTCAAGGTTCCAAGAATGGTATATACCAGATAAGGGCTGGGGGGGCCATACATGCCGGCAACACTATGTTAAAGTTCCAACAGTGGTATGTACCAGATAAGGCCTGGGGGGCCATACATACTGGCGGGTATATATATCTCAGCAACCACGAGCTACAGTTGGAACTCTTGGGCTGAGCTCCCCTGGTGCGCACCAGTGAAATAAACGACCCTTTTGCATGATTGCATTGTCTACGGGTCTTCCTTGGTGGTGGGCGAAAACCCAGACCCTAACATTTGGGGGCTCGTCCCTCATCCCCACCTCGGAACCCCTTGAGAGAAGGATCAAAGGCACTGCCTTGGACCGGACCTTCAGAAATGTGTGTGTGTGTGTGTGTGTGTGTGTGTGTGTGTGTGTGTGTGTTGATCGCAAGTGTATGGGGGAGAGGAGGACTCTTGATGAACATATGGCTTAGTGGATGATACAGTCCATGCCTGCGGTTTATACAGGTTTTCCTACGCTAAATTCCGAGGCCCTTCCCATTCTGGGGTGAGGGGTTTGCCCCACCGGAAGCTGTCTGAATCTCCTACCTGTTTCTGAGAGTGGACTCTGTTGTACCGCAATTCTTGGCATCCCAGAGGGAGCCAGTCGGGAACCAGAGGAAGCACTTGAGATGGGGGTGGGGTGGGGAAGGATTACGGTCTAGGGTACGTATCGAACTTGGAATTTTCAGGAGGTTTGAGTCCCCTGAGGACAGAGTTAGAGTCTCCATCAGGTTGGGATTACTCTCAACTAGCTTAAAAGGAAGGGGGTTAGAGTCCCCCATTTGGGAAGATATTGCACCCCTAAGAGAGACCGGGGGATGCCCCACGACCTCTATGTGATTTTATAGCCGTAGGTGGCTCTTATAGCCCTTGGTGATTTTTTTAGACACACTGAGGTTTTTTTGGTCCCAAGGGAGGGTCCAGGGCAGCCCTTGAGATACATTGCTTAGCAGTTGTTAACTCTTTCCTTGCACACAGGGAAGGAGTGCTTGTAATTATTACCTTCAACTTCTTGGTCTCAACAATAGATAATCAGCCTGTTTGTCAAACAGCTTGCCTTAAGGTTTATGGCCCTTACAAGTTTCATATCCATGCTGGCAGACATGCCGAGAAATAAGATCCTTATCTTAGAGATATTAAGATAAGCCCCATAGGGTCGGGGGAGTGTACTGCCCCGAAATCTAGTGAAAGTCCATGCCTCTGTTGGTTGTCTTTTGGCTTTTACTGTTTGTCTCGTGTGTCTTTCTATATTTGGACAAAGGTTTATGAATGTGTGAGAGAGGGTGTCCTATAGGTTTCTTTGAGTCTTTGTTGTGGCTAGATTAAACAAAGAAGAAAAAGGAATTTAGGATGCAGTGTCACAAAGGGGAATTAATTTTGCAGTGGCTGTTCCCCTGCTACCTCTGCCTGCATTCTAACCAGGCAGGGTATGAAGGAGTAAAGTCCGCGTGGGAGGAGATTTAGAAGTTCCTTCCTTGAGAAACACAGTCGGTTCATGAACAGCTCACCCCAACACTATTTGGGAGCAGATAATAGTATTGTCCAGATACTATAAGATCATTTTGTTAGAAATCACCATCAAGAAGAGGGACAGGTTAAATGGATCAATACATACAGTTCAGAGAGAGCTAGGGAACAAGAAAGCCAGCTCAGCCAATCAGAGGGCTAGTCTCAGCAGTTTAGCTCGGCCTCACTTAAAGGACCAGTACACTGAAACTGTTTTAATGCATTTTCTCCCTGCAAATATTTCTTCTTAAGAATGGATCCTAAAACACTGATTTTTTTCCTTTCAAAGCACGCTTGCCATAAAGTTGTGTGTTTCTGTCACAGTCTCGTCTCTATGTAAAAATGGGGGAGATGCAAGATTAAGGTTCCAAAATCCTCAACAGAGGACAAAAGCAATTACCTGTTCAATGGTTTTTTTTTTCTCTTTCTTCCTTTGGATGGTCCCTCAAAGGGGGGAGAAAGAAAAAAAATTTTTCAAAGCAGAAAAGAGAGATTTTTACTCCACAGTTAGAGGCACTTTTCACTTAAAGAATTAATTAACTCTAAGGGTTAATGTATGCAACTTGGGAGGATTGCTAATGATTTTGATATGGTACAAATGTAATGTATTGTGGTTACTCTTTGTCAGTTAAATGTGAAATTTTGCCAGATTTTTATTGAGCACAAAAACTCCTAGTTAGAAGTTTGTTTTGTTAAACCTTGCAATGTATAATGGTTTCAGTGAATTGTCTAAGTGTGATTGATAGCCAGCCTGACACAGAGAGGAATGTTTATTCTGTATGGACAGAAATTGTACTGGCTACTTTATAGATATAAAAGTCATTCAGAAAAAGTTATGTTGTTGAGAAGAACTTATTCTAGAGTTTAAACTTGGGAATCTTTCAAATCAGATTTATTTTAATGTATGTGCTTTCAGAACTAGCAGCAAGAAATCATATGACACACAAGAAGTTTTTAAAGTGGTTAATCTGTGCATGGGATTTAATGATATAAGTGCCAAGAATTTGATATTTAACAAAAGAGGAAATTTTTAAATGATGTTGTCTTTGATCAAGGTTATATGAATTGTTTTTAAATGTGCAAAATGCATAGAAAGGAATTTGCAATCTAGAGATGAACATGTATGTATTCAGATGCCAAATGCTGGAAATTAGTAATGCTGAGTGAATGCAAAATATGTACGCATTTGTTATGTGAAGAGAATTAAGTTTTCCAACTAAATAGGTTAAGGGTATATGATATACAAACTGTATGTCCTTAAATAGACAAATTTAACCAGCCTTGAAATCAAGAGGGCTTGTCATGAGGATTAAATACAATGCTAGCTTCAGATATGTCAAAGAGATCAGGCTGGAATGCCAGGTAACATGTAGCTAACTAGGGAAAAGTGATTAAGTACATGTGAAAGGAAATAACTTTATATATTACAACCTATCCATATAAGTTAATAATTGAATTTTGGGGTGTCTGGATTTGTTCTATGAAGTGCTCCACTTCAATAAGAGTAATGAATAGAGGTACTAACTGATACTATGAATTCTAGTGTGAAGTAGACACAACAAATTATAAATTGGAATAATGTTGATGCACTTAAATTAGGAATGTGGCAATGTTTTGAGCTAGAAAGAAACTAAACTGGAAGTTCTATTCTACTTTAGACAGGTTTGAGAGAAGTACAGGTAAATGCTTTGCACTTCAGTTTGGTTACACTGAAACATTGCTAAAGGACTTAATCAGAGTCATTTGGAAGTGTGGAGTTCAAACTGAAATCCACTGAGAGTAAATTATTATGAAAGGGGTTTGATACATTCAAACTTTTATATTATAGTGAGCTCACTGGTTAAAGAAGGGTGGACCAAGGTTGCTAAGTAATAAAATCTAAATCAAGCCAAGCAGCCTTAGGATAAATTGCTCAGAAGTTATTAACCCCTTCCTTGCACACAGGAAGGAGGAAGAAGTGCTTATAATAATTCCACACTGATACTTAGGGACTGAAATAGGGATCTAAAAAATGTTGACAATCACTGTGTGATGGAACTTAAAGATGAGTATATTTTAATTGTATATTTTGGAGGTTTTAAGGTGCTCCAGCAAGCAAATGTTGCCAGCCCTGCCTGACCAAGTAGCTTGTTTGGAGCTGTGGAATCTTAATGCAAACATTCCAGGTCCAGAGTGATAAAATGAGTTGAGTGATATGTAATTGATAAGTTACCACATATGAGTTCTGGGGATTTGTTGGTTGATATTTGGATTACATTTTTGATCTGTATAAATATATTTGTGGCAAACAGTAGCCATGGTATATATGTGAAAAAAGCTTGCTCAGAATTTTGTGATTATTATGTGAGTTGCTGCTAAAATATGTGTTTTAAGTATTGTTTGGATGTTAACAAAAGCTTATTGTAAACCTGTGCCATAGATTTTGTTCAATACTCAGTGGTTACCTCAGTTTACCAATTTGTATTATGAACTAAAATTTATAATGGATGAGCCCTATGCTAAAGGTACAGTGGTTCAATGCTGTAATCTTTTAAATCAGAATTCTTTTAGGTTACTGATTAGCAATTGAAGTGATACCAGGGGAATAGTTATTTGACTTATGATGGCATGTCAGAGAAAGTGGGGAGGTATGTTGGGTTTGAATTTGGGAGAAAGAGGTACTTTGATCTAAAATCCATAAAACTTTAGTATGTGGGTTTCTAAAGGAAGAATGGAAGGTGTGTTCTGCTTTTTAAATGGAGGGTTTTGAAGGAAGAAAGAGAAAGAGAGAGAGAGAAACAGAGAGGGAGAGAGATGGTGAAAGAGAACAGATAAATGTTCTGCTCTCATAATTGGATCTTTAACTTAGGGATAATAGATAAAATTAATGTATTGTTGTGGGAAAATCACACATGATTCTTTAATTTCTCTGGACAGTTACCCTGAGGTGATTCCTGCATGGCCTTGTCTTAGTCTTTCAGATGGCCTAGGTCGAGGAGATGATACAACCCTGATTTATATTACTATGGAGCTACTTAATTCAGCATTCATGTTCTTTATTTCAGGTTTTTGTGACTAAAGTGTGATGTGTAAATTATTGACAAAATACATGAGAATAATTGAGTGATCAGCCTTGTAGGGATATCAAAGGCTTGTTTGGGGCTATGGAGATTTGTTTCTGGACTGCTGATAAGCAGAATTTCTTTCAGCTGAAATGGGTGAGACTTGTCTTTTAAAGCAAAAGAAGGCTTCTGGGATTTAATGGTGACAAAGTACACCACGGACAGAGAATGTCCTGGAATGGTTGGTTACAGAGGCATGTTCTGGTCTCACCTGGGAATGGATCTCTTCTGACCATCTAGGCTGTTAATTACCTGCATGTGAAGCCACTTATTGGGTCCTTTGGGACCTGAGGAAATATTTTCCTTGGTGACAATATCCCATGATCAGCACATAATGCAAATTGTGATATTAAAGTTTCCATTTCCTAAAATAACCCTAATAATTGAACATTCTTAAATTGTTAGGAACATACTTTGAGAAGTAGTTGAAGTTTTAGATGGCTTATATTTGCAGCATTGATTTACTGCAGTCGAAGTTTGAACTTGGGAATATAGCTCAAAGCTTTCTTGAATTTCCCCAGCCTCTGGGATAAGGAAATTCATCTGTAAAATATTGTTTCTTCAGTGTTTATAGATGTTATAGTTAATGTGTACTTTGAAAAAGGATATTCTTTAACAGAAACATTACATACCAACTCTGCAAACAACTCAGGAATCCAATTACCTAAAGGGATCTATTCCTGACTGAAGATGATTTCTGAAGAAGTATGTTGGCTAAGATACCCAAATACAAATGTGTGATGCCAATTACTGTTGTACTAATGTTCTGTTCCAATCTGCTATTCTAGTATTTGCCCCAGTACACTTCTATCTTAGGGGCTGACTCTCCCCCTTGTGACCTGTCTGCCAATCAGGGGAAGCAGTGGCTGGACACCCTTCAGATCTCTAAGCAGTTCTCCATCGACCTGGGACCCTGGAATTCACTGAGGACATGCCCCTAAAGACTCCGTGTCTGCAGCCTTCCCCCCCCTTTTATTCTCTTCCCCCTCTCTCCTGACCATAGGCAGGGACAGCTCTACACCCATTCTCAGCACTGAAGAAACTACAGAATATTTGGACCTTCGCCCTTTTCCCCTTAGATACTTGGAGAGGGGAGGGGATAGGATGGAAGGGGGCACTGAACCAGGTGGGGCCTGAGATTCTGGCCCTCCTGGAGGCTATGTGGTTCCCCTGGGCCTGCCAGATGGCAGGACTCACTTACCAGAAGCGGTGGGGAGACAGCTAGCAAAACGAATACATGACACCACGCATAGGAGAGAGAAACTGCTAACCCCTGATACACCCACCTTTTTAACTCCTCTTCCTGGCTCACTACCTAGTCATGTCCCTTATAGGGCCCCTTATAATCTTAATCCTACTCTTAACATTTGGCCCCTGCATTATCAACCGTCTTGTTTGGTTCGTGAAAGAGTGGCTGGATGCCATCCAGGTGTTGGCCCTCCAACAACACTATCAACCCCTAGCCACCATCAACCCCCGGGCTGAGGGCTACAAGCTGCTTCAGTTGGCAGGCCTTCCCTCTGCCACCTAAGAGAAAAAGAAGTGGGAAATGAGGGAGGCCTGAGCAGGAAACTGCCTGGCCTTGGAAGTTCAGAAACATAAATATGTCAAGGCCCCAGCAACAGTATTTACCAGATAAGAACTTAGGGACCAAGCAGACCCCAACAACTAACATGTCAAGGTTCCAAGAATGGTATATACCAGATGAGGGCTAGGGGGTGCCATACATGCTGGCAACACTATGTCAAATTTCCAACAGTGGTATGTACCAGATAAGGCCTGGGGGGCCATACATACTGGCGGGTATATATATCTCAGCAACCACGAGCTACAGTTGGAACTCTTGGGCTGAGCTCCCCTGGTGTGCACCAGTGAAATAAACGACCCTTTTGCATGATTGCATTGTCTACGGGTCTTCCTTGGTGGTGGGCGAAAACCCGGACCCTAACATCGACATCTTTTCTACTACTAGGCTCGGTGAAGTCAGTTGCTTGGGATTTTGCTTCTCATTGTTTAGCTTCTGAGAAATTAAGGAATGAACTTGAGTTCTTGAACTTAAGGTGGCTCACTTTTCAAAGCTCACAAGGTAATAGCCATCTCTAGTACTTGTTCAACTTAAAAAAAAGAAAAAATCAACCAAACAGATTAGAACAATAACAGGACTGCATGCTGGCTTTGGGTGCGAGAGGGGTTGAGAACCTTTTCTAATCTAGAGGTCAGTATCAGCCCATCCTCTAGCTAAGACAGCAGCCATAGCCAGAGAATCACTTTGACTCCTCAGTGTCTTGAATTCATCCCAGGTCTTTTTCCATAGTCTTTCTCTTCATTAGCAAACCAGAAACAGTTACAGAATGTTTGCATGTATTTAAGATCAAGGAGTAGGGATCTTCCATTACATGCAGGAGTATATTGGAATCAACTTTTACTAATGCATCAGAGCCTAATTTTTCATTGTGGGTATTTACACATAGGAAATCAGTAAATGCTATACATGGAGGCTTGATTTATTGTTTTGTGGATTGCCTAGGTTTAAGCAATCAGGAAAACATTAGTAATGCAGATTATACTTAAAAGGATGTCATGCATACAGTTCTCTCCCTCCCCTAAGTTAATTGTTAAAAATTTATCAGCAATCCATTAATTATATGTCTTAAGCCTTTCAAGAAGCAGCCTATCTAGCTTCTTCCATGTACTTGTATCAGCTGAGCATTCTTCTCAATCTAATTAAGCCTATTACTATTAAAATTTATTTTTTTTATCAAACTTTCCTCCAATCTCCCAGGTTCCTAATCTCAGTGTTAGCCTTTCCTCTCCCTCTTCCCCATTCAGTCAGCTCTTGTCATTGCCTTTATATATTATATATATAATGTCTCCCATTTAAAGGGACAATTCTTAGAGAATATAAAAATTAATTTTTGTTGTTTAGTCATTTTCATTTGCATCCACATCTTTATGATCCTATTTTGGTTTTCCTGGCAAAGATATTGTGAAGATTGGATTTGACTCTCCCCTGATTGTAACAATGAAGGTTCTTAGTTCTTCCTTGCCAAATCCAATCTTCACAATAGCAGAGTGGCTTACCATTTCCTTCTCCAGCTCATTTTACAGATGAACAAATTGAGGCAAAGAGAGTGAAGTGACTTCCTCAGTCACAGGGCTAGTAACTATTTGAGGGCAGATTTAGACTCAGAAGGTTGAATCTTCCTGACTCCAGAATTGTGTTAAGATTTCTTCACTCCATTGTGCCACCTACCTGCCCCAGGTGCAAAGTCCCTAATTCCTTCAGATAATCATTAAATGACATGGATTTTGGTCTCTTCCTTTTAGTTGTCCTTCTGGATTTGTAAATTAGAGACTTCAGCAAAGACAATTAAATAAACATACAAAATAGGAAATAAAAGCTTGAATAAAACTTAAGCATTTAATTAACTGTAATAAAATAAATTGTATGAAAGGTAGTTTTTTACAATGAAGAGAAATATTCTTGGAGGTAGGAAAGTTGGGGATCAAAATGTATCTTGGATATGTACTAGTTGTGAGATCTTGGGCAAGTCACTTAGCAGAATCCTGAGATAATAGTGTCATGGGCATTGTACCCTGTAATATTTATTTGGAAAATATGGGGGAATTGGGAAAATGGGGTATATGGGAGGTTTGTAGCAGGGTATGGAGGAGTTGAGGGGAGAGAGGGAATATTGCTCAGTGAGGCAAAGGAGAGAGATGCACGCTGCTGAGAGGAAACAGCAGGGGTCTGATAAGGATTGTTTGTCGTTGAATGACTGAACTGATGTTCAGCTTCATCTTAGTCTACTTATCTGACTGCAAATTCAAATAAAATAAAGTTTAATAACCAGTTTTGATTAGAGAGGTATCAGGAAAGAGGGAAGAGGTGAGGGTTGTCCCTAAATGAGGTTGGAGTCTTCCTCAGCTTTATGAGCTGAGGCCAGGCCTCAAAGGCTGGTGGAGGGTTTCTCCCCCTCCCGTCTACTCTATATCTGTGCTAGCTTTGTCAAATTCAAAATCTTAGCAGTAGACAGAAAGCAAACAAGAACAGTTCTAACCTTCATAAGCCTGTGTCTTTGGGCTGAACAGAGTAGAGGCACTCCACTCCAGACTGAGGTGAATGAGCTCCTCCCTCCTCCAACACCAGGAAGGAAATAAAGCCAGCAGGAAGGAAGTGCTAGTCACAAGATCCAGCTGCCACTCCCAGTCGCCCCTTCCTCTACTGTCAGTCTTGTTTCCTTTCCACAATCCCTAGAAACTCAGGTAAACTATTATCAGGGAAATTCCTTTGCTCCCTGATACCCTCTGACTCCCAATCCAAAATATCTTACCCTGAGAGGATTATCCCCCTTTGACTGTCCCATGAGAGATGATCAAAGAGACACACCTCATCCATCTGTCCTCCAAATCAAGAGAACCAGCCCCATGCCTTCGGGCAAGCCTCCTCTCCAAATGCTTGCCCCAGAGTCATGACCTCACAGCTGTAAAGGAATATAAACCCCCCAGAATTGAGGCATTCTGGGAGTAACCCTCCAGCTTGCTCCACTCATGCTGTCTTGCTGTCCTCCTGAGGAGCAAGCAGCTCTTCCACCCATGCTGTTCCACCTAGGAGGCAGGCTTCTACCTATGCTGAAGTAGTCCCCAAAGTGGAGGATAGTAAAATTGAAATAGATAAAGCAGATAAATACCTGCCAGCATTTTTTAGGGAACAGACCTGGCTTCCCTCCTCTAGGAGGTTGAGTTGTTTATGCAGACAGCAGACCAGTCTCTACTTAGCTTGAGGGATGAGAATTAGAAAGGGGCAGGAGACAAAAGGAATTTCAGGAGGTCAGTATGGAAGCAAGATAACATATGGCTGACTAGGGCTAAGTGACTAAGTGCATGTGAAAATAAACAGCCCCTAAATAACAACCTCCAAATAAATCTTAGGATTGTCCCCCCATCACTGACCTCACATTCCTGTGTTACGATTTGTTTGACTCTCAGATAAGAACCTATATGTGAAAGGAAATAGCTTTGTATCTTGTAACCTATGTAAGCTATCCTGTAATGTCAGTCTGATGCAGCTTCCACTAGGGAAGTCTGTCCCAGCTGGTAGACCTTTTTTTGTTGTTGTTCTTTTATTAATAAATCACAGTTCCAATAATTGAACTTCTGGGTGTTGGACTCACTTTATGAAGTGCCCCACTTCAATGCTGCCTCCTGGTCAGGTTCAACATTACTTTCCAAATTAATAAATTTCTCTTTATTTTTAAACCAAGTTTTGCAGTTTTGCATTCTTGCAAAAGGTATCCTTCCTAAGCCCCAGGAGTTCACTTCTGAAACCCACAACAATAGTGCTAGAGGGAAACTGAGAGGTTATCATAAGACCCTAATTTTTTTAAATGAGGGATCTGGGAAGTAAGGAGGTTAGCTAAGTGATTTTTTTCAAGGTCAAAGAAGTAGTGCCCTGGGCAGTGCTCCAAGATTACCAGTTATAGAACATTTGCCAGTCTGTATTAGTAGGGGGAATTTCCTCATTGATTTTCCTGGCAGTTCCTGTACCAACAAACAAGCAAAACTCCCTCCCCCCACCTCCCATGTATATACAATTCTAGTTTTACTGATTCTTCTTTTGAATTATTTCATAAAAGTCTTTTCATATTATTTTTATGACTATGGAAAGACTGGCTTCATATACTAATAAGCTCTTCTCCCTCATTAATTTTACATACCATAGTTTATACAGTCATTCCCTGATTGTTGGATAGTTTGTTTCCAGCTTTATGTTGAGTACAATAACACTTACAAAGTATCTATGAGGGAGGCGGAGTCAAGATGGCGGCCTAGAAAGAGCAGAAGTTCAGACCTTCTTAACCAATCACAAACTGAATGCTCCCAGAGGACTGAAAAACAAACTTAACGACAAGACAGAGCCAAGGAACCATCCTGCTAGACTTAATTCAAAAGGTACGCCCCCCAAAAAAGCCGGAATCCGAGAACACTATATATATGTATATATATAAGCAGAACTAAAAAAAAAAAGAGGCTAATACTAAAAGAAATGGGAAAAGAAACAAATGGAGGTAAATTGATATGTCACAAAGAAGCTCATGGCGGAAGGGGGGAGAACATCGATACACTGGAAGGGTAAAGAGGTTGGAGATAGGAAATACTCAACTCTTACGTGCTTTGAAACTGACCCAAAGAGGGAAGAACAACCTAAACCATTGGGGCAGAAAATAGATTTGCGCCCTATAGGGGAGTAGAAGGGCAAAAAATGGACTGGTGGGGAGGGAAGCAGTACAAGGGAGGGAGAGGGTTGAGGGGAAATTTTAAAAAGACTACAGGGGAAAATAAGGGGGGAAATAAGAAGGGAGGGGGTAGAAAGGGAAGTAAAATAAGGGTGGGAACTAGGGTGACTCATTATAAACAAACACTAATGTAGAAGGAAATAGTGAAAAAAGAAAAGGCAGGACCAGGTATATAAATCGTAATGCTGGGAAATACACAGCTAGTAATCATAACTCTGAATGTGAATGGAATGAACTTACCCATAAAACACAAGTGAATAGCAGAGTGGATTAGAATCCAAAACCCTACCATATGCTGTCTGCAAGAAACACACATGAGGAAGGTAGATACGCATAGTGTGAAAGTAAGAGGATGGAACCAAATCTATTGGGCATCAACTGATAAAAAGAAGGCAGGAGTGGCAATCATAATATCTGACAAAGCCAAAGTAAAAATAGATCTAGTTAAAAGAGATAGGGAAGGTAATTACATCCTGATAAAAGGCAGTACAGACAATGAGGAAATATCTGTACTCAATATGTATGCACCAAATGGCATAGCATCCAGATTTCTAAAGGAGAAAATAGAGGAGCTCAGGGATGAAATAGACAGAAAAACTATACTTGTGGGAGATCTGAACCTTCCTCTATCCAAACTAGATAAATCAAACCAAAAAATAAATAAGAAAGGTGAGAGAAGCAAATGAAATCTTAGAAAATTAGAGTTAGTAGACATGTGGAGAAAAATAAATAGGGACAAAAAGGAATACACCTTTTCAGCAGCACATGGTACATTCACAAAAACTGACCATGTATTAGGGCACAAAAACATTGCAAACAGGTGCAAAAGGGCAGAAATAATAAATGCAACCTTCTCAGACCACAATGCAATGAAAATAATAATTAGTAAGGGTACATGGAGAGATAAATCAAAAATTAATTGGAAATTAAACAATATGATTTTCCAAAACTGGCTAGTTAAAGAACAAATCAGAAACAATAAATAACTTCACTGAAGAAAATGACAATGGTGAGACATCCTTTGTACACTGTGGTTCAATTGAACGTAATGGACTTCTCCATTCGTGTCAATGCAATGTCCCTGAACAATCTGCAGGGATCTATGAGAAAAAACACTATCCTCAAACAGAGGGAAAACAGTGGGAGTAAAAACACCGAGGAAAAGCAACTGTTTGACTACAGGGTTCGAGGGGATATGACTGAGGAGAGATGCTAAATGAGCACCCTAATGCAAATACCAACAACAAGGAAATGGGTTCAGAGTAAGGACACATGTGATACCCAGTGGAATCAGGCATTGGCTAGGGGAGGGGTGGTGGGAGGAGGGGGGGAGGAAAAGAAAATGATCTTTGTTTCTAATGAATAATGTATGAAAATGACCAAATAAAGTAATGTTAAAAAAAAACAAAGTATCTATGAATATTTGTATTGACAGACCCCTTTCTGCCATTTTTCTGTTCATTTTAAGGAGAAATTCATGGCTATGAAATTGCTAGACCAAAAGATGACTTTTGGCTTTGCTTTGTGGCAGCACAATAATCAGTGAGGTATCCACAGCATGATTATTGCTAATTGAAAAAAATGCTTCTTAATTGTTAGTATCAGATTGTTCTCCCAAATGTTTCTACCAGTCTATGTTTAGGTCCATCAAAAATGTATTGAGTAGCTCTTTACCTGTAACTCTTCAAAACTAATTATAGCATTTATTTATTTTACTTTTGATATTTGAGTTGTATGTGCTATGTACTTTACAAATATTATCTCAGTTGATCTTCACAACAATCCTAGGAAGTAGGTACTACTATAATCCCCATTTTATAGTTAAGGAAACTGAGGCAAACAGAATTTAAATATTTTGCTCAAAATCACACAGCTATTAATTATCTAAGGCTGGATTTGAATTCAAGTTTGAGTCCAGTTCCAGTATTCTGTCCACTCTCACATAACTGCCATATATATTCCTATTCTTGTAGTTCTTTTTAGATTGTGTATTTCATATTTAGTATATTGTTTTCTAGCACATTCATTTTATTTTCATTTTAGATATAATCACTATCTCTTGCACTTATATATTTTGTTTATGTGCTTAGCATAATGTCAGACCAGATCTTTCTGTTTTTGTCTTTAGTAAAGAAAAATATTTTAGAAAATTGGGTTTTGGGTTGAAGAGATTCTACCAACAGTTGAACTTTTGTTTAATTAGACTCAAATGAATACTCTGAAATACAGTCTAGGTTGTTTAAGAGATCGGTCAAGGGATAATTTAGTTTTTTCAATTAAAGACATCCCTTTGACCTTTAAAAAGTGATTTTTGGGCATTCCCTCTGTTTCTATTGAGCAAATGTTGCTGTATCAGTTATCTTTGGCTATTGTGTTTTTGCCTGTTTTTGAGCTTCACTCTTTTCTTCTTTTAAAATCACATCTCATTCTTTTTTTCCCTGAGGAGGAGCTTAAGTAATTTTCTGGCGACCTAAAACCTGACTAGGTTTTTGGCAGCTTTTAATGTTTTCATTTCCGTCATGCATTGGTTTATTAAATCAGTGAGCCAGGCTTTCTGATAGTTTGTTTTAAAAGAGTTTTAAGTCTTATATAAAATTATTGTCTTTTAAAAAATAACATGTGCTGCTTTGACTCACAGAACTTTTCGAATTTAGGGGACCCCTTGAGAAATATATACATTAAAAACCTCTTGGGAAACATATACATTCAAATAGGCAATTAGTTAAAAAAAAGTCAGGGAAGAGTAAGCAATGTCTGAATATTGAAGATGGTATTAATATAGAACTGTACAGGTTTTAAAATTTTCATCTCTTTTTTCTGGTGACAAGATACTCAAAATTTACTGCTTTTTAAAAGTTGTCTTTATCATTTGAAGAATTCATTCAGTTTTTTACTTTTTGCTGTCCTGTATGAGCTGAAATAATCTGGCTAATGCTCTATTTTCCCCATTTGTTTTTATTCCCTTTCTTTTCTCTATCATAATCTTGACCTATGATTTCATTCCTAACAAGAATTCCCCAGAGGAGGAAACTCTTTCTACCATACAGGCTGGTATATTCTGTGCAGTTTATGATCTTGATTGTTACTTAGATCGCTGAGGGGGTTAGTTGACTTGCCAAAAGTCACACAGTTGGTATGTGTCTCAGGGGTGGGACTTGACCCCAGTCTGTCTGGCTTCAAGATCAACTCTATCCACTGTCCCATGCTGCCTTAAAGTAGAACACAAATAAAACTTACATAAGGTAACAGAAGGTTCTGATCTTAGATAAAGAGCTTATTTTGATAGTTATGGAAGAATTAATATATGAATATAATGAATGAGTAAGAGGGCAAAGGGACCTAGTATGTTTTGTTTTGTTTATTAACCCTTACCTTCTGTCTTAGAATCAATCTAAATATTGGTTTCAAAGCAGAAGAGTGGGAAGGACTAGCCGGATGGAGTTAAATGACTTGCCTAGCCAAGGTCAAACAGTTATGAAGTGTCTAAAATCAAATTTGAACTTAGGACTTCCAACCTCCAGGCCTGGTCCTCTATCTACTGAGCCACCTAGCTACCCACTGGTATTTTTTTTAATACATTACCTTCTGTCTTAGAATTAATATTATGTATTGGTTACAAGGCAGAAGAGTGTTAAGGGCTAGGCAGTGGGGGTTAAGTAACTTTCTCAGGGTCACACAGCTGGGAAGTGTCTGAGGCCAGATTTGAATCCAGGATTTTCCATCTCCAGGCTTGGCTCTCTATTCACTGAGCTACCTAGCTATATCATCCCTTTCCCCACACTCCCAGTATCATTTTTAACCATTAAAGTCTTAATTAACAAATAATTCTGTTCATTGAATTTAGACTATATTCTGATTTTATTAAGCCAGTTTTTAGTTCTGAGACCATAAGACTCTTGTAGCATCCCCATTAGATGGAAGTGATTCCTTTTATGAGGAAAAAACATGACTGTGAAAATAGGAAAATTCTTCAGATAATCAACATACATTTTTTTTGGTGGCAAAATAATTGATTGTCAGTGTCTTCTATGCCCTTCTGTTTTTAGCACTGATAGCAATTGATTAGCCAGAATCAACAATTCCTAATTATTTTCTCATTTAGAAGCTGAAGAATACTAAAATATGCTTTGCTCATTGTTTGGATAGAAACCATCCAGTATACCTATGTTTATACTTGCTGGAACGGTTATTTTGTTAGTGATGTTGGTACTTCTACTGACATAGATAGCAATGATGGCAATAGCTGATTTTATTTAGGATTTTATGTAAGTTACCTCATTTGATTCTTACAGATACCCTGTGAAGGGGGTAGGACGGGTATTATTATGCCAATTTTGCAGATGAGTAAACTAAGGCTTAGAAAGGTTAAATTTCTCTAGCCCAGGATCATGTAGGTAATAAGTGTTAGAGCTTGATTTAAATGCATATCTTCAGATAATCAGATAATCCTATTATTTATCAATTGTTCTAAAACTTACATCCTGTGTGGTTTTTGTCTGTTTCATAGCAATTTAATACACACACATTTTTACCACACATAGATCCTCCAAAGAGAATCCACTTAATGAACCAGAGGATTTCCCTTTGTTCTTTTAGTCACCTGGAAATGCCAGTTTAGTTTTCAGTATTAGTATTTCTGTTGTCATTTTCCACACTTGACCAACTCACTCCCATTTATGCCACTTCCTTTGAACAAATTATCAAT
Organism: Monodelphis domestica; assembly: GCF_027887165.1. Taxonomy (NCBI): domain Eukaryota; kingdom Metazoa; phylum Chordata; class Mammalia; order Didelphimorphia; family Didelphidae; genus Monodelphis; species Monodelphis domestica. The sequence continues at coordinate 280,135,740 of NC_077227.1, forward strand.
AACATACTCCAGCTTACTCACCATGCATCTTTGCAGTGTCCAGTGAAAAAACTGAGATCCAAAAAGCCACAGGAAGTAACAGGTTAGGATTTGAACCCAGGGCCACTGACTTTTAAGTCATCAATCTTTCCACTATGCCATACTAAAATAATAATATTCTGTGATTTGTAGGCATATAGTATTTATTACTGGTAATATTTTTTTGTAAGAAACTTTTGGCTTTTGCAGTAATGAGCAGTCTGTGATCATTGAAAGGACTGTGTTGATTTACTAGATGCCATATATTGCTTGATCATATTGTGTTGTGGACAATATGCATTTTTCATCTACTTTGATTTTTGGTTTTGATGGTAAATCATTTTCATTTTCATTGCTTTGGGTTTCACTGATGAAGTTTTATAGTGTGCTAAGGACTGATGCAATATAATGGCATCTATGAAAAGGCAATTTAGAGAATCTCACCATGTAAAGTAGGAGTTTTATCCTTTTTTGTTTTATGGATCCCTTTGACAGTCTAGTAAAGCTGGTGGATTCCTTTTCAGAATATTTTTTAAAATTCATAATATAAAATACATAATACTGATAAGGAAATTAATTATATTGAAATAAAGACATGCTTCCTCCCCCCACCATCCACTGCCAAAAGGCCCCTTGAAATCTCTCTGTGAACTTCAGTGTGATTTTCATCATTGGGTCTTCTTCATTTGAAGCCAGTAACACTTTGTGTTTAAATAAGCCCGTCTTTAAAATGTGGGGACTTTCTTTTGTAGTTATTAAGTTTTTGTATAAACAAATCCTTATATACACATTATAATAATTATTGTAAATATCTTATCATTGAATATGGTAGAGGCTTCTAAGTGCCTCAATTTTTAGGTTAAACTTTATTGAGATTATAGTTTGAATTAAAAAAATGATTTTCATTGCTATCTTGGGTTTTTAATGTTAATTACATTTCCCACTAAATCTCTTTAGAGCCACCTCTTCCCTATTGTAAAACAACAAATAAAAAAGAGGGCAAAGTAAACCAATTCATGAAAATTAACTGGCACATTGAAAAAAGTTTGATGTATGTAGTGTTCTATAATCATAGTCTCCTTTTCTGCAAAGAAGAAGGGGAAGAGGTGGTATGGGTTAACTTTTTGTGATAGGTATGTTGTCCCAGGAATCTGTCTGAAGGGTTTTTGCCCCAGGCTTGTACTTGGAGACCTCCGTAGTATACAGAGCTTCTGTAGAAATCTGTTAAGAGGTTTAGCGAGACTGAGTGCATGCTGAGACTGGACACCAGGAATTTTAGTTCATTTCAGGAGGGTGAATTACATTGCCAGATGTAGCCAGTAAATTTTCTTGTTCTACACATTAACATAGAAGCTTAGTGAATTTAATTAAAAGCTCCTAGTAACCTAAAACTTCAAGTAGTTTTTATAGGCATCATGACTCAAGGGGTCTTATATCGCTTGTGTGTACATGTTTGATGAAACAACATTACTTCTTTACACTAGAGTAAGGTGATACCCAAATGACTATCTGGGCTTAGGTACAATATATTTAACAATTGTTAAAAGTGTCATAGAAGCCAGATTTCCTTCATGCCTTAACTTAAAGTTTATAAAATTTGTTTTCATTTATGGAATGGTTTGGAAATGAATCTCACTGTGTTTAGCTCTTTTATTATTAGAATAGTTTAATGAGTTGTATAATACCATTGCATGGGCTTGTCCTAAAGTCTTTGAAAAGACATTTCTCTGTCAGTAGTATAGGTATCTATGCCAACTTCGGAACAGGAAGTTACACTGCTTCTACTTTTTCTTCTTTGAAATTTAGTGGATCAAACTCAAAATTAAGTCTCTCGTTGAATAATGGGGAAAAAAAAAAACATTGAATCATAGAATCCAAACTATTGTTAACTAGCCTGGTGAATTAGGGAAATTTAAAACTTCTCAGGGTATCTTAGAATCACAGAATACCAGGAGTGGAAGAGACTTTAGGGGCCATAGCATCATGAGATTATAGGTAATGATCTAGTTCAACCTGTATTTGAACCAGAAAGCACTTTATAGCATCTTCCATGAATGGATCATCCGTCTACCACTTAAAGATCTTTGATGAAGATCTCACTAATTCTTGGGGAAATAAATTCAACTTAATTTTCCTTTTAATTATTATGAACAAGAAAAACAACAAATCTGAACAAATCTTTTGCTTATGAAACATGAATAACAACTACATAAAGCTTGTTTTTAAAAAATGTATTTCAAATTTAGCATTTTAGCTTCAATTTTGTTGTACTTTTCTTGCTGTTTCTGAACTCTCTTTTCCTATTTTTATTTCAAATTTATTTCATTTACACTTATTTATTTTCTTCCTTTTATGGTATCATTACAAATAGTCTAGAAATATCCCACTCCCCTCATGACCCCAAATCCTTCCTTTTAAAAAAACAAAACAAAAACCCTTACATTCCTTCTTAGAATCAGTGATTCTAAGTCAGAAGAGTGCTAAGGGCTAGAAAAAAGAGATTAAGTGATTTGCCCAGTGTCACAGACAACTATGAAGTGTCTGAGGCCATATTTGAACCTAGGACCTCCTATCTCTGGGCCTGATTCTTAATCTACTGAGCCACCCAGCTGCCCCTAAATCCTTCCTTTCAACAAATAAATATAGTCAAAATATAGTCAAGGAAAGCAAAACCATACATCTGACTCTGGATTTCCAGGCAGTCAATGTATGGTTTTGTTCACACACACACGCATGCACGCATGTATATGCTTTTAGTTTAAAACTGTGCCAAGAGGTAGGAAGCACAATTTCTCAAGTCTTCTGGAGTCAATATTAATCATCACAAAGATCATAGTTCTTAAAACTATAGTATCAGTTTTTCTTTACAGTGTTGTGATCATTGTATAAATGATTTTCCTGATTCTAAATTCACCCTGCATTAGATTATACAAATATTAGATTTCTGACTTTGTTCCTTTCATTCTTTATAATACAATATTTTATGGTTTTCATACAACATAATTTGTAAAATCATTCTCTAGTTAATGCACACCTTTTTTTCCCAGTTCTTTCCAACTATAAAATATAAAAAATGTTGCTATTTTTCTATGAATATGTTCTTTACTTTTTTTCTTTGATATTTTTGGGGCATATACTTAGTAGTTTTACTGGATAAAATGATATGTACAGTTTAGTGAATGTGGGGGTATACTTCAAAATTGTTTTCCAGACTGCTTAGACCAGTTCACAGTTCTACTAGTAGTGCATTTGTTCTCCTATGATCCAATCTAAATCTCTTGGAAATTAAATGAAATTTCAGAGATATTTTAACTCTTTCCTTTTGTTAGAGTTTTTTTTTTCTCTCCTCTTATTAGAGATTCTGTGTATTTTGAATCTTTTGATCATTTCTCTCTTAAGTGAATGGCTTTTATAACAGTTTCCCATATATTTTGGATTCCAAACTGATTTTAGAATAATTTGCTGTAAAGATTTTTTCCCTTGGTTAATTATTTATCTTCTAATTTTATTAATTTTATTTGTGCAAACCTTTTCAAGTTTATATAGTTGTATAGATTAAAATTAATATTCAATACTCCAAGTATTATTTTAATACTATCTATTAAAATTTACTTAGAGCAGAGAGAAATTAAAAACAACTAGAGAAATAAAAAAACCAGAGAAAATCCAAAAAGCCGTTCCCTCCGTCATGCTGATACCAGCCCAAGAGACCACGTGGGCAGAAACAGAAACTCAAATCTCAGTCCACGTAAGGAGACACATACCTTCTACCAATGCATTCATCTTTCTCACTATTCCATTTTTCTTTTGAGATTATTCCAAAATAATACTCACACTCATGCTCTTTAAGTAAAGTCTCTCAAATTGCCTTATTGTCGATAAATTTCTTAAGGGTTATGTGTTTCATTTTCCTCTATAGGAATGTAAGCAGTTTAACCTTGTTTAGTCTGTTATGATTTTTTATTCATGTTAACTTTTTTTTATATTTCTCTTCATATTTGTGTTTGAATGTCATATTTTCCATTCAGTTCTGATCTTTTCATTGGGAATACTTGAAAATCCTCTTTTTTCATTGGACATCCATTCCTCCCCCGGTCAGATTATACTGAGTTCTGCCAGGTAGGTTGTTCTTGGTTTTAATCTTAGCTCTTTTCTTTTCTGGAATGTCATTTTCCCACCCCTTTGCTCCTCTTTGGCAATAGCTGCTAAATCTTGTGTGATCCTGACAGTTGTTTCATATTTTAAGTTTTTTGGCTGCATATCATATTTTCTCCTTGCCCTGAAGGCTCTGGAATTTCATTATGATATTTCTGAAAGTTTTCATTTTGGTATTTCTTTTGAGTGGTGACTGGTGGATTTCTTTAGTTTTATTTTGCCCTCTGCTTCTAAGATATATGGGCAGTCTTCCTTTATAATTTTTTGAAGTGTGATATCCAGACTTTTTTTTTTTGTTCATAGCTCTCAGGTAGTCCAATCATTTTTTTTAAAATAAAAACCCTTACCCTCTATCTTAGTATCAGTTCTAAGATAGAAGAGTATTTCCGAAAGTGCCAGAAAATTGGGTTTAAGTGACTTGTTCAAGCTCACATAGCCAAGAAATGTCTGAGGCCAGATTTTTCTCCCAATTTCAGGTCTGGAATTCTAGCCACTGTGCTACCTAGCTACTCTGGTCCAATGTTTCTCAATTTATTTCTTCTTGATTCATTTTCTAAATCATTTATTTTTTCTCTAAGATAGTTCATACTTTCTTCTATTTTTCTTATTTCTGTGATTTTTTTCCTGATATTTTATGAAATCATTCACTTCCACTTGATCAATTCTAATTTTTTTAAAGAGGATTTTATTCAATTCAGAACATTATTCCTTGGTTACAAGAATCATATTCTTTCCCTCTCTGCCCTATCCCCACCCCTTCCCATAGCCGATGAGCAATTCCACTGGATTTTACATGTGTCCTTGATTAGAACCTATTTCCATGTTGTTGATGTTTATACTAGGATGACCATTTAGAACTACATCCCCAGTCATATTCCTGTCAACCCATGTAATCAAGCAGTTGTTTTTCTTCTGTGTTTCTACTCCCACAGTTTTTCCTCTGAATGTGGATAGTGTTCTTTCTCATAAATCCCTCTGAGTTGTTCAGGATCACTGCATTGCCACTAATGGAGAAGTCCATTACATTCGATTGTACCACAGCATATCCATCTCTATGTATAATGTTCTGTTTCTGCTCCTTTCACTCTGCATCAGTTCCTGGAGGTCATTCCAGTTCACATGGAATTCTTCCAGTTCATTATCTTTGAGCACAATAATATTCCATTACCAACATATACCACAATTTGTTTAGCAATTCCCCAGATGAAGGGCATCCCCTCATTTTCCAATTCTTTGCCACCACAAAGAGCGCCTCTATGAATATTCTTGTACAGATCTTTTTCCTTATAATCTCTTTGGGGTATAAACCCAGCAGTACTTTGGTTGGATCAAAGGGCAGATAGTCCTTCAGCACCCTTTGGGCATAGTTCCAAACTGCCCTCCAGAATGGTTGGATCAATTCACAACTCCACTAGCAATGCATCAATGTCCCAATTTTGCCACACCCTCTCCAGCATTCACTACTTTGCTTTGCTGTCATGTTAGCCAATCTGCTAGGTGTGAGGTGATACCTCAGAGTTGTTTTGATTTGCATCTCTCTGATTATAAGAGATGTAGAGCACTTTTTCATGTGCTTATTAATAGTTTTTATTTCTTTGGCTGAAAACTGCCTGTTCATGTCCCTTGCCCATTTATCAATTGGAGAATTGCTTGATTTTTTTGTACATCAATTCTAATGTTTAAGGAATTATTTTCATCAATGAGGTTTTCTATCTCTTTTTCCATGTTACTAATTCTGCTTTTTAAGAAATTATTCTCTTCAGTAATTTTTTTTGTACCTCTTTTACCATTCGGCTAATTCTGATTTCCAAGGAGTTATTTTCTATAATATTTGTTGGACTTCTTTTACCACGCTGTTAATTCTCTTTTAATAAATTTCTTGTATCTCTCATTTCTTTACTCCTTTTTTTCAACCTTTTTCTTTATGTCTTCTGGAAATTTTTGTTGGGTTTATTTTTAATTTGCATTTTTCTTTAATGCTTTGCTTTTTGTGGATGCTTTCAAGTTATTGTCTTCTTTTCAATTTGTGTCTTGAGCTTCCCAGTAGTTTTTATGGTCAGTTTCTTCTTTTTTTTTAATCCTTGTTTTCCCAGCTTACTTCTTAAATTTTGAACTTAATATTAGATTTGGACTCTGTTCAATGCTGACAGAATGACTGGTTTGAGCTTTTGTTGCTTATGTCCTGCTGCTTTCACAGTTCTATCTGATGGTCTGTAATTTTTGGTATTTCCAGTATATTTCTAATATAGTGTTCATTGTCTTCTTTGTCTGTGCTCTGTTCTTTACATGTATATGGACCCTTCTGCCTTCTGACTGCAGATGCTCTTCTCTGCCTTAGAACTATGACCTGGAATGAGGTAATGGGCAACATAATTATTAGAAAGCACTCATTTCTGTTCCCAGTACTAGTATATGGATCCCCTGGGACCTCTTAATGCCTAGGTGTTCTGTTACCATCTCTGGGCATTGGACTGCTGCTTTTTTTGCAGGCCTCTGCTGCTGCCTTAGCTTGATGCTAATTGTACTGTGTTATCCTCATAATTGTGCCTCACCCCAGGTTCCACAGATCTCTCTCTCTCTCTCTCTCTCTCTCTCTCTCTCTCTCTCTCTCTCTCTCTCTCTCTCTCTCTCTCTCTCTCTCTCTCTCTCTCTCTCTCTCTCTCTCTCTCTCCATCTCTCTCTTGCTTTCTCCTTTTTCCCTTTCAGGAAGTTCACTTCTCAGGTAAGATTTTCTGTTTTCATTTATAAGCTATTTATTTCTCCTTCTACTTTTTCATTCTGAGTTCTTTTCCTTAATCTCTTCTACTTATTCTTGTATTTGGCCAAGTTAATTTTTGCTTTGAATGTCTACTCATAGTTTTGGAGCTACTTTCTTCTTTTGTATTTACCTTTAAGTTTCTTAAATCATTATTTTTCTTCATTTTACCCAAAATTTCTTTTTGTTTATTCTTTTTTTAACTTTTAAACATTATTTTATTTGTTCATTTTCAAACATTATTCCTTGGAAACAAAAATCATTTTCTTTTCCTCCCCACCTCCCGCCACCCCTCCCATAGCCGACACGCGATTCCACTCGGTATCACATGTGTCCTTGATTAGAACCCATTTCCATGTTGTTTGTCTTTGCATTAGGGTATTCATTTAGCGTCTCTCCTCAGTCATGTCCTCTTAACCCCTGTAGTCCAGCAGTTGCTTTTCCTCGATGTTTTTACTCCCACAATTTGTCCTCTGCTTGTGGATGGTGTTTTTTCTCCTAGATCCCTGCAGATTGTTCAGGGACATTGCATTGACACTAATGGAGAAGTCCATTATGTTCAATTGTACCACAGTGTATCAGTCTCTGTGTACAATATTTTCCTGGTTCTGCTCCTTTCACTCTGCATCGCTTCCTGGAGGTTGTTCCAGTCTCCATGGAATCCCTCCACTTTATTATTCCTTTGAGCACAATAATATTCAATCACCAACATATACCACAAGTTATTCAGCCATTCCCCAATTGAAGGGCATCCCCTCATTTTCCAATTTTTGGCCACCACAAAGAGCGCAGCTATGAATATTCTTGTACAAGTCTTTTTCCTTATTATCTCTTTGGGGTACAGACCCAGCAGTGCTATGGCTGGATCAAAGGGCAGACAGTCTTTTAGCGCCCTTTGGGCATAGTTCCAAATTGCCCTCCAGCATGGCTGGATCAATTCACAACTCCACCAGCAATGAATTAATGTCCTGACTTTGCCACATCCCCTCCAACATTCATTACTTTCCTTTGCTGTCATGTAAGCCAATCTGCTAGGTGTGAGGTAATACCTCAGAGTTGTTTTGATTTGCATCTCTCTGATTATCAGAGATATAGAGCACTTTTTCATGTGTTTATTAATAGTTTTGATTTCTTTGGCTGAGAATTGCCTATTCATGTCCCTTGCCCATTTATCAATTGGAGAATGGCTTGATTTTTTGTACAATTGATTTAGCTCTTTATAAATTTGAGTAATTATACCTTTGTCAGAGGTTTTTGTTATGAACATTGTTTCCCAATTTGTTGCTTCCCTTCTCATTTTGGTTACATTGGTTTTGTTTGTACAAAAACTTTTTAATTTGATGTAATCAAATTTGTTTATTTTATATTTTGTGATTCTTTCTATGCCTTGCTTGGTTTTAAAGTCTTTTCCTTCCCACAGGTCTGACATGTATACTATTCCGTGTTCACTTAATTTACTTACAGTTTCCTTCTTTATGTTCAAGTCATTCACTCATTCTGAGTTTATCTTGGTGTAGGGTGTGAGATGTTTATCCAAACCTAATCTCTCCCACACTGTCTTCCAGTTTTCCCAGCAGTTTTTGTCAAATAGTGGGTTTTTGTCCCAGAAGCTGGGGTCTTTGGGTTTGTCATATGCTGTCTTTCTGAGGTCACTTACTCCAAGTCTATTCACTGATCCTCCTTTCTGTCTCTTATCCAGTACCAAATTGTTTTGATGACCACTGCTTTATAATAGAGTTTGAGATCTGGGACTGCAAGGCCATCTTCCTTTGTATTTTTTTCATTATTTGCATGGCTATCCTTGATCCTTTGTTCTTCCAAATGAACTTTGTTATGGTTTTTTCTAATTCAGTAAAAAAATTTTTGGAAGTTCAATGGCTATAGCACTAAATAGATAAATAAGTTTGGGTAGGATGGTCATTTTTATTATATTGGCTCATCCTACCCATGAGCAGTTAATGTTTTTCCAATTGCTCAAGTCTAGTTTTAGTTTTGTGGAGAGTGTTTTGTAGTTGTGTTCATATAGTTCCTGTGTTTGTCTTGGGAGATAGATTCCTAAGTATTTTATTTTGTCTAAGGTGATTTTGAATGGGATTTCTCTTTCTAATTCTTGCTACTGAGATGTGTTGGAAATATATAGAAATGCTGATGACTTATGCGGGTTTATTTTGTATCCTGCAACTTTGCTAAAGTTGTTGATTATTTCGACTAGCTTTTTGGTTGATTCTCTAGGATTCTTTAAGTAGACCATCATATCATCCGCAAAGCGCGATAACTTGGTCTGCTCCTTGCCTATTTTAATGCCTTCAATTTATTTTTCTTCTCTAATTGCTACTGCTAATGTTGTTAGTATAATGTTAAATAATAGAGGTGATAATGGGCATCCTTGTTTCACTCCTGATCTTATTGGGAATGCATTTAGTTTAACCCCATTGCAGATGATGTTAGCTGATGGTTTTAGATAGATACTGTTTATTATTTTTAGGAATGACCCTTCTATTCCTATGCTTTCTAGTGTTTTTAATAGGAATGGGTGTTGCAATTTTTCAAAGACTTTTTCTGCATCTATTGAGATAATCATGTGATTTTTGTTGGTTTGCTTGTTGATATGGTCAATTATGTGGATGGTTTTTCTAATATTGAACTTCCCTGCATTACTGGTAGAAATCCTACTTGATCATAGTGAATGACCCTTCTGATCACTTGCTGGAGTCTTTTTGCTAGTAACCTATTTAAGATTTTTGCATCTATATTCATTTGGGAGATTGGTCTATATTTTTCTTTCTCTGTTTTTGACTAGCCTGGCTTTGGAATCAGTACCATGTTTGTGTCATAAAAGGAATTTGGTAAAACTCCCTCTTTGCTTATTATGTCAAAGAGTTTGTATAGTATTGGGATTAGTTGTTCTTTGAATGTTTGATAGAATTTACTTTTGAATCCATCAGGCCCTGGGGATTTTTTCTTAGGGAGTTCTTTGATGGCCTGTTAGATTTTTTTTTCTGATATGGGATTATTTAATTAAGAATTCTATTTCTTATTCTGTTAGTCTAGGTAATTTATATTTTTGTAAATATTCATCCATATTGCCTAGATTGGTATATTTATTGCCATATAATTGGGCATAATAGTTTTTTCATGATTGTCTTAATTTTCCTCTTTTTTGGAGGTGAGGTCCCCGTTTTCATCTTTGATGCTGTTAATTTGGTTTTCTTCTTTCCTTTTTTTAATTAGATTGACCAGTACTTTGTCCATTTTGTTTGTTTTTTAAATACCGGCTTCTAGTGTTATTTATTAGTTCAATAGTTCTTTCACTTTTGATTTTATTAATTTCTCCCTTAGTTTTTAGGATCTCTAGTTTGGTTTTCTTCTGGGGATTTTTAATTTGTTCTCTTCCAAGTTTTTAAATTTGCATTTCCAATTCATTGATCTCTGCCCTCCCTAATTTATTAATATATGTACTCAGGGATATGAATTTTCCTTTGAGTACTGCTTTGGCTACATCCCATAAGGTTTGAAAGGATGTCTCACCATTGTCATTTTCCTCAATGAAATTATTAATTGTTTCTATGATTTGTTCTCTAACTAACTGATTTTGGAGTATCATATTATTTAATTTCCAATTAATTTTTGATTTGGCTCTCCATGTACCCTTACTCGTCATTATTTTTATTATCTTATGATTTGAAAAGATTGTATTTATTATTTCTGCTTTTCTGCATTTGTATGCCATGTTTCTGTGACCTAGTGTATGGTCAATCTTTATGAATGTACCATGTGGTGCTAAGAAGAAGATGTATTCCTTTGTGTCTCTATTTTTCTCCATATATGTATTAACTCTAATTTTATTAAGATTTCATTCACATCTTTTACTTCTTCCTTATTTATTTTTTGATTTGATTTATCTAAATTTGATAGTGGTTGGTTTAGGTCTCCCACTAATATGGTTTGACTATCTATTTCCTCCTTCAATTCTCCTAGTTTCTCCATTAGAAATTTGGGTGCTATACCTTTTGGTGCATACATGTTGATTAGTGATATTTCCTCGTTGTCTATATCCCCTTTTAACAGAATATATTTACCTTCCCTATCCCTTTTAATCTGGTCTATTTGTGCTTTGGCTTTGTCAGATATCATGATTGCAACTCCTGCCTTCTTTCTATCAGTTGAGGCCCAAAAGGGTCTCTGTCCTTTATTTCTGATCCTGTGAGTATGTATCCACCTAATGCGTGTTTCTTGAAGACAACATATGGTAGGATTTTGGGTTCTAATCCATTCTGCTATTTGTCTACATTTTATGGGTGAGTTCATCCCATTCACGTTCAAAGTTATGATTGTCACTTGTGGATTCCCTGGCATTTTGATATCCTCCTCTAAATTTGACCTTTCTTCTTTAGCTTTAACCTTTAAAACTAGTGATTTACTTTAGATCAGTCCCCCTAGTCCCCTGCCTTGGTATGCTTCACTTTCTAGCCCCTCCCTTTTTGTTCCCTTCCCCTCCCCCCTCTCCTTCCCTCCCTTTTTATATTCCCTCCCTCTCCTTAATTTTCCCTTCTCTCTTACCCTGTTGGTTAAGATAGAATTCAAGATCCCAATGGATCTATATGTTTTTCCCTCTCAGAGTTGATTTCAGTGAGAGTACTTTTTAAATAATACCAATTTGCTCTCCCTTCCTCTCCTTCTTTTAGAATTCTTCCCCTCTCCCTCCCATGTGTATCTTTGTGTGACAAAGATTATTCTATATAGTTTTTTTCTATTTCTTGAAGTATATCTTAGTACTATCAATGATACCCCCCTCCCTTTTTCTTTCTTCCCCTCCCCTTTCTCCATATTGTCTTGATGCCCCAATCTTTCCTTATGAGTGATTCTTATAACTACTCTAATGATGCATATGATTTTTGAGAGTTACACATTACTTTTCCCCCACATATTAATATATATATAATTTGATATAAATGTAGTCCTTTTAGAAGAGCATTGAATAAATGAAAAAGATAATATTTTTCTCCTTTTCCCTTTCCTTCATATTTACCATTTCATATTTCTCTTGCTCTTTGTGTTTTGATGTCAAACTTTCCACAGAGCTCTGGTCTTTTCTTTATAAAAACTGGAAATCCTCTATTTTGTTGAATGCCCAAACTTTCAGCTGGAAGTATATAGTCAGTTTTGATGGATAGCTGATTCTTGGTTTAAGACTCAGATCTCTTGCCTTTCTGAATATCATGTTCCATGTCTTACGGTTGTTCAGTGTGGAAATTGCAAGATCATGTGTGACCTTGATTGGCATTTCTTTAAATCTAAATTGTCTTTTTCTGGATTCTTGTAAGATTTTTTCTTTTGCTTGAAAGTTTTGGAATTTGGCAATTACATTCCTGGGAGTTGTCTTTTGGGGGTTTAGTGTAGAGGGTGTTCTGTGAACTCGTTCAATGCCTATATTTCCCCCTTGTCTAGAATGTCTGCGTAGTTTTCTTGGATGATATTTTGTATTGTATCAAGATTACTGTTTATTTCTGGCTTTTCTGGTAGACCAATGATTCTCAAATTGTCTCTCCATCCTCTGTTTTCCATGTCTGTCACCTTGTCAGTGAGATATTTTATGTTTTCTTCTAATTCCTTAATTTTTTGACTTTGCTTTATTATTTCTTGCTCTTTTGCAAGATCATTGGTTTCCAGTTGCTCAATTCTGGTCCTTAAGGCTTGATTTTCTGCTTTGATCTTTTGGCATTCAGCTGTAATTTTTTGGTTCTTTAATATAATTTGTTGGTTTTCTTTTGGAACCATTTTCCACTTCTCTTTCCAGAGGGCTACCACATTTCTGATGATAAGCTCCTTTTGAGACTCTTCCAGGGCTTGTGGACAATTTTCATTTGTTTTTTTTTTTTGGTTTTTGCCTTTGTTTGACTTTTGTTCAGTATTTCCTCTGTAGCTTGGGTTTTTCCTCCATAGAAAGTTTCGAGGGTGACAGTCTTATTTTTTGATTTCTTGCTGGGATTTTGAGACTCCTGTGCACAGTTAGCCATTTTTTCTGGATGTTTTCAGTTCCCTCTTTAGTCAGAAATAAGAGTCTGCTGAGCAGGGGTTTTTTTTTGTGTATGGAGTTAATGAGGGTCTCAGTTTTCCTCAGTCCTTTGCAGCTTTTCTAGGTGCGTTCCTCCAGGGGGAGCTCAGTGTCTGCTCTCTCTTGCCCGCCTGGTTTTCCAGTTGTGTTACTTTTGGGGGTGGTTCCCCAGCAGACCTGGTTAATTCCCAAGGACCCTAAAAATGTTCCCTGTTCGTTCCACAGGGATTCCTGTCTCACTCTGTGACTCTGGCGGGCGCGCTGGCTCTGGGCACCTGAAGTCTGCTCTCTCTCACATCTTGAGTGTTTTTGCCTAGCTGCCTTCAGGGGGAGGGTCCCCCCTGCTGTCCTAGTCAACTCAGAAGGGCGTAGAAGTGCCCTCTCATTTCTTCAGAGGTGCCCCTTGCTCGTTAGTCTCGGCTTGTGCTGGCCTGGGCTCTGGCCCTATAGGTGGGGGTGGGGCAGGCTGGATCTGCTTACTTTTGTGTTTGGGTGGAAGCCCTTACCCCCTCTTATAGGCTGGTAAAGCCTCGATCCCACGCACCTTCTCTGCTGGTCCCCACTCTACAGCTCCTTCGCTCCTCTGATAGAGATTCTTAAGGTCTTTTGGGGTGTGTAACAGTTAAAATTTAGGGGAGACTGAGGCAAGATAGAAATTAGTTTCTCTCTGTAAGGAGTATTATATTTTTATGAGGTTTATTAAATATTAAAATATAAAGAAAATACATGTAAGAAAAACATTTGTCTAGGCCCAGAGAGTCTATTCAAGACCACTCACATCTTGCCTGCTAGGTGGAGAGCCACGTGTGCTCTGAAATGGAAGTAAAAAGAGGCTGAGCCTATTCACAGCCAGGTTTAAATACCCCATCTCGCTCTCGGCCCAGGTGAGAATTCAGTGAGATTAGAGGGCATTCTGGGGAAGTGGAACAAGGATTTCTGGGGATTGAAGTCCTGGATTCAAGTCTATTTTTACAGGTGATCCTTATTGGTGTATGTCGGGGAGAGTGAGTAAGCCATGTTTAGCTGGCCACCATGCTTATCCGGAAGCTCCTTTTTGTTTATTCTTATTTCCAGTTTTAGTTTGTGGTTTCGGAATTATGCCAGGTCTGTTTTACATCCTTACTTGTATTCTTGGATGCCATGGTCATGCCACTTTTAATCCTGTTTCTGATTTCTGGTGTTCTTGAAATTAATATCTACCTCCCCTGTCATGGCTGTGCTGAGTGCACTGGTAGGATTTAGGCCCCTTCAGAGCATCCTTTGTCAGAGCTAGATGCTAGAGCCTCCCCTGTCAGAATACTCTGGTATTCTGTCCCTTGGATCTTTCCTGGTCAGAACACTCCCCTGGATTATTCCTGAGCAAATAGCCACAGACTCCTGGAGTCTCTGGAGTATTCTTAGTCAGAATGGTACTGCGTTTCAGGTGCCCTGGATTATCCATGGTAAGAGGACTATAGAATCTTTAGCCCTTTAGAGAATGTTCTCCTTCATAATGCTTCAAGCTTCTCATTCTGCAGTGACTCGACTTAGAGCACAGCTCTTTAGGACTGTTTATTTGAGGTTGTGGTGGCTTTTGGGAAGAATATCTCTCCCAGATTTCAAAGGCCATCCTGGGTTAAATAGAATTGCTCATTGTTTTTTTTTTTAAGCTCTTACCTTTTGTCTTAGAATTGATACTAAATATCAGTTTCAAGGCAGAATACTAAGGGCTGGGTAGTGGGGGTTAAATGACTTGCCCAGGGTCACACAGGTAGAAAGTGTCTGATATCAAATTTGAATTCAGGACCATCCATCTCTAGGTCTGGCCCTTGATTCTCTGAAATCACCTAGTTGTCCATTATTATTGTTTCTTTGTAAAATTTTAAATCATTTTAAAAGTTAAAGAATGAGGGAAAGGACACTTTTTTTGGGAATCAGAAAAAGCCTTCTTTGTGTGTGAGGTGGTATTGGAACTCTCCTTTGAAGAAAGCTAAATATTCTTGGAAGTAGGAGTTGGCCTATTCAAGTATAAAAAGAGAAGTGATGGTTGAGCTGTGGAAGTACCCCGGGGTAATGCTGAAAGATGGCACATTTTGTTACAGTGAACAACGGGACACATGTTTACCTTATCACTGAAGATCTATTTACTATTATTGAAATATAAATTTTAAATCCTATTTTGTAATAAAGATTAAAAAATGAAGGATGACTATAAAACATTTCTGAAAATCATGTTCCTGTTAGAGCTAATTCTGATTTCCCTTTTTCTCATAGCATTTGTTTCACTTGCTAAGGTTAGAGATGATGGTACTTGCTTTTTCATATCACTGGTTTTTTGCTGACAGATTTGTTCAGTGCCTCAGATTTAGTGCCCACAAAATCCAGGTTGAAAAGTGCAGCTCAGCAGCTGAAAGCTTTGAGGTATCCATGCATAATATATTTTAATTGAGGCCAGGTATTATGTAGTTCGTATCTGTTCTTGGATCCCTAGCTCTTTCCTTTCTGCTTGAGTGCATGAGAAAATGTAGAACCCTCATGAAAAAAATAGTATTATTTGTGACATCTTTGCATTCCTTCAGTATTAATACTTTTCTATATCTATCTGTCAGTATGTTATGCCTGAATTATTTCCTATGTTTCTTCAAAAGTAGTTCTTGCCCTAACTCTGAATATGTATTGTCACCTCCTGATCATTCTTTCTTCTTACTGGGAAAGAGAGATTTTTTTCTTGAAACACTAAATTTTCCAAGTAAAGGAATTCTCTGAGTTGTTTTTTTTTTTAAACTGAGACCATGAAGCCCACGTTTTGGAATTGGTTCTGTGTTTTGCTCTGCCAGCAAATTCGCTGGGACTTTTGGGGCCTTGATTTTTATTTGAACTAAGAAGTTTGTGTTAACAATCAGGGTTTCTCCTATCAGAATCACTGCCTTAACTTTTCCTTTCTGTAAGTGGTATGCTCTGTTTCACTAGGGAAATCTTTTATTTCCAAGATTTCTTTAAGTGCTGGATTGACAACTCTGGGCCCCAAAGTATACTGATTTCCATTTTCCACCTCTGTTGTTTCTGTTTTTTGTTGTGTTACCATAGCATTAATGCTATTATGTAAATTTTAAAATACTTATTCATTTTTATATTAACAATATTTTTGTGATTATTTTTATATGCTTTTATTGGAATGTATCATTCTCTTTTAGTGGTTAGAGGAGCTTAAAGCTGACAGTGAAGAAAAAGCTATAAAAAGAGGGTCAGAAAGAATAAAATTTCTTTTTAAAAATAAGGAGAAGTGACAGGGATTGAATCCAAAGATAAACGTAGTAATCTTTTTTTTTTCTTACATTCTTGTTACAGAACTGAGATTCCAGATTACTTCCCTGTCTCAGTATATAGAAAGATAAACTGCTAATAAGCTACTTTGATTTTAGTGGAGAACATTTTGAGTTGGTGTATAGCATTAAAAAAAAAACAAAAAACAACTTAATTGCCCTTGGCAGAAATACTGTACTTTCTTAATGTTAATTGAATCTGGAAACTAAAGTCCTAGCTATTTGTGGTTATGTTACTTTTAGCACACTGAGAGATGAGAGCCTTATTGTGCTCTAGAAATTCTTTGATCTACATTTTGCTTCCATTAGTAATCAAAAGACCTTTTCCTACTTCAGTTTGATATAGAACTTTTTCGTGTTTCTGGTAATTAATCATTAAGTATTGCTATGTGACTGTTGATGGTTAATACTTTTCAGCCTGAGTGGGATTTTAATGATTTGAATAAGAAAGGGATTTCATACTCATGCCCTGACCTCTTTATTATCTGATCTTGAGGAGTGTTGAATTTCCATGCAGTAATGTAAACCATTAGTAAAGAAAGCTGCTGAAGAGCTCATAGTATAGCACATAGAGCGCCCCAGACCTGGAGAAAAGACGACTCCTCTTCCTGAGTTCAAATTTGGCGGAGACACTTACTAGCCCTGTGATACCCAGAAAGTCACTTAACTCTGTCTGCCTCAGTATTCTCATCTGTAAAACGACCTGGAGAGGGAAATGGCACTATCTTTGCAAAAAAAAAAAAAAAACCAAAAAAACCCTAGACTGGGGTTGGATAAACTTAATAACAACAACAATAATGAAAGTCATGTATAATATAGGAATTCCATGTATATACACAAAGTTTTAGTTTCATTCCTCCTCCTATTCTTACCTAGAGCTTTTCATAGAATTTTTTTATTTCACTTCTAGTTTATTTTTCATCTTTTCTGTGGAGATACTATTGAGTTTGTAAAAGGACAAAGAGATGGAATAAGAAGACTACCAATTCACAAATCAGGTGATTATTTTGCAAAGTTGAAAGTTAACTATAAGGAGACTTTGCTCTATGAAGTCCCGGGTCATATTTTGTTCTTCATATCTTTCAGAGTATTTGATTTGCATGAACAACAACAAAATCTCTTACAGAATTTAATAGAATACTTTGCACATAGTAGGTGTTTAGTAAGTACTTATTGAATGAATATAGGAATGATTTGTAAGTGGACCAAATCTTTATAAGGAGCTGTAAGAATTGAATAATATTTCTATCCAGATATATATTTTATAAAGTTTATTGGAATGGGTAGGCAATTATTCCTCTATGTAACCTGACTGTGTGGTGCCTATCTTGCATGTCTCTTCCTCTTTCCTTTTCATCTGCCTGCTCTGCATCCTGACTTCTTCCTTCTTTGGTCTCTTCTGGCTTCCCCCTATTTCTATTTCTATTCTCCCCCTAAGAAGCCCCAAACCTTGACCTTTATTGACACACAGCATTTGACTGATGCAAAACTTGGGGCAACTATGGTATGTCAGGAATGTTTGATAGAAAGCTACTCAGCAGGGGGAGGGCAGGATCTTCCTTGATACAGAGCACCTTGGAAAGAAAATGATTGGTTTATATATATGTATTATTTGATTTACTGAGTTCTTCCTGTATTGGGCTGTTTTGTATCCCAGAGCTTAGCACAGTGCCTGTCACATATTTAAGAACATGTTATTTAAGTATTTAAGAAACGTTTATGGACTGATTGATTCTTTAACTGCCAAATCTCATGGTCTTTTCTCAGTCCTTATTCTTTTTGATCTCTTGAAAAGTTTTTTATATTAGTGACCACACCCACTTGTAGAATTTTTAAATCTTTCAAAGTTTTTTTTTCTCTCACAATATTATTGTTATTGTATAGTATTCTTCTGGTACTATTTTCTGTTTCTGTTGCACTTTGACCATCTCAATTATTATTTCTTTCCTTTCTCTTTCCCCTCTTCCATCACTTTTTCTCCCTTAAATGATGCTACCTTACCTCTTTAATATTCCTCTCATATTCTGTCCTTGCCTTTGTCTATATTTTGTTACTCAACAATTTCCAACTCCTTATATGGCTTTACCTATTATTGATTATTTCCAGTTTCTACGTCCAGCCTTTCCCCCAGTTTTAGTCTTACATTTCCAATTACTTTGTGGACATTTTCATCTGCATGCCTCAGCAAGCGTCACAAATTCAACATGTTCAAAACTGGATTCCTAATCTTCTTCATCTTCCATTTACTATTTTTGTTCATAGAATTTCCTTTCCACTTAGGGCCCATCTTTGATTTCTCCTTTTTTCCTTTGTTCCTTATATCCCGTCAGTCACCCAGTCTATGTGAATCTTTCTTTAAACTGCATCTAGTCTTTCTTTTTCATCCCTACTGTCTCTATCCTTAATTCAGACTCTTATGTGACTATCATAGCCATTTCTCTCCCCAAAATCTCTGTTGCACAAAACTCTGCTGTGACTATATGACTCTATTGTTGGGATACCTTTTGTAACTATGGAAATTTGAATTGTTCATGCTATTTATCCTTTTAGCTTGGAGATTACATCACTTTATGAACTGGAGCTTCCAATAAATTATGAAGGACAAGCTAGGATTTAAGGAGATAGTGATATTAATAGGCTCTTCTAAGCTGGAGGAAAGCACTCAGGGAGGAGGACTGAGAACAATATCCTGTTTTCTCGGGATTTTGGCCAGTATTGTGGTCAGAGTAAAGTGGGTTCTGAATTCTTAGAGAAATACTTGTGGCTTATAGCAGAACTTGAGGTATGTTGGCTGGCCTAGAGTGGGACAGAAGATGAAAATGACTAGGCAGAGTTTGTAGAGAATAATGGGACATTCTGCCTTGCCCCACATGTTACTACTCCTTGCACACAACTGAGCATATTCTATTCTCATAAATCTTGGCCTGTGTACTGGCTTTCATGAGAAAGGCAGCCTGGTCCTAGAAGGGCTGAAGATTATCACACCTCTTCTCCTTTTACATTTCCTTCCCTCATTTGTGTATCACGTAGAAGTGTGATGTTTGTGAGGTGAAATCCCTGACCTGCTTTACAGTAAGGCCACTTCTGATGGCCAGTGGACACAGTTTTCTTGCATGATTCTCTTCCTCATCTTTGCCTTTGGCTATGAGCATTAGATCTTTTTTTTTTTTACAATTTTGCTTTTAGTTTATTTATTTTTTTACATACACAAAAATATTTATTTTTCTTTATTTTTTAGTCAATTTAGAACATTATTTTTTTTAATTTTTAAAATTTATTTTAATTTTTTTTTGTTACAATTTCACTTTATTTCCCTCCCTCCCCTCCACCCAACCTTCCCGCAGCTGACACGCAATTTCATTGGGTATTACTTGTGTCCTTGATCAGAACCTTTTTTCATGTTGATTTTTGCCCTAGGATGTTCACCCAGAGTCTACATCCTCAATCATATCCCTCTCCACCCATGTAATCAAGCAGTTGTTTTTCTTCAAGTGTTTTTACTCCCACAGTTTTTCCTCTGAATGTGGATAGTGTTCTTTCTTGTAGATCCCTCCAAGTTGTTCAGGATCATTGCATTGCCACTAATGGAGAAGTCCATTACATTTGATTGTACCACAGTGTATCAGTCTCTGTGTACAATGTTCTCCTGGTTCTGCTCCTCTCACTCTGAATCAATTCCTGGAGGTCATTCCAGTTCACATGGAATTCCTTCAGTTTATTATTCCTTTGAGCAAAATAGTATTCCATCACCAACAGATACCACAATTTGTTCAGCCATTCCCCAATTGAAGGTCGTCTCCTCATTTTCCAATTTTTTGTCACCACAAAGAGTGCAGCTATGAATATTCTTGTACATGTCTTTTTCCTTATTATCTCTTTGGGGTTACAAACCCAACAGTGCTATAGCTGGTTCAAAGGGCAGACAGTCTTTTATTGCCCTTTGGGCATAGTTCCAAATTGCCCTCCAGAATGATTGTATCAATTCACAGCTCCATCAGCAGTGCATTAATGTCCCAACTTTGCCACATCCCCTCCGAGCATTGGATCTTCTAAAGCAAGTCATTTCCATTTTAATGTCCTTTAACCCAAGAATTTGGGGTAGAAAATTCACCAACTCTCCTTGGGATGGAGAATGGAGGAAATAGGGGTGCCATGATGGCCAGAGAAGGAGCACTGGAATAGGAGTTAGGAAACTTTGGGTTCTATTTCTTTCTCTTCTCTGACTATATAGAAGTTATTTAACTTCTTTGGACATTATTTTCTCTTCCCTTTGTAAAATTGTAATTATAGTCCCTTCCACTTTTCATCTCCATTTCAAAGAATAATGGAACAGAGAGATCTGTTTGGCCAAGAGATTTTCAGAGTGTGGTCCTAATACCACTGTTGATTTGTTAGGATTATTTTTTTGTTAGCCCTTGGAATGCTGATATCAAGGTTTAAAAATTTGGATGTATTATATTTTTGTTTTTAGAGTAAATTAACATCTTGGTATAATAGTAAAAGCACTAGCTCTAGTGTCAGAGGTCTTATGTTTGAACCCTGACTCTGTTATTACCTGTGTGGCCTTGGGGGAATTATTTGATTTCTTTGGGGCTTAGTTTCCTCATCTGTGAGATGAAGGGATTGAAATATATGATTTCTAATGTCCTTTACATTCTTTGAAGTTAAGAGGTAATGAGTATGATTGTTATTATTCCTATCATAGCTCAGAAAAGAAATAAAAGTAGCAAAGTATAATGCATATTTTTTGATTTGCTACTTTTATTTCTTTTCTGGGCTATACTGTTTGCCTGGAATGCCTTCTTTGCTTCCCCCTACCTTATCTTCCTTCCTTCCTTCCTTCCTTCCTTCCTTCCTTCCTTCCTTCCTTCCTTCCTTCCTTCCTTCCTTCCTTCCTTCCTTCCTTCCTTCCTTCCTTCCTTCCTTCCTTCCTTCCTTCCTTCCTTCCTTCCTTCCTTCCTTCCTTCCTTCCTTCCTTCCTTCCTTCCTTCCTTCCTTCCTTCCTTCCTATCTTCCTTCCTTTCTCCCTCCCTCCCTCCCTCCCTCCCTCCCTCCCTTCCTTTAGTCCTTCTTATATTCCTTCCTTCCTTCCTTCCTTCCTTCCTTTTTTCCTTCCTTCCTATCTTCCTTCCTTTCTCCCTACCTCCCTACCTCCCTCCCTCTCCTACCTCTCAATCTATTCAGCTACCATCCTTGATTTTCAAAATCCTGCCCATACTTTAGTTCTGACTCATGCCACCTCTTCCATGATTCCATCTTTTGTTACCTAATGTGGATATTATATCTCTCTTCTTTGTGCTTTTATAGTATTTATTTTGTACTTATTCATATGGCATTTGTTACAACTTATTGTGTATTAGTAATATTTGACTATGAAATATAACATGGTGTAAATGGAAACAGTGCTGTGGTCACAGTCAGGAAGATCCTTCCTTTGATATATATTGATTATGTCACTGAGCAATTCACTTAATCTCTTAGAACTTTTTGAGACTATAAATTTCAGACAAGGTATTAGTCTGCTTTGGTAGGAGTTTCCTCCCTGGGAACTTCCTTTACTAATGAAATCACAAGTCTAGTCCAAAACAGCAACAACAACACCAACAAAGCCAACAAAAAAATCCAATCAAAAAACCCCATGGGATTATTTTCTCTAGTATATGGTAATCTCTTTAAGGCCTGGTAACCAATTTACCAAAATAGCCTAAGTCTCTGAGTTTTAAGAACAGTTTACATATCAATGGAAGAAAATGTATTTTTAGTTGAGATTCATCATTTCCCACTATCCCCAGATTTCTACTTATTAGAACAAACTATATCGCAAAATTTTCAAGGACAACCCAGAAGAGTAAGATAAGAGAGTACATTTTAATATCTTTTTTTCTTGAAGAAGAATCTTTGCCTGAATACAGTTTCGTTTAGAAATATATTCTATTCATAATTCCTAGAACAGGGCCTTGCAGATAGTCTTACTATTTGTCGAATGAAGCCATATTTCAAAGTCAGAAGTCCTCAATGGCACTTTGCATTTTTGACATGACAAGCCATATTCACTGTTATTTTATAATAATAATGATAAACATTATAGAAACACTTAGCAGTGATAGTGGAAGTGACAATGATTTTTCAGGGAAAAAATGAGAGGAGACAGGAGTGGTTCTCTTTCAGACTCATGAGGTTCATAGAAGCTTTCTGATAGTTCTTTGTGACTATGCCTCACATAGTATTTGAAACTGGAAGAAAATTCCTAGGAATACTGTTCTGGTACCTCCCCATTCATCTGTCCTACAAATATTTGGCAGTACACTTACAAGTAATTTAATTGTTTCAAGGTGAGTAAAATCAGTATTCCAAAGGAAAATTGTTTAATTCCATTACAGGATGTGGTGTCCAGACAGAAGACAAATGAGAGTTTAAATAGGTAGAGGAGAAGAAGGAGGAAAAAGAGAGGAGGAAGAGGACAGTTTGAGATTATTGAGATGGTAATTCAATGGGAAGGGAAAGTTGCTTTTAATATTGCCACCTTTTGTAACTCACTTGGACAGTCTAAAAATAGAGGGTTTTTGTGTTAAATGTTTTTTGGTGGGTGTGTATAGTAGTTAGAACTAGTTGGGTAAATAGATAGTGGTAATCATGATCATTTGGATGATGACAACCTGAACTTGCCTTACTTCCTATAATCTAGTTCTACCAGAAGCCAAGAATTTATGTGAGATGTAGGTATTTAACAGATGCTTATTGAATGGATGAATTATTGAATGAATGAATTGTGAAATATGTCCAAGAAAATAAAGGAGCCAAGTGAATTCTTTGGGAAATGGACTAGGATCAACATTTGCCTCCTTTCTTTTCTGCTTTGGGTCTCATCTTCAATCAAAACTAGTCACCAGCACCAACCATTTTCTTCTTTTCTCCTAAATAGCTGGATATGCTTCTCACTTGAGATGATCATACATTAAGAACTATTATGGAACTTAGAGAGTTGTCTAGTCTAATCCTTTCATTTTATAGATGAGAACAGAGAGAGGCTACCATGGTAGAGATAGGATTCAAGTTTAGATTTCTTCCTTCCCAAAGAATATTGTACAGCAAGATTTTATACTCTTATACAAGAATGTATGCTTTTGGATAAGAGGATAACTTGTACAAGTAATAGGGACTTGACATTGTAGCTTTCTCTGACACCTAAAGTTTTGCCTATAAGAATAGTTGACAGAATTAAGCAAAAGGTTTCCCCTCAGTGTTTCACTTGACTTTTAGGGGTAAAATACATCATCTTTCCTAACTAGGTGATATAGTTGCACCAAGCAAGTTGAATTCTTTGTTTCTATTATCTAAAGTTGTGACATTTAAATGATGTCTTCCTTTTTTAATGTTGGTCACTACAATAAAGTAATATTCCTTTTGGAAACAGAGCCCTTTTCTCTTTGGCTCTTGTTTCAGAATAATATGCAATTTAGACATCTGAGTAGGAGGGGGAGGAAGTAGCCAAAAACTTTTCAATAGTCTAGTTACATACACTACATAATAGTGTGTTTTTGAAGTAAACCACTGAAAGAATGATTGGAAAATCCTGGATAAAATCTTATTCCATGTCCCTTAAAGTCATGTTTCACTAAATGGGGGTAAGAAGAAGCAAAGCAAAATCCTTCAGTAGTGGTCAGAGGTTCTTTCATGAGTTTTTGTGCTTAGAGATTGATCTTCCTCATTTAGTAAGTAAGAAAGACTCAAAGAAATCTACAGACTCTCAGAATTGATGCCTTTATGGACCTGATGTAGATCTGTTATCTAAAAGACAAGTCTAGTTAAATTCTGCCAGGTTTCTTACCAAGTTGGCTGCAGGATGATGAATTTTTCAATCAGTAGGGGCTGAGTGACTTGCCCAGGGTCACCTAGCTAGGGAGAATCTGAGATCCGATTTGAACCCAGGGGCTCCTGTTTCTAGGACTGCTCTCAATCCACTGAGTCACCTAGCTACTTCCAACCTCTTCTTAATTCTTGATAAACTTAATATTATTATTGGTTCCAAATGTAAGTGCTTATCAGTTCTCTTACTGTTTTACATTTATTAATTCTGGCTCCCTAGGCAGCCTGTAACATTCTGGAGGACAGAATCTATTTATTACACTTTTTTCGGGGTATCTCTCAAAGTGTCTCGCACTATTGGAAGTACTTGTTTATATTGATTCCTTACTTCCAGCAGAATTTTACCTATATTTATAGGCCTTTGAGGAAGAAATTCCATACCATTTCTTTATCAAATATTTTAGAGATCAATACCCTTTATTATTAACTCAAATAGTAGGTAATGATTTTGATTTATATACTTTTTACATATAAAATTGTTTTAAAAATATGAAGCTTTTTAAAAAGTCTTTAATTTTTGTATAGTGGTAGAGGGGAAATAGTATTATGAAATCTGGCAAAATCACTGTTGTTTTCCTTGATATAACTATATAACTACTAATTTCCCAGATAAAAATTCCCATTGCCTCCCAAATTGGCTTTTTATATACGCTTTCTAATTTTTATGAGTAATATCATGTTCTTACAAAAAATTGACATTGACAGTTTTCTTTTGGGTAGTTTTTTATGACTTTTTGGTACACAGTCTAAAAAAAAGATACAATACAACAGTCCATTGTTTGGTAAATACTTTTCAATCAAGTATTATAATGTTGTTTTTCACACTGGTGCTTTTATTTTGGAGCTATATCATGAATTTAAAAAAATTAAAATATGGAACTACCTATTGGGAATGATTTTTTTTAGTGTGTAATAAATTAATGTGAATATGCTAGCATTTTTGGTAAATCACTGACAGCCTTTTTTTTTTTGCCACTTTGTTTATATTTAAATAAACGGAAGGCCAGAAGAATAGAAAATGACAAGGAGAAGATTACTTAGGAGGAGATTTGAAGTGCTCAGTTTTAATACTATATATATATATATATATATATTTTAAACCCTTACCTTCTGTCTTGGAGTCAATACTGTGTATTGGCTCCAAGGCAGAAGAGTGGGAAGGGCTAGGCAATGGGGGCCAAGTGACTTGCCCAGGGTCACACAGCTGGGAAGTGTCTGAGGCCAGATTTGAACCTAGGACCTCCCATCTCTAGGCCTGGCTCTCAATCCACTGAGCTATCCAGCTGCCCCCTCAGTTTTAATACTATATTATCATTCCCTTGTCCAGGGACTGGGGATACCTTGCCAGATCCCAAATCTAGGTTACTTTCCCTCTGTCTTCACTGTTCTTAGTCACATGCTATGAAACTATGTTGGAGAATGTCACACAATCCTTTGGGCTTACTACTACTGTATTTATTGTCTAATATTAATTAGCCTTTCACTGCTATATGGTGATCCTTTTTTTCTGTCCTAATTTTTTCAATCATACTCCTTACAATGGCTATTATATTTCAGTTTCCTCAACTATAAAATGGGAGTAATGCTAGTACCTACTTTGAAGGTTTGTTGTGAGGATCAGATAAGATAATATTTGTAAAGCCCTTAGCATAGTGACTAGCACATAGTAAGTGTCATATAAATACTTAATCTCTCACCCCCACCCCCACTCTCCTAGTTGAGAAAATAGAAGCTATGTAGGGGACACTCCCTTTTTTACTCCTCAGACTTTATCACCTCCTATTTTCTATTCTTTGCTTCAATTTTTGATGAAGAGGTGACCTCTTAACTGGCAATGACATACCATTCAATACTTTTGATTTTTTCCCCTTTGGAAACTTCTTGATCATTTCCTATCTTTTCCAGTTTTAATCTGTCTTTACCCACTAGCCATTTTTTACTTTGCTAACATGCCCCATCCTTAAATTTTGCCCTCAATCCTTTCAAAATATTATCCTATCATTCTGTCTCCTTTTGGTAATCAAATTTCTTCTAAAGATTACCTCAATTTTCTCACCTCGTGTTCATTCTCAATTTATTGCATTGTGGCTTCTGATCCTACTATGCAACAAAAATTTCTATCTCTAAAGTTACCACTGATCTCTTTTTTTAAAATTTAAATTTAAAAAATATTTTTCCATGTTTACATATTTTCTTTCCCTTCTCTTCCCCTTCCTGGATCCAATAACCTATTTCCATATTATTCTTTTTTGTAATAGAGCAATCTTTTAAAAACAAAACCCCCAATCATATATCCATATAAACAAATGATTAGTCATTTATTTTTCTTCTGTGTTTCTGCTCCCACAGTTCTTTCTCTCAGTGTGGAGAGTATTCTTTCTCTTAACTCCCTTGGAATTGTTTTGTAGCAGAATACTTTATAATGGATTGTTCCACAATGTTTCACTTTCTACCACTTATCTCTTTAATTGCTAAATCTGGTGGCTTTTTCTTAGTTGACATTCTGCTTGCCCTCTCTGTAGTTTTTTATATTGTCTACCAATCTTATCTCCTTTCTTATCTCCTTCTTTGGCTTCCATGACATTTGGTTCTTTCTTGGTTGTCCTACCTATCTATTGGATAGTTTATAGATTCCTTTTTTGGATTATTATCTTCATTAAAAAAACAAACAAAAAAACCTTTACCTTCTGTCTTATAATCAGTATTGTGTATTGGTTGTGTAATAGTTAAAGGGATTGTAGAGAATTAAAGAAATAGGCTGGAAAACCTACCTGACTCACCAAAACTGTAATAGTTAAAGGGATTGTAGGGAATTGAAGAAGTATAGGGGATAAGGAAGGTTTTGTAATAGAGAATGGAGGAGTTGAGGGGATAGAGGGAATATGGATTCTGGTGAGGTAAAAGGAGAGAGATACCCCCTGCTGAGAGGCTATCTTTGAAAAATGGGGTTCCTGAGAAATGGACCAACTATGATAGCCGGAGGGGTTGTCTTCTCTATTGATTAATGTTGAAGATATCCCAGGGCAGGTAAGCAGGGACCCTCCTGAGGGACAAGCCTCTCCCCAACCAAGGTAGCCCAGCAGGGGCCTGATAAGGACTGTTTATGTTTGGATGACTGTCCTTAGGTTCAGCTCCCTCTATGATACCCTGAAATAATGGTCCTCTTATTTGACTATGGTTATTTAAATAAAGATGAATTTTAATAACAAGTTTGGATTGGAGAGGTATCAGGGAAGAAGGGATCAGGATTTCCCTAGATTGGGTTTGAGTCTTTCTATGCTTTTGAACTGAGGCCAGGTCTTGCTGGCTGGTGGAGGGTTTCTTTTTATTTCTGTCTTTGCTAATCTGTGCTAGTTTTCTTAAGTTCAAAGTCTTTAGTAGTAGCAAGAGGAAGAAAAGGTTCTGACCTTCCGAGCTGGTAGGGCCTATCTCTTCGGACTGATGTCCCTAAAGATTGGCCTTACGGTTCAAACTGCTCCCCTTAAATACTTTTGTTTGATGATACGATCACAGGAATCCAGGTAGAGCACACAATTGGGAAATATCCAGGAAAAGAGGTACTTCTATCCAGAGACAGGGAGAGAGAGCTCCTTCCAGTCCAAGGGCCAGGAAAGAGAGTATCAGGAGACCAACTGTCACTCTCCAAGCTTTCCTCCCCCCACCAACTGTCATTCTTGTCAATATCTTCTCTTTAACATTCCAACTGCTGTTTGTTCCACCTGAGGAGAAAGTCCAAAGCTTGCTTCAGTTTTCCTTTCCATAGATGGTCCCAAGGCAGAAGAGTGGTAAGGACTGGGCAATAGGGTTAAGTGACTTGCTCAGGGTCATATAGCTGGGAAGTGTCTGAGGTCAGATTTGAACCTGGGACCTCCCCTCTTTAAGACTGTCTCTCAATTCACTGAACCACCCAGCTGCCCCCAGATTATGATATTCTTGCTCTTCAAACATAGCTGTTCTAAGGCTATGTACAGAGACTCCTTCTTTTTCTACAATCTCTTCCTTGGTGATCTCATCAGTTCCCTTAGGTTTAATTGTCTACTCTATGGAGATGACTTCTATTTTTAAAAAAAAAATGTTAAACTGGATCTGTCATTTCATTGGTGTAGGGAACCCCCAGTGAGAAAATGCCCCCTTTCAATGCAGATTTGTTCCTTGTCTGGCAGCTTGTAGTCAGAGAGTTACATGGGGTACCCAGAGGTTAAGTCATTCATCTCACATCATGGAGTCAATATGTATCAGAGGTAGGACTTGAATTCAGTTTTTTTTTTTTGACTCTGAGGTCAGTTTCTATTTATATAAAATTCTGCCTCGTGTGCTTGTGTGTGTGTGTGTGTGTGTGTGTGTGTGTGTGTGTGTGTGTGTGCGCGTGCGCGCGCGCCCTAGATGGCACAGTGGAGTGCTGGTCCTGGAGTCAAGAAGAACTGAATTTAATCTGGCTTCAGACCCTTGCTGTGTGGTGCTGGGCAAGTCATGTAACTGTATTAGCCTCAGTTTCTTAATTTATAAAATGAGCTAGGGAGGGTAAAGCCACTATAGCATCACTGCTAAGAACACCCCCAAAAGGGACCATGATTCAGATCTTACCAAAATGATTAAACAGCAACAAAATGTATATCTATGCATACACACAAACACACACTAATATTGCTTCTGAACTTCAGGGTATAACTATTACAAGAATGTTACTGAGACAGTTCTACCTTGATGTCCCATAGTCATTTCAAAATCTGCATGCCCAAAAGGGAATTAATTTTATTTTCCTCTAAAGCATCCACACTCCTTCATAATTTTTATTGACCATTTTTCCAACTCACCCAGGTTTAAAATCATAGCATCAGGGGGCAGCTGGGTAGCTCAGTGGATTGAGAGTCAGGCCTAGAGATGGGAGGTCTTAGGTTCAAATCTGGCCTCAGACACTTCCCAGCTGTGTGACCCTGGACAAGTCACTTAACCCCCATTGCATAGCCTTTATCACTCTTCTACCTTGGAGCCAATCCACAGTATTGACTCCAAGACAGAAGGTAAAGGTTTAAAAAATAAAATAAAATCATATCATATCATAGCATCATAGGCTCACTTCCTTAGCCACCACTTGCACTGACCAAGTGACTGACCCTTGCTCCTTCCAGTGTCCTAAGGATATCCCTGAAGTGATGTAGTTTCTAACACTGTTACACATTCCCATCCAGTGTGCTCCCCAATATAATTCAACCAGTTGACATCATTAAAAATAGATTTTATAAGAGTATTTGCTAAGAAAATATAGTGAGTCTAGAAATGATAAAACATCTCTCAAACTGGGAGTACCCTTTCTCCTCACATGATTCTTAGGGAGAGTAAGGTCAAATTTAAAGTACAGAGAGAATTGTGGAAAGAAAAGGGGGCCTTGGAATACTATCTTTCAAGATTCAAGTATTCAAGGAACAGAAATGTTGGCACTCTATGATATATCCTTTAATTTCTAGCATCTGCAACACCAGAGTGTAAGAGTGGACTCAGGGCAAGATAATTTTCTTTACAGTTTAGCTAAGATTTCATATTCATCTCAGGTAGCAGAGCATCCTTTCTCTTGTATATCCTCTTACCTAAAGTAATCTGTATACCTTCCCTAATTTCTATTTTTCCTGCTTGTTTTGATAAATATGTTTGCTTGCTTTTCATGATTATTTTGTGTCACATGGTGGTAAGAGAAACTAAATTGACTCTGATTAAACTATCTATTCCCTGTTTGGAATCAGAACTACTTTTCCTTCCACCATATCCTCTGAAGTCAACTAGAAAATTCCTTGTCATACAGCATCATCACCCCTAAAGTCACTCATGACTAGAATTAAACTCCTCAAAGTTGCATGTGCTTCATTGAGACCAGGCAGGAAATATTTCAAATGCTTTAAGGACTTGGGCCTAATTGGCTAGCCTCCCATTGCACACTCATGATGCTGACCTAGAAGGGAGCTGAGAGTCAAACAGTCCAATCCCTTCATTTTTTACAGATAAGAAATGGGGATTTTAGATGACTTGCAGAGGCAGTAGGCTTCCAAGGTGTAGCAGTTAAAATTAGTTTTTTCTGCTAGAAGTATTATATTTTTTAGAGGTTTATTAAAGATTAAGAATTTAAGAAAATACAAGTAAGAAAGCACGTGCCTGGGAGGGCTGAAAGGCCCATTCAATTTCACTTGAGAGAGGCGTCTGCTTGGAAGTGGAAGTAGGAAAAGAGAGCTCAGTAGGCTTTTACAGGCAGTTAAATAGAAAATTTGATCTCGCCCAGGTGGAAATCTCGGTGAGATTAGAGGGCATCTTGGGAACTAGAGCAAGGACTTCTGGGGATTGAAGTCTGGGGTTCAAATCTCCATTTTTACATAGGGAAGTTTTGAACTCGAAACTGTTGATGTCAGGGCTAGTTCTTTTTCTACTGTGTGTGGCACAGTAGAATTCTCAATTCTAATTTCCTAACATATTTTACATGCCTCTCATTTTCATCATTCAGAAATCTTCTACTCTAGTTCAGGCCCTCTTCACCTCTTACTTGATCTACTGTAACCACTTCCTAATTGTTATCCCAGGCTCCCTTTTTTCCTAATCTATCCACCAGTTAACTACCAAATTAAGTATTTTAAAACAGTTTATTGTGATACTCTGCTACTCTCTTCAGTGACTACCTTTTGCCGCTAGGATAAAATACAAACTCCTCCACCTGCCATTTAAAACCCTTCACAGTTTGTCTCTTTTTTTATCTTGCCATTTAAAATTTTTTAAAATTTATTAATTAGGTTGTTATATTTAAATATTCAGTTAACTCCCTCCTTCCTTCCCTTCTCCCATTTAGAGAAGGCATCATTTGATAAAAAGATATATGTATTTATATATAAGTATATATATATATTTATCAGTTCTTTCCATTCTTATTTCTCCTCATGAGCATTCTATTTTGATCACACTAAGTCTCCTAGCTCTTCTGTTTCTTTGCTTTATAAGGTAGTCGCTTTTGTGTGAATGCACACCCTTCTCATTTCTGCCTCTTAGGCCTCTTAGTTTTCTTCTAAGCCCAGCTTGTGTTACCTTTCACAAGATACTTTCCCCACTCCCACAAGTTAATAATGCTTTCTTAGCCTAGAAATTATTTTGTATTTACTTAGATGTGTAACTGTGGTATCCTCCAGTACATTATAAGCTGTTTTGAGAGTGGGAACTGCTACATTTTTGTCTTTGTATCCCTAGTGCTTAACTAATATTTAGTGAATTTAATTAAATTGAGCTCAGTTAGAAGCTTTTAAATTACTGTTGTGCTTCCCAGGGTTCAGTTAATAACCATAAGTACAAGGCAGACTGGACTTGGAATCAGGAAGTTGTTGCTGTTCAGTCATTGCAGCTGTCCCACTCTTTGTGACCCCCTTTTGGAGTTTTCTTGGCAAAGACACTGGAATGGTTTGCCACTGACTTCTCCAGCTCATTTGACAGATGAAGAAAGGGAAGCAAACAGGGTACAGTGACTTGCCCAGGGTCACACAGTAAATAAGTGTCAGAAGCCAGATTTGAACTCAAGAAAAGGGAATCTTGGGGGCAGCTGAGTAGCTCAGTGGATTGAGAGCCAGGCCTAGAGATGGGAGGTCCTGGGTTCAAATATGACCTCAGGCACTTCCCAGCTATGTGACCCTGGGCAAGTCACTTGACCCTCATTGCCTAGCCCTTACCACTCTTCTGCCTTGGAACCAATACACAGTATGGATTCCAAGACAGAAGGTAAGGGTTTAAAAAAAAAAACAAAATAAAAGGGAAATCTTTCTGAGTCCAGACCTGGCACTCTATCCACCTACCTGCTCTGGAGCCAGGAAGACATGCGTTTAAATCTTACCTTGGATACTTTTTAGCTGTGTTCTTTTGGAAAGAATCATTTGATCTCTTTAAACCTCAGTTTCCATGTCTGTAAAATTTGGATAATTATAGTACTTACCTCATGGAGTTGTTGAGAGGATCAATTGAGATAACATGTAGTAAAGTGCTTTTGCAAATTTTAAAAGTGCTATATAAATGTTAGCTTTTATTGCTATTATTATTAAGCACCTATAAGATAGTTAATCAATAAATATGGAACTGCAGCTTTGCTGTGTCTATTGATTTTACCAGGAGCGAGTAAATAGAATCTGGGTTTTAGTAAAAAGAAATAATGAATCAATTTATGCCGAAAGCAGTAGTTTGTTTGCTAACTTCTTCTCAGCTATGGATATGAAAGGACAAATGTCCAGTGCATTTGATGCAGTTATTAATAGTAACAGTGAGTGGGGACTGCTTCAATTAGTCCATGTTTTTGCCTTGACAAAGTGAACCCTTTGTGATCACTTCTTAAAGGCTCAATCTGCAGTGAGAATAGTAACCACGAGGTGGCGTATTTTCATTAGAAACCTGTAAAGGCAAGCCTTGACAGAGGCCAAAGAACTTCAGCTCACAGAAGGGACCCTACACATCACTCTAATCCATTCATTCCCTATCTGAACAAACTTCCTGGTGAAGCAGTACTTTTGAGTGTCAGTGGTTGGACTAGGTCATAAGTATGTGACTGGAGGACAAGGGAACACAAAGAAGTAAAGAAAGAAAAAAATGTGGTATATAGCATAGGGTAAGAGTGGTAGATATGAATAATCCATAATCATATAGTTAATAATGATCATTAATCACAATCCGTCAAGACTGTATGGCCTCTGTGGTACAGATTGCTTACCATTGACCTAAGGAGGAAAAAGAATGGAAATTGTGAATAATTCTGGCCTTTAGCCTCTTGTTTTGTAAGTTTGTTTAATCAATAGTTTTGTAGCCCACATTTCATTACTTTAGTAAAGAAAAAAGTACACTCTTATACATATATAATATATATTTTATAAGACATTCAAATATGTTATTTGTTGTATTAAATATTTCCCAGTTATATTAAAAAAACTTTTGAACATTAAAATTTTTTTGAATTCCAAATTCTCTCTCACTTTCCTATCCCTTCTCCACCCTTGCCTTTCTTGAGAAGGCAAGAAATACAATACCTATTATACATATGAAGTCATGCAAAACATATTTCCATATTAGTCATGTTGCAAAAGAAAAACCAAACATAATAAGACAAGAAAAATGAAGAAGGTAAAAAAAAGTATGCCTCAGTCTGCATTCAAAATTTATCAGTTCTCTCTCTGGAGGTAAATTGCCTTTTTCATTAGGGGCTTTTTGGAATTGATTTGGGTCATTGTTTTGATTAAAGTAGTTAAGTCTTCATGAATATATTTTTAAAGTGTTTGAATGAAAAGGTTTTTAATTTCTGGATTTTCAGAGATATATACTCTTTGTGCCCTTTAGGTCAGAATCTTAATTCTTGGGCTTTTGTCTGAATGAATTTCCTACTGGAATTACCTCCTTATACTCTTTTCATCTATAAGAACGTATAGCCTTAAAGCTGAAACTGTAGGCTGAATTGTATATTCAGGTCCAGGAAAATCAGCAAGCATTTATTAAGCAGTTTATGATGTGCCAATCACTGTGCAGTGGGCTAAGAAAGAAGAAAGGAAGTAAAGAAAAAAGTAAGAAAACAAGTCCCTACTATATATCAAGTTCTGTGCTAAGTCCTTTACAAATATCTCATTTGATCCTTATAATATCCCTGGGAAGTAGGCGCTATTATTATCCTCATTTTGCAGTTTAGGCAACTGAGGCAGGCAAATGTTAAAATGACGTGCCTAAGGTCACAAAGCAAGTACATATCTGTGAATGGATTTGAATTCAGATCTTCCAAACTCCAGTCTAGAAATTTTGTTCTTAGAAATGAAGTTTGTTATCCTATTGTAGTTTGAAAGTTATCCTCATTTTGTCTTTTTTTCTGATATTTATATTTTTGATTTTGTTTTTTGGCATTATTGCCATAATCAACATTTCTAGAAATTTATATATTTAGAAATACATACAGACATGTATAACATATTTCTGGTCAATTTTTTAATTATAATTTCTTGAAGTTTGACAGTAAAAACCCCTGTAATCCTTAAATTGTTTCCTTGCATTCTATTGTTAGCTTAGTATTTTAGTTGTGTTGAGTATTTGTGGTCTTTTAATCTTTTAACATTTTTTCTCTGTTATTTTTTTCTTTTATCTTTATCCTCCTCAGGTGACTTTTGGTTGATTTTTCTATGGTAGTCTTCCTGAAAATTTGTTTAATACCAGTCCTCACTTGAGAAGTCACAGTGCTATTATGATTATCCTTGAGAGGTCTTGATGCTATTCTCTATTCTCTCAGACTCTAAGGTTTGGATGACAGTTTTTTCCCCACAGAAGAGGAAGGTTGGGACATAGCTACAGGATAACTCCCAAATGACCACTTTTATTAGGCCAGTTCCATTGTTCCGAACTTCCACTATTCTCTTTGGAACTGTCTTTTTCTTTCAGTCTTTCTGCAATTCTCCCAGGGATGTTAGGCAGCATGTTTCTGAGAGAAATGTCTACCCCCCACCCCCTTCTTGCCCTTAGGTTTCTTTTCTCCATCCTCCTACTGGCTGCCTATTTCCTCTTATGCTATTTTAATAAATTTTCATTATCACTACCTTTCTGTTAGGCTCAGGCTTCCTTGTCTCACAGGCTTCACAAACCTCTAGATCTATCTGCTTTTCCTCTTTCCTTGTCAGATTGATAGTGTTCTGATCTAGCTGGTATTGGGGTTCTTGCTTAATGCTTCTTCAGGGTTCACTCCAAGTGCCAGTTCAGGAGTTTGGGGAGCCAAGGAGTCATACTGGAAGAACTAGGGAGAATTGAGAGTGGAGGCCTAAAATTATAACCTCTTGAGGATAGGTGACTTTCCTATCATTCTGAAAGAAGGAAGGGGATTATCCTAAGTAATGGGCCAGTGAGAAGTGGGTCTTTTAAAATTTGAAAGGATTACCTTGTGGCAGTTTCTTTCACTTTCTATTATTGATGAGTTTCCTGAATTTTGGGGTCATGGAAGGAGATTTTTTTATTGCTGATTCTGTAAACTCATCTGACTTGAGTTTTAATTCTGGTTTTACCACTGATTTTGTGGTTGGCCTTGGGTAAATCATTTTAACTTTCTTTTTTTTTTAAAATTAAAAAATCCAGGAATGAAGGTATCTATCATTTATTACCACTGGCTTCAGGCTCTTACTAAGTACTTCTTCCTGTGCAAAACTGGTAATTGAAACTATTTAAGACAGGGTAGAAACTTAGAAGATTAATAAATAGAGGTATTGTAGAACAACTGAATTATAATATACCAAGAATAGTGTCATGCTTTTTTATGAGTGTCTAACACTAGGCCCTTTGACCACATATTCAGTTAAAAGAAATACTTTTTTTGTAGGTCACTACAATGGGAATACAAAGATAGTGAAAACAGGGTGACTTCAAAGAGATTAGATTAAAGACTATTAAAGATTAAAGTATTTTATATTAAGACTTTGGCAAATATATATTAAGTAATAGATATTGTCCTGGTCCTCAAATTGTTTATCATTTAATAAGATATATCATAAGCAAGCCTTTAATTAGCAGGAATAGTATATAGCCATACTTCAATATAGGTTTTATGGGGTATTCAGGAAAGACTAGTACCTCTGGTGTGAGGGTTTACTGAGCTACTCATTCTCCTTTGGTGTTCATCTGCCACTCAGCTCTCACATGTGGCTCCAAGAAACTGTAGCACATGCAGCACTATTGGTCACACTGCAATAAATCTTTTTGGTAGGTGGGCTAGACTAGGTTGAAGGTAACCATCAGGCCTTAAACCTATTAATGAGTTACAGAGAATGTTTACCCCAGGCATGTGAAGACTTCCTCTGGCAGAAGGGTTAGATGAAAACAATTTATCCCAACAACAATGAAGGCAATGGAAGTGGCTACTGTGGACACTTGGAGCTTGGTAAGTCAGAGAAAAAGCCAAGGTCATCCACTGCATCCTGGGCCATTACCAATTCTTTCCTGACTTTTGTCTTGTGACTGGACTTTGGTGACTCTGGAAGAGAGTCAGGCCAATGACTTTGTATAACTCTGTCTCATTGAAATCCAATTTATGCAAGAGTCAGTAGACATTTCCAATGATGTCATTCTGGTCCTCTTCTAGTAGGAAGGACAATTTGTTGAAGGAACCAACTTCAATATATAACACTCACAAAATAAATGTGGTAATTATGCATATCTTTCCCCTAATCTGTTATCATTAAGAAGTGAAGGGATAATGAATATCATAATTATATATCATATATCATGTAATATGTCTCACTTCATTCAAAAAACTATTAAGTGTCAACTATATGTTAGGCATTATTCTAAGCACTAGGATGATAAAAAGAAGCAAAATGAAGTTCTTGCCTTCAAGGAACTTATAATTTAATGGGTCAGGGAGGGACAAAATGCAAACAAATATAAACAAAGGAAGTCATATACAGGATAAATAGGAAATTATTTAAAAAGGCAAAGCACTAGAATTAAGAGCAGTTAGAGAAGGCTTCCTGTAAAAGATGAGATTTTTGGTTGGGATTTAAAGGAAGCCAGGGAGGTCAGTAGTTGGAGCAGAGGGGGGAAGAGTGTTCCAGGCACAGGGGATACCCAGAGAAAATGCCCAGAGCTGAGATATGGAGTGTTTTGTTCATGGGACGGCTAGAAGGCTGATGTCTTCCTTTAGTTGTATCAGATTTAAAAAAAAAAATCTAAATCTAATTTTGTCTGTGTAAGTAGATCCTGCCAAAGTTGGATGAAAGCATGAAGCAGCTAGAGAACTACCAATGTTGATCAGAGCCTTCCCTTAAAATCTTATGTGGGGCATCGGGAGGTTAAACCACTTGTCCTCTGTTACACTCACCTAATATGGGAGAATTAGGACTTGAATCTGAGTCTTCTGACTCCAAGGATGCACAATACTATGCTGCCTTTTTGCTTTATATTATGAAATTAATTTCATGACATCCCAAATCTTCAGTTAATTTCCACCTAATATCTTTTCTTTGAAACTCAGTAGGCAAAGCAGGTCTTAAAGTATTAGAGAGGAGAACTCCAATCTTCAGAACTATTCTGGTTTTGGTTATAATGTATTATGGATATTATTGTGAAATAATAATTTTTTGGCAGCATTACTCAGGGTGTGCTTATCCCATGCCAGAATGACGATCCATCAAGAGCCATGTTTTAGATTTCTCTTTTACTTTAGCAGTTAACACTTTGGTGGCAGATAATTTTTGATGCTGGCCCTTGGTAATGTTTTTGTTATGTTAGAGAACACTTGTGTGTGCTCATTTTTTCCTAGTCACCCATCATTCTACAATTTCATTTTGTTTCATGGAAGGGTTCTTAATTAAGTAGAATGCTAACGTTCTTGATCAAATATCACTGACTGAGCAACATCTCCTTGGCTGGATAGAAGTTTAAGTAAGAAAGTTAACTGATTAACAAATCCTGGAAAAATCAGAACAAGAAAAAAAATGTTTTTATAATCTCTAAGTCCTTTGGTCTTCTCTGGACTTAACCTATACTCTCAGGATTATTTAGAGACTTAAAAATTTGCCCCAGTGTTCTGGATAGCAGCTGGTGACTGACTCTAGCTGCTTCATGCTTTCATCCAACTTTGGCAGTTAATTTGATATCCATGAGAAATTTGAGGGTAGTTGGTTGGCAGATGATATCCTTATCAAGTCTGTGAATAGGAAAAGTGGCAGCAAAGCAAGTTTTGTTTTTAAAAAGGTCTGCTAAATATCTTACGAGGATGTATGCTGCATCTTCATTATGCCTAAAATATTTGATTATAATGTATATTTCTCATATCTCCCTAGAATATAAAATCTCCGTAGGCAAAGAACCAAATTGTATTTATAGTCATCGTCCACCTCCAGCTGGATGTTTCTACCTGGATTTCTCAGTCTTGACACATTCAGAACTGAATTATTATTTTTCATCATCTCTGTTTCTTTCAAGGGCATCACTATGTTTGCAATCACCTACATTCCCATCTTAAATTCCCATCGTCCCCTTCCACCATATCTGGTTACTTGCCATGTCTTGTTGATTCTACCTCCTCATCATCTTTGACATGTTTCTCTTTATCTCAGTTTGCACTGCCATCATCCTAATGAAAGCCTTTGTTACCACTTCTCTGGACTATTTCAGGAGCCTCCTCCTCACTGTTCTTACATTTAGCTTCTCCACTCTCCAGTTCATCCTCAGGTCTGACCCTATCAGAATCTCAAGAAACATCTGTTCCCTCCAAAGACAATACAAATTCACTCCTCTGTTTGGTTAGAGGTTCTTCACAATTTTGCTTCAGGATGCATAGACATGACTCCATGCACTCTTTGCTCCTGGAAAACTGGTTTCTTTCTGCTTCTCTCTACATGGTATTCCATGGTTTGGATGACCAACAGGGTACAGTGGAAAAGACCCTCTTTGTGTCTGGAGTCAGAAAAAGTGGGTTTTACTTCTGTCCTTTATAATACCTGAGTGACCCTGGGCTGATCACTGGGCCTTAGTTTGTTTCATCTATGACAAGAGGAGGTCTTTTTCAGCTTTAAATCTGTGATCTTATATTCTCTTTGTGCCTTTGTAGAAGTCTGTGCCTGGAATCCTCCCTGCCTTCTCCTCTCTTGCTTTGGATCTAATAGCCTTAGCAAAACTCCCTTTCCTCCACCAATGCTACTCATTTTGTATGTATCTTGGATTTACTTAATTGTAAACATGCTTTATTCTCCCAATAAAATGTAAACCCCAATAGGGGAGGGATTATTATTATTTTAAAAATTCCTACTGTTTAGCATAGTCATATGCTAAAGACATAATGCTTAATAAATATTTACTGATTCATTAATTCCTTATAGATCCTTATATATACACTCAGGAAATTTTGGACCATCTAAACTGGAAAGTAAACTTTATGTACTTGAAAAGAACAATTGACTATTTCCAAAATACAGTGTTTGAGTTCTTCAAAAGATTTACTTAGAAGACAAATTGAGAAAAAAAGTGGTAAAATGATGTTAATTTTTCTTCACCTCCCCCTCCCCAAACAAATTACAAGTTAGGATAGAAGTGTTTTCACATGACCTGTGTGTACTGTTTCCCTGACCCCTATGGTATATGCACTTAGTCCAGAACACAACTGATAGGTCAAAGAGATTCTGTCTGGACTAGCATGCCAGATATTGAAGTATTCATTAGCTTTGTGCTTTCAAAAAAAATGGTGTTTGTGCAGGGTTTAGTTGGAGGTTTTGAAATCCATGCAGGGTTCCCCCACTTGCTGTGCTGTTTCAGAATTCAGGGTTGTCAGCAGGAACAAAGAAAAATGCCGTTTCCTCTTTCATCTATGTGCCACATTGCAGTAACGTTCCCTGAAAATAGCACAGATTTTCTGGGAAAGGGCATGATGGAGAGACCTTTTCTCACTCTCACCCCTCCTCTCCACTTCATGTTTCCTTCTTACAAATTGGTCATGTGCTTGTCCAAGTCTAGCTCATGAGCTGTGCAGGGTATTTGTGGAGTTTTGTTTTTTAAGTTCTACATTGTGCACGTGATGCAGTATTTAATTAGGAATGAGAGCTGAGTTCAGTCACACATACTTCTTGTGTTTATCTTGGAACTCACAAGTGGGAGGGTAGCACTTGGGCATTTTCTCCATCTGGACATTGTTCATGGGCCTCTTGTGACTTGGGAATTCTTTGTGGGGGTTGAATCCTAAGTGTATTACTAAAAATAACACAGAATTAGAATGGCATTTGAATAAAAACCCTTGGGAATAGCCTGCTGGTCCCAGCAGAGTTTGATTTGGAGATGATGAAAGTCTTCCCATCTCCTGGTTCTCTTTTGGTTTGAATGGATTGTTAGGGTTATAAGGTTACCTGATCTGGCTATAGGATTGCCAGGCCTTTTCAAATAAGGGAAAAATACAATAGATTTATTTTATTTTAGATGCTTTGTCTTGATGCCCTTATTTTCCATGGGGTGTGATGGATGAGGTGAATCTTTTTCCCAGACCCATACTCTCCTCTGACCTCCTACTCTTAGGATTATAAAGCTATAGAAGTCTTTGATTCTCAGACCTGATAGTCTTATTTCCCTTCCTGCCACAGCCTTCTCCCATCTGGCTTAAAATTGGGAGGTTTGACATTGAGAAGCAGGGCTGAATAATGTAGTAACTTTACCTATAGTCCTCATGACACATT
The DNA here is from genome assembly GCF_027887165.1 of Monodelphis domestica. Classification (NCBI taxonomy): domain Eukaryota; kingdom Metazoa; phylum Chordata; class Mammalia; order Didelphimorphia; family Didelphidae; genus Monodelphis; species Monodelphis domestica. The sequence goes on from NC_077227.1 coordinate 280,176,072, forward strand.
AGCTAGTCTTGCTTTTGTAAAGATTCGTGTATGGTAGAGCCTAGCATGCTTCAGTCACCCTTGTGAAATTCACTTTCTCTTTTACCTAGTGCTTCTGTATGGTGAGAGTCTTTGGGAAAGGAATGCCAGTGACTTAAGGACATAGCATTGCTGTTGCTATGGGACAAAGTTTGCATATGGACCCTGTTGCTCTTTGGCCTTGGCCTTGTTTTCTTTGATTTCCACATCTCATCTTTTATGCATCTGCTTAGAGCTGACTGAGAAAAGGGAAGGAAGCCTTGAACAGATTTACACTTGAATAAGAGAAAGAATGATTACCCTTGTTCCCAGTGCAAGTGTGGAACCTGTTTGGGGAAAGAGCTGTTTGCCTTTTTTTTTTAAACTGCAACAAAAAAAAGGGAGAAAAAAGCTAATAAAATAGTAGGACCTGCTAGTTATAATTCACTTGGAATTTCCAAAGGCTTTTGATAAGGTCTCTCATAAGAGATTATTAAGGAAAATAAATAACTTGGGGGGTAAAGGCCAAAACCCTGTTGAGGATTAAGAACCAATTGAGTGTAAAGAGAGTTTTCATTGCCTGGGCCAATCCCAGGAAAGAGCTCTTTCTCTCTCCCCTCCTCCCCCACTCCTCTCTTTCTCTCTCATCTCTTTTAACATTTCTTTTGGAATTTTTCTTTTTTTTGGTAAGACATGTTGTGACTGTCAGTTAAAAAAAATTACCCACCAAAGTTTCAAAACTTTTAGAAAATAAGTTCTAATCTGGTGTTTGGAATATTGAAATACCTCTACAAATGGCCCCTTTCAACTCTTTACAGATTATCTGTAGGAAGGCATCCCAAGGATTGATATTGAGATCATTCTTGTTTAATGTTTTAATGACTTAGGAGAGGAAATGATGAAATCTGCTGATTACATTTAATGACTTTTGCTGATGCACATGGAGGACTTCTGGGAAACTTCAGGGTATCTGGAGCATGTTGAAGAATTGGGAGATGTGGTGATAGACAAAATGATGTGAATGAAAAGTAATAGATACATGGAGCTCCCAGCATCCTTTTAAAAAAGACTAAGAATGAATACAAATATCTTGACATTATCTTGCCTCTTTTCTATAGAAGCAAAAATCCAGAAGGGCTCTTTGTTAGACTGAAAAGGAAAAGGAATGAGAAAATAAAGTAAAGACTTAAGTGACTAAAAAGGAACATGACCGATTTAATTTTTAAACAAAGCAAGTCTAATATGAAAGGGCATTTATAACTAAGATGAAAAATTCTCAATTTTCATACATAATATATACCTGGAACATGCTTATTACTTCTATTTTTTTTAGTAGGGGTGTTGTGATCTCTGATTTCACTGGTATAGGGTTCCTAGTGATGAGATTCCTTCTACCATTACAGTCTCAGGGAGTCAATCGAGAGATGATGTGACTTGTACAGAGTCGTGGAACAAATCTTCCTTACTCTAAGTCTTCCCTCCTTCCATTATGCCATACCATATCCCATCCAATTATTTTTGTATCTAAACATGCATTAGTAATGATTTCTATATTATAAAGTTGGTAATATTTTTATTCATGCTTTAAAACTATTTGAAATATTGGTTTTGATGATTTACTTAAATCATCACAATTATGGTAGCAAGTCATGTGGTACAGTAGATAGAGCACAGGCCTTGGAGTTAGGAAGACTTCAGTTCAACTCCTGCTTCAGTCATTTACTAACTGTGTGAGTCTAGGTAAGCACTTAATTTTTCTGTGGCTCTGTTCCCTCATCTATAAAATGGGGATAATAATAGCAGCTACCTCATATATGAGTTAACATGTAAAGCACTTTGCAAACCTTAAAGTGCTATATATATATATATATGTATATATATATATATATGCTACCTGATATTATTAATCATTCACCTTCTTATATACAGTTGGTTGTAGTCCTCTTCATAGAAGTTACCTTGGGAGGAGATAGATTTTAGATTTTAAAATTCTTAATCTATTTTTGTTCCTTTGAGCGTAGTTTGATTTGATAAACATTTAGGAGTACAAAGGCAAATATAGGAGATATAAACATGTGCAAAGGCAATGTATGAGATATAAACAACCCCAGAAATGAGAATTTCTTTGATCTCAAAGGGGCTATTCTCTATTAGAATCAGTTGTAGGACAATATATACCCACTTAAATATATACAGGATAATTTTGGAAGTAGGAACACTAAGAACTAGTGAGGTGTTGGAAATCAGGGAAGGATTGGAAGAGGTTGTTCCTGAGCCTGGCCTTGACAGAACCATAGGATTGAAAAAAACAAACAAACCCAAAACCTTCCTTTCTGTCCTAGAGTTGACATTAAGTGTTGATTCTAAGGATGAAGAGTGATAAGAGCTAGGCAATGGGGGTTTCTAGACTGATTATTCCCAAATCTACTTATCCAGCCCCAAACACATTTCTAAATACCTGTTGTTTCAACCTCTAAGTATAGTGACTATCAGATCTACTTGTCCAGCTCTCACCTCTTTCTGACCTCTAGTCTTGCTTCTCTAAGTGCCTTTTAGACACCTCAAACTAGATGCCCTATAGACATTTTGAACTCAGTATTTCCAACGCTGAACTCATTATTTGGGTAATGATAATAGCCTAGCCTTCTCTCTTCCTAACTTCCCAATTGCTGTCAAAGGTACTACCATTTTCCTAGTCACCCAGCTTGAAACCTGGGTATCATCCCCAGTTCTTCACTCTCATTTCACATATCCAATCAATGTTCAAGTCCTTTCATTTCCACCATTGTAACATCTTTCATTTATGTCAGTCAGTCAGTAAACACATGTTAGGCACCTACTATATGCTAGGCACTGTGCTAAGTGTTGGGAATTAAAGAAAGGCAAAAGATAGCCTCTTTTCTTGAAGACCTCATATTCTAATGGGGAAGATAATAAGAAAACATCTATCTATCTGTGTGTGTATACATATATACTTACACACAAACATGCCAAATACAGAATAAATAGGAAATAATAGAGCAAAAGCATTAGAATTAAGAGAGATTAGGAAGAATTTCCTATAGAAGGGGAGATTTTAGTTGGTCTGGAAGCAAACCAGGGAAGGCATTAGGTGGAGTTGAAGAGGGAGAACATTTTAATCATAGGGGACAAGCCAGGAAAATACCTGGAGCCAGGTAACAGAGTGTCTTCTTCAAGTATAGCAAGGAGACCAATCTCAAAAAATATGTAAGGGGTAGGGGGTGACATAAGGTATAAGGAGACTGGAAAGGTGATGGTGGGGGCTAGATTACAAAGGACTTGAATACCAAAGAGAGATTTTTGTTTTTGATTCTGGAACTGGTAGGTAGCCACCTGTCAATAATAGATTTATTGAATAAAGAGATGACATGATTGATCCTGAACTTTAGGAAAATTACTTTGACAGTCATTGGAGGATGGACTGGAGTTGAGAGAGACTTGTGGCAGGTGGATCCACCTGTGGTCTATTTCAGTAGTCCAAGTATGAGCCTGAACCAAAGTGGTGGCATCATCAAAAGAGATAAGGGGGTATATGTGAGAGATGTTGCAAAACTGAACTTGGCAGATTGGAGATGAGAGGTAATGAGGAGTGTTTCCAGGTTGTAAACTTGGGGGACTGGGAGGATAATGTATCCTTGACAACAACAGGGAAGTTTGGAAGGGGAAAGATAATGACATGTTTTGGACATATTGAGTTGAAGATGCCTAGTGGACATCCAGTTTGAGATGTCTACAACACAATTGGAGATGTGAGCCTGGAGGTCAACAGACAGTTTTGGGCAGGATAGAGATGATTATTAATCCCAAGGAAGCATATGAGATTACCAAGTGAAGTGGCATAGAGGAAGAAAAAAAGAGAGCCCAGATCAGTATCTCCTCATTTCTCAACCATTACATTTGACTGTTGGTTGGTCTCAAGTTTCTCCTCAATCCACCATTCAGCTATCAAATTGATCTAAAAATGTAAGTCTAGCCATGTTATCTCCTCATTCAAAAATCACTAATGACTTCCTATTGCTTTCAGGTTCAACTAGAAAAGTTCTTTATAAGTCTTTTATAACTCACTACGTTTCTACCTTTTATTTATTAAAAACAAAACAAAACCCTTACCTTCTGTCTTAGAACCAATAGAATGGTAATGACTATGCAATAGGGGTTAAGCTCAGGGTCTCACAGCTAGTAAATATCTGAGTTCATATTTGAACCCAGGACCTCCCATCTCTGGGTCTGACACTCAATCCATTGAGCCATCTACCTGCTCTCCTTTGTACCTTTTAAGTCTTTTTTACATCTTCTTACTCTTACATCTTACTTTCTTCCTTCCATGTACTCTGTGATCCAACCATTGCCTTTCTTGCTTGACTGGGCATTTCCATTGACTATTCCTAATCCCCAGAATTCTCTCTCTCCTTGTTTCTGCCTCTTGTCTTCCCTAGATTCCTTCAAGTGTCAGATAAAATCTCATCTTCTCCAAGAAGCCCTTCCTGGTCCCCCTTATGTTAGTACCTCATAACCTTTGATGATTATCTCTAATTTATCCTATCTGTAGCTTGTTTATACATATAGCTGTTTGCATGTTATTTTCCCCATTCGATTGTGAGTTCCTTGAGAACAAGAACTGTTTTTTGTCCTTCATTGTATCGTAAGGCTTAGAACTGGGTCTGTAGGTACTTTAAAATGCTTACTCATTGACTGACATCTTAAACCTAATACATCCAATATGAATTTAGCATCTTTCTCCCCTCTTCCTAACTTTCCTTTTATTGTTGAGGATGTGTGACGATGAGCTTCTCGTGTCCTTTGGCTTCCTTTGTATCCCCAGAGCTCAGCTTTGCCTAGAACACAGCATATACTTATTGAATGAATAATTGAATGAATTAATGAATGAGTAAAACATTTGTGTTCACTATGCCCTTTGCATATAGTGAGCCATGACATAAGGGTCCTGAACAGTGAACCAAGTCAGAGTAGGACTAACAATTCTGCTGAGAAAATTGTTTTTGTTCAGTGATTAGAGCACTGACCTAGAATCAAGAAGACCTAAATTCAAATCCAGCCTCAGACACTTACTAGCTTTGTGATGCATGCTGCTCCTGTTTATGATGATCAGATTATGAGATTCACTCTAAATCTCAAGGATTTGACAATTACCCATCAGCAGTACTATGGAGCTGATTGTTTTGTTGGACCTTCCTGTGACTGTCCCAGATTCAGGCACTTCTTTAGGGAACTGTTACTTTCTCTCTCTCTCTCTCTCTCTCTCTCTCTCTCTCTCTCTCTCTCTCTCTCTATATATATATATATATATATATATATATATATATATATGTCTTTTCCCCTTTTTTCTGTTTTTATTTTACTTTTTTATTTCCTATTTTAGGCCTACCTGTATCTGGATTCTTGAATATTATAGGTGGGGGTTGACGAGTGAAAACTCTAAAATAAAATAAAAAAGGTTGGGGTTCTTACCCCCAAGGGGTGGAGGGTGGTTTCCCCTCCTGAATGTTAGCCTAGTGTTCTTTTCTTTTCTTGAACCTTGATTGACTTGGAGATATGAAGGCTATTTAACAGTTCAAAGTAGATGTTCCAGAGGCATCTTAAACTCAACATGTCTGAAACAGAACCCATTATCTTTCATACAATGCTATCAAAGTATCTTACTTCTGTCAGGGGCACCATCATTATTCTAGTCTCTCAGTTTTGTATCTTTGTTGCTATTCTTGACTTCTCTCTTACCCCTCAAGTCATGCCATTTATAACTCTACACTTCTTACATCCCTCTCTCTCTACTCATACCCCTTAGTTCTTTCAATTCCCCTTATTTCCTTCTTATCCTTCATTTAGACTATAATAATGACATCCTGCTTGATCTCCCCACCTGTCGTCCCCTCACTATAATCCATACTCTAGAACAGAAGTGTCAAAGTCATGACCTGAAGTGCTGTATGCATCCCCTAACACTTCTGAGTGTTGCTTTAGCCAGATTAAAATGTAATTGGAAAATGTTTAACAAAATATGGAAAATACAATAAAATATATGTAATATTAATTTGTGGTTTTTAAAGTCAGTATCTGTCTCACAAGAACCCATTTCTATTTGATTTTGATACCACCTCTCTGGGCAGCTGTCAAAATGTTTTTCAAAAAAATAGATAGAATTGACCTTTTCACTCCTCCACTCAATAAATTTTAGTGGCTCCCTATTGCTTTTAGCTCTGTGTGGCTTTTATAGGCCTTCACGTTGTGGCTCCATCCAACCTTTCTTCTCTTATTATACCTTATTCCCCTTATACTCTGCAGCTTGACTGAACTGGTTTTTCCATTACTCACATATAGCTATCTATCTCCTGTCTCCCTTCCTTTTCATTGGTCATCCCCCATGCCTGGAAGTCATTCCTTTATATTTATTCACATATTATTGCACATAAATACATATATGTACACATGCCTATATATACATAGATACACATATACCACACACATATATTAATTATATATATGTGTGTATATATATGTACATCTCTCTCTATATATACACACATTTATACTGATATATCTATTGTATATACACAAATATACTTGTTTTCTGAGATAGAATGTAAGTTTCTTGAGAGCAGGGAGTTTTTATTTTTTTTTCCTTTTGTATCCTCAATACTTAGAAAAACTCTTGACTTATAGTAGCCACTTAATGATTACGTGTTGATCTATTGATTAGAAATGAAATGTCAAGTTCAGGGAGCACTAGAATGTCAGTTTGGCTTGATCATAAAGAAAGCAAAGGGCAGTAACATGAAATAAATATGAAAAAGGTAGATGAGAGGTAGATTATGGGAGATTTTAAATGCAGGACTATGGAATTTAAATATTATTGCAGATGACATAAAAAACCATTAATGGTTTTTGATTAGGAAATTAATGTGATCATATCTGTAGGCAATATGGAAAGAGTAGTGAATTTTGAAGTCAAAAGGTTCAAATCCCTATTTCACCACTTACTACCTGTGTGATTTTGGGCAAGTTAGTTAAATCATCAGAATCTCAATTTCCTTACCTATAAAATTAGGGGGTTGGGCTAGAAGACCTTTGAGGTTTTTTCTAGCTTGAAATTTGTGACTTGTTCTTTTAGAATATGAATTTCACAGTTCTGTGGGGGTATGGATTTGAGAGGGGAAAAAATGGATCAGGGAGACTAATTGAGATGATAATGTAAAAATATATACAAAGGTCTTTGCAGATCTGAACTACCAGAATTGGAAAGATGGGGATGGAAGCAAAAATTAGAATTGATGAAAGTTGGTAACTTATTGGATATTGGGAAGATGGAAAGGGTCACCAACACTGAGTTTATCCATTTCAGTGACTGGAAGGATAGCGTTAACAACAGAAACAGGGAAATTTTGAAGAGAGTGAGTTTGTAGGGAAAGAAATGTGTTTTATTTCAGATATGTTGAATCTAGGATCATTATTTAAATGTCCCATTTCAAAACATAGGGAAATTGTGCCGAGACCACATTGTAAAGCACCTTGTAAATTTTTTTGAAGTCATTTTTCTTGTTTTCTATTCACTCCATCTTCTGGAGATTCTTGTTTACCCCATGTGTCATAAAAGACCTTTTTAAAAATAGTCCTGTCCACAATAAGGATTATGACTTGCATCTGATTTAATTGTTGACTCTGGTTCTGCTAGATATTGAAGTTTCCCAAACTTCCTTTTGACAATGGGCAGGTTTCTTGTAAGTTGCTGTTGCAACAGGCATTATGTTTAAGGGCTCTGTGCTAGTAGATAGGCATAAAAAACAAACAAACAAACAATGTTTCCTGTCCTCAAGGACCTTATACTCTGATAGAGGTATAATATGGTAAAGGACAAGTACAGCAGTGCCCCCTTACCACAATTTCACTTTGCATTATTTATAAGCATGATTTCCCATTTTTTTGAAATGGATCTTTTAAATAATGATCCTAGAGTCATCTGGCATTCTCTGATCTAAGCATCACAGATAGAGATAAAATTTTGTGACCATTTTGTACCAGATACAGTGATAATTTTTATGACAGAAGTGTTGAACCTGGGGCCTATAGCACTCCCATGTGGATCTCGAACTAGATTAAAATGTAATTGGGAAATAATAAAAATACAATAAAATATGGATAATATTAATATAAATATTAACCAGCAATTAATTATTAATAGTAATGGTCAATAAATTTTTATGTAAATACAGAGGTCCTTATGTACAATTTAGAGATCCAAGTTCTTATTTGAATTTGACACCACTGGTTTAGACCTTTCAAAATAGATGGAAATGGGAACAACTCTGATGCATCCTTTAATGAACATATTTTACCCTTAAAGACAGTTACACTGAGAAACAATAATGCCTCTAAGACTAAGAGAATTATTTCAGCAAAGATAAATCTCCAACTTGCTGTTTTCCTGCTGGGTTTGCCACTTGGAAAATGTAAAACATGATTCAGTCCTGAGTATACAATAGGGAGTTGGCTTCTTTTAAAAAACATTGCCTTGTTTACCAGCTGCTTTTTCTTTTCATTTCTGAATTATGTTATTTTTTTATCTTGCTTTTTTTGGCCCTTTATTGTGATGTTTTTCCTAAAGTCTGACTGCAAAGTACATTTTAAGGACACAGATTTATTCCAGCCATACTTGTGGCTGTATCAGAGCAGGGCCTTAAGATTTTCAAGATTAAAAAAAAATATTTCTGTATGTGACAGTATTTCTACTTTTCCAAAGGTTCAGAAGTTGAATGAATTTGGAATATTATTGTGTTTTATGGGTCACATCTTTTCTACGACGATCTGAAGTTTGCCTTTAGAATGACCCTGATTATTAGACTTGGCAAAGGATGCCTCTCTTTACTTTTCCATTCAATAAATATTTATTGAATAACTAATTATTACTGCTGTTGTTCAATCATTTTCAGTTGTGAACTGACTCTTTATGACCACATTTGGGGTTTTCTTGGCAATTATATTGTAGTGGTTTGCCATTTTCTTCTCCATCTCATTTGATAGATAAGGAAACTCAGACAAACAGGATTAACTGATTTGCCCAGGATCACACAGCTGTGTGAAGCTAGATTTGAACTCAGAAAGAGGAGTTCTTCCTGACTCCCAGGCCCAGCACTCTATCTACTACAACATCTTGTTATAGGTACATGCAAGGCTTTACATTAAATGCTTTGGGGTTATATAAAGAAGCATAAGACATGACGATTGTTCCACAAAAGCTTACAATTTTTTGCTTGTACTTATTTGCTTATGAATTTGTTTTTAACTCAAGTTGTTCAAAATACATATTTAAAAAAGGAGACTGGAGATTTTGGTCTTTACTGAGCACATAGGAATTTTCTACCTTTGGCTAGTGATCACAAGAAATCTTTGTGTAATCTTCATTATTTGGAAGTTGTAGGATTTTAGGTTACAGATGGAAATTTGGAAGGGATTGTAGAGATTATATAGTCTAGCCTTCTCATTGTACAGAGGAGGAATTTGAGGCCCAGAGAGATTGAGTGATTTGTGCTGGGCCATACAGGCTTCTTATTTTTACAGATTATGAAACAGATTCTCCCTCATGAATTCAATTTAGCAAACATTTTTAGGCACTTTAAATACAAGACACCAGTGTTACAAAGATAAAAATAAGATAATAAAGATAAAAATAAGAGTTTCAGGTTCAGAGTCACATTGTTTTTTAGTTGAAAGGGACCTCAATGACACTTCTGTCTAAAGTGTAACCAAAAGAAACCCCCATTATAAGATCCCCAACAATTAGCAATCTAATCTCTGCTTGAAGACAAGAAGAGAAGCTATTAGAGCTTTCTAGATACCTTATTCCATTTTTGGACATCTCTAATTTTTAGAAAGGTTTTGCTGACACGGAGCCTAAATATGCCTATTTCCCTGTGTTGTTCCTAGTTCTGTCCTCTGGGGCCAAATGGAAAAAAAAATTTAATTTCTTTTCCTTGTGACTGTTCTTTAAATACTTGATGATAGCTATTATTGCCATTTCCTCCCCCACCCACCCCCCGTTATTTCTTCTTGAGCCTACACATACCTACTTTATTCAGCTGATCCTCCTATGACAAGGCCTTTCATCATCTTGGTTGACCTCCTGTGGATACTTTATGGTTTATCAATGTTTTTCTTAGACCATAAGGCCTACAGTTGAACACAATATGCCAGACGAGGTATGATGGTGGGTCTATGATATTCCTATTCCTAGAAACTATGATCCTCTTAATGTAGTCTCAAATCATGTTAACTTTTCTGACTGCCATATCATGCTGCTGACTCCTATTGAGTTTGAAGCTCACAAAGATATTTTTGACAAAAATTGTTCTATAGCCATGTCTCCTCTGATTTGAACTTATGAAGTTTATTTTTTAAAAAATCATAGATAAATTTACATTCATCTTTATTGAATTTCATCTTACAAGATTTTGCCCAAGGGTTTAGAAAGCTATGATTTGGCTCCGAGGCAAGTCAGGACCTCTGTCCATTTTGTATGTTATCCTGAGCTAAGAATGATTTTTACATTTTAAAATATAATAAAACTTTATTTAAAAATAAAGCAACCATTCTTAGGTCTCTGACCTGACAGATATGTCCTACTTATGAAAATTTACTAATTCCTTGTCATAGCTTGTCAGGATCCTTTCAGACTATAACTCTGTCATATAGTTTGTTGTCTGTCCTTCCCAGATTTGTGTCATCTGAAAATTTGATAAGTATATAACCATTCCCCACTTTGTCTTACCTCAGTCAGCCTAATTTATTGCATTTTGAATGAGTGTTACCTTTTAGTCGAAGAAAAATAGGAGATTCTATTCCAAGTGGTGATTCTATTATAAGAATCTGTGATTTTGTATATTGTTATTTCTTCTGTGGATAGAGTTTGTAACCTGTAGAATATAGTGTTTAAAGAGATGATTTGGATGAAAATCCAGACTTTTCTAAACTACACTGCTAGTCTTAAGACTAGTAGTTATCACTAGACCAAATGATTATCCTAAACTAACCTAATTTATAATATAACAGAGTTTGCATTTTATTAACAATAGCCTTTATCAACTCAACATGATAATAGATTCAAACCTCAGTGGAAGAGATATTTGTGTTTCTATTCTTGATTATTGTACCTTAGTAAATAAATAATTTCTAATGTAAGAAAGGGAAAAAAATCTAAGGTATTGACAGCATATGGTAAAGGACACAGTCAGATGGTACTCTACTAGAGATCTTTTGCTGCTTTGACATTGAATCATTAATAATTTTTCTTTGAGTTCTTCCTTCCAACTGGTTTGGAATCTATTTGTTTACCCATCCATGAAGATGTACATATGCTAAGCTTACTTACATGCATGATGAGGAACACAAGTAAAGATTACTTATACACATGAAGAACACATGTCATGCTTACTCCCATGCATGAAGATAGACACATGTAATGCTTACTTCTACACATAAAGAATAACTGAGGTATTCTGACAAGCATTCATGAAGGAAAACTCTATGTACATGAGCATTTCAATCTTATATACATGCACCTGTGCAGTGAACTATTCCATGACTTCATGGAATAGAGTTCCTCTTCCCAGGTTTTTGTGACATACCATTCCTGCTGAGTATGCCAAACCATAGTAATCTCAGTTCAAGGCTGCATGAACAGTTCCAAGATCTCCTGGGAATGGGTTAACTCCCCTGTTCACACTCTGGGGAGGATTGGGGAGGATAGATTGTGTCTCTTGAGAAGAGCTTTAAATCTGGTGTTCTGCTTACAATAAACATTCATTATCCCTCTTTGATAATGTTCCAGTCTTTCTTTCTTGCGACTCCATAGCTGTCCCCAGCACACCTGTAAAAAACCTTACATGCATACACACTCCCAATTGTACCAGCATTTCGTGATTGTTCCAGTTGTTTCAGAATGGAAGAACACAGGTCTTCAATCAAGAGTGAAAGGAGACGACTGGCATGCTGACCAGATGACAAGAGATGAAGGACCAGAGGTGAAGACAGAGTTTATATAATCAATATAAAAGGACATGGAAGGACTGTGAATTTTGGGACTTGTGATCATGAGGATATGTAAGATTGCATCATACATGTTAACTTCACATGATATCTCATGGAATGGGTAAGTATACAATGACATACATAGTTACAAAACAAGAGACATACTGATATAAATTTCTGTGGAAAATTCAAACAAAGATTTTCTTATCTGCATGAGTTTGCACAGAAATATAGAACAATGTATGAATGTACATATGTAAATCTGTATAAACACAACCTATGTACACATGTGAATACTAATTTACTAATAAAGTAACTATATTAGAATAGTTCATTTATATTCTAATGATTAACAATAGTGACAGCTTAGTGAATTTGTTTAAATCTTAGGGAAGTAGAGATATAGAACCACTTAAGTATAGAAGTTAGATTGCTTTATGATTTTTTGGTTAGCAAGGGTTAGTGATAGAAAATATTTTACTTAGTGAATTTATAGACATTAGGAGATAAGACAGTTGCAGATTCAAAATGTTAGTGAAATTGTTGGAATGGTTTGAAAATTGTTACATGATTTGTTATTATGTATAAACCATGTTCATGTAAATCCCTATTACCTAAACCATTTTCCTATACCCAATATTAGCATAGATCTAGGTAGACAGAATAGCTAAGATAAGTTAGGATTTGTTATTTTGGGAGGGTAAAGGAATATTCAAGATAGTATAGGGTAAGAATAGATAGCTATAAATATATGAAAGGTAAGTATCATTAAAATTTTCTGGGTGCAAATTTTCTTTAAGACAAAAAGGGAAGGATGTGTAAGAGAGAATTTACATGCATGCAAGACAGAAAGCTGAGGACAGAAGAGCTGTCAGTCAAGTGACAGTTTCTTTGGAATGTTCCCAGGAGAAGCAGTTGGAGCCAAGCCAGTAGCCGAACGGGGTTTGACTTACTTCTGACCTAGACTGGGACCCTTTTCGTTTCTGGAGCTAGAGGAGAGGCTTGTGAACTAAACTTGTGGCTGATGGTGAAGACCCTGAAGCTTTTGCTGACTGACTGATATTTACCTGGCTGGTTAGAAGAAAAGAAGACATAAAGTTGTCCTCATACCTCCCTGACAGACTTTGTGTCACAGTTGTGACAGAACTGCCATTTCCCCACTATCCTCAAAACCAAGGCTCCTTATATAGACTAGGGAAACCTATCCCTCTTACCTCATCCTCTATCCTTGTCCTGTCTTCCCCAAATAAACCCTTACTTGAGAAATTAAGAGAAAAGGGTATTTCCTCTACATCACATAGTTTACTCTGAGTGAAGTGAAGAGAATGGGGGAGGGGAAGCTGAGGCTTCTGAAGATGGAGGTAAAGGGAGGGTAGGAAAACCTTTGATCCATTAGTCATCCAGTATTGATCAATAGACACCCTCAGGAGTATCTATTACAGAGTATCTCTCTATTACAGTTTGCATTATTATCTATTCTCTTTCTCTCCATCTTCTCTAAATGAATAAGGATTAGGGTAAAGAGAGTATTAACAGGAAGGGAAGAGAAAGGGAGAGGGAACCTTTATCAAGCATATACTATGTTCCAGGCTCTGTACTAAGTGTTTTACAAATATTATCTCATTTAATCCTACTAACAATTCAGGGATGTAGGTGTTTTTATAGTTGACAAAACTGAGACAAACAGAAGTTAAATGACTTGACCAAGGTCACACAGCGAGTAAGGATCTGAGACTGGTTTTGAATTCAGATGTTTCTGACTGCTATGTCCAAGCTGTTGCAGTTTGCTGTGTGCAACTTAAAGTCTTAGGGAATTACCTAGGGAACTGAGAGGTTATGAGTTATGTCTAGTGTCACATAGCCATTATGCATCAGAGGCAGAATATTAACCTAAGTCTTTCTGCCTTCAAGGTCTTTCTGCTACTTCAGATTGCTGGGTCAAAGGGTATAAATATTTTGGTAGTTTTTATAATCAACATTGCTTCTGAAAATGGTTGGACTATTTTATAATACTACTCGTTCTGAATTAGTGCTCCTGTTTTTTCACATCCCTTCCAACACTGAATTTTGTAATATTTTGCCATGCTTGCTAGCTAGATGGGAACAGTAAGCAACTTAGCTCCATGCACAATCATCAACCCATGTCAAACCCTGCCTACCTTCTTATACTAATGGTTCTTCCTTCCAGGCCTTGGAACCCTGTGACACTGCAGACCCTGTCCCTGAGGTAACCTAAGCAGGTCTCACTTCCTCTTTTGGGTTGTCTCTAGACATTAGACATGCATTAGAACTGGCACCCTTTTTCACTCTTGTCTGGGAACGCCTGAACACTGAGTCAAGTTTTTCTTTCCCCTCTTTCCAGAGCAGAGTTTCTCCACTGTACCCTCCAGCTTGAAGCAAAGTTTGTTGATCTTCCTTTGCTTTTTGAGAACTTTTCGGAGCAAAATGGTATTAGATTTTTGCCAGTTGTACCAAGGCTGGCCAATTTCTTTTGGCTTTCTTGTGTGTCCCACCTCTGCAGAATTCTACTTGTTTTGCAAGATGGCAGTTCAACCTGCTCATTTTACAGATGAAGAAATTAAGGTGTAGGGGATAAAGTGTTTTGCCCAGGATCACACTGGTAATAAGAGGCAGAATCAGGATTTGATTCCCAATTTTCTTAATCTAACGTATAACACTTGCTCTGCTTTATTGTTGTACTGAGATGATCTCCAAGGATCTATCTGACTCAAAATCTGATAATCCTAAGTATGAACTTCTTTCTCTTTCTTGGTACAACACTGCTATTTTGGCCAGGTTTACAAAATAGAGAAGGTAATATTAGAGGGGAAAAAAAACCCTTACTTTAGACAGACAAGGTAAAAAGTAGCCAAATGATAGCTTCATTTATGCATCAATAGTATGGCTTTACTTACTAGATGAAATGAAATAATGCTAAGTGACCCAAAGAAGGAAAACAGCCAAGAAACCTATTAAATGAGCTAAGTCAGTGAGGCTTGAGATATAGAAACAGATGGTTCCAGACACTGGTCAAGAGCTTCATAAGAGAAATTTCTGGAGTAACTAATATTTTAAGAAAGAAGTTTATTATATAATTCCTTTTTGCTTAACTCCTTTTTTGATGAGTGTCACAACAGTAAATAACCTTTCCATTTTTGTTGGTATGTCCTTTGCAGAGGTACATATTGTAGTAGAGTATTGTGGACATGGAGTCAGGAAGACCCAAATTCAAATCCTGCCATATATACTTGCTAACTGTATGACCTTGGCATGTCAGTTAACCTCTCTTACCTTTAGTTTTCTTGTCTAGAATGCAGCTCCTGCCTCCTAAGATTGTCATAAGGATGAAATGAGTTAATATTTATAAATTTCTTTGCAAACATTAAAGTGCTATCTAAATGGTAGCAGTTATTTTTTCTCCTTAGCTTATCCAAAATTATTGTTTTCATGATTTAGTAGATATAATTTTTTATTCGAAGTTCATATTTAGAATGACAAATGACAGTGACTGTAATTCTGACTACTAATGAAGACATTCGATCTAATGCTGTCATAAAGCAAATTTGGCAAAATATGGTTTCTCTTAGAAGTAGGCTGATTATTTGAGTCTAGGAAGCTAACAAAATTATCTTTAAGAGCATTCCAGTTTTTACTGTTTCTATTCATTTATTATAAAGGGTATAATTGAAATATTTATTTTCAAAAAATGAGCTTTTATTGATATTTTCTATTTCTTATATAGCCACAGTATCCCATGTATTTTTACCTCTCTCTCTTTCTCAAGAGCCATCCTATATCATAAATAGCATTTTTTTAAAGAGAGGAAAAACAAAAATCAGTACAAATGATCAATACATGGAAAAAGTCCAAAAAAATGTAATGTGTAATGCCTGTGATACTACCACCTTCATGAAAAAGATATAGTGTCTCCTGTCTCTTCATTTGAGACTCAATTGATCTTTTTAATTTTATATTTACTTTTGATTTTTTAGTGTGTCATTTTTAAATTTAAATTATTATAGTTACAGTTTATATTGTTTTCTTGGCTCTGCTTACTTCATTGTATATCAGCTCATAAAAATATTTCCATGGTTCACTATACTCATCACATACATAATTTCTCATAACATTATAGTATTCTTTTACATTCATGTACCACCTGTTGTTTAACTATTGATGGGCATTTACTTTGTTTTCAATTTTTAGTTATTACAAAAAGTTCTGTGATAAATATTTTGACATACTATGGGGTCTTTTTCATATCAGTGGCTTTCATGAGTTTGGAGTCTTTGGTTCAAACAGTATGGATATTTTAGTCACTTCATTTGCTTAATTCTAAATTGCTTCCCAAAATGTTTATACCATTTCACAGCTCCATCAATAATGTATTAGTGTGCATATCTTTCAAAAACTTCTCCAACATTGACTATTGTCATTTTTTATTCTTATTTTTCTTCCAGTTTTCAGGGTGTGAGTTGAAACCTTGGGCTTGTTTTGATGTGAATTTCTTATTATTTGTGATTTGGAGTATTTTTTTCATGTGATTGTGAATATTTTGTAGTTCTTTTGAGAACTGTTTGCTTATATCTTGACCATTTGTCTATTGTAGAATTACTTATTATTGGTCATATATAAATATGTGTTTATTTGTTAATTGCTTATATATATTAGATATCAAGCCCTCATGAGAGAAATTTGATATAAAGATTTATTTTCCTATTTGGCCACTTTCCTAGGTGAGAGCTAGGTACATTAATATTGTCTATGTAGAAGCTTTTCAAATTCAATTTCCCTCTTCTGCTGGACACAATATTATGTTACATCAGTGTCTTTAATCTTTTTTTCAAAGGAGATACTGTTCCCACCAGCTTTCTTACCCATACCCCTGATCTCTTCTTTAGTATTCCCCTTTCTTCTATACTCCTTCAGCTAGTCCTATTCTTTAGTTTTCAAATTAGATTTTTTTGTGCTCCCCTTTCCAGAAAGGATTTTCCTAACTTTCTTTATATTATCTATTTTCACTTTCAGTTTCCTCTAGACTTGTTTTCTGATTCATGACTTCTATAATTATCTCTTCTTTTTCTTTTCTCTGTATTCCTCCTGTAATTAAAGCTTCTAGTTTATCCATTTTATGCTCTCCTTTCTAAGAGCTTTCTGTCACTGCCTTGTAGGATTTGCCTCATGAATTCATCTGCTTCCATTGTGCCTTACTTCCAGAACAGTGCCAATTATTTCACATGTCAAAGAGAATACTGCTTTGTGGTTAGAACTCCCTTCCTCTACCCAGTCTCTAATTATGCAGCCCTCCACTGATCTATACCCTTGTCTTGTTGGTCTTTTTTCTTCTTCTAGATTTTTCTGGAAATCTCTTCCCTGTGTTCGTGTTCTTTCACTCTTCTAGGTGCCAGTTGTTCACAGGACAAGTAGTTTTTTAAGCACCCCTCTTCCCCCAGGACTCACCCAGTATAATTTCTTCATCTGACCACCTCTCTTTACCTGTAGCATCATTTATCAGTGGAACCTTCTCATCTAAAGTAAGGTCTCTTTCCTTCTCCTTCAACCCTGACATTTTCAATTTTTCCCTCTCCTCATGACCTGTTTGCTTCCCTATATAGGCTGTTCTTTTTTTAAGACTATAAATGCCACTTTCCCCTCATTACTGACCCTGGTGTATCATTCATTCCTTTCTGTTCCCTTTTTTTCTTCCCCAACTTACTGTATCCTCCCATATTGTAGTATAGTCCCACAAAAGAATGATTTATTTATAGTTAGAGTGTCACCAAGTTGGTTTAAAAAATACATTATATATAAAAACTCTTACTTTCTGTCTTAGAATCAATCCTGTGTACTGGGTTCCAAGGCAGAAGAGTAGTAAGGGCTAGGCAATGGGGGTTAAGTGACTTGCCCAGGGTCACACAGCTAGGAAGTGTCTGAAGTCAGATTTGAACCTAGAACCTCCCCTCTCTAGGCCTGGTTCTCAATCCCAAGCCACCCAGCTGCCCCCAGTTAACAGGTTTTGTTTGTAATATATCATTGCCTTTTGACTGTTGCCTCTATCAAATGTCTACCTTTATCCCTGTCTTGGATACTTTTGTAAATTATTCTCCCACTGGTCTCTCTAGTGTCACTCAGTTGCTCTTCCCATCTTTACCTATTGCTTTTATTCACCCCTGCATTTCTACTGGTTCTGATGTTTGATTTTCTTTCTAAAAATATTTCATATTCTTCTTTATTATTGAAATCCATCTTTTTTTCTATATGGTCAGTCTCAGATTTATGCAATTGGTCACCTTGGGCTGTATCCTGAGCTCTCCAGTATTCCTTGAAACTCATTCTATTATGTCCTCCTTTTCTTACTAGGTACAGAATAGTCTTGATTTATTCAAATGTCTTTCCTTTTAATTTGAAGGATGCTCTCCTGATGGCTTATGAAACTTGTTATTTCTAAGTTGAATTGTTAAATTTATTTGCTATATTTCTTAGAGTTTGTAGCTCTGAGCTTTTTTCCAGAGGCAATCTGTGAATTTTTCCATTGGAATTTCATTTTCTTGGTTTAGAAGTTCTAGGAAAGTCTCTTCTATTATTTCTTTCATTATGGTGTTAAGATTTTTTTGTAGTCATAGTCTTCTAGGAAATCTATGATCCTTAGATTGTCTGTGCCTATACTGTTTTTAAATTCAGTTTGTTTTGCTTACATACATGTTATTGTTTTTTGCTTTTCTTCTTCTAGGTTGCCCTTCACTTCTGTGTATTTGTATTACTAGCCTATTTTGATTCTTTGATGAGGCTTATTATTCCAGATTCAGATTTTTATGTTTTTCATTATCATTATTATTTTAAAAACCTGTAACTTCCATCTTAGAATCAATACTGTGTATTGATTCCAAGGCAGAAGTGTGCTAAGGGCTAGGCAATCAGGAGTTAAGTGATTTGCCCAAGTTGGGAAATGTCTGAGGTCAAATTTGAACCTAGGACCTCTCATCTCTTGGCCTGGCTGTCAACTCACTGAGTCACCTTGCTGCCCCTTTTTGGTCACTATTTTTGCTGTTTAAGACATAAATTCAAACACCACAATTCTCATTCCTTATTTAAACCACTCAGGTATGGCATTTTGTGTTTCCATCTTCAACTCATATTCCACAAGGTCCCCTGTCTCATCAAGTGTTGGTTCATTTTCTTTTCCTCTGCAGTGTTTATTCATAAATGTTTATACTTGTTTACTAGATCTGGAGGCCATATTTCCTTCTACTCTTATTGCTTTACCTATTGATTTCTACATTTCTTTTCAAGGTCTTTGAGTTTTCTTCTTCCTGAAACCTTTGGTACTTTCAGTCTCCTTCCTGACTCCTTCCTTTCTGATTGTGTTTTCTGTGGGGGATGGCTCTCAAAGCATCTCATTTTCCTCCTACACTAGTCAAATTACAGTTTGCTAATCTAAGTCTCTACCCCAAATGACTTTTGGGTGATCAGAACTGACCCCAGCTGGGTTTGTGCTCTTCCCTCAGGCTTAGTAGAGTGCTGCATAACCCTCTGCATGCATGATAGTCTGCCCTGGTGACTTATCCTGCTCCCTCTGTTCCTTAGTTGTGTGGCTTGGCACTGACAGTTCACAGCCTGTTTTCCCTGGCATTGACAGAAGCTGATTTTCCCAGCACTGGCAGCTTTGCAGTTCTGGTGCTTCTGGGTTACAGCCCAGGTAGGCTTTTGCTCTTGAAGGGCTGTGGCCTAACTGGCTTTGAGCCTTAAGTAAAATTCTGCAACCTAGAGCCAGGGTCTCCACAGTTCTTTGATGAGGGAGTGGGGAATGGAGTGTAGGAGTGGGCTTTAATGTAAGCCTGAGTCATATCCTTGGGTTTGCTGGTATATCCTTATTGGTAGGAGCGTGGGAGGTGAGGAAATGGTGCTCAATGAGATCAGGGTCAATGAATGTACTGGTTTTTTTTATAACCTTCCTTTGGATTCTATGTGTTCTAGACCTTGAAGACAACTGAAGTTGCTTTATCTTTGGCATATTTTTTCAGTTTTGGAGAGTTTTGACAAGTCATGGGGATCAGAGAAAATGTCTAGTCTGACATCTTGTTGCTCATGTGACCTTTTAAGTCCTTGCCACTGACTCAGTATATCAAGCAAATTCTTATTTTAAGTATTATAATATTTGAGTTGTCATTGGTACATTGGGAAGAAGAAAGATTGGTTAGTTAGGCTGACAACAAATTATTTATATTAGGTACAGCAAATTGATTATTTCTAGTCATGAATACCTAATTATAAGGGATAAAGGAAAAGCATTGTTGATACTTTAATAAAGCAAACACTAGGAGTCCAGTTTAGAGGTTACTGTAGTTATTTAGGCACATCACCATAAGGGCTTGATCTAGGGTAGGGCCAGAGGGAATTAAAATGGGAGGCCATCAGATTTTGAAGGACATTACAAAACTAGCTTGGAAAAGACAGCAAATGGATTATGGGAGGCAAGGGAGAGAAGCAAGTTAGGAATATGACAAAAGCTTGTAAACATCTATTTGTCCACTGTCATATCAGCTAGCCTTTAATCAGTGCCTGTTATGTGCCAACCATTATTCTAAGCAGTGGTGTTTTAAATTTAAACAACAGGGCTTTGAACAAAGGAGGTCAAGAGGGAGAAGATAGCTTATGTCTATACACTGTGTCAGATGCCATAGTGATTAGCTGCAAGGAAGTAGAACAGGAAGAACAGTGCTTGAGACACCCAGAAATTCATAGGAGAGGAAATCCAGCAGATGAGCCAGCATTAAAACCTCTGCATTCAAATGTTTACCCTCAGATGTTCAAAGTTCAGGCAACAGGAAAGAAGAGTTAGAGTTCTTAATTTAAAGAGGTAAATTTGACCTTGTGGGGACTTGTTGGGATGAAATCCATGATTACACTATATCTCTGCATGGGTATATCTTATTTAGGAGAAGTAACACTTCTTAAAGGGGAATGGGGTGGTATTGCTAACAATATATATATTAAGGAGTTATACTCATTGGGAAATCCAGGAACCAGGGTGGGGAAGCCTTATAGAGAGCTTTTGGATAAAGGAAGGGGAAACAGAAGTGGTTTTGCCACTAGGTTATATACAGACCACCTGGAATGAAAGAGGAAATAATTGAGTTTGAGAAACAGATTATGAGCCTCACAGAGGCATGATAAAATAGGGACAGAAAGCTTCAATTGTTCAGACATCTGCTGGAGTTCTCCCTACCATTAAAGCAGAACTGCTCATAACTATTTTTTCAGCTAATAACTTTCTGATTCCTTAGTCAGTCAAGCAAGCCTTTACTAGGCACAATGGTACAAGGTCCTGGGGATTCAAATTTGAATGAAACAATCCTCACTTGCAAAGCAAGATAGATACATAGTTTAGTAAGCACTTATACTGTGCCAGGTACTTTGTTCAGGATTCAAATCCTGGAAGGTTGACAGTCCCTGTTCTTACGGAGCTTACATTTTTATGGGAGAAAGACCATAGATAAAGCAGACCTTGAAAGGATGTGGATTAGATACCATTCTGGGGAATGGTTTCAAGCAGCCTGGGAAGTGGTGTGGAGGCCTGGACCCTCGAAAAATCAGACAAAATCTGGACTATGAGAGACAAGGGATCCAGAGGTAGTTCCTAGGTTATCAGTTAAAAATGCCACTCCCTCTAACTAATTAGGGAAGACATTTCCTGTCAATCTTAAAAAAATTTTTTTATGATATTGCCTTTTATATTTAGATCACATATTCAATTTGGAATTATGTGTTTTTTGACAGTCAACTCATGTTGTCACATATCTTTTAGACCTAAGATTCAAAGGTAGATATATAAGTGATGAACCTTGACTAAAACCTGGATTCTAAGACCGAGATGAGGAAGGAAAAGCCTCTGCAGCAAAGCATCATGGTAATGATGTGATGGTTACCAAATAAATAGCATCCTTAGGTCATGATATTGGAAAAACACTTTCATATTTTACAGAATACATAAGGTCTCCAGGTGTTTGATCCTAGAATAAAGTGAGATATTGCCAAGTTTATGCCTGCTGCAACTTGGCAGCAAGTCTTGCTCCAGTCTTTAGCTCCATTTATTTTTGCTTTAGTTTCTGCCATTTTTTTGTAGCATATGAAAACAGTTGCCTTATGTTTGGAAATACACCAAATAAATAAACCAACATTAAAGGGGAGAGAGACTCTATCCAGATAGTTCTTTAGGTTTCAGAGGTCTATGAAGGTAATTTATCCAAGAGAGGGGAGGGACACGCAATACTGTGGATATTGAGAGTTGGTAAAATGAGACTGATATGATGAACAAGTTGCATATGGCCAAAGGAGTGTTCAAGTAATTTGGGGGTTTTGATTGATTGTTGATTTTCTCCCTCAGTTCCTTTTTATAAACTAAGTGCTTTCTGTATCTGCTTTGTACAGTGGGGACACTATTCAAATTGTAATTGTTTCTTTGTTTGTTTTAGTGTAGTGTAGACTGTTTCTCCTATTCTCGTTTTCTTCCCCTCTGTTTTTTATTAACTGGCAAAAGCTTGTAGTTCAATTTGTAACCTAAACAAGAAGCATTTAAAAGTAAGTTCAATGAGTACATTTTCCATTACCATACTCATGCATTTATTTAATATACCAAATATGATAATTCTAATCCATCCTACAAAAAGCTACCAAAATAATCTTCCTAAAAGCACTGATCTGACCTGGTCAGCTCATCTTCTTGCCATTCTTCTGCTAATACCAGTCCTCCACATTTTGCTAGTTTTGTCTTATGGCTCCTACTCTTTGCCAATGCTTCCAAGTTCACTTCCCAAGTTCACTTCTGGCCATCTTCCTGTTATGCTTTACCATCCACTCTTTTTACTGCTTGCTCGGGCAGAGTAAGCAAATTAATTCTACCATTCCTGTATAGCTATTATCTAGGGATTCTTATACTTAACCTTTAGATTGTGAGCTCCTTGAAGGCAGGGGCTGTTTTCAACCTCTTTTTGTATCTACAGCACCTAGCACAGTGAATAATACATTCTGTTTAACAAATGTTAATTGATTGATTGATTGATTGATTGATTATATCTACCTCCATTTTCATTGATGAGTTGGGTTTCCAGAGCAAGGTTTACTACTATAGATATAGCAAATATCTTCTGGACTTTAGGTGTACCTTGAGAGGTTGACATGGTTTTGTAATGCTCTCAGATTGAGCCTCTATCCTTGTATATTCTCCCCAGTATTCTCACATACTTGTATAATTAGTATTTCTTCTATATTATTGATTAATTCATTTATCAGTCCAATATCATCTAACCAATTAATGTCTACTAGCTTTAAAAAAATGCATTTTACTGAGAAAATATAGCAAGAAGAGAAATAAAAATATATGTTCCTCAACCAAGGGGACATTATTCCCTCTATCACCCAAATCCTTGATTAGAATGAGCTAAAATCTCCAATTTTATTTCCAAATACAGCAAAACTGAAGGATAGGGTCAATTTCTTGGTAAGTTATTTGTTAATACATCACCTGGGAGACAACCCACTATCCATAAGGTTCACCTCGCATAGTCATTGGCAGACTCTGAGGTAGACTCCAGTTCTAGGACCTCTGAGGGTTTGTTCTCCCAGCTTTTCAAAGCTCACCACATTATAGCTTTAGAGGTACTTTTAGAAGTTTTTACTAATATTTCTTCATCCAAGAAGAAGAAATAGTAGACTCAACAGTGACAAATAACTGAAGATCTATACACTCACAATCTTAACCTGGATGAGAGTGAATACATATACTTAGTTCTGACTAAGTAGCTAATGAAATGACCTTTTCTTCATCACAAGTTAAGGAAAGGGGATTGGAAGGGAACAATAATTTATTAAGTATCTCCTATGTTCCAGACTCTGTGCTAAGTGCATCTGATCCTTACAACTCAATTCGGGAGGTGCTATGATGCCTGAGGCAGACAGGACTTGCCCAGGGTCCCATAGCCTGATCAAAAAGTTGTAGAATAACTATACATATATACTATATTATAAGATAGTAATTATCAGAATTATTTGGCACTGGCTAAGAAATAGAAAAGTAGATCAGTGGAATAGAATAGACATACAACAAAGCGTAAAAGCCTATAGTAACCTTGTGTTTGACAAAAGTAAGGATCCAAGTTTTTGGAATAAAAATTCACTAATTATTAAAAATTTTGGGAAAAACTAGAAGGCAATTTGAAAGAAACTATATATAGAACCAATATCTTACATGATTTACCAAGCTAAGACTAAAATGGATAAAGGGAAATAATATAAACAAATGAGAGTAGAACATGTTACCTATCAGATTTATGGATAATAGAATAATGTATGATTAAACAAGAAATAGAAAGTATTGTGAAATGTAAAATGGATAATTTTGAATACACTAAATTGAAAAGTTTTTGTACAAATAAAATTAATGTAATCAATATTAGAAGGAAGACAATAGATAGGGAAAAAATTTTGGAGACGATTTCTTAGAAAAAGATCTAATATCTATAATAAAAAGAGAACTTTGCCAAATATATA
The DNA here is from genome assembly GCF_027887165.1 of Monodelphis domestica. Classification (NCBI taxonomy): domain Eukaryota; kingdom Metazoa; phylum Chordata; class Mammalia; order Didelphimorphia; family Didelphidae; genus Monodelphis; species Monodelphis domestica. Next base: position 280,200,672 of record NC_077227.1, read on the forward strand.
AGGATATGAGCCTTTCCCCAACTGGTAAATGATCCAAAGATATGAACAGATAATTTTTGGATAAAGAACTCAAAGCGATATTTAACTATATGAGAAAATGTTCTAAATCATTATTGATTTGAGAAATACAAATCAAAACAATTCTGAGATATCTCATACCTATCAGATTGGCTAGGGAAATAAAAGGGTAAAATTACAAATGTTGGAGAGATGTGGAAAAATAGGGACATTACTTCATTGTTGGTGGAACCATGAACTTATCTAGCCATTTTGGAGAGCAATGTGGAATTATACTCAAAGAATTAAAAACTTATGCATGCTCTTTGACCCAGTAATACCACTATTAAGTTTATTTCCTAAGGTAATCAAAGAAAAGAAACTGTATGTTTAAAAATACCTATAGCAGCTATTTTTGTGATAGTAAAGAGCTGGAAACAGAAAGGATGCCCATCAACTGGAGAATGACTGAACAAATTATGGTATGTGATTGTAACGGAATACAATTGTGCCAAGATGATCACAGAAAAACCTGGAAAGACTTATATGAAGTGATGCAAAGTGAGCACAACCAGGAGAATATAATAACAACAAGAATATATGATGATCAACTGTGAATGGTGTCACTGTTATCAATAAGCCAAGGATCCAGAATGTCTCCAAGGGACTTCTGATGAAAAAAGGATATTCACTGCCATAAAAGGAAACAGATGAAATTTGAATACAGATCGAAACACTTAATTTTCTCTATGAATCTTTCTCTAGTGTAAGCAACATGTCTTATTTCACAACATGATGAACAAGAAAATATGTGTTCTATGATAATATATGTGTAACCAATATCATATTACTTGCCTTCTTGGGGAGTGGGGAAGGACAGAAAAGAATGAGACAGATTTTGGGGCAGAACGGATGTGAGAATTTATTTCTCTTATTTATGCATTTTTTATAATTTATTACATACTTATAATAAATCACATACATTATTTATTATTACATATTATCTTGTATGTAAAAACTAAAAACAAATGATACTAAAAAAATTAATACCTATACATTCTCCAATGTCTGATTGAGGAATTACATCAGATAAGCATGTCATATGTGTTCTTATTTGAGTTCTTATTGGCAGGTCCATGCTACATTTGGAAACCAAAGTGGGTCAGTTGATTGTCCTACAATTCCAATCACTGTCCTTCTGAATTCTCTAATCAGAACACACCTCCTTGGGCAGAGTTTCCCCATGTGTTATCTCTTCTATTAGAGGAGCCTCTTAGGGGCAGGGATTGTCTTGCTTTCTATATTTGTAACCTTGGTACTTAAGCACATGTTAAGCTCTTCCATTTTCTTTAGTTTCCTTGGTTTCCTTCAAGATTCAGCCCTAATCCTACTTTCTGCAGGCAACCTTTTTCAGTACCTATAGTTAATAGTATCTTTTCCTCTCAGATTACTTTCCATCTATACTGAATGTATTTATGAGTATGTACATAATTATATGTTATCTTCACCAGCAGTGTCAAACTGAAACCTGATCCCTACTGGAGTAGCATTTTGACTTAGAAAACTACAAATCCACATTACTATGTTGCATTGTATTTTTTTCTCTTTTGTTAAAAAATTTCCAATTACATTTTAATCTAATTCCATCTGTACTGGTGAGTGGGATGTGAGTTAGGCACACTTGTTCTTCCCTAATGGAATGTAAGCTTTTTCTGTGGACAGGCACTATTTTTTTTTTTGCCTTTGTGTTCACAAACTAAATGACGTAGTAAGAAATATTGTTAATACTGAATAAATGATTTTTGCCTGGGTGATTGACTATAGAGTATAGGTTTTTTTCCCCAGAAATAATCTCCTTTATTAAAACAATTTACATTTCCTCCAGATACAATATGCTGAAAGTGTTTAAATCATTAAAAAAAGGAATGCTTTGTACTTTATATAATGTAAGTAAACACAAAAACAGTTCATTTTCCAAAAGCCAAATATCTTGAAATAAACAACCTCTAAGTGAGATTGTTAGGATTTACTTGTCAATTTCCAATAACTAATTCAATCCTTATTCAGTAAATTATACTTTCAGGCACTCTCCTGAGTATATTTATAATAAACGTACATGGCAGAAAGAGCAAAATGTAATTGAGTGATGTTTGCTCATGCAATATGCATGTTAGTGAAATAGAGTAGAAATATGGAGGTTGAGATTGATTCCTTTTTTTCTTTTTTTTTAAATTGAAATTAATTTATTTAGTCAATTTATAACATTATTTCTTGGTTACAAGAATCATATTATTTTCCTCCCTCCCGTGCCCCGACTCTTCCCATAGCTGACTGTGATTTCACTGGGTATTACATGTGTCCTTGATCAAAACCTATTTCCATGTTGTTGATGTTTGCACTAGGGTGATCATTTAGAATCTACATCCCCAATCATATCCCCTTGAACCATGTATTCAAGCAGTTGTTTTTCTTCTGTGTTTCTACTCCTACAGTTTTTCCTCTAAATGTGGATAGTGTTTTTTCTCATAGATCCCTCCCAAGTTGTTCAGGATCACTGCATTGCCACTAATGGTGAAGTACATCTCATTCGATTCTACCACAGTGTTCTCCTGGTTCTGCTCCTCTCACTCTGCATCAATTCCTGGAGGTTTTTCCAGTTCACATGGAATTCCTCCAGTTCATTATTTCTTTGAGCACAATAGTATTCCATCACCAACATACACCACAATTTGTTCACCCATTCCCAAATTGAAGGGCATCCCCTCATTTTCCAATTTTTTGCCACCACAAAGAGTGCCGCTATGAATATTCTTGTACAAGTCTTTTTCCTTATTATCTCTTTAGGCTACAAACCCAGCAGTGCTATGGCTGGATCAAAGGGCAGACAGTCTTTTAGTGCCCTTTGGGCATAGTTCCAAATTGCCCTCCAGAATGGTTGGACCAATTCACAACTCCACCAGCAATGCATTAATGTCCCAACTTTGCCACATCCCCTCCAGCATTCATTACTTTATTTTGCTGTCATGTTATCTAGGTGTGAGGTGATACCTCAGAGTTGTTTTGATTTGCATTTCTCTGAGTATAAGAGATTTAGAACACTTTTTCATGTGCTTATTAATAGTTTTGATTTCTTTAACTGAAAAGTGCCTATTCATGTCCCTTGCCCATTTATCAATTGGAGAATAGCTTGATTTTTTTGTACAATTGGTTTAGTTATTTATAAATTTGAGTAATTAGACCTTTGTCAGAGGTTTTTGTTATGAACATTGCTTCCCAATTTGTTTCTTCCCCTCTAATTTTGGTTGCATTGTTTTTGTTTGTACAAAAACGTTTCAATTTGATGTAATCAAAATAATTTATTTTACATTTAGTGATTTTTTCTAGCTCTTGCTTGGTTTTAAAGTCTTCCCTTTCCCAAAATCTGACAAGTATACTATTCTGTGTTTACCTAATTTACTTATGGTTTCCTTCTTTATATTCAAGTCATTCACCCATTCTGAGTTTATCTTGGTGTAGGGTATGAGATGTTGATCCAAACCTAATCTCTCCCATACTGTCTTCCAATTCAGTGTGTGTTTTTAAAAAATTCATTTATATCTCTCCTTTGCCTAACAAACTAGGATTAAGCACAAATTCTTCTGTTTTGCTTTTGAAGCTTTTTATACTATCTGGCTTCAGCCTCTCTTTTCAGGCTTATTGCCTGTTACACCTCTTCACATTCTACTTCCTTACCAAATTGTTCTTCTTGATGATACCGAATCTGACAGGTTGTTTCCCATCTTCTTGCCTTTGAACAAGCTGTGCTTCAAGCCTGGATTCCTTCCCTTGTCAGCTCTGTCACTTTAGAATTTCCATTTCTATCCAAAACTTAGTTCTCATTCCATTGTTTATAGCAAGACTCTCCTGTTGTGAGTGTCTGATCTCTCTTTGAATGAGTTTGCTGAGTATATACTCTCTAACTCAGCACTTCTTTGGATACCTATCCTTCAAGATTTGCTCATTTGATATTCTAAACAAATTTCTAAAAGTTTTGGATAATGAGAGATCTGCCCTGTGGAGGTGGTGGGGCCAAGGGACACTACACACATTATGTTCTTCAAGTGGAAGGTAAACTCCTTGAGGACAGAGACATTTAAATTTTGTCTTTGTATCCTTAAGGTGTTGCACAGTGCCATACAATATTAGTCATGTAAAATGCTTATTGGATTGAATCAAATTGATTTTTCAAAATAACAAAGTAATATCAGCTTGAAAAAAGGATTAATAATAGGAATTAAATAAACTGCACAAAAAGATCCCTGAAAGCTGCATATTGACTTAGAAAATGTTCTATGTTTATGTATTCCATTTTTATTAATGTATAAATACATTAAAATTAGATAAGAATTACATTTTAATCTGTTTTCAACTACATTGGGACATTTTGGAGCAGATTTCATTTTTGACACCTTTGAACTAGAAGACCTCTTAAGTGGTGCAGTAACTAGAGCATTGAGTTTGGAATCAGGAAAACTCATCTTCCTGGGTTCATATCTGGCCTTAGCCACTTACTAGTTGTGTGACCCTGGGCAAATCACTTAATCTTGTTTGCCTCAGTTTCCTTATCTGTAAAATGAGTTGGAGAAGGAAATGGCAAAACATTCCGGTATCTCTGTCAAGAAAACCCCATTATAGGGTTACAAAGAGTTGGACATGACTGAAAAGACTGAATATTGCTACCACTACCAAGATGTATTTCAACTCTAAGGTCCTTTAATACAATTAATTCACCAAGTTATCTTTTTAAAAAATATTTTTCCCCTGTTGCTCCAGTCTCTAGATATCATATATATATATATATATATATGTATATATATATATATATATATATATTTGGATAATAGTCATCACATTCTACTATCAGATGAAAAGAATAAAGAAAATAGAAGAGAGAGAGGCTAGGAGCAGAAATTCTAGGGAAGGAAATAAAATACATTTGATATGGAAGAGTAAAGTACTTCTTAAAAGCTAATGTAAGCATGGGATGATTGAACAAATTACTCTAGTCAACTTAATCCACTTCAAGTACCCAAGATACTAAATTATCATTTAATCAATCAGTAAAAAGCTTTAGATTCAGTATGTTTGCATAGGCCTAGAAACTTGGCTACATTCCAAAGATATGCTATAAAATATCAAGCTAGTTGGAACCCAAGTCTTTGTTAAGTCTGAGCAAGTTTGACTTTCCAGTGGAACTCCTATGGAGGAATTGCTTAGAGAAAAAAGGAGGAAAAGCCTCAGTTTAGGCTTTGGCCATGTCCTCTTTTCCACCCGCCTCCTCATCTTCCTGGTTTGGCCAGAAGACTAAGAACTTGGCTGTGTTCAGAGGATTTTGAACTTTCTATCTTCCCATTATGGTGCCCTAGCAGCATCTGCAGATTGTGCCTGTATGTTGGAAGCAAAGGGAAGACTGAAATGGATAAAGATTCATGTCTCTATAAGGATTCCTGCAAAGAAACTAAACCATACTAATTAGGGAACGTTTTGAGCACCCCAAGAATTCAAGAAAAGGTGCAGGGATCAAGGAGAAAAAAAACCATTACCCACAAGCAGGGGACAAAAGGTGGGAGTAAAAACACTGAGGAAGGACAACAGCTTGACTACAGGGGTGGAGGGGATATGATGGAGGAGAGGCTCTGAATGAACACCCTACTATGGAAAGCATTAGCATGGAAATGGGCTCCTGTTGAGGATGCATGTGATACCCAGAGGAATCACACATCACTAATGGGAGGGGTGGGGGGAAGGGGGGAGGGGAAAACAAGGTGATCTTTGTTTCTAATGAATAACGTTTGAAAATGACCAAATAAAATAATATTTATACCAAAAAATAAAATAAAAGAATTCAAGAAAAGGGTTTTGAATAGCTGGAAGCTGTGGGGCATCCCCTTACTACATGTCTTTTTTAAGCCTGAGCCCATTTTTCCTTGGACTCTGGAGAGTAGAGTATATTTCAGGGTTTGGGGAGTGTTTTGAGATGTTTTGTAATAAATATACTTAACTGTACCATCTTATTAAATACCCCTTTATAAAAGCTCCTTAAGGCAGACTGACAAATTATTCTAAATTGATATTCTTAGAACCTTACTCCTAGATCTGAGACTTCTGTGAGAGAGGGAGTTGGGATGAAGGCCCTCAGAGCACACCTGGACTACACTAAACACTGTAGTGGAAGTTACTGTGTATTACTTATGGTTTGATCATGTTTGGTAACCAGAAATTCAAGGAATATTTCTGAGGTGGAATTTACAATGTAATTTTCTCCTTATCATAAGTCATTAGAATTTACAATATTCTCTATTATTTTTAATATTTATTTAAATTAATTATTAAAATTAAATTAAATTAAGGTATCATTTTATTATTTTTATAATAATTTCTAGACTCTGCAGCCTATGTGGAATTTGTTATCCCTTTTTTTAGATGAAGAAAGAGCCACAGAGGGTTTGTGGAAATCTTATGTTTCCATAGTGAGTGAGATTTAAGCACAAAAGAAACCCTTCTTACCAGTTCCAGAGATAATCATGTGCCTTACACAAAAGACATCACATATAACAAATTTCATGCACATTGTAAATATTTAGTTACTCCTGATGTTTATCTTATATATAATCATCTTGTTTCTGTTACTTATTGTGTATTTTCCTTTACATATCTGTGACAGCCATTGTAGCAGGGAGGCTTCTGGAGGACAGGGACCATGTCTGTTTAACTTAGTTTGTATCATGCCTAGCACTATTCTATACACAGAAGGGAGTTTTCTCTTTATTTTTTGAAGATGAAGATTACCCATCTCCATCTGGTTCCTTTCCTGTCATTATATTAACGGAATCTCCTGCTATTGTTACTACATTATATTAATGAAAAAGAGCAGTCCCATAACAAAGGGGTGGATTGAATGGCTGGCTGGCTGCGCACTTAGCCAGGTAGTGCTCCTTCTCTAATAACTGTAGGATATCTTATGCCACCATAAAGAAATGCCTTCTCATATGAAAGAGAAACCACCCACGTTGACTTGGTGAAGGAAAGGTTTGGTGCTCACATTTTACCACCAAATGCTTGTCATATAAACTTGGGATGGATTCAAGGCTAAAACGGCATAAACAAAAGCCTCAGATAAACGATAAATTGAAAAAAAAAAGCCTCTTCATTTTCATCTATCGCTTTATTTAGAATAGGCCTCTGAAATATTGTTAGAGTGCTGAAATGAAGTTTGATGAGAAAGATAATAAGCCAAGGGGATGAAGTCAAACTTTTTCTGAAGATGCTCCAACTCTAAATAAATAATATTGTATATCCTTTAAAGCATTAAATATTCTAAACTTGTAGCCCTGGTTTGCAAAGCTAGCTGTCTAGAATGGACACACACGCATACACACATGCATACATAATTAATACATACATATATATATATATACATATATATGAGAGAGAGACATAAACAGTGGAAATTTCAGTGATCTTGGTTGGAATATTTTAGACAGAGAAATTCTCTGGCCTGATAACACAACTTTTTAAAGTTTAAAATTCCTTTCAATGCCATATTTTTCTCTTCCCTTGTCATTTCTACCCTTTGCCTAAATCTTCCAAGATTTTTTCTATTTCCACAAACCAGCTCTAATTGTCCAAAGAATTCAGGCCCTTTGTTGTAGAATTTTTCTTAGTCTGTTTTTATTATATATTAGCTTATTTTGTGCAATGACTGTCCAAATTGTTTAATTTTCAGATGTCTTATTTTTCCATTTTTCAGTTTAAAAACTGTGTAGATATAAATACTTGGAAATGAAAAATTAAGCATAAGATCCAGATTAACTTCATTCTTAAAATTAGTATAGCTCTAAATTAAATTCATAACTGTTACACATTTCTTTTTTTTTTTTGGTCCTATTTCTAACATTGACCTCCTTGTTAATTTTAGACAAGACATTTTTCTATTTTGTTTCATTATTAAAATAACATTACTAAACATATGAAAACACTGACTTGTCTCCAAAATGTTATATTGTTTAACTAATGTTCCAAAACACTTTCATTTTATTCTTCTTAGAAAATCACAATCTCAAAAAGTTTTTTTTTTTAAACTCTTACCTTCTGTCTTAGAACTGATATCTGTTCTAAGGTAGAAGAGCAGTAAGGGCTAGGCTTTTGGGCTAGACTTGTCCAGGGTCCAGGAAATGTTTGAGCTGCTCCAAACTCAAAAGATGTTTTTGGTTTATTCTTTCTATGAATGATATTTTCATATACTGTCAAACTTATCTTTCCCATCTCTTTTTGCCACAACATTTTCTTGTCTTCTCTAAGAGAGGTCTCTCTGTCCTTGTACCACAGAGGAATGCTAAAAACATTTAGGTGTTGATTAAGATTTACAGAATAGTTTTATGTACATTTATCTCACTTGAGCCTTATCAGAACTATGTGAAATAAGGAATACTGATATTTTAGCCCTATTTTACAGACAACAAAACCAAAGTTAAGAGATTGTGTGGCTTGCTCATTATCTCATAGTTATAGGAAGTGTTTGAGGTTGAATTAGAACTTGGATTCTCTCCTAGTTCCACGTTTGACATAGTTTCAACTCTTCCACACTTCCTGCTCTGCCTCTTAGTAACTGTATGACCTTGGGTAAGTAACTTAGCCTCCTCTTTGGATCTCAGTTTCCTCATCTGTTAAATGAGAGCCTGATTCCTACAGTTCCTTTCTCTGAATTTATGATTATATGAATATGGTTCTATGAATATGATAGCATTAGAGGGAGTAGTATATTTCTTTCAGCATATTGTCAATACTTCTCTTTAATAACTTTAGTAAGGGACAGGACAGCCTTTGGCAAATATTGTGCAGAGAGCCATTATTACTTATTACTCTGGAAATGGTTCTTATTTCAAAAATATTCCACCCCACGCAGAAAACAAAACAAAACAAAAACCATATTTTTTCTTGCCAAGGATGAATGTTAACCTACCGCAGAACATGGATGAACCTTAAGCAGAAATTTCAAAGGCTTAAAATGTTAGGCCTCCAAAATGAGACATAGCTTAATAGAATATTTCTGCTGAAAAGTTACTCTCTGGACAACTAAAGTGGAGATGTTCATCACTTAGTATAGGGATTCAGTTCTCCTGTGGCTATCATGAAGTCAAGGCTGACAGCTGTCAGTTTCAAATATCTTAACAAGTAGGAGCATTTAATTGATAGCTATCTTCCCACTAAAAAAAAACTATTAAAAAAATCTTATTTGGAATGATTGATAAAAAGCCTGTGAGTAGAGAGCAATTAACATCTTGGAATTTTTGACAGCAGAAGTATATTAAAATGGTAAAATTATTACCATTTTAGGTAATAGGAGACCTCAATTCAAGCCCTAGTTTTCCCACCAGAAAAGTCATTTTACTCCCTGGAATTCATTATATTCATCTATAACATAAAAGATAATTGCTAAAAGTTCCTCCAGCTTTATACCTAAGACCTGTTCTCATTTAATTCCATAAAACACTGAATTTTGAGTTAGATGAACTGAGTTCAAATCACCTCTCTATCATTTACTTGGATTAGGTAGGTGGTAGGCGGATAGAACGCCCAACTCATTGTGACCCTATTTAGGGTTTTCTTGGCATTTTTTTCTCCAGCTTATTTTACAAATGAGGAAACTGAGGTAAACAGGCTTAAGTGACTTTCCCAGAGTCACATAGCAAGTAAGTGTCTAAGGTCCTATTTGAACCCAGAATGAGTCTTCTTGACTACAGGCGTAGCACTCTATCTACTGTACCACCTACCTACTTCAAGTAAATGGAAGAATTGAATCCAGGTCATCTGACTCAAAATTCAGTGCTTTAGGAAGTTGAATGAGAAAAGTCTTAGGTGATAAAGGTGAAGAAACCCTTGTGTCTGGATTGAACCTAGAGGTGCAAATTAGTCAAAGGAAGAGAAATAGGAGCTGCTTGTTAAGAAGACAAAATTAGAAAAAAAAAAGTAGAACTTTAGTAATGTTGTTATTAAGTCAGTGTTATTCCAAGCAGAGCCAGAAAGGCATTTTTCCACTGGAGTAGTAAATGGAGTGGCACATAGGAGCATCTATGAAGCCTGATGACCCAAATGCCAAAACCAAGGATTCTAGCAGATTCCTCTCCCAACCTGCTGTGGGGATTGGGAAGGATTTGGATGATAATCCCTAGGAACCTTTTAAGGGACTACACCATTTGGATGCAGAGACAGAGATTATTTTATTGCTTTATTCTCTCCTGTATTTACATTCTATTTTATGTCTTAACTAAATTGTTTTTGTCATTGGATTTATGGCTTGCATGGTCTTTAAGTAAAGAGTATTGCATTGGTGTGGGTTTGAACTGCGATTTATGAAACTGATTATCAAAAACAACCCACACTGAATCCTGGGAAGAGTAGCTAGGAGCTTTAGATTCAGAGGTTTGAGAGTTTTCAGGTCCCCGGTGTTAGGGAGAGTAGAAGTAGCTTTTGAATCTAGTGACTACAAATCCAACCCTCCTGCCACTATATTATAAGTCCTTTAGATGTACTTTGAGATAACTTTTTGGTGAAAATACAAGTAAGAATCTTGTATTTATTGCACTTATTTTCATTTTCAAGGAATAGTTCTGCATTTTAATCATTATTGAATAAGTTCTCCAGCTCCAGGAGTTAGAAAGGAAAGTGAGTGGGTTTCTAGCATGAAGAAAGCCCTTACTTGTCAAAGGGAAGGAATTTATTGTGGTTACCAAAATTAAAGTAAAACTAAAATTTGAGATGTCTGACAAAACAGCTCCAAAGAGTGTTCATAATGGAGAAGACACCACTTTTCCTTCAGGCATCTAAGGGGAAATGGAGATGGTGTGTTATTTCTTTGTGTTGCTGGGGTTGATTTATTTCGTTATGATTTCAACATGCCTACAAGGCAAACCCCAGAAAATGTTGCATAACAACATTAACCAGAACAAATGTGCTTCCCCAGTCTCTTTCATTCCCCTGAGCTTTTCAAATAAAATAGGAATGGCTTTTCAGATTGTTTTAAGCTCCTATGTTTTAAGTGCTTGCCTTATGGGTGTGGCAACTCTCAGCATCTTAAATATCAGGGTAATTTCCAAAGAAAGGAAAAGAATTAAAGGTGATGGGCTTTCAGCTTTGGAATATATAGGCTGTTAGAGGTCTTGTGAGTAACACAGTCTGCTTTTCTTGATATCAAAGTTTATTAAGATGTAGCAACACCTCTAGGCTCATTCTATCAACTCTCATTTTTTTAATGAAAAAAATTTTTATTGAAAGATATTTTATTTTCCCAACTGCATGTAATAGCAATTTTAAACACGTTTTCCAAAATTATAAGATCCAAATTGTCTCCTTCCTCTTGGAGTGGATAAGTAATTTGATCTGGATTAGTCATATATCATCATGAAAAACACATTTCCATATTGGCCATTGTTGTAAGAAATTACTCATAAAACGAAAATTCCAAAAAAAAAGTGTAAACTCATGTGAGATAGTATGCCCATCTCTTATTATTACTGGAAGATTGGGACCTCAGAGAACAGATGATTCTCTTTAGAGGGTTCTAATGGTAACCTAGAGGTCTGAGGTTTCCAACATCTTTTGTCAGGACACCCCCAGTGCCCATATGCCAATTGGCACTGATTAGTTTTAACAAGTGAGCATTTTACTGAGGTATAGCTAGGACAGAGATGACAAAACATTTCTCATATCAAGTCCCTGGTGGAATTCATAGGTATATACATAGGTAGTTGTGCACATAGGGAACATAATGGGACCTAGAGGAAGCTTAAGACTGCTAGCCTTAGGAATATTTTCATCCCTTTGCAGAATTCCCACCAAATTTACTTCTGACTTGCTTAGCCTGGCTGGCGGTGGTGAGTTGGCTGATGGGGTAATATATTGTTATGCTGGGTCAAGCAGGTCACTTGACTGCTGTGCTGGCTTCTCACCAAACTCAGCAGCCACTGCTCCAGTTGTTGGTGAGATCTCTTTGAGGGCTTTGATGAATCGTTATGTCTCACTGGTCACCAGGGCATTTCTCTCTTGAAATATTTGTTCGCCTTAGATTAGGAAAAAATAAACATAAGAAACAGAGTTGCCATTCATTCATTCTTTGACACATGGCAGCCAAATGGGAAGTAGAGCAACCAAAGCCTCCTCATTTCCATCCCTCCCAGCCAGCTTAGAGCAAGTCAGGAAGAAAAGATGCAAATATGACCAAGGCAAGGACACATTGATCCTTCTGTATGTGAACTCAGTTCTTACTCCCTAGTTATCAGTTCTCCAAATTAAATTAGAATCCTTTCTGTCCCTCCATGGTATAGTTTTAAAATCCAGTATGAAGGATTTCCATCACCATATAGTATGAACTCTTGAATTATCATAACTGAAATCAACTTTTGAAGTTTTGTGTTTGATTGACAACAGTGAGGAAATATCTGTGCATGCTTCATGGATTGGGACCTCATTAGCCAATTTTCTCAGTTACAAAGAAAGATCTATTATTAGGAGTTTGTTTTGAAACCTGTCAAGGAAGAAATTTGATAGTAGAAAAGTTGAGCTGTACATTTCTCCCATATGTTCACTTTGATAGAGATATCTTAGGAACAGCCAATTTTCCTGGTGCATGTTATGATCATCCTCAAAAATCATTTACTAAATGTTTGATGTTGTTCAGTCATTGAGTTGTGTCTGACTATTACCTTTTCTAGTGTGTCCCCATTTTACAGATGAGGATCTGAGGTAGGGGTTAAATGACTTGACCAGGGTCACACAGCTAACAAATGTCTAAGGGCAGATTTGAACTTAGCTCTTCCTGACTCTAGGCCCCATGCTTTATCCACTGTACCACCTAAACTGCTTCCTTTACTAAACATACAAGTGGTCTTATACATCCAAACAAAACAAAGCATCATCTTTGTTCTTTAGTAATTCTTAAATATATAAACATGTAAAGGAACTTAGACAAAAGGAATATCAATTTAAATATCACATATTTTTAGATATGATATAGCTAGATATTTAGATATGATATATTATTCAACAATTTATGAAAATGCTTTGGGGGAGGAATGAAAGCTTTGGAGAGAAATTAGGAGTTTGATGTTTAAGCAGAGTTGATATTAGCAAAAACTATTGTCTCTTTTATTCAGTTCAAAAAGTTGAAAAAATTTAAAATTAATATAAAATACTCCAAATATTATATTTATTAATATTTAACTTGAAGCAAAAGGAAACTAAAATCTAGAGAAACAGGGAGAGCTCACCCAGCCTCACACTTGGAGAAAGAGAGCGAGGGAGGCATTATCCCCAGCTTAAAAACAATAACCTAACATCCCTAACATGAACAAAGGGAAAAGGATTTTTGGGACAAGAAAAGAATTCTGGGAGATGGAGTCCAAAGGTCCAAGATTTTCCAATTACACAAAATCATCATCTAGAAGATTTGGTCTTAGGAACTATTGAATGCCAAGAAATAGAGAGTTTGGGAAAGGAAGTTTTAGGAATGTGGTACAAATTGGGATACAGTGAATAGAGCATTAGAATTGGAATCAGGGAGACCTAAGTTAAAATCTGGCCTTAGATACTTATTAGCTGTGTGACCTTGGGAAAGTCATTTAACTTCTATTTGCTTCAGTTTCCTTATTTGTAAAATGGGGATAATAATAAAATCATCTCTCAGGATTATAGATAACAAACATTTCCAAATGAGGTAATAATTTAGTACAGGGTTCAGCATAGTGCCTGTCACATAGTGAGTCTATATAAATGCTAGCCATGATTATTATTATTGTTGAAAATCTAAAGGACAGAGTAGGAGGCCTACAGAAAATGTACCTGAAATGAATGGAAGGATAGGCTAGAGTTGAGCCCATGGTATTGGGTTTGCCTGCAAAATATTTTATACTAGAATATAACGGTTTTGGATTTGTTATGTAGAGTAATGGGAAATCAGTGTAATTTCTTTAAAATAAGTCAAAAGTGATAAAGACAAGTTATTAAGACAATAAGAATATGTCAGAATGAGGTGGAAATAGTCTAGATGAGACAGGACCAAGACCTGGACCAGTGCTTTGCATTAATTCTGTGGAACCCTTAAAAACATGTGGATATCAAAACTTGAGGCTATAAAGTTAACCAACCTCCTCGTTTTGCAAATGAGGAAATATTCGAATGGATTAAGTAAGACTAAATTCACACTGGTGTAATCGTCACAGATGGAATCTGAAACTCTGGATCCTCTGATCTAGAGTTTCTACTGTATTACGTCACCTCCCTAGTGTAGAGTATACCCATAGCACTGACAAAAACTGGAAGGGAGAAAAGGGAAAAAGAAAATAGTTCTTGCAAAGCAAACACTTGAGAGGCAGTGGAAGGTAGTAGAAGTAGAACTGGACTTAAGAGTCAGGAGAATTCAGTTTGAGTCCTGCCTCTGACACTTAGTATCTGTGTGACCTTGGGCAAAACAGTTAATATCTTAGAGATTTGGGTTCCTAACCTATAAAATCAAGGAGTTAGTTTCCATGACCTCCTTTGTAGTCGGCAAATTTATAATTTTCTGATTTATTTTTTTCTTTCTTTCTCTCTCTCCCTCTTTGTTTCTGTCTCTCTTCCGTCTCTATCATCTCTCTAAAATGCATGTGCTTGGGTGCGCGTGTGCGCACACACACACACATGCATTTACTCATCTTTTTCTCTCTGTTCCTCTGGAATCTCTAGAGATTAGGGTAAGAGATCTCAGTGGAGTTTAGGTTCTAGCTGCCCTTCACCCACTGTGATTGAAATGATAGTGTCTGACTTGGTGTCTTTGATTTTTTTTTTTTGGTTTGTGTGTCTTTCCCTGAACAGTGATGGATGTTCTTAGCCTTGGGGACAGACTTGCCAATTCCAGATGTTAGGAGCTCTTGGGCCCCTCAATAGAGGCAAATAGGAGAAATGCCCTACATTGGAGAGGATGGCCCCTGACAGAAGAAAACCAAACTCTGGTCTGGCTGGCTAGACCCCCTTAGAATTGCCTTTGCCCCCAGTGTATTAGTCCAGCCAGAGACCGAGATGCCCTGACCTTCAATGTCAATAGTAGTTAGTGGGGGTCGGTTGAGGTTAGGGAGATAGTGCTTAGAGTGGGCCAAGGCCCCCAGAAAAGGACACTAGAGCTCATTGCCTATCAGTGACATCACCTGTAACAGAGCTTGTCCATGGCAGCATGAGGCTACACTAAATTGGATATGGGGGGGGGGGGAGGGCAATGCTAATGCCCTGGCCTAGAGCTAGGTCCTAGCAGTGTGATTACCAATGGCAGCAGTCTTGCTTGGTAACTGTAGCCCAGAAACATTCCGACTCTAGTGCAGGAGGGCATTGCTAGTGCCCAGCACAGGGGACTAGAGTAGGTTCCAGCAGCAACAAGGGATAGTGTGGACAACAGCAGTGGGCCAAATGTCAGGGAAGCCTTAGAAGCAATGTGTAACAACACAGGCAGCAATCATCCTGAATTGAATTCAGGTCTGGTCAGTAGGTCCATTGTTCCTTTACTGCCCTGTGCCTTGCTATTTAGTTCAACTAGCAAGTATTAGAGGAATCCTATGACAATTTCTCATATGAAACCTAGTAATTATATTGAGCCCTTTGTTTTTATAAAGATATTTCTCTGTATTTTGAATTGAGAACTATTGGAGTATAAATTGTTCATTTGGGATGGGTAGAAAGGTGGACAATAGCTAGTTTAAAGTTTATAATGGAAAGGACCTGGTGAGAGGTTATACTAAATCCATCAGCCTGGCTCCTACCTAACTCAAAACAGTTCCCGGGATTAGAGGCATCTTTATCTATGCATTCTTCCAGGGACAAGTCTGAACTGGGTAGATCTATTCAGAGGAATATTATCAACACTGATGACAGTATAAATGGCCACATCTGTCAACATCTTCTAATCAATAGTATCAAAGTCTGCTGAAAGGGTCTTTGTGCCAAAAATACTGACTGACCAAGATCTGATTTGTGACCCAGTTCTGATCCAGGTTAGAATCTAATGCCTGAAATACACATGGAGTTAGAAAGTCACCACATCAGATATTTTATATTCTATAAGTATGATTTAAATTAGTCATAGAGTGAGAAATTGGCAAGTGTTCATCTAAATGAATAGAAAGGTTAAGAAGAGTCTAAACAATTTTTACATTTAGTTTTTTAAATTTGTCTAAATTAGCATCTAAATAGATATTATGTAGATTTTTTCATTGTATATATTTGCATTATATAGTTCTCTTTCTTTGCACTTCCCATTTGATGAAATTTCTAAACAGTGATTTGCTGGAGGGGGAAAGCTAACCAAAAACAGTGTGGGACAAATTGAATTACAAACCTGGTGTGGTCCTTTAACTCAATTATCTCTAATTCATGTTGTTTCAGTCATCCTGGGTGGTAGCTATTCTGCATGAATGACCACAATTTTTTTTTCAGTGCAAGAATTTGCTCTGATTACTAGGTCTAGGGATTTGTAGGAAGGTATTTCTATCATTTGAATGCAAATGTTAGTTTATTTGGTATATGTGTATGTTTGGGGAAGTGAAATCTTTGTATTGTAAGGATTGTAAGACTCCCTTCAGAATTTCTTTTAAATGGATCACCATTTGAATATTTGAAAGTTAGTTCTGTTCAACAAGCATTCATTATTAAGTGTCTCCTGTGGGGGGCAGGCAAGTGGTTCAATTGATTTAGAACCAGACCTAGACATAGAAGGTCATGGGTTCAAATCTGGTCTCAGATACTTCCTAAATGTGTTATCTGGGCAGGTCACTTGAACTCTATTGTCTATCCCTTACTGTTCTTCTGACTTGGAAGCAATGTATAGTATTGATTCTAAGATAGAAGATAAATTTTTTTTTTCTTCTTCTGTTTTTAAGTACCCTCTCTGTGTCTAAGGCATTGTCCTAGAAGATGGAAATGCTAAGACCAAAAAAAAAAAAAGCCAAAGGGTTCCTATCTACATTAAGTTTGATTTCTGATGGGGAGGAAGATATGATATGTATAATAGATCTTATCTTCTCAGGTTACTTTGGCTTATTTCTTGACTCTGCCTCCTTCAGACCATCCTGAATACTTCACAAGCTAACTTTCCCCTTGTTTGAAGTCAGATTAAGGCCTCATAGATTTTTAAAGTTAGATGAGATTTTAGAGGTCATCAGATATTTTCTCCTTATTTTACAGGCGAGGAAAATAAAACCTATTCATTCAGTTAACATTTATTAAGTGCCTACTAGGTGCCAGGTACTGTGCCAAATGCTGCTGACATAAGAAGCAAAAGACCCCTTTATCTCAAGTACACACCTTTTGCTCCAGTACTACTGGACTCTTAAGTTCTCTTTCTTGTCTCATTTTCTGCTTATCTTATCTTCTTTATTTTAAAACTTTCTGTCTTAGTAACAACTTTAAGACAAAAGAGTAAGGCTGGGTGAACAGGGTTAAGTGCCTTGTCCAGGGTTACACATCTAGGCCAGATTTGATCCTTGGTCTTTAGGACTCCAAACCTGGAGCTCTATCCACTGTGCCACCTAGCTGCCCTTGTTTATTCAAATACTTTACATTCTTTGGGATCAACCTTTGTGCCTCAACTTCTAGACTATGACATTTGTTTCTTCTAAATTTCCATTTCATTTACAGTGAGATTTTGGTTCTTAATTGTCCTCTAATCATTTCATGTCTGTTAATTTCATCTTATTAGGAAGATTGTGCACTTGGAAAACAGAGGGACTTTGCCATAAATACTTTTGAATCTCCCTAGCATAGTATTAGGTACATGATAGGCACTAAATTTATAATTGCCTATTATTTGAATCAAACAGATTTTAAAATCATTTTGGGTGATAATATATTGATGTGTTATTCATCTCTTATAGATTTTTTTCACCTCTGTAGCCATAAGTGAGGATTAGTTGGGTCTCCAAGGAAAAAATGGAGCTACATTTCATCATCTTGATGAAGAAGTAATGCTGTATAAAGTGATTAATTCAAAGAAATGTTCCCTCTGGAAAGCTATCCAAACTGGCTTTCAGCCTCAAACTATCAAAGCAAGTTTTCAGAGTAGCCCAGAGCAGAATAGGTATTAAGTAGCAAGAAGTTCAAGGTTTCTGTTCCCCAGCCTGGTGGAGCTCAGCTCTTGGCCCTTTGGCATAGATAATACAAAAAAGGAATACTCTTTGATCTCGTCCTTCCTGAATGCTTTCCTGAATTGAGACACTAAGAAGAAGCAGATACATGAAATTATGTCAGCATCTTGTAATTATTTACCATGAAAAATCAAGAGTATATGTAACATCATCAGATCAGTATATACGTATGCTAAAATGAGGAAAGTTAGCACCTCAACTTTGTCAGCTCTATGAGCTTTTCTTCAGAATGTATATTTGACTTATTATTGTTTCTTGAAGTTGGGAGTTTTGTGAAAGGGAAGAAAAGGAGAGGGGAAGGGATAATATTATTCTTCTTTTGTTTATTTAGGTTCAATTCCTCATTTTTTACTAGATTCAATTCTTGCATGTTAATTTTGCTATATTCTGCCTACC
The DNA here is from genome assembly GCF_027887165.1 of Monodelphis domestica. Taxonomy (NCBI): domain Eukaryota; kingdom Metazoa; phylum Chordata; class Mammalia; order Didelphimorphia; family Didelphidae; genus Monodelphis; species Monodelphis domestica. The sequence goes on from NC_077227.1 coordinate 280,219,265, forward strand.
TCAGCTCCTGTCATCTCTTCAATTATCCTCTAATCTTTTTTATTCTCCTACTCTCTTATCTCTTTCACTCTGTCAGTTTCTTTGTGTCTGTCTGTCTCTTCTTGACCCTATGTGTCTTTACCTCAGTCTTTCTGGCCTTCTCTGTGACTGTTTCTCTCTGAAACAGTCTCTTTGTCTTTCATTTTTCTGTCCTCTCCTGAAACTCCCCATTTCTCCATCCCTCCTTACTCCAAGATCAAGAGAAGTGAATCTTGGAAGTTAGAATCACAGGGGATCCTAGAAGTCACGTGATTGAACAACTTCATTTAAAGGTGAGGAAATTAAAGGCTGTGATTTCTCTAAAAAGCTATAGTTTAAAGCCTTTTTTTTTAATTTAAGTTAATTTATTTAGTCAACTTAGAACATTATTCCTTGGTTACAAAAATTATATTATTTCCCTTCCTCCCCTCCACCCACCCTTCCCGCAGCCAAGGTGCAATTTCATTGGATATTACATGTGTCCTTGATCAAAATCTATTTCCATGTTGTTGGTGTTTGCATTAGGATGTTCATTTAGAGTCTACATCCCCAGCCATATCCCCCTCAACCCATGTATTGAAGCAGTCGTTTTTTCTTCTGTATTTCTACTCCCACAGTTTTTCCTCTGAATGTGGATAGTGTTCTTTCTTGTAGATCCCTCCAAGTTGTTCAGATCACTGCATTGATGCTAATGGAGAATTCCATTACATTCGATTGTACCACAGTATATCAGTCTCTGTGTACAATGTTCTCTTGGTTCTCCTCCTTTCACTTTGCATCAATTCCTGCAGGTTGTTCCAGTTCCCATGGAATTCCTCCACTTTTAAATAAAGCCTTTTTGAATACAGATTGAATACTTTTGCCATTAAAGCCATTAAACAAACGATGGGAAGTATGGGAAGGTCATTATGTCTGATGTAAAAATAAGAATGTTAGAATAAGAAATCAGGAACTGGGATCTGAATCCCAGCTTGGGGACTTAAATACTTGTGTGTCATTGCCTCCTTTGGCCATCATTTCTTAATATAAAATGAAAAAGGTTAGACTATATTATTATGATTATTTTAGACCTTAGTCCCTTCTACCTCTAATCTATAACGTTATACTCTCCCCCTTTTTTTCCTGCCACTCTGTTTTGCTGAACTATACATAGTATTATGTTCATGATTTAGAATATTTTTCTTCATATTTCAATATGGCTTACTTAATATTGCTAATGAAACCACAATTTAGAATTTTCCATTGTTTGTACACTTATATAATCATGTATTCATGTTTATAGAATTAAATTTTTTCAAGTTATAGAGAAAGAAAACCAAAAAAAGATTGAAGTTTGGTCTTTGCTAACCCTCACAGTTGATGATTTTTAAGACACATCTCTGTAAAGGTGGGGAACATAAGATATGAAATTCACTAGCTACTCCCCACTGCTATCTTCATTTATTCAGACTTCTGTATTCCTTCTCTCCCAGTTCCCTCAGGTCTCTAAAAAGTCTCTTATTCTGGCTCTTATCCCTTACTGCTTTGTACTTACTCCAATAAGATTACATCATGCTCCTTTCCATTTTTAACCCCTTGTTCCTTTCTCTACTTTTTTTTTTGCTTTCAAATATATCAGCCACTCCTCTTCCCACTAAAAAACAAAGTGAAACAAAAAAGAACCCAACAATTTCTTCCTCTCAAAAAACAAAACTGTAACCCCTCCCCCCACAATCCTGTATCACCTAAAACAAAAAAACTTTACTGTAGACCCTACCTCCTCTTCTAACAGTCTCACTTCACTAGTACTCTATAACTTTTTTTTTCTGTTTCTTTTCTTTTAAAAGCAAATTCAGTTGGACTTTGGACTTCAATATTCCACTGTTAGTGACCTATGTGAAATCAAATCCAATGATATTTTCTGAGTTGCCTCTTTATTTGGTCAATATAAGACTATTGAACATTCTTTTTTTCTTGAAACTTTTTATCCCTTGACATCTGGGACATTGAATTCTTGTGTTTTCTGTCTCTCTTTTTCTTCTTTCTTTCATATCATTAAATCAGGTATCCTCCTAATTATCAGTTCATGATCTTTTCTTTTTCTTTAATTATTTAAAATTTGTTTTTTAAATTTAAATTTTTTAAATTTTATTTAGTCAATTTAGAACATTATTCCTTGGTTAGAATCATATTCTATCCCTCCCTCCCTCCCCTAGTCCCACCCTTCCTGTAGCCCAGGCACAATTGTACTGGGTATTACTTGTGTCCTTGATCAGAACCTATTTCCATGTTGTTGATGTTTGCACTAGGATGTTCATTTAGAGTCTATATCCCCAATCATATTCCCCTCGACCCATGTAGTCAAGCAATTGATTTTCTTCTGTGTATTTACTCCCACAGTTTTTCCTCTGAATATCGATAGTGTTCTTTCTCATAAATCCCTCCAGGTTATTTAGGATCACTGCATTGCAACTAATGGAGAAATCCATTACATTCGATTGTACCACAGTGTGTCAGTCTCTGTGTACAATGTTCTCCTGGTTCTCCTCCTTTCACTCTGCATCAGTTCCTGGAGTTCATTCCAGTTCACATGAAATTCCTCCACTTTATTATTTCTTTGAGCCCAATAGAATTCCATCACCAACATATATCACAATTTGTTCAGTCATTCACCAATTGAAGGGCATCCCCTCATTTTCCAATTTTTTGCCACCACAAAGAGTGCAGCTATGAATATTCTTGTACATGTATTTTCCTTATTATCTCTTTGGGGTACAAACCCAGCAGTGCTATGGTCAAAGGGCAGACAGTCTTTAGTGCCCTTTGGGCATAGTTCCAAATTGCCCTCCAGAATGGTTGGATAAATTCACAACTCCACCAGCAACGAATTAATGTGCCGACTTTGCCCCATCCCCTCCAGCATTCATTACTTTCCTTTACTGTCGTGTTGGCCAATCTGCTAGGTGTGAGGTGATACCTCAGAGTTGTTTTGATTTGCATGTCTCTGATTATAAGAGATTTAGAACACTTTTTCATGTGCTTATTAATAGTTTTTATTTCTTTAACTGAAAATTGCCTATTCATGTCCCTTGCCCTAGGTCTTTTCTTTTTAATGATGAATATAATTCCTAGAGGAACTTATTCACTTCTGCTTTCATATAATGATTTATGTACAATTCACAAACCTGCTTCTCCAGACTCACCTTCTCTCTGTGGGCATGTTTCCTGTTAATAGGTGTAGCTCTCTCTGAGGTGAGAGAAGCCACAAGGTAGGAAGATAGAGACAGGATAGAAGTTTTGATACCACGAGGGAAGTGACGGAGTCCTAATAGAGATATGAGGTGTTCAGGATGAGTCTTTATTAATTATCAATGAGCCACAGCTAAGCTCTGATCAAAGGACCAATTCTGTAGGCTTTTCCAGTCCTGAGATCCATACCACACAGGTCAGAGAGGTGAATAGAGAAAGATTAAAGATGGAGCTTGGCCAGAGGCCAAGCTCCTGCAAGGACAGCCATCAGGTAGCCTGAAAGAGAAGGGGCGAGCAGAGAGCAGGGAGCAGAGGACAGAGAGAGAGAAGGCGGAGCCAGCTGGGCTAGATATAGTTTTTGATATGCAAATATACACAGTACATAGGGATGATTCTCATTGGTTAATGACAAGGCATAGGTGTGGTTTCTCTTAACCAGGTGAGAACAAAGAAACCTGTTTTCCCGCCTAACCTGGGAGAAGCTGGGGTCAAGGGTCAGAGGCCTTCCTAGCCATGAGCACTACTGAGCATGCCCAAGACTGAGCAATCTGCACATACTGTTTTCCCCTTGCCCCTAGTTAGGAGTGGGCTGCTACATCTCCCCCTTTTTGTTTTACACACAAATGAATAGTGTAATATCAAAATGTAGCAACATTACAGCATTAACAAATACAAACACTCTGGTGCATAATCATATTCTGATACAGAGATGAAAAACCCATCCTGATTGTATAACTTAGATATCCCAATCAAGAATGAACATCAGCATAAACTGATTCAGTGATCAATCTTAAAAATTCCCAAACTGATCTTTCTATCTGTCTGTCTGCATTTCAAGATCAATGCAACAGTCTTAGTAGATATAAAGATGTTAAGAAAATAATTTCCACGCTACTGATCCTGATCTAATGAGGTAGAATTCTATGGTTCACATGACAGGTGCAATAACCAAACATGCCACCTTTCACAGTCTGGACTATCAGAAGTTGTCAGCCTTTTCAACAGTTAGCAAAATACTATCCCTGGAGATGAAGGATAAGTCCTTCCTTTCTCTTGTACTGATACTGCATCTTGGGGATCTTTCCGTGCTCACTGCCAGATGCCCGCCACATAGGAAACTGGTTGGTAGCTCGATGCCAGGACATCCAGCGACTGAGGGTGTCAGTACGCCATGTCTCTGCATTTCCCAACCTCAAACATCCATTTCACATGGAAAATGTAACCGTGGCTGAGGCTGTCTGGTCCATAATGAAAGATTCATTATGATTCCCCTTACATGCTGTCAGACATCACTCTCCAGTATGGTCATCTGAAAATTAACAATTGCTGTCATGTTCTCATGTTCACCGACTGTTAGGTGACTGTAATTCTAGAAATCTTTGCACCTTCATAATTCTGGATCAGAGCATTAACAGTACTTTCTTTGTACTCAAAAATTCTGGCCTTAATAGTGTAAAAGAAAAAATCAAGGTTGATCAATCAAGAGTGACTTTAAAAAGTGTCCTCTAAAAATATAAATACTGATCTCTATAAGATTCCTCTCCCTTTTCTTTTTGTTTGTGTGTTGGGAGAGATCCCTTCAAAGAAAAACATCCTCTCTTAACAATTCTGGAGGATCATGTTATCACATGTCAAATGATCTTAGAAAATCGATCCTGGGAACCTGATCTCAAAATTAATACAAAATTCTCTTGGCTCTTGGCTCACAGTCTATGTGGTATCTTTGAAACTGAGCCAATGTGAAATATCAGAACTTACATTCCCAATGATTTCTAATTCCTGATCTAAATAGATCAAAATTCGCCTTGTATATGAACATAATTTTGCACCATTACAGGCTTTGCAAAAACATCAATACATCAATCACAGTGCAATTTTTAACAAAGACCAATATTCCCATCCATTTTACATTCTCAATTGTAACTTAAATAACCATGATGGTGATAATGAAGTAATATTTCAAGTTCTGACTGCATATTCCTAATGTCTTCCTTATTTTAAATCTCTGCTTGTATAAATAAATCCATCAATATGGTAACCAAGCCTATACCATTACCAATATTTGCAAAATTCATTCCACCAAACCAATGTTTGGGTAAATAGAAGCTTAAGTTGTTTCCCATGTAGAAACAATTTCTACAGTTTCTTGTACCTACAGCATTTGACATAGCTTTTTCATTCCTAGTTATCAGTGTATAATATTCAATGTGCTTTTTCTACAAGCTTATCTGTGCCTATTGTGTCATGTTTTTAATCCATACTCCAAAACAGTAAAACTTAGATTATACTTTGCCCTTGCTCCATGTTTTTGTGCAATAATAATTTTTTCCACCTAGGAGAGACAATGACTGCGCGTCCACAGAAATTGTCAAACCTAGAGCCCTCAGTTTTTCATGAGGTCTTACTTCCATATACCAGAACGTCTTCCAGTATATGAAAGGGAAGCCAATAGATCCCGAATCCAGCGGCCGTCTGAATTCTGGGACTGTTGGAGGAGAGCAAGACATTTTTCCTATCAAAATATTACCCACAAAAACAGGGTATCAGGAGTAATGGTTAACAATGGTATTAACACTCAACTACTGCTATGGTAGTCAGCCCTTAATGTAATGTCAGGAACATAATCTTTGCCTGGATGTCAATGATCTCTTACAATAACTCAAGTTCCTGATTAAAGATTTCCTAATGTCTTTTTCCTGATCTCTCATTCTTTCTTGAGAGTAACATCAGTGTCATCTGTCCATTAAACCTGTCTGTGCATCATTTTCTGCTTAGCACCTCATTTTTGATGTCAGAGGTATCAGATCTATCCTATGGATGAGAGTTTTCTGTCTCCTACTCTTTGGAGAGTCCTACCAAGGTCTATACCCTTGTTGATAACAGCATTTCTTACAATACAAGTGGTAGCTTTACAATGCATACAATTCATAATGCATACAAAATTCCCTTTGACAGTATCATATACAAAATACAAGGTATACATTAGTAGCTAGACAATTTGTAGCTATGTCATCTCAATCCCATCGCAAAGTCTTTGGAATGTGGGATGTATCTGGTGTCTTGTACAGACACAAGTGTGATTTAGTCCTTCTGAGTTAGCATACTTGATGTTGCTCTGGGTACCCCATCTCAATGGATGTCAGCATGACAAGTGTCCTTCAGTGGCCTAATAGCCAATGTCTCTAATAGTGTAATGTCATTGTTCTAGAGTGATATTAGTCGCCAAAGAAGTGTCCTTCCAGCGAGTCTGGATTGTGGCTGGCATGTAGGTAGCTGATGCCATCACCTTCCGTCTGCTTCTCTTCCTGGTCTGTATCAGCTGGCATGAAGCATGACGTGGGAGACCAGATGTTTTCATTATCTGTGAACATATAAACAAGACCTCGACCCAACATTATCATCCCCTTGGGTCCCTTACAGTCTTAATATCTTGATGATATTTAACCCAATTCAGGTATCTCACACAATGTGATCTTTATCATTAAATTCAATATTGATTATTACAAAGCTTTAACTTATCTTCCTTTTGGGGTGTAGAAAAGATAGATGATTAGTGATATCATATCCACCTCTTTCTTTATGAAAGTGGAACAGTCACAGCTAGACAAAATTGACTTCTAGATAAGTCTGATTCTCATAGAGACATGTTGTTTGCAAATATAATGTACCCTTTAAGACAATAATCATCATTACATTTTGGATAGTAATATCCTTTTTGTGCTACAAGTGGACAGCATTCCTTATACTGTCATAACATTCCCAATTATACCCTTTTGATATTTGATCAAATTTGGCTAACATGGAACAATTCCAATAATATCATTTCAAGTTACACATTGTACCAGTACCATTCACAATTTTCAGGCATGTAATAGTTAGATCTTTTACCAAATACCCATATATTCCTAGAACCGAATATCTGTTAGTGACTCAATGATACTCTTCTGCATGTACATTGTTTCTCATACAATTGCATGTGTGTGTGTATAGTGTGTTAAACCTGCCTATAGGGCAGTCTTTACAGTCCATGTGCTGCTTTTCTGGTGTCCTGTGCCAGACACCTCTGCCTTCTGTCCTTCTTCCGGGCAGATTTTCTTGCCATCAGATGCTCTTAATCATCTTCCATGGACTCCATGTATCTGAGAAAGTAAACAGAAAACCTCGACCCCAAATGAAAGCCTCATTGGGTCTTAGAAAGTTAGAAAGTGACAGAACATATATACCTTCAGTTTTTGAACCTTGGGGCTCATGAATTCCTTTGAGCTCTTTGTACCATAGCTTGCATGTAAGCCATGAGCTATGCAATTTAGCCTTTGCATTGCTGTTAAAAGCCCTGCTATTCCAAGCTGTTTGGAATAGACAGTAGTGCACAGATATTTATAAAATCTGCAATCACTTTGCTCAATTCTTCATTTGAGCTTGAACCCATAAACCAGGAGAGTAAGTATCTCCCATCACTTTTCACAGTTCAACCTTTGTGCCAGGAGCATACTGAAATGTATCCTTTGCTCCAAAATATACAGTGGATATTTATCAGGGGTGAAATTAATCCACAGCAGTTTGCATTGATAAGCGATATCACCTGCTTGTTCAGGATATAGATGTACCATAGATCTGGCCCTCTACTAGAGTAGAGAATGTTAGCAGCTGTTTGCTCAAAACAGCATGTGTAGATGCTTAAATATTTGCTTTTTCAAACCCATAATCATAAAAATATCATTCTATAAATCACTTATGAATTGACCCATGTGTGCTGGGATCTTAGGTCTTTGTCTGCCTGCACACAATTTTTGCTTTTTGAAAAATTTTCACTTTGTGCAGTTATTAAAATTATAGCATTGTCCTATGCTAGAAAAATGTGCACAGAATTATCAAACAATTGCACAGAAGTTGTTATTTCTGAACTACTGCCCTTAGCTTCATAACTGAAAAGATCTTAATACTGTGAATAAAATCATTACTTCCATCTGCTAAATCTGCAAATCTTCCCTGCAGAAATAATTCAAATTATGCCAGTAACCTTTGAATTTGCATTATTATCATAGGTCTCTTTTCAATATCATGATCAGCCTCAATATCTGCAATTTCAATACATGATAGTATTGCCTCTTTCAAATCCTTAATAAATCACTGTACTGAGTAACAGAGTTCCTGATAACCTTAATAATTAACCACTGGTAAACAGATTGAATCCTTCTAACCATGCTTTTACCCTGCTGAGCATGTGTCTTAATTTTCCATAGTAAAAGCTATTCTAGTTATAAATCATTTGCTTTCTGGATACAGGTATAGTAATATGCCCAGTAAAAAGTTTCTGAACTGCATACAGGCTGTTTGAATAAGCTCTGCTCAAGATTCATCCTGTTGCTTTATGTCCTGCTTAGAAAAGTGTTAATAATTCCTCCATAGTTAAAGTTAGAAAGCTTTATAAATTCCTTTAAATCATATTCCAATTCATGCTTATTATATCTTTAGTATTAAATTTTTTCTTCTAGCCAATTACAGCCTTAGTGATAAAACTTGCAACCTCAGTTGCTCTGATGCTATCTTCCACGTGGCTCAAGCCACGTGGCTGGTAGAGAAAAAACATTTCAAGCTGCTTCAGATTTAAGCCCAAACCTTAAAAATTTTCTGTTTGCACTTTAATTACCTTGAGATATATACCAAAATTTCTCTACTGATAAAACATTTCTAGTCCTGATATTCTGTGGCATATAACAAAAGTCAGAGAAAGATATTTAATTCTCCTTTTTACCTTCCTTTATCAAAAAATATAAGCAGACATTCCTTTATAATTTTGCCTATCCAACCTAAATTAAAACTAAATTAAAATTCAAATTCCCAGCACCCAGGTAAAGCCTGCCTTTACCTGGCTGGACCTCAAACAAAAGAGTTCCTAGGACCTTTTTTCAAATGCTAAATGAGTTCGGAGGCTTGCCCCTTTTTTAAAAAAAAATCTTCTGCCTTTGGTTACAGAATGGCAATATCTTTTTACAACTCAGGCTGTTCCGAATTTAACCTAATTCAGGATTATTGCCTTGATTCCTTAATTTTGCTGAGACCTACGGTTTTATCAGAAAAAAAATTTTTTTTTTGTGTTTTATCCGTTTTTTCCAAGTAATTCTGATCTTTTAAATGCCCTGCTTTGAGTTAAAGCAACCATTTCCTGATAGGCCTTTCAAATGCATCTGAGTCCGACCTCTCCTGAAAAGGCACAGGGAGTTTCTTGTAAAGATTAGCTTGCAGAACTTTTGAAATAAGAAGTGCTTAAGAAAGAACTCCTTAGCATTCTGCAGCAGTTTCTGCCTTGCTTCTTCGCTGGCCTTTCCCGCTTTTGCTAAACTGACTGTTTTGCCTATGAATAGCAGGTAAATTTGACTTTGCTTTCCGGATGAAATTTTAACTCCTGCTTTTTCTTTTCCCAGTTGCTCCTTTTGAAATTCACTATGCTCTAGCAACTGTTTGTTTCAGACTGAGATTTTTCCAGTTCTCAATCGCCCCTAGTGAGGGTTTCCCTGGGTCAAATGTTCTATTTCCTTCCCCTCCCCCTCAGACCGCTCCTCAGGTGTTTCTTAACCTCCGGAGATCCAGGTCCGAGAGAGGAGGCCTCCGACTAGCAGACCCAGGTGGGGGAGGGAAACTGCACCTCCCTGACAGAGATAGTTTAAGAATCCCTCTCTGACCGATCGTGTGCTTCCCTCATCCTGATTCAGTCTCAGGCAGTTAAGCTCTTGAGACTTCCATTTCTCCCCCATCAAGCTACGACATTAAGAGTCGAGCAGGGTTCAGAGGGGAGACCCACCTCAAGCAGAGGAGGACTTACCGTCCTTGGCCAGAGGTACGGCAACCTTCCTGGACTTCCGGCACCCGCCTACTATTAGCCTCGTGTCCTCGAACGCGTTCTCCCATTCGCTGTGTGAAATAAAAGAGTGGAATGCCACGAGAAAGTTGGGCGCCATTTGTAGGTTCTCTCTGAGGTGAGAGAAGCCACAAGGTAGGAAGATAGAGACAGGATAGAAGTTTTGATACCACGAGGGAAGTGACGGAGTCCTAATAGAGATATGAGGTGTTCAGGATGAGTCTTTATTAATTATCAATGAGCCACAGCTAAGCTCTGATCAAAGGACCAATTCTGTAGGCTTTTCCAGTCCTGAGATCCATACCACGCAGGTCAGAGAGGTGAATAGAGAAAGATTAAAGATGGAGCTTGGCCAGAGGCCAAGCTCCTGCAAGGACAGCCATCAGGTAGCCTGAAAGAGAAGGGGCGAGCAGAGAGCAGGGAGCAGAGGACAGAGAGAGAGAAGGCGGAGCCAGCTGGGCTAGATATAGTTTTTGATATGCAAATATACACAGTACATAGGGATGATTCTCATTGGTTAATGACAAGGCATAGGTGTGGTTTCTCTTAACCAGGTGAGAACAAAGAAACCTGTTTTCCTGCCTAACCTGGGAGAAGCTGGGGTCAAGGGTCAGAGGCCTTCCTAGCCATGAGCACTACTGAGCATGCCCAAGACTGAGCAATCTGCACATACTGTTTTCCCCTTGCCCCTAGTTAGGAGTGGGCTGCTACAATAGGACATCTTTGCTTGGCTATTATATTGGTTCAGTATCACCCAACATATTGAATGCAGTTTATTGCTATGTCAATCAAATTAGTCAAATGAGTCAACATATTTTTTATACCTCATTGACAGAAATGTAAAGGCCTTTGTGAAAGTTTTTTTTTCTTTTTCTGAGGGGCAGAGAGGAAGAAAAATGAATAGAAACTTAAGAAACTAAATATATATATATATGGTAATCATATTTATCATTGTTTCCCCCTTTTTTCTACTACTTATGATTTTCTCCATGTATTGAATTCCATTATGTAAATTCCCTTTGTTTTGTCTACCAAAGTAGACAAACAACTTCTCTGTAACTTATGGTCTGAGTAGATTTATGAGGGCTTTTGAGAGATAAAGTAATCTATACATGGTTACTTGGCTAATATCTTTCCCAAACAGGACTTGAACTCACACTCCTTACTATAATGCCACACTTATTCTAACACTATTTTATAGATCTAAAATCCTGTTCTTAAAGGGCCATACAAATTATATATTTGCTTGGTTTTCTCATAAAATCTCCTGTTTGACATGTTAAGTTTAGAAGTATATTTTATTCAGATGATAATCACAAATGTATTTATTAAATGGCCTTTTGTATGCTTTTAACTTTTGTTAGCAATAGAGGTATAACTTTGAGGAATCTGTCATATTTTAATTTTTAATCTAATTATGAGAGTTTGGTAAGTACTAGTGAATAAAAGAAATCATCATAATAATAAATCAAAGAAATTTATGATATTTTTCTGGACACAACACTGTGTCAGATATATGGAAAGTTTTCCTTTTTGGAAAAGGAACTGAGGAACCAAAAAAGGCTGGGAAATACTCTAAATTCATTGAGTACAACTTTTACCACATGGAATATTTTTTCTGATCATTTTCAATTGGAAATGCATATTTCATTTTGACAACAAATCATGGGTTTTTTTTCCTCAGAAGATCTTGTAGCATAGAAATGTTTCCATATGCTAAACATTGATTTTTGCTATTGTATTGAGATAGAAGATAAAAAAATGTAGTTTACTGGCTACTTTGCACACAAACAAAACTAGAGTATATACAGATTAAATAATGGCATTCTATAGAATTAATTATCTTTTAAGCTCTTAGGCCTTACCTCTCTGCCAAGGCTAGATGGATAGTTTTACCATTAAACATTTGATTAGTAGGAATTTACCTATAATGTATGTCAGGTCTGGAATGTACAACTACAGCTAAGATATAAGTCACAAATTAATTAAAAATTTTATACTCTACTCCCTTATTTCCATTTATGTAAATCCAGCCCCCTATCCTCTTCTGCCCATCTTTCTTTCCCCTAATGCTCTACTCCAATTCAGTTCAGACCTCCCACCAGCCTTTAATAAAATTTCATTTAAACTTCTTCCATTTTTAATCCTTATATCTTTTGGAATTCACTGAAACATGGGTCCTTCCTAATGACACTGCTTCCTTGGATACCTTTTCCAGTCCTACCTATATTTTCTTTCATAACTCCCCTTCTCCCAACTGGCCTCTTTTTTTTTTTTTTTAAATCATGACTTTCAGATAGTCTAATAATTCTTAGCTATCTCTTCTAGATCTATTTTCCAGGTCAGTTGTTTTTTCAATGAGATATTTAATATTTTTTTCTTGATGTCCCATGAAGTTATCAGCTTCTATTTGCCCAATTCTAATTTTTTAAATAATATTTTATTTGATCATTTCCAAGTATTATTCGTTAAAGACAAAGATCATTTTCTCACCCCCTCCCCCCCCCATAGCTGATGCGTGATTCCACTGGGTATCACATGTGTTCTTGATTCGAACCCATTGTCATGTTGTTAGTATTTGTATTAGAGTGTTCGTTTAGAGTCTCTCCTCTGTCATATCCCCTCAACCGCTATATTCAGGCAGTTGCTTTTCCTCGGTATTTCTACTCCCACAGTTTGTCCTCTGCTTATGAATAGTGTTTTTTCTCCTAGATCCCTGCAGATTGTTCAGGGACATTACACCGCTACTAATGGAGAAGTCCATTACGTTCGATTATACCACAGTGTATTAGTCGCTGTGTACAATGTTCTCCTGGTTCTGCTCCTCTCACTCTGCATCACTTCCTGGAGGTCGTTCCAGTCTCCATGGAACTCCTCCACTTTATTTTTCCTTTTTGCACAATAGTATTCCATCACCAACATATACCACAATTTGTTCATCCATTCCCCAATTGAAGGGCATCCCCTCGTTTTCCAATTTTTGGCCATCACAAAGAGTGCATCTATGAATATTTTTGTACTAGTCTTTTTATCCATTATCTCTTTGCGGTACAAAGCCAGCAGTGCTATGGCTGGATCAAAGGGTAGACATTCTTTTATCGTCCTTTGGGCATAGATCCAAATTGCCCTCCAGAATGGTTGGATCAGTTCACAACTCCACCAGCAATGAATTAATGTCCCTACTTTGCCACATCCCCTCCAGCATTCATTACTTTCCTTTGCTATCATGTTAGCCAATCTGCTAGGTGTGAGGTGATACCTCAGAGTTGTTTTGATTTGCATCTCTCTGATTATAAGAGATTTAGAACACTTCTTCATGTGCTTATTAATAGTTTTGATTTCTTTATCTGAAAACTGCCTATCCATGTCCATTGCCCATTTATCAATTGGAGAATGGCTTGGATTTTTGTACAATAGATTTAGCTATTTATAAATTTGAGTAATTAAATCTTTGTCAGAGGTTTATATGAAAAAATTTTCCCAATTTGTTGTTTCCCTTCTGATTTTAGTTACATTGGTTTTGTTTGCACAAAAGCTTTTTAATTTGATGTAATCTAAATTATTTATTTTACACTTTGTGACTCTTTCTATGTCTTGCTTGGTTTTAAAGTCTTTCCCCTCCCAAAGGTCTGACATGTATACTATTCTGTGTTTACCCAATTTACTTATGGTTTCCTTCTTTATGTTTAAGTCATTCACCCATTTTGAATTTATCTTGGTGTAGGGTGTGAGGTGTTGATCTATTCTTAATCTCTCCCACACTGTCTTCCAATTTTCCCAGCAGTTTTTATTGAATAGTGGATTTTTGTCCCAAAAGCTGGGATCTTTGGGTTTATCATATACTGTCTTGCTGAGATCGCTTGCCCCCAGTCTATTCCACTGATCCTCCTTTCTGTCTCTTATCCAGTACCAAATTGTTTTGATGACTACTGCTTTGTAATATAGTTTAAGGTCTGGGACTGCAAGGCCCCCATCATTTGTGTTTTTTTTTCATTATTTCCCTGGATATCCTTGATCTTTTGTTATTCCAAATGAACTTTGTTATGATTTTTTTCTAAATCAGTAAAGAAATATTTTGGGAGTTCCATGGGTATGGCACTAAATAGATAAATAAGTTTGGGTAGGACGGTCATTTTTATTATATTGGCTTGTCCTATCCATGAGCAGTTAATGTTTTTCCAATTGCTCAAGTCTAGTTTTAGTTGTGTGAAGAGTTTTTTGTAGTTGTGTTCATATAGTTCCTGTGTTTGTCTTGGGAGATAGATTCCTAGGTATTTTATTTTATCTAAGGTGATTTTGAATGGGATTTCTCTTTCTAGTTTTTGCTGCTGAGCTGTGTTGGAGATATATAGAAATGCTGATGACTTATGTGGGTTTATTTTGTATCCTGCAACTTTGCTAAAGTTGTTGATTATTTCAATTAGCTTTTTGGTTGAATCTCTAGGATTTTTTTAAGTAGATCATCATGTCATCTGCAAAGAGTGATAACTTTATGGTCTCTTCCTTGCCTATTTTGATGCCTTCGATTTATTTTTCTTCTCTAATTGCTACTGCTAGTGTTTCTAGTACAGTGTCAAATAGTAGAGGTGATAATGGGCATCCTTGTTTCACTCCTGATCTTATTAGGAATGCATCTAGTTTATCCCCATTGCAGATGATATTAGCTGATGGTTTTAGATATATACTGTTTATTATTTTTAGGAATGACTCTTCTATTCCTATGCTTTCTAGTGTTTTTAATAGGAATGGGTATTGTATTTTATCAAAGGCTTTTTCTGCATCTATTGAGACAATCATGTGGTTCTTGTTGGTTTGCTTGTTGATGTGGTCAATTATGTGGATGGATTTCCTAATATTGAACCAGCCCTGCATCCCTGGTATAAATCCTATTTGATCATGGTGGATGTCCCTTCTGATCACTTGATGGAATCTTTTTGCTAGTATCCTATTTAAGATTTTTGCACCTATATTCATTAGGGAGATTGGTCTATAGTTTTCTTTCTTTTTTTTTTTTTGACCTGCCTGGTTTTGGAATCAGTACCATGTTTGTGTCATAAAAGGAGTTTGGTAGAACTCTCTCTTTGCTTATTATGTCAAATAGTTTGTATAGTATTGGGATTAACTGTTCGCTGAATGTTTGATAGAATTCACTGGTGAATCCATCAGGCCCTGGGGATTTTTTCTTAGGAAGTTCTTTGATGGCTTGTTGGATTTCATTTTCTGATATGGGATTATTTAAGAATTCTATTTCTTCTTCTGTTAGTCTAGGCAGTTTGTATTTTTGTATATATTCGTCCACATCACCTAAATTGGTGTATTTATTGCCATATAATTGGGCAAAGTAATTTTTAATGATTGCCTTAATTTCCTCTTCATTGGAGGTGATGTCCCCCTTTTCGTCTTTGATGCTGTTAATTTGCTTTTCTTCTTTCCTTTTTTAATTAGATTGACCAGTACTTTGTCTATTTTGTTTGTTTTTTCAAAGTACCAGCTTCTTGTCTTATTTATTAAATCAATAGTTCTATCACTTTCAATTTTATTAATTTCTCCCTTAATTTTTAAGATTTCTAGTTTGGTTTTCTGCTGGGGGTTTTTAATTTGATCACTTTTGAGTTTTTTTTATTTGCATTTCCAATTGATAGTTTGTTAATATATGCACTCAGGGATATGAATTTACCTCTGATTACCGCTTTGGCTGCATCCCAAAAGGTTTGAAAGGATGTCTCGCCATTGTCATTTTCCTCAATGAAATTATTAATTGTTTCTATGATTTCTTTTCTAACTAAACGATTTTGGAGTATCATATTGTTTAATTTCCAATTTGTTTTTGATTTGGTTTTCCATGTACCATTACTGATCATTATTTTTATTGCCTTGTGATCTGAAAAGCCTGCGTTTATTATTTCTGCTTTTCTGCATTTGTGTGCCATGTTTCTGTGACCTAATGTATGGTCAGTCTTTGTGAATGTGCCATGTGGTGCTGAGAAGAAAGTGTATTCCTTTTTATCCCTATTAATTTTCTCCATATGTCTATTAATTCTAATTTTTCTAAGATTTCATTAACTTCTTTTACCTCTTATTTATTTTTTGATTTGATTTATCTAAATTTGATAATGATTGGTTAAGTCTCCCACTAACATGGTTTTACTATCTATTTCTTCCTTCAATTCTCCTAGTTTCTCCTTTAGAAATTTGGGTGCTATATTATTTGGTGCATACATGTTGATTAGTGATATTTCCTCATTATCTAAAGTCCCTTTTAACAAAATATAATTACCTTCCCTATCCCTTTTGATCAGGTCTATTTTTAATTTGGGTTTATCAGATATCATGATTGCAACTCCTGCTTTCTTTCTGTCAGTTGAGGCCCAGAAGGTCTTACTCCATCCTTTAATTCTGACCTTGTGGGTTTCTACCTGCCTCATGTGTGTTTCTTGAAGACAACATATGGTAGGGTTTTGGATTCTAATCCATTCTGATATTCGTCTACGTTTTATGGGTGAGTTCATCCCATTCACGTTCAAAGTTATGACTGTCACTTGTGGACTCCCTGGCATTTTGATATCCTTACCTAATTCTAACCTTCCTTCTTCAGCTCTACCTTTTAGTCCAGTGATTTACTTTAAATCAGTCCCCCTTGTCCCCTCCCTTGATATGCTTCCCTTTCTAGTCCCTCCCTTTTTGTTCCCTCCCCCTTCCCCCTCTTCTTCCCTCCCTTTTTTGTGTTCCCTCCGCCCTTGGTTTTCCCTTCTCCCTTTCCTTGTTGGGTAAGATAGAATTCAAGATCCCAATGGATCTGGATGTTCTTCCCTCTCAGAGTTGATTTCCCTGAGAGTAAGGTTTAAGTAAAAACTCTCTTCCTCTCCTTCTTATAGGAGTTTTCTTCCCCTTCCCTTCCCATGTGAATTTTTGTGTGAAAAAGATTATTCTATTTGGTCTTTCTTTTCCCCCTATTTACACATTACATTTTCCCCACATGTTAGTATACATAGATTGATATAAATATAGTCCTTATAGAAAAGAGTTTGGGTAAAAGAAAAAGATAACATTTTTCTCCTTTTCCCTTTCCTTCATGTTTACCTTTTCAGATATTCCATGCTCTTTGTTTTTCGATATCGTACTTTCCACAGAGCTCTGGTCCTTTTCTTTGCAAAAACACGGAAATCTTCTATTTTGTTGAATGCCCATACTTTCCCTTGGAAGTATATAGTCAGTTTTGCTGGATAGCTGATTCTTGGTTGAAGACCCAGCTCTCTTGCCTTTCTGAAAATCATGTTCCATGCCTTACGATCATTCAGAGTAGAACTTGCAAGGTCTTGTGTGACCCTGATTGGCATTCCTTTATATCTAAATTGTCGTTTTCTGACTTCTTGTAGGATTTTTTCTTTTGTTTGAAAGCTTTGGAATTTGGCAATCATATTCCTGGGAGTTGTCTTTTGGGGATTTAGTGTAGAGGGTGTTCTGTGAGCTCTGTCAGTGGCTGTATTTCCCCCTTGTTCTATAATCTCTGGGCAATTTTCTTTGATTATATCTTGTATTACGATGTCGAGTTTGGTGTTTATTTCTGGCTTTTATGAAAGTCCAATTATTCTTAAATTATCTCTTCTTCCTCTATTTTCCAAGTCTGTCACCTTGTCAGTGAGATATTGTATGTTCTCTTCTAATTTCTTGATCTTTTGGCTTTGCTTTATTGATTCTTGCTCTTTTACCTGCTCATTGCCTTCGAGTTGCCTTACTTTGACCTTTAAAGCCTGGTTTTCCTTTTCAGTTTGGTCAAACTGGTTTTGTAGATGCGTGAATTTCTTTTGCATTATTTCCCACTTTTCCTCCCAGAAGGCTTCCAGCTTTTTGATCATTTCTGATTCAAATTCTTCATGGGTTTGGGGAGAGTTTATTTCCTTTGGAAGGTTTCGGAGCATTTGCTTGTGTTTCCTCTTCTATCTCCTCTGTATTTTGTATTTTTGCTCCATAAAATGTGTCCAGAGTCACCCCCTGCTTCTTGTTTTTCTTGGAATTTTGGGGCTTTTGTGCTTCTGTGGAGTTTGCCATCTCTATCTGAGTGGGGAGGACTAGCTTTTCTTATCTGTGTCTGGTATTCAGAGGTTTTAGCCCTAGGCAGATTGTTCGTTCTATGCAGTTGTTGTTCTGTCTTCCCGGGGAAGCCAGGAATTGTTGGTGTTTCCCTGGTACTGCCCTTCTCAGTTCCCTCCCGATGCTTCTCTGTTGCCTTACTTCCACTCTCTGAGCCTGGCTTGGCCCTTTCCTTGGGGTGTTTGTTTCTGTGCCTTAGCTGACCAGGAGAGCCAGCACTCTGAGGGGGGAGGGGCCGTGGCTTTGCGGAGCTCTAAGGGCTCCTGATAAGATTAACTTTCTCTGGGTTGAACTGAGTATGCTTTGAGGCAGGGACCTTGAGACTTTGATGGAAGGATCCAGCCAGGGCACTGCTGGCTCCCCCGTCTCTTTCTGTTTCCCTGCTGTCTGGGTGCCCCCGCGACTGTGTCAGGTTGTTTTCAGGATGCGGCCTTCAGAATAGCCGGCTCCAGAGGCCCTTTTGCCAGCCCTGAGGGTTACTGTTGTTTCAGATGACCCTGCTCTCTGGGGGGTGGGGGAGGGGAAGCCATGGCTTCCTGGAGCTCCGAGGGCTCCTGATAGGATTAACCTCGGACTGAGTATGACCTGAGGCAGGGACCTTCGGTGAGACTCAGATGGAAGTATCTGGTCAGGGGGTCACAGGCTCCCCCGTCTCTCTCTGTTTTCCTGCTGTTTGGGTTCCCCCTTGACTGGGTCAGGTTGTTTTCAGGAAGCGGCCTTCAGGATAGCCGACCCTGAAGTTCTGAGGTTCCCTCTGCTGCCTCAGACTCAGGTTTCTGGGTTGGGGGGACGGGTCCTGGGACCTTCCTTCTGCCTACCCCTTAGGTCTGAGTGATCTTGTGTTCTGGCTTTTGGGGGGGGGCGTACCTTTTGATCCAGGTCCAGGTCCAGGAAGAGGATTCCTGGGGTCTATGCTATTGTTTGTTTTGAATTTTGGTGCCTTAGGAGCATATAGTTTGAGTTCGGTAGGGGAGGGTTTCTGAGATCTGAACTTTAGCTTTCTCTGAGCCGCCATCTTGACCGGAAGTCCCCAATTCTAATTTTTAAGAGATTGTTTTTTTTTTCCACAAGCTATTGAACTTCCTTTTCCGTTTGGTCCATTCTATTTTTTAGGAAACTCTTTTCTTCACTATATTTTTGTTCCTTATTTTCCATTTGGCTAATTCTGTTTTTTAACTGTTATTTTCTTCTTACATTACTTTCATTTCTCTTCTATTTCTCTTTTGTCTTTCTTATTTGATTTTTGAATTCCTTTTTGAGCTCATTCTGAATCTGAGACCAATTCCCATTTTTCTTTGAAATTTTGCCTGTAGCTGCTTTGATCTCACTGTCCTTTTCCTAGTCTGGACCATGCTCTTCTTTGTCTCCATAAAAATTTTCTATGGTTAGGTGTTTTTGTTGTTGTTTATGTTTTTGTTGTTGCTGTTTGTTTATTTTTCTAGCCTCTTTTTTTCCCCTTTTCCTTTTAGTATAAAGATGGGCTCTGCCTTCATGGTATATGGGGTACTCTCTTTAACTTCAGTTTTTGCTGACTACTACCATTAGCTTTAGTTCTTGGTTTCTTCAAGTTTTATGTCTTCCAAGGTGGTATGATGGCTTGTGGGCTGGAGGCTCTGGAAACCACCTCCCACTGCTGATTCAGTCTTCCCCAGGGACTACTGATGGCTTACAGGGATCAGAGAACTGTGAACTACTTTGTGCTGGGGCAGGGATTTAATTCAAGTCTAGGCAGAGGCTCCAGGTCTCATTCTGGGCTTACATAAGTTAGGCTCACTGAAGACAGCCTTGCCCTGGGACTTGGGGCCTCACTGCAGGGTTTGGAGCCTTACTCTGGGTGTATGGCCAGGTACACTGCTGGACTGCTTTGAGCTGGGGTTGTGCTGGGACTGTGCTGGTGTTGCTCTAGTTTGGGTTTTTATTGCAGGCTTGAGCAGTGGCTTGGAGCCTTACTTTGGACCTATGCCATCCAGGAGCACTGTGAACTTCCATAAGATGGAGCTTGGGGCCTCACTGTAGGCTTGGGCAGGAGCTCTGGGCCTCTCCTTAGGCTTGCATGAGCCAGGCACACTGTATTCTGCTTTGTGCTAGGGATTGCGACCTCACTCAGGCTTGTGACAGGTCTTGGAACTTTAAGGGATGGATGTGGGGTGCTCTGCTGTTGGCTTAGGCAGGGTTTCAGGGTCTCAAAATTGGATTAGGTCCAGGTTCAGAACCTTGAGCCATAGGCTTGGTGTTGGTCTGTACTGGTACTCCTTGCTGTGACTTTGCTGCCAGCTGTGCTCCCCTTTTGCCCCAGCAAAATAGAACCTCTTTGCCTACCTTCCAAGTTGTTTTCTGTAGGATAGTTGCTTTACTCTGTCCCCTCATTGGTTCTGTCACTGTAAGATTTATTTTGAAGCATTATTTTGAGGTTGGTTAGACAGGATTCTCAGAGCAGTTCCAGCTGTCCATGCTTTTACTCTACCATCTTGGCTCTACCACTCCTCCACCCCCCAATTGTTCTTAATTGGAAGAGTCAGGATACTTCTTACTCCCCATTGCCACATGCAGGCTCCCTTTATCATCATTCATTGGCTTCTTCTCCTTTTGGATTTAAGCCATCAGATTCACAATATCCATATTCATTACCCAGTTCAGGTCTTGATTCCTGTTAAACGACCTACCCCATGGACATTCTCCAATCCTTTCAGTGTTTGGCTCAAGGTATTACTCTCCCCTTCAATTCCTTTTCTCATACTAGGGGACTACTTGAACTGCTCTTACTCCTCTACTTCACCTCAGTTGCATTCATTCTTCTCCAGGATTGATTACATATCTCTTCATTATAAAATCTCTCTCTAGCCCTAGAATTTGTATGGTAGAGAGATCCTCTGTCTTCTGACTTATCAAGGAATCTCCATTTAAGGAGAGCACCAGCCCAACCATACTTCATTCCTGTACACACTGACTTTCCTTTACCACCTCTCCTTCATTTTCAGTTTTCTCTTCTGTGTTTTCTTCCACTTTGAAGACAACACTTGTCTGTCCATGTGTTCATATTCCTAGAATTTATCACCATGCCTAGCATGTAGTAAGTATATATAATAAAAGCTTTTTGATCAATTAAGGAATGGTGTTGCCATCACCCATAGATGATCCACTTATATGTTTTTAAACTGTAAAATTCCTTTATCTGTACTCCCTTTCTACTTCTTTTTTCTCTCTTCAAAAACCCTTTAAATCTGAATAATCTGATCATAATCTTTTATCATTTCATGTTTCTCAATGCCTTTTGACTCTTAATCTTATTTTTCATACTTACTATGACTTTCAGTTTCTTTACCTCTCAGTTCTTTCCCAGACTATAATTTCTGTACCGTCTATACTTTTCCTTCTTTCCAGTCTCAACTCTTTGGTAAATTCATTCAACTCTACACTATACTTCCAAATACTACACTGACTTGCCCTGTTACCATTCATACCCTTCCAAACCACATTACTTCCAGGGTCTGTCTCCTTTGTTCATATTCATGTGTGCTCCTATTCAGTAGATCTCAAGGAAGTCATACTGGCTAGACTCACTACAAACTGTAAGATTTAAATTAATATTAATAACTCCAAGTACTAATTTTATAAACTTTTATTAATAATCACTTAAAGTAGAAGAAATAAAAGAAAGAAATAGAAGTTCAAAACCTAATTTTCTAACTAAAGTAATACCATGTGTGTAAATTCTCCTGCCTGACTGAAAGCCAGCTTCAGCAGCCACATTCTGGGAAAGAGAGAGAGAGGTTGGGTCACATCACAACTTTATCCTCCATATGTACTCATGCAGTGTTTACACTCAGTGTGAGCATGCAAATAGGATGCTGGGTAACAGAGTCCTGGGGAGCAAATTCTATCCACACAAAATTTATATTATCACTTTTCAATTGGACCTTCAGTGAAGCAAACAATCTAATTGCTTATCCATAATTCATTCTCTTATCACATTTTCTACAAGAGTTCTCCTTAAATCTCTCATAATCCTAAATCTTGCTTAGCTAAAGACCTCACTATATATTCCACTTGGAAAATTCAGGTTGTTCTTCTCCATTTTCCCATCATCTTACATTCTTCAGGCATGTTCTCCACTATCTACTCTTTATTTCTAGTCTTTGGTAAGGAGATAGCCCTTTCCCTTGTTATATTCAACCTCTTTACTTATACTGTTGATCCCATTCCTTCCTATCTCTACCAGACTTAATCCATGTCTCTAAACTTCATTCCCTCTATGTCTGTTGACTCTTCTGCTTCCTATAATACACCCAAATCTTCCCATACAGAAAAATAAACTTTTGCCCACTGCCCTTCTCAGATAAACTTGTGGAAAAAAAACATCTTAGCCTAAAACAACTCACCATCTTTCCCCAAAACCCATTTTCCCTTTCAAACTTTCCATATTAGTGTTGACACACACCAGCATCCTCCTGGTCATCTTGGGTTTAGCATCAAACTCCTCAACCTCAGTCACCTCACATGCCTAATCAATTGCCAAAGCTTGTCCAATTTCTACCTTAAAAATACCCTTTCATCTCATCTGTGTCCCCTTCTCTCTTCTTGCATAACTGTCCACCACTGTAGTTCAAGTCTGCAGTCATATCTTGTCTTGATTATTTTAGTAACCTAATGATCTCCCTGTCTTACAATGCATCCTTTATTCACCTGATAAGGTGATTTTCTTAAAGCATAAATCTGTTAGGATATTCCTCCTCTACAGTAAACTCCAGGTGACTACTTAGGACTGTTGAGATCAAATATCAAGCCTTTGGTTAGTATTTAAACTTCTTCAGAACCTGTTCTCATTCTACCTTTCTGGGTGGTCTTATAATTTATCTTTGCTCAGTGTTTCTACTTCCTTTTTTCTCCCTATCTTCAAAACCCTTTGTAATCTGGATAATGATACAAATTCCATGATCCAACTAAATTGGCCACTTTTCTGTTCCTTATGCTCAATATCTCGAGGACTTTTTATTGGCTTCCTCTCATGCCTGGAATGTTCTCCCTTCTTACCTCTATTTCAGGTTGCCTGCCCTCCTTGAAGGAATGGGCTAGGGCTGGGGATTGGACTTAGACCTGGACCTGGACCTATGATTTCATTGATATAGGGAATTCCTAATTGAAGAGACAAAACCGTGTCAGTCAGTGCCTTACCTACAACTGTAATTTTAGAAAGAAAAAAAATTTAGAAAAAAAAGAAAAATCTATACTTTCAAAAGTAATTGAGAAGTTATATAACTTGGTCAAAATCACATAGTATTTAAAATATATTAAAGGATTTGAACCCAATACTTTCTGCTTTTAAGGCCAGCTCTCTGTATATTAAGTCAGGTTACTTTTTTTTCCCCCTTCAGGTTTCTTTCAAGACTCAGATCAAATGCTACTTTCTGCAAGAGGCCTTTCCTTGTTTTCTCCCAGTTGCTAGAATCTTCCATTCCAAGATTATCTTCTCTACTCTATATATGTCATTTTTGTATAGTTATTTTCAGGGATGCTTTTCTTCTTTGGAGTCTACCTAGCAACTACTTGTAGCACCAAGAAGCTGTAGAATGCATGGTGGCCATATTCAGGTCAACTGCCATGGCAGGTATGCTAAATCAGGGTGAGGGTACCTGACGGGTCTCAAACCCCTTGGTGAATTAGGGAGACTCTCTACCCTGAGTAGCACAACTGTGGTGTGCTTATTTTCTTGCTCCAAAGGACTGTATTTTTAAGGTAGAAATCAGATAAGTTTTGGCTACTGATTAGGTGACTGAGGTTGAGGAGTTTGATGCTGAACCCAAGATGACTGGGAGGATGCTGGTGTGGTCAACACTCATACGGAAAGTTTGAAAGGGAAAATGGGTTTTGGGGAAAGATGGTGAGTTGTTTTAGGCAAAGATGTTTTTCCCCACAAATTTATCTAAGAAGGGGAATGTATAAAAGTTTATTTTAGACATCAACGAAGCCAAGTTCATCCACTGCATTTTAGGATATCACCAGTTATCTTGACTTTTGTCTTGCCACTGGACTTGGATGACTGGAAAAAAAGAGTGAGGTCAAAGATTTTGTGCAACTTTGCCTCATTTAAATCCAATTTATACACAAGTCAAGAAAACATCACTAATGATGTCATTTTGGGCTTCTGCAAGTATAAGGTAAAACAACTGTGTATTGTTCCTATTTATTTATATGTCTTCCCTAATAGACTAAGCTTCTTGAAGGCAGGGAATGTAGTTGTCTTTCTTAGTACCACTAGTTTTTTGCACAGAAATTAGCATATATTAAACCCTTTAGTAATGCTTATTGACTTATATAGCTGTTTTATGAATCCCCAAGTACATAAGTTCAGAAATAGTTTGGTTTCAAGTTCTTTTTAATTCTCACACCTTTAGAAGTTCCTTTTCTTATGGTCCTTTGGTGCAAGAAAATACGTTCCTTGTTTTTAATTTCTGTAGGAAGATGTGAGTGTTAGTGTTTATTAAATTTCTGGTCCTTTGAGTCCTAGTAAAAAGGACAGGAATAGATGTATTATTTCTAAGCAAAAATTAATGCAGGAAATCACTAATAAGGCACTAATTGTTGCTCTTATGAAAATGTGTCTTCTTGAGGTTAGAATACATCTTGGTCTTATATTTGAGAGTTACCAACTGGTAAAGGAATTGCAACTGTCTTTTCAGAACAAAAAAAAAACTAACCTCAAAAATTATCTATAGGGGAATGATCTTATATATTGGATTATGTTACCTAATTTTAAAATGTAATTTGGGATAGTAAAAGTTGAATATTTTATTATTTCTTTCAAAAAGTCTAGATTATTTGAGTTTTGAGGGGAAAATATCTCTGGAAATTCCTCTCCACCTGTTAAATTTTTCTTTCTTTTATTCTTCCCATACCGTTCTCTTTTTACCCTGGGGTCTTCATCTTTTTACTTACTGATTTTTTTCCCTTGGTTTCTTTCCTTTTATTAATGGTGCCACCATAATTTAAGACTCTTAGACTTATAAACTAGGGTTTATTATTAGCTTCTTTTAATTTTCCTACTTCTACCCCATCACTAAATCCTGTAGATTCTGTCTATTTTTCTCACTACTGCCTGTCCTATTTCTTTTTTCTGTTCCATCTTTTTTTTTTTTACACTCAACAACTGAGCATGGAAAAAAAAAGCTAAATCTTTATTACAAACTAGTTTTCTGGAATTAAGGTCAATTATCATGCTGATCAGACATCTTAAGCTTACTTCAATAATCTAGAAATGAGGTAGTGAGGGCTTGTGAGAGGGTTGTGTCAGTGTCAGAGAAAAGAATGGGGCACAGACGAGATGTTATGGATGTGTAATTAACAGGATTTAAGAACAATTTCAATATATGAGGTGAGAGAGAGGATTCAAGGATGATATTGTTATGAGTCTGGGTGATTGGGAAGATGATGGTGCCCTCCAAAATAATAAGACAGTTAAGAAGAGGAGAGGATTTGGGATGGCAGGAAAATGAGTTTAGTTTTGAACAATATTGAATTGATTATGTCTATGGGATATCCATTTTGAGATATCAAATAGATAAATTTGGATTATTAGATTTGTATAGTTTCAAGCTAGAAGGGACCATAGAGATTGCTAATGACTAGATGTTAGTCTATTCCCTTTACTTGAAAATAAGGAAACTGAGTCCCTGAGAAGTACAATACATTGCCTAAGGTTACATAGTGTCAGAGCCAGGGCTAAAATCCTCATTTCCTGTGTTCCTTAAACTGCTAACCTAAGTTGCAGAATGTGAACACACAAAAATCTCAGAAATTAAAAGAGTAAGATAAAGTTTCTGAGCAGAATTTGTCTAATAGGCTGTAGGAAAGGTAATACAAATCTTGTTGGAGCTGTGCCTTGTTTCTTGAAAAATTGGCCTTCAGCTCCTGAGGTGTTTTTTTTTTTTTTAACAGAGAAGTAGATTAGTGTCTTTCTTCCCATAAATAGTTTTCTCTGTGCATGTTATTTCTGTTTCTCTGGTATGGGTTGAAAAATTATTTCAGATTTATATTAGTTTCTTAGAAATATTAAATTAGAAATTTAAAAGGTTAATGCTTTTATGAGAAAAGTGGAAATACCTCAATATTATTGCTTTTGTCACTGTGAATTGAACATATCCACGTATTGGCTATCTTTGTTTCTGCAGAATTCTAAAAATTATCAAAGGCTATATCCTTTATGAACAAAATATAAGATGTTATTAAAGACTGATTGTAAAAAAAGTGGTCAAAGGATATATTCTTTGTGAAAAGAATATTTTTAAAGTTATTAAGAAATTTCAAGGAAGTTATAAAAAGATACATTTTTAATTTATTTTTTCATAAAACTACCTTTTATCTTGTGGTAAAGGCTAGGCAATTGGGATAATTTTTTTAAACTATAGCAGCTCATCAAGAGTCTAAGAAAGTGGCTTAGGACACTAGATGTTAAATTATTTCATCTGATGTCAAGTCCTCCCTCAGCTCAGAATGGCTTTGTGACAACCATTAGAAGATGAGACAGGACTTGAACTCAGGTCTTTCTAACTGAGACTGGCTATTTCCTATTTCATGTTACCTCTATTACCATCATCCAATAGGTTATCTGCTGACTATCATGCATACATTGAGACAGAAAGCTAGCCAAAAAGTGTCTGAAGCCACATTTGATTCCAGGCCCTCCTAACTCCAGGTCTCATGCTCTATCCACTCAGCTGTCCTTATGAACACAATATAAAGGGAAATAGAATATTCTGGTCATCTGATATTTTTTCAATCTATAGAAAGTAACTAGCCAAACTAAAATAAAAGTGATTTACTTCAATGTTGAAAGACCAATTTCAATGTCCACTTCTTTCATTGTGAAGTTGTACACTTTGACCTTTAATCTTTGTCATTTTTCTTAAATACAATTATAACTGAAAGGCCAGAAGAACTTCGGGGGCTCCTATCATGCTTATATATCTAGCTGGTTGCCAAGGGAATCCTAGCATACAATCACAGATAGAGAAACAGGGCTAAGAACTAGAGGAATTAAATCAAGTGGTTGAGCTCAGCCCCACAAGGTGGGACAATCTTTAGAAATTTATATTGAGTGCTTGATTTTTCCTTTCGAAGATGTGTGTTCTCTCTTTATGTTACATTTTATGTCATTCTCCACATATAAGAGAAGTAAAAACCGTCTATCAAGTTTAGTATGCACACTGTGAACCAATATCTCCCCAATCAGTGTAGCTTTAATACAGTAGAAGTGATTTTGTGTGGCAGAAAATATGAAATTATTTTTGTTTCTCACCCAGTCTAGAAAAAAAGCTTCCTTCTGAAGATGGACATCGTGCTGTGTCCTGAAGGAGAGCTGCACTATCATCTCATTTATGGAGCAAAGCAGTCAGTTCCATACATGGGATAGCATGGGCAAAAAAGCTGAAAATGGGCTAGGGACGAGGATGACGTCAAGTAAATTTGCCTTGGATGGAGGCAATACATAAGGCAAATCAGAAATAGGGAATGAGAGCAGCAAGGTAGGACAGAGCACTTTGAGTGAGTTCTTATAAGGAGCTTGAGACTCATTTGAAGGATGGTGAAACTTATTTAGAAGGATTCAAGTAGGAAAATGGCAGTCAAAGTGGTGTGTTTGAAAGAAGACCTTGGTAGCAGCAAGAAAGAAACTCAGTGGGAAAGGAGTGATGATTTGCATTTAAGAGGTGACTCTAATCTAGATGAGGGAAATGTATTGAGAACAGAAAATGGCTTATAATTATATAATCACAGTCAAGGTAACAGCCAAGTTTTTCTTTTAGGTGGTAGTGGAGAATCTTTTACCCTTATTGCAATAATAATTTATATTTGCATGGCATTTCTTTTTTGAGGATCTCATAACACTTACATATTAATTATCTGCTGGCAAGAGTACATTCCTTATTTTACAGTTAATGAAACTAGAATAGTCCTGCAGTAACTTGCCCAGGATGAGAGTAAATTAGTGGTAAAGTTGACAATACGCAATTTTCTTTGATTCACAGATTAGGATAATGTGCAGCAGGCCATTTGGCTATTTATTTATGAGTACAAGTGTTTGGCTAATGGTATTGTTGAAAGAGCCTTGGCTTAGAGGACAGACTCCTGGGGCTGATACTTAGTACCTTTGTGACTCTAGATAAGCCCCTCCAATTTTGGGACATCAGCTGACTCACCTTTAAAATGGAAGTTTGATTTGAATTAGAAGTTTATTAAGGTCCCTTCCAGCTGTTATTCCCAGCTTCCTTTGATTCTGCACTGCCTATGCTCAAATAATATCTGATTGTTGGCCTTATCCATGTTGAATATTGACAGATCCGACTCTTGATACAAAATTACTTTGACCAAGAGATATAGAATTTAGGCTAAAAATAATTATGTAGAACCAGATTTCAATCAAGGTGCTGGTTTTTTCTTAAAATTTCTCTTTTGGTGGGCAGATACTTTAGTTGATGTAAGTGATTAGAACTTAGATTATTTTTTAGTATAATTTAATTTTTAAAAATCACACACCAAACCAAAAATGATAATAGAAGGATATTTCAGTCCTTAAATATTAATAGCTAACTGGTTTCCTAACCTTTAGTCACCCTACTCCTATCTGTTTTGAACACAGTATCCAGCTTATATGTTCTAAAAAATCACTTTTATCATGTCATATCCTTGTTCAGAAACCCATAGTGCTGTTGCCTATTGTCTGCAGTAGAACAACCAAATTTCATATACTGGCATTCAAGGCCTTCCACAATCTAACTTATTATTACAACTTTATATTGTCTCTATTCCCTTATTCTTCTTACTTTAAAATGGAATACTCCAAATAGTCAATTCTTATTATCTCCTCATTTTTGTGATCCTTTTCTCAGTCTTCCTTTTCGTGGAATGATCTACCACCTTCTGCTTATCAACATCCTAATAATCATTTATCAAGGCCTAACTTAAGTCTCATATCCTACATTAAGCCTTCCATGATCTCTCAAACTCAAAATTGCCTCTTCCTTCAAAATCTAGTTACTCATTCATTTAATCACATCTCTTCCAGTGATGTTTCATATTATTATCTAACATTTACATTTGTAGTCATATAAATACAGCATCACTTAGAGATATAGAGGAAATGAAATATCAGGGATATATGGGAAGTGAGCTTGTCAGGTAATAAAAGGTAGGGAAAATGGATGGATAGTCTTCTTGTTCTACTGGTACCCATGATATTTAAAAAGTTGTTTTTTTTTTAATGTCATGGATTCCTTTGGCAGTCTGGTGAAGAATATGGCTATCTCATAATAATGTTTTTAAATGCATAAAATAAAGGGATTGCAAAGGAAATTAATTATATTGAAATAGAATTTCCAAAATATTTTTCAAATATAAGTTTTTCAAAATATAAGTCTCTAGGTTAAGAGCTCTTGACCTAGCAAAAAGCTTCTAGCATGCCAGTTGGATCTTCTACTGAAAGTTTGTTGAACAATCACAATAAATAAGAAAGTATAGATGAATTTGAAAGCAGTTTCAAAGAAAGGAATATCTCATCCATCCATGGAATTTTTATAGCACCCAAAATTCTTTTTCAGCCTCTTAAAAACTAGCTTTTAAGTTCCTTAACAGCCAAGACCAGGTATATTTCCTTGTAATACTCACAGCCACTAATACACTATTCTTCAAATAGTAGGCACTATAATACCACACACATTAGCATTTTATAATGTTATAAATCAGTTCATTGGAGTTAATTGTACCTTTTTCTTCTTTTGATCACAGTGTTTGAGTGTTAAAATAAACATAAAATGGAAGTATCTGGTTAAATGACATTAATTAAAGCAGCAAGATAATATGGTAACTAGTAATATTATTTTTGACTTATTACAGAAAACTGGACACAGTAATTCCAAAAAAAAGCTGTGTACCCCAGAAATTGATGTAAGAGACATTTATTTTTATATTGTTGTGGAAACCTATCATCCTCTTTTCCAGAGTATATTACCTACAGAATAACTTTTATAGTTTTTTGATATTTCATTGGATGGTGAAACTATTATGGGGAATCTTGCATCTTTTTTGTTACTTTCAATGTTAGAGATAGCCCAGACTGGCAAAGATTCCTCTCTGTGTTTATTTTATTTTAGTGTAGTTTGTGTTATTTCTTCTCCCTTGTTTTATTAAGTGCTCTGGGTAATATGAAAATGACGGGCTAAAAACTTTGGAGCAGCCTACAGTAAAAGAAATAGTTTTCAATCAGAAGTGGGCAGACAAAAGCTACTTTAATATATTGTGACTCCTCTGGTATATTTACCTTCTGATTAAAGGTAGATGTTAACTTGAAGTTAAGCATATTGGAGTGACATTGGATTTCTAATTCACTGAATTCTCAAGCATTGTCTGAGATTTATTTCCCTTTTGGTTTGATATGGAGATTGGAATATAAAAGTTTACCTAAGAAGCTGCTAAACTAACTACTGTCTGGGGCAGTTTTAAATCTCATTTGATTATTTATTTCAGAGAGCCAATACTAACTCTACATTTATCCAAACTCAGTGGATAAGTCTTACACAGCACATACTTTAGTAAAGACATTTTTGGGAGTAACGGATGACATTTTCCATATTGTGGTTCTGCATCTGTATGCACATGTGTATAACTTGGCAGTTGCATCCTTAGTGAA
Organism: Monodelphis domestica; assembly: GCF_027887165.1. NCBI lineage: Eukaryota > Metazoa > Chordata > Mammalia > Didelphimorphia > Didelphidae > Monodelphis > Monodelphis domestica. The sequence goes on from NC_077227.1 coordinate 280,250,137, forward strand.
ATAACATGTAGTATAGTTCAGCCAAAGTTTATAGGAATGAAATGACTGAAGTGGGAGCTTTTCTTTTTACAATGCAGAGTTGATAACATCCATGGTTTTTTCCTCTTAACTAGTTCAGCTAATGTTCTGGATTGTGGTAGGTTTTTTTGGCATGTTTTTTTTTTTTTTGGTGGTTGTTGTTGTAGGTTTCTTAATCCCAGGAGAGGAAGCTAGATAGCTCAGTGGATTGAGAACTGGGTCTGTAGACAGAAGTCCTGGATTCAAATCTGGTCTCAGACACTTCCTAGCTGTGTGACCCTGGGCAAATCAATTAATCCCCATTGCCTAGCCCTTACCAGATAGAAGATGAGTTAAAGTTATTTTTAAAATTTATTTTTTTTTAATTGCAGGAAATGAAAGGCTTTTCAGATTATCTGCTTCTCTTTGCTATTTTATAAAATTAACAACCTCTTGCCCTGATTCAAAAAATATATTAACATATGTTTGATTTAAATTTAGTTTTAATACCATCTTCTTTAAAAGATGTAAATCAACTTGTCAGTTTTTCTAGGAATAATGGGAAACTGGTACTTTGACTTACAGTTATAGTTTGGGAATATTTTTATATTATATAAAGAAGAGACCCAATTATATTCTGAATAATATGAACTTATGAATAAATGGCCAAGAAATAAACTCATGGAAAATGAAGGGAATTTTATAAGCACCCAGTATATTTATAAGTTGTTTGCATATAATGAAATTAGATAATCTTCTCTTCATATATTTTTTAATGTCTAAAATAGTGGCATTTTGTGGTTTTCTCTGTTACTAAAGATTCACAAGCAATAGTATCAAGTGTGGTTGATAAGTTTATTGTTTTCTGGCTATGTTATTTAATTCTTCAATCTTGGGCCATCACTATATCATCTACAAAACTCAGTTTCTTTATCTGTAAAACAAGGAGACTGATTTACAAGATCTCTAAAAGGCCTTTCAAATTTAAATATATTTTTTTTATCCTTTGAAATCTGGGGAATGCACATAGCACAGTGCAGTAAAAATTTCTTTATACTTAAGGTATTTTTTAAAAAAGTATGTAAACCAATGACTTTTTCTCCTCATGGTCAAATAAGTTGGATTAAAAAAATAAACAACTGAGATGCCATTTCCATTAGGAATTGGATGTATTTTGCTAGTATGACTGCTTTAACCTAGGGACATGATGTCTTCCTTTAAAACTGCATACTTGCTTATTTTTACATGCCCAAACCCATATTTCTTCCAGTGCAGGCAATTGTGTACTCCACCTATAAAATACCCTTAACAGTTCAAGCCTAGTTCTCTTATGGGAAATTATGAAATGGTGTTTCTGAGTAGTAGTCAGATTCAGGGATTCAACTTTTAACATCACTTTCCCCTTTTTGTCGCCTGCCTAATGGATAATTTCATACTAAAACAAATAAAGTGAATATTTATGAAGTATGCTTAAGGAAGTAGCACAGTACCCCCTTTCTTATTACTGTCATTGTTCTTATTCAGTTTTTCCTCTATAAAATGAGTATAATAATAGCAACTACCTCCCTGGATTGTTGAAGATAAAATGCTAGTCATGATGCTACCATGATGGTGATGCTGATGCTGATTATAATGAACAAGTCCATTAGACAAGAGACAAGATACTGGAAAGATAGGAAGGGGTTAGATTATGGAAGGCTTTAAAAGACAAATAGGATACTCTATTTGCTCCTGAAGGCAATAGGAAGACAAAGGAGTTGGTTGAAGAGGTGGGGATGACATGATCAGACATGGATATTAGGAAAATCACACAGTGGAGGATGTACTCGAGTAGAGAGTTGTAGGAGGCAACCCTACTAGCAAGCTATTATATGAGGTGATGACACCCTGAGCACCAGAGTGGTGGCAATGTCAGAAAAGAAAAGGGGACATATTTGAGAGATTTTACAAACATGAAATTGAACAAATTGGATATAGGAAGTCAAAGAGAGTGAGGAGTTGAGGATGATGCTTAGGTTGGGTACTAAGAGCTTCAGGCACTAGGAGAATGGTGTTCCCTTCAATAAGAACAGCAAAGTTAGGAGGGGGGGAGGTTTTTTGGAAAGAATGATGTTGAGTTTAAGATATTTACTGACCATCCAGTTTGAGATGACTGAAAGGAATCTGAAGATATGATAATAGAGGTTAGGACTTGGTAGGTTTGAGAATCATCAGCATAGAGATAACGAAATTCATGCTTCTTGCTAAGCTTGACACTTCTTTTTGAATACTCTTGATCTCATCCTCTCTTACCTCCTTCAATACTTTTGCTTTCTTCTATCATATATCTCCAGTCACTTGCCCTTAGTTCCAGCCCACTTAACTACTTATATAATCAAGTCTGCTCAATTCTCTGTTAAATCTTAAAACCTAATAAAAAATATCTTTTCCTTGACCATATGCCTTTATATATATACATAAATTGATATAAATATATACAGATACACATATATAAAATGTATACATGTAGTATTTATATAGTAAATATATAAAACAGAAATTTAATAGTAATAATGGAAATAACTAACATTTAGGTAGCACTTACTAGGTTCCAGGCATTGTACTAATACAAATTTTACAATCATTACCTAATTTGATTCTCACAACAACCTGGGAGGTAGGTGCTATTATTATCTCCACTTTATAGATGAGGATACTGAGTCAAGTAGAAGTTAAGTGATTTGCCTTGGTTGATACTGCTTGGAAGTTTCTGAGGCTAGATTTGAATGTGGGTCCTCCTGACTACAAGCCTAGCACTTTATACATTCTGCCACTGAGCTGCTGAGTTATTCGTTTCCCTTTGAATTCTAACTGAATTGAATTCTTTTTGGCAAAAACTTTTCAACTTTATATGATTAAAATTATCCCCCCCCCTTTTTGATTCTATTTCTTATTTGAACAAAAATGGTTTCCCTATCCATAGTTGTGAATGTTCTTTTTCCTTTCTAGAACATATAACTTATTTATGATAGAACTTCTTATATTTATTTCAAATACACACACTCACAACCACATATATATTTGGAGCTTATCTTGGTATGAGATGTTGATGTAAATCTAATTTCTGTGATGCTGCTTCCCAGCTCTCTTAGTTTATCTTTACTAAAGTGTCCTTACCTGAGTAGTTCTAATTCTTGGCTTTTTTTTTTTTTAACACAATGCTATGTTCAATTGCTTTGAGTTCTATGTATTAAATTGTTTCACTGATTGAGTTCTCTAATTTTTTTAAATTGGTACCAAATAGTTTTAATAATTCCTCTTTTATAGTATTGTTTGAGATCTAGTACTCCTTTTTCCTCACTTTTTTCATTATTTTCCTTGAAGTTCTTGAGTTTTTGTTTCTCCAGATACATTTCATTATTTTTTCCTACTTTTATAATACAACACTTAGGTAGTATGATTGATATATATTGAATTTGCAAATTAGTTTAGGTAGAGTTACGTTTTTTTAATTATACTTGAATACTCAATGGTAGTCAGTTAATCTAATTGGCTTTATTTTTGTAAAGAGTGTTTTGTAGTAGTATTTCCATAATTCCTATGTTTCTCGATAACTGCATCCTATAATTCCTTTATATAAGGTACATCCTTACCTTCTATCTTAGAATTGATAGTAAATATCAGTTTTAAGGCAGAAGAATGTAAGGGCAAGGTATTTAGGATTAAGTGACTTGCTAAGTATCACACAGCTAGGAAGTACCTGAAGCTAGATTTGAACCCAGGATTTTCCATTTTCAGGTCTGGCTATCTACTAAACCACCTAGCTACCCCTCTATAAAGTTACTTTAAATAGAGTCTCTATAGGTTTGTCCTTTACTGAAATTATTATTCAATTAAGGTTTTTTAGATGAATTTTTAGGGCTCTTTAAGTAAGCTATTATATCACTTGCAAAAAGAGGTCATTTTGTTTCCTTTCTTGCCTATACTTATTTTCCCAATTTCCAGATATTTTAAAAAATGGCTGCTAATCAATATGATTCATCTTTTATTTATGAAATTGATTTTTTATTTTTTATACATTACATTTACTCTTACTCACTTTCATCTCATTAGATTTGGCCCCAGCACTTAGCCTGTCAAGATTTTTTTGGATCTTAGCTCTATTGACTAATTGGCATTAGCAATCCTTCTGAGCTTTGTGACATCTTCAATTTTTCTTAAGTCATTGATAAAAGCATTAAACACCACAATGGCAAGCACAGATCTCCGTAGTCTTCTCCAGGAAACCTTCTGCCATGCCAATATTGAAATGTTAACAGGTATTCTTTTAGTTCAGTTTTCTGAGCAGTTCTGTTTCCTGTTGGATGCTCCAAAGCACTGTCACATAGAATGCTTATTTTCTCACTGCCATCTTCCTAATATAGATTTTAACTCTTAAATGGTCATTTTACATCTATTTTTTGCTAATATCAACACTATTTTCATAAGTCAAGCACTAATCATGACTCTCCTCTTTCAAAAACTCTGAAGTAACTTTGTTTGACTTATTGTGTAAAGTTCACACTCCTTTGCCTATCATTTATATTCAATCTAGAACTAACCTTATTTCATACCACTCTCATCTCTATACTTTATGATATAGCCAAATTGAACTATTTGCCCCTGGGTTCCTCACTTTCTTTAATTTGGGCCCTGCTCCTTGTGTCTGCCTCCCTTCTCAGTCTAAGTGTGTTTAATTCCAAGTGTTCCTAGGTTCTTTCTAGCACTAGATCTATTATTCTATAGTTGTAACGATTTTAAAAATGCTTCTTCCTGGCTCACATTATTCTTATGCACTTAGTATATAATATTTTGTCTTGAACATGCCACATTCCCTTACTTTGTTGTAAACCTCACCTAGACAGGGATTCTCTGTTATCTTAACTTTGTGTTTTTAAATGACTTTTAGATACTTGAGAAATGTTTGTTGCACTGTCTTAGGAATCCAGTATGTATATATGCTCCTTTTTCAGGGCTGTTCATCTACCTTTGGTGTCTACCTTTCACCCGACTCTCACCTATGATGCCAAGAAGCTGTTGATGTCCATCAGCCACACCCTGGTAAAACCATCTCAACTGGCAGGCTAAACCAGGTTGAGGGTAACCAACAAGCTTCTCACCCATCCAGTGAGTTAAGGGGATGTCTTCCACGAGCATGTGAAGGCTTCCCCTGGCCAAATGGGCAATTTGTTCCATTGGCCATCAAGGCAGCAAAAGCGAGCACATCAAAGACGTCAAGGTCATCCACTACATTCAGAGCCAGTGCCAGTGACTTGTGTCTATCTACTGGACTTTGATGACTGTGGAAGAGAGAGTGAAGCTGATGACTGCAACTCTACCTTACTTAAATACAGTTCACAAAGAAGTCAAGGCATCAAGCCTGTGATGTCATTGGTCCTCTTTGGAAAGCAAAGGACAAATAACAAATAGAAATTTAACTGAATATCATGAAGTGAAGAACCAAGATATGCAGCTTCTAGTGATCCTCTTATATATTGCTAAAATAGGAATTTTATATTCAGTGCAAATATGAGTATTGTCCTTTTGATTTTTTTCGTGGATTAGTTATTATCCATATATAGAGGTTATTAGCATTCTGTATACAGTTAAAAAAATATATGTAGGAAGTCCTGGAAAATCATGAATACTTTTACCTAGTTCTTGGAAACTGTCACTGTTATGTAACTTGCTATTATGTAACTCATTATTATGTAACTTTTAGACCGGATTTGGATCTATGCTTTCATTAGGATAGGGAATTCCCATTGAGGAATTCTCTTCCCCAGCAGATCTGTGGAGACTCTACTTCTTAAGAGTCTTGGAGTGTCTGCTGAGGCAATCAAAAGGTTAAGTGGTTTGCCTGGGGGTCATTTGTCCAGTGTCTGCTAAATGTAGACCATGGACTCAGGTTTTCTTGACTCTGACTGAGCCAAACTTCTTATTTACCATGCAATGCTGCCTCTTATGTAACACATGAAAGCAAAATATCCCTTTATATAAATGGTGTGCTTTAAAGTGATTCTGGATGGAAATTGTGGGTTGAAATTTCATGTTTTTCACAACTCCCTTTATTTGGAGTTACCATTTCCCCTCTACTTCTATGTATTTGTTTATGTTTTGGAAATTATTAAACTCCTTTATTGCTTTTAAAAAGGAAAAATAAAGTCTTCTGTGGAAGGTTTAAAAATACATATTAACCACTATTTATTCAGGAAAGGATCAGTTCTTAATCTACTGGCAAAATACATGTGCAATCAACTTTTATTTTTTAATGTACATTATTGCCAAGTAGACAGGAATGATCTTGAAGGAGAAATCTTTTGAAGAAACAAGTCAACAAAGGAGTTGCCCTGGAGGTAAAGTTAATAGTTGAACATATGCCCTGATTGCCCAGCCAAGTTTTATCTCTAATTTGATTTAATTTCTGATCTTTATAGTGTTTCATCTTCAAAGCACCCTTACAAGCAGTTGTAGCCTATTAATCTCTATCATACTCCGGTGAGGTAGGTCAGTAGTAGTCTTTTTTTTTTGTTTTTAGAGAAAGTGAAATAAAAAATTAATGCCCCTTTTTGTGACTTTATTAAATAAGAACTTAAAGTTCCTGAGGCCCACAACCAAATGTTTAAAACCTATCTTTCTAAACTTTTTGCCATTGCCTCATTCTTCTCTGTCTCTTTTGACGAGATGTTCTTTAGAATTTCCTCTAGCAATAAGTATGCACACAGCAATGAGGTCATTTCCTCCAGCTTTTGGGGATTCTACTTTTAGTGTACCTTTCTCAATTCCTTCTGCTAGGTTAAAAAAAGGCCTAGTCAAAAAGCCAATCAACCATATAATTTATCTCCTCTTTCAAAGCTATGTCAAGACTCCCAGGAAATGAAAAAGAGCAAGGACTTGACTTCTGCATATTGAAGGGATACATAGCAAGTGACTCAGTTTTTCTTTTTATAAAACTGGATTTATAATGTTTTACTTCCTATAATTGTTGAAAATCAGTAGTAATGGATTGTAGACAGATTAAAGCATTTATTGAGCACTTACTATATTTAGATGAACAGACAGTTCCTGCATTCAAGGAGTTTACATTTTAATTGGGGGAGACACACAAAAAGGAGCAGGAAAGAAGGAGTTAGAGGGAAAGTAGGAGCAGAGTAGAAGAGTCTAGAGAGTTAGAAGTGGAGGGAAAGAAGTGAATATGGCTGATTTAGGTACTTCTTTAAGAAGTTCCTGGAAGAAGTTGCCAATTAGAGGAGAGGGTGGTGGAGGGGAGGCATTTCTACTTTGGGAAGACTGCTAGAGCAGAGGAGGAAGGATATGGAGAGTCAAGCAATAATTTAATGCATTTATAAATAGCATTCTAAATTTCATTTATAGTATTCAGTGACAAAGTGGGTTTGTGTTATTGGTAGTTAGAGGCTTTAACTATCTAAGATTTTCTAGAAATTTGATTTAAAGAAAAAGAAGCATTTTTTTTAACAAAATTCTGATAATGGGACCAGTTGGGACCATATTTGGAACATACTGTCATCAGTCATTTTACCTGTATTCAGCTTAGTGCCATGAAATCTGGACTTTTAGTAAACATTAATTTTTTCTATGCTATTTTTCAAATTCGTGTCATTTTCTCTTTATGTATGAATGCAACTGTTGTGCCAGGCCAGTCCTGGCTTATAGAATTCACAGCCAAAAAATAGTGAGTTACCATATTTTATTTATGGAAAAAATAAAATAGAGAGTACCTAATATTTCCAATTAATATCCAAAAGAATTGGAATATTGCAGGATGCCTAATGCTTGATTCAGAAAAGTTATCATGGAGTCATTGGTGTTATAGTCCATTGAACATTAGCAAGTGCTATATAAGTGTTAGCTGTTATTATTATCTCAGGACTCCATATTTAGTGTTGTACTTCGTTGAGGTTAAATTCTTTCTTTAAGGCTTTGGCACTATCCTCTTTATTTATGTGATGTCATTTGGCCATTAAAGAGCATGGCTTTCAGTATAGAAATTGCTGAAATTTGGTAGCAGGTCACTTTTAGGTATTTGTTCTAGGATAGCATTTTCTTTGATTTTTGTTGATCTTGCAATTGCAAGGAAAATCATAGAGAAATTCTGTTATATCCTTGAAAATTGGTGTGATCAGAATTCAAAGACCATTACTTTGAAGCCTGGCTTTCCTGGTTTCAGATTTTGAAATGTTCTTTCTGACTTTAGGACCAAGAATTTTGAAAAAACTATCTTTAATTCTCATATTTTCTTCTGACCCCCTGCCCCTTTTTACAGCTTTGTTAAGAATAAAATTATTTATATTTTATTAAAAATTTCTGTGACTACATCAAACTAAAAAGCTTTTGTACAAACAAAACCAATGTAACTAAAATCAGAAGGGAAACAACAAATTGGGAAAAAATCTTCATAGAAACCTCTGACAAAGGTTTAATTACTCATATTTATAAAGAGCTAAATCAATTGTACAAAAAATCAAGCCATTCTCCAATTGATAAATGGGCAAGGGACATGGATAGGCAGTTCTCAGATAAAGAAATCAAAACTATTAACAAGCACATGAAGAAGTGTTCTAAATCTCTTATAATCAGAGAGATGCAAATTAAAACAACTCTGAGGTATCACCTCACACCTAGCAGATTGGCTAACATAACAGCAAAGGAAAGTAATGAATGCTGGAGGGGATGTGGCAAAGTAGGGACATTAATTCATTGCTGGTGGAGTTGTGAACTGATCCAACCATTCTGGAGGGCAATTTGGAACTATGCCCAAAGGGCGACAAAAGAATATCTACCCTTTGATCCAGCCATAGCACTGCTGGGTCTGTACCCCAAAGAGATAATGGACAAAAAGACTTGTACAAAAATATTCATAGCTGCGCTCTTTGTGGTGGCCAAAAACTGGAAAACGAGGGGATGCCCATCAATTGGGGAATGGCTGAGCAAATTGTGGTATATGTGGGTGATGGAATACTATTGTGCTCAAAGGAATAATAAAGTGGAGGAATTCCATGGAGACTGGAACAACCTCCAGGAAGTGATGCAGAGCGAGAGGAGCAGAACCAGGAGAACATTGTACACAGAGACTAATACACTGTGGTATAATCGAACGTAATGGACTTCTCCATTAATGGCGGTGTAATGTCCCTGAACAACTTGCAGGGATCCAGGAGAAAAAAACACTATTCATAAGCAAAGGATAAACTATGGGAGTGGAAACACCGAGGAAAAGCAACTGCCTGAATACAGCGGTTGAGGGGACATGACAGAGGAGAGACTCTAAATGAACACTCTAATGCAAATATTATCAACAAAGCAATGGGTTCAAATCAAGAAAACATCTAATGCCCAGTGGATTTACGCGTTGGCTATGGGGGGTGGAGGGGAGGAAAAGAAAATGATCTATGTCTTTAACGAATAATGCTTGGAAATGATCAAATAAAATATATTTTAAAAAAATTTCTGTGACCCCAGTGTAGTGTTCTATTGTTATTTTTCTTCTGATACTTGGTACTCCTTGAAGGCAGGGACTCTCATATTTTTTTTTCTTTGAATCTTAAGTGTCATCCACTGTGCCTAGTGCAGAGTATGACTGTAATGAACTCTTACTGATTTTGCAGAAGAATCAGTCAAACTAATCAATGCTGAAGTCTACAGAATGAAAAGACAAGAATTCCTGTGTGTGTGTGTGTGTGTGTGTGTGTGTGTGTGTGTGTGTGTGTGCTGGCAAAGAATTGGAAACAGGATGACTTTCAATTATGGAGTTGCTAAACAAGTAGTGGAATGTGATTGTGATGGGAAAATATTGTACTGTAAGAAATGATGAAGGGGATGATTTCAGAAAATCCTTGAAGACTTGTATGAGCTGATGCAAAGTTAAGTGAGCAGAACTAGGAAAACATTGTTTCCAGTAAAAGTAATATCGTAATGACAAGCAACTCTGAAAAACTTAGCTACTGTGATCAATATAATGATCCACAACAACTCCAAAGGACTCGTGATGAAAAGTGCAATCAGATTTAGAGGGAGAAACATGTTTATTTCATCTTCTTAAATTTTCTCCCCCCCTCCATATGGCCAATATAGAAATGTTCTACATGGCTTCATATATATATAAAGGGTATCATTTCTTGACTTCTCAATGGGTGGTGGAGGGGCTAGAGGAACTGGGCAAGAATTTGGAGCTAGAAATAAAAATTTTTTAAAAAGAAAGAGAACGATAGCTTATTTGGTTCTCTAAATCTTTTAGACTCCCTCATAGTGAGACAATCATGTCTCGATAATGCTAAAATAAACAGGGACCACTTTGTATGTGATACAGGATGAGAATTGTTGTCAAAGAGGTGCTATGGCTTACTATCAGATGCTTAATATTAATAATTTACAATTAAAATAATTAGCTTAAGATCAGTTAAAATTAATACCAATTTTTAAATTTAAAAACGATGGCAGGTTTTGAGGTATTGTGGATTGTATGTTTGAGGGATGAAATAAAGTAGATAAAACCCTGCAGAAGATACCATCTTTAAGAAGCTTAAATTTGGTGAACAGCTGGGTAGCTCAGTGGAGTGAGAGCCAGGCCTAGAGACGGGAGGTCCTAGATTCAAATCTTGCACTTCCCAGCTATGTGACCCTGGGCAAGTCACTGTACTCCCATTGCCTAGCCCTTACCACTCTTCTGCCTTGGAACCAATACATAGTATTGATTCTAAGGTGGAAGGTAAGGGTTTTTAAAAAAATGAAACAAATTTGATTTCAAACAAGACTGTTGAGCTATGATTGATATTAAATGCAATTATGCGAATCCAAATATTTTTATAATTATAAGAAGTGAGTTTTCTATGGACTTCCTAGAATGAGATGTCATAGTAGAAATACAATATTATAGGAATTTCATGGAACTGTTAGATTACCTGCTAATCTAAACAAGGAATGGGCATAAACGATAGCCTCTATTTAAAAAAAAAAAGGATTAAAAATTAGAGGAAATGCTAGAAAGGAAAAAGCAGAGAAAATCAGATAGCAGATCCTGGGATGGTAAATTGCTCAGGTTTTGTATGCCCTAGGAATATCTTTGCTCCCAGTCAGGGATGGGAGTGCCGCTAATGATGCCAAGGCTTAAGATTTATATAATTCAAGTCCCCAAAGTACTCTGAATATGAACTACGTGACAATTTTAGTTGTAAAATATGTTAATATTTGAAATGAATCATTGAGCTAATCAAAAAAGGCATTTCACTCACCCTTCTAGACTGAAAACCACCATTCCTCTTGGTTCTCTGTATTTTTGTCTGTATCTGTTCTGATATTATCCATAAAAGACTGTGATATATCTTTTAGTATTTTGGGAATAACAATACCACACTCAGATTGTCCATCCATTCATATAATACTGGCCCACCTTATTTCCCACTTATACATGTCCTTGTTGATGTTTTTGGAACAACTTATTTCATTTAAATCATCATTGGTAATATTCTGAAGTTGTTTCTCCATTGCATTTTGGTGTTCCTATATTTTTGAGAGAGAATATGATATAGTGGAGAGAGTTGGCCTTGGAGATTGGAGGACTTAGATTGAATCTTATCTTATTTGTGTTCTTGTCTCCCGGGTACTTGTCACTTTACCTCTCTAAATCTCTTTCCTTATCAGTAAAATTGGGACTATAGGGTTTGTAGTAGCCACTTCTTGGGATTTTTGAATCAGATAAGATAACATATATAATATGATTAAAAAACTTTATAGCATTTTGTAAATGTGAACTATTATTATTATGAATTCTCTGGAGATCACAGATCATGAAACATAGGTGTAAAAGATAGGTTTTTGTTTTAAGGAGCTTCTTGAGATCATTGGGAAAATGCTCTACAGTTTTAAAATTGTAATCTGCACCACAATACTGAATGCAAACAAATCCCTGCTTCAAACTAGCATAGTAATATGAAAGTGTCTTGAGCTAAAACCAACTATAGGGGACTGGATCTGGACTGGATCTGTTGCTTAACATCAACTACTTACACTATTGAAATCCCAGGGTTAAATTTTGAATCTCCCACCTAACGAAGTTAATTTCTTATATGAGTGACATAAATAAAATGCTTAACCCTAAAAAAATTGTATTCTAGTCTTTTTTTCCTCTTTTTTATTAAATTATAGACACAGCTTCTGTGATTCCTGTCCAAGATATGTATATTGATGTATTGGTTGATTGTGCTGCTTGTCCAATTACTTGTCATAATTTCTGCAGTTTGCAATCCTTTCTTTGATTTTTCCTGTGTGGATTGTGTAGATGTGGGGACCATGAATCCCACTGAGGAGACATTTTATTGTGGAGTTACATGTAATCAGTACAGTGTTTTAAATTAACAGGAGCTAGGAAGGATCTCATTATCTCTAGAGATATTATTTTCTACTTGGACTAGGTAGAGTCATGTTAAATAACTTTGGGGAGCATTTTATCCTTCTCCTATCTTGATTGATGCTGATCACAAGGAATCTTGGATGATATTAACATATCCCTAGGAGAGAGCCTACTGGAAGAGAGCCTATGAAGCTCTACTGAGTCAAGTACTTTTTTGCAATCCCAAATTACATTTTTGTCATCCAAAACAATAGAGGCAGTAGAATCTTTCATTTATGCATTTCTGGTTTTTTTTTTTTTTTGTGACTGAAGATGTGATTTACTGTAGAAAAACATCTGAGAAAGTCTGTATGTTCTCTTCATATTTTTCATAAATGATGCCTTCAATATTTGCATAGAACATTTCCACAAGAATTTTGTAGAGAAGAGAAAGACAAATGGATCCATAATTGCCATTCTCTTTTTGGTCACTTTATTTTGTTAATAATGTCATCAGCAATTTTCTCCTTTCCTCCTTTTCTTCCCTCTCTTCCTCTTTTCCTTTTCCCTCCCTCCCTCCCTCCCTCCCTCCCTCCCTCCTTCCTTCCTTCCTTCTTTCCTTCCTTCCTTCCTTCCTTCCTTCCTTCCTTCCTTCCTTCCTTCCTTCCTTCCTTCCTTCCTTCCTTCCTTCCTTCCTTCCTTCCTTCCTTCCTTCCTTCCTTCCTTCCTTCCTTCCTTCCTTCCTTCCTTCCTTCCTTCCTTCCTTCCTTCCTTCCTTCCTTCCTTCCTTCCTTCCTTCCTTCCTTCCTTCCTTCCTTCCTTCCTTCCTTCCTTCCTTCCTTCCCTCTCTCCCTTCCACACTGCCCCCCTCCAATTTTGATATATCTTGAGAATCAACGTCTGCGTGTCTTCATGATTGTGTAACATCGCACATTAACTGAAACTTTAACATCCAAATGCGAAAGTTCTACAATCACTGATAATAACAATAGATTATTGTGCATCTGGTGATAAATCAGGTCTATATTATATGCATATGTCCTCTTTTGATGTTTAACTATAAGTGTGTATAGAATAATATAGTTTAGTTTTACCAAGTTTTGTAGTCTTATTTTCTCCTCCTTTCTATTGCCTTTTTCTGTTTTGTATTCATTATCTTTTGTCGACTTCCTCCATAATGTTTTTCAAATAAATTTGTGCTCCAAACTAGTGCCCTATTGGCTTTCATGGTTCTGTACTTGGCAGGTGATCAAATATTTGCTGATTGCAGTGGTTTCTGGGTCTTAAGGCTTCCTTCTTGTGGCAATCATGATAATCAGAGTCAATGTCTTTACTTTGATCATCTTCCCATTTTTTTCATTGTTAATGGTTTGCTGAAAAGATTAGGTTGGAGATGTAACTGCACACAGTACCTTTGTCTCATCTTTACCCTTTCTTTCATTTTAGTTGTTGGTGTTGTCTACTGATCTATTTATTGGATAATCTGATAACAAAAAGGCATCGGATTTTGAAATGACTCCAGTAATTAATTACCACTTGCTTCCTGACCACTAAGATATGATCAATTTAATTTTCTTCTTGGTATTAATCTGTTCTCATCAAACCTAGTACCTTCTGCCTCTCTTCTCTGTAAAAGTATTCATGGAATATAGGTATGAGATTTCTAAGTAGTCTTCAAGCCTTTTGCATCTTTCATTTTTAAATTCTCAACCATATTTTCTACTATAAATTTTGCCATTTTCCTCCACCACCACCCCAACCCATTTTTTTATTGAAGTCAGTGGACATCAGGGTATTTTAGACTGATCATTCATTTACTGACTGACTACTTGCTGGTGACAGAACTCTTTAAGCTAAACGAGGCTGGTCTTTGTACAATAGACACATAATTTGTCACTGGCCTATTAACAAAGGTTTTCCATGTTCACAGAACCTGCCATAGCTTGCTCTTTGCTGCTACAGTGTTTGAGAGAATCCAGAGTCCTTCCATGCCATGCTGAGGTATCTGAGTAGGACTTTTATGGAGCCCTGAAATAGAACAAATGCCATTTCTCTCATATACACATTTACATCAAATTCTAGATTTCATTTGGGTGTTAAAAAGAACTAATATCAACCATTTTTTCTGGTTTCAAATTGTTCTCTTTAATGGGCATATTTTTAATATGTTTGGGTTTTTTGAATATTTGGTTTTTTGAATGTTTGTAGCACAAGATTGCACAAATTTATAATTGTGTTATTGAAATCAGTTAAGATCTCTAAAGTGTTTTGACATTTTAAAAATCAAAAGTATGTATATTAAAATAATCTCATCATGTAAATGTATAAATAAATATTACTCTTTTTAATGTGTTTTTCTTTTGGTCATATTTCAGGCATAAGAAGAACTTTGAATTTTCATACAAACAGCTTTTCAGATTATTACAAGATAAAAATTTTTCTATCCATCTCCATAGCCTTTATTGTTGATTTTTAAAAAATCTTTCATTTGTGTACTAAGAGTCTGACAGTTTAAGGGTCTGTTGATAAGTGATATAAAGCAGATCCCAAATGTAGGTTATTTTAAAACTTAATGGTTTACAATAAAAAAGAAAACTTAGTAAATAGTGTCAATAAGTCCTAAAACTTAATGCCCAGCTTTCACCAGTTTGCTTGTTAATTCTCTCTGATGATAACTTCATCATTGCTAACCAATTTCTTAAGGCTACCTTGGACTAACCTCCCCCATTCCCAAAATCTTTAGAGCCCATAAATAACCCATTGCAGCAATGATAAGTGTGTAGCCTGATCTTGGTGAGTGTTTTGCTTTTTTCTGTTAACCAGTTAACTTTTTTAAAAGTAGGTAAAACCATTTCGAGGGTGATATTTCAGGATTATAGGTTACTTTAGATATGTCTGTATAGTATGGATTTATATAGAAAACTTTCTGCTTATTTAAAATTAGAGATAATTTACTTTTTCTTTTAAACCCTTAACCTTCCATCTTAAAATCAATACTGTATATTAGTTCCAAGGCAGAAGAGCAGTAAGGTCTAGGCAGTAGGGGTTAAGTGATTTGTCCAAGGTCAAGCAACCAGGAAATAGAAATAATTTGCTATTGCCAGTTTTTGTATTGTGTGAGGTGAATATCTGTGTATAATAGAAACATGACTTGATAAAAAGCTGTTATGCTCAGTGACTTATGAACTACTATTTTTTTACTGTATATATTCTAATAAAAAAGTTTCTAAAAATTCACTTATTTAACAAACAGCATTGATAAAATTATTTTAAATCATATTCACAAATAATTATAATTTATAATTTTATTAGTTTCTAGAACTTACATTCTATTTTAAAAAATAATGAAACAACTCAGTCACATCTCTTTCACTGAAATATTATAACCAGTATTCAGTAGGATCTTAATTGACACAAACTTAACACATGTGAATTCAAGTACATGTGATTAGCAAACCAAAAAAAAAAGCCAGAAAAATAAAAATGTTATTACATACTAAATCTAAGCTATTTTTTCAGATAACCTAAAGACTTTCAGCAATTTGCCTAGCCACACTCATTTCTTGCTCTGAGAAGTGTTAGTGTGTCATTACATTGTTTTGTGTCAAACATTAGCTCCTATATCAGTCTTTTTCTGGAGGTCTCCCTTGTAATAAGTCTTGTCTGCATCAAAGCAGTGCTTTTCTTTGTTTCATTAACATTATTTAATTATTAATAATGCCCCAAAGTAAAAGAGTAGTGATGCTGGTAGCTCTGATAAGCCCAAGAAAAGTCATAAAATGCAAAGGTAATTTTGTATAAGAAATACTTATTAAATAATGGTCACTAGTATGCCTGATTTTCAATTTACATGAAAAGTCTTGGAAATAATTGATTGAGGACCTACTGAATAACTTATTTAAGTGTGAATAAAATGCTTTCGTACCATTAATAAATAACATTTAAAAGAACAAATATTATTAATTTTTTTCCATCAAGTTTGTTCTCTAAGTCTATGGAAGTTTATTTATTCTTCTTTGTAATAGTCCTTCAGATATTTGAAGATAGTTACCATTTCCATCTAAGCCTTTTCTTCTCAAGGCTAGACCTTTTGATGGATCATTGGCCATAAAATGTGGAATCTCCTCACCGTCCTTGTTACCTTAAGTCTGTATAAACTCCAGTTTGCACATTCCTGATTGGAGGTAGGATTAAGGGAGAAAACAAAGCTAAAGATGCTCTGAAATTTTGAGCTAAGAGGTCTGGGACCTTGATAATGCTTTTGACCTCACTAGTTTATCCTTATGGCCAATTCCTATAAAAAAAAAAAAAGTACACAATAACAAACTCTTTTACCTTAAATCCTCCAACTTAGATTCATTTGTATAGAGCACTGCCTTGGATCTTTATGAAAGCCTAAATGGGCAAAATAGGCACTAATTTCTTTGAAATTTCACATTTCCTTTTTCAGTTTTTAGGAGTACTTTGTTTTAAAGCCGAATTTAAAATAATAAAATAATTCTCTGCGAAGTTTGCATCTCATTCTAAAAATTATTTTTTTGTTTGACCTGTCTGAATGGCCACATATTTTTTGACTGAAATAATTTATTCTAGGCTATAGATAACCCCCTAAGTTTTTTCATTAAGCCACTTATGGATATTATCCTAGAAGAAAATGATAAGTTCTTTTCTTACCAAAATTATGATTTTCTTGGACATTTTAATTTCCTGTTTTTATAAACTATATTACATTTCAGCATTGACTGAACCATTTCAGTTAAAATAAATGGCTCTATATTCTGCTTCTGATTAGGAAACTTATTTATTTGATGTAGAATACAGAGGTGCAACTGTTAACAGCTACAAATTTGGTTGATTAAACTATGTGTAGACAAATTTATAAGAGGAATTGTTGCTTGAAACATTCCAGTGCCTTGACATATGAAGGTAGCTTGGCTATTTTTTAAAAACATTTTCCACTATTTCTTGCCAAGTAAAATAAGCATTTTTTGCAAAGCATTGACACACATTGAAGGTTAGAAGTGGTTAGTGTTTTATCAATCATACTGCACTGTCTTGAATCTCAGTAAACAGAGTGGTATCCATGTAGCCACCTGGAGATGTTGTCAGCCTTTGGATTGAATATTTATTTATTTTGAAAAGAATTCCAGATCTCTTTGTGACCAGTAGCAAGTCTCTGTGGGTTTATTAAGAGACACTTAGTAGCAATGGAAAAATAAGATTCTTCAGTGTAGATTTTCAGCTTATTGATAGCTCCCTAATGCTTGGAGTTTTTGATAATTGCAAATGGAGATAGCCAAGAAATAAAGGATGTTCTATTAAATTTTTTTTAATTTCTTTTTTCCACAAAACTGGTTATCTGTATATGCTATATTTTAGATTCCATTTTTTGAGGATGTGATGACATTTTTTCCCAATTTCATGTACAAACTTTTTTAAACATTCACTAAAAATTTTTTTTAGTTCCAAAAGGAAGGAAAAACTTCCTTTTTCTCTCCTCTGTCCCTGACATAGTAAGCAAATTGATAAAGGTTATATATGTGTGATCATGTAACCATATTTCTACATTAGTTTTATTGTAAAAGAAAACACTAAATTCACACGCAAAAAAAATGAAATGAGAAATAGTATGGTTTGATCTGCATTCAGACTCCATCAGTTCTTTCTCAGGAGATGGATAGCATTTTTCACTACAAAACCTTTGGATTGCAATATAGATCATTATATTAGCTTGGAATAGCTTCGCCATTTACATTTGATATTATACAGATTGCTATTACTGTATATAATGCTCTCTTGATTCTGCTCACTTTGCTTTGTATCAGTTCATGTAGGTCTCTTTTGGTATTTCGGCTGTCTTCCTGCTCTTCATTTCTTATAGCTCAATAGTATTCCATTACAATCTTATACCACAGTTTGTTTAGCTATTCCTTAGTTGACAGTCATCTTCTCTTTTTCGTTTTCCAATTCTTTATCACTGCAAAAAGAGCAGCTATAAATATTTTTTGTAAAAATAAGTCCTTCTTTTCTTTTCTTTTTTTTTTTAATTCTCTTTGGGATACAAACCTTATAGTGGTATTGCTAGATCAAAAAGTGTGCAGTTTTAGAGTCCTTTGGGCATAGTTCCAAATTGCTTTTCAGAATAATCAGATCATTTCACAACTTCACCAATAATGCATTAGTGTCCCAATTTTATTGCAATTCCTCCAGCATTCATCACTTTTCTTTACTATCATATTGGCCAATCTAATGGTTATGAGATGGTATCATAGGGTAGTTTTAATTTCCATTTCTATAATTAATAATGATTTAGAGCATTTTTTCATATATCTCTATCTCTATCTCTAAATAGCTTTGATTTCTTCATCTGAAAACTGCCTGTTCATATCCATTGACCATTTCTAAATTGGAGAATAGCTTGTCTTCTTATAAATTTCAATTCTCTACATATTTGAGGAATAAGGCCTTTATCAGAGAAATTTGCTATAATTTCCCCCCTAGCTTTCTGATTTCCTTCTATTTTAGTCACATTGGTTTTGTTTGTATAAAACCTTTAAAATTTAATAGAACCAATCATCCATTTTACATCTCATAATCTATCTTGTTTGACCATGAATTTTTCCCTTATCTATAAATCTCACAGTTGAAGTATTTCATGCTCCCTGAATTTCCTCATGGTATTTAAATTATGTACCCATTTTGACCTTATGTTTGTATATGTTAAGGGATATTGGTCTAAATCAGTTTCTGCCATTCTGTTTGCCAGTCTTCCCAGCAGTTTTTGTGAAATAATGAATTCTTGTCCCAGAAACTTGTATCTTTGTGTTTTTTTAAATAGTTGATTACTATGGTTATTTACTATTGTGTACCTACTCTCTTCCACTGATCCACCACTGTATTTCTTAGCTAGTACCAGATTTTTTTTTGATGATTATTGCTTTATAATACAGCTTGAAATGACATGGCAAATTCACATTTTTTTCCTTCATTAATTACCTTGATATTAAATTTTTGCTTTTATGGATGAATTTTGTTATATTTTTCCATCTCTATAAAATAATTTTGTTTGTAATTTGCTTGGTATGTCACTAAATAAGTAAACTAATTTGGATAGTTGACATTTTTATTATATTAACTTGACATACCCATAAGCAATTAATATTTTTCAAATTGTTTAGATTTACCTTTGTTTATATGAATAGTGTTTTGTAATTGTGTTTATTATAGTTCTTACATTTGTCTTGGCAGGTAGATTCCCAAGTATTTTATGTTGTCTATAGTTATTTTAAATGGAATTTCTCTCTATGTCTTCCTGCTAGACTTTTTTGGCAATATATTGAAATGGTGATTATTTATATGCATTAGCTTTATATCCTGCATCTTTACTAACGTTAATATTTCAGTTAGTTTTTTAGTTTCTCTAGGATTCCTTCAGAATATCTTTATATTATCTTCAAAGAGTGATAGTTTAGTTTCCTCATTGCAAATTCCAATTCCTTCTATTTCTATTTCTTATTTCTATAGCTAGTATTTCTAGTACAAGATTGAATAATAGTGATAACGGGCACCCTTGTTTCACTCTGATCTTGTTGGGAAGGCTTTTAGCTTATGCCCATTAGAGATAATGCTTGTTGACAGTTTTAGATAGATACTCCTTATTTAAAGGAGTCTCCACTTATTCCTATGATCTGTAATGCTTTTATAATAGGAATGAATGTTTTGTCAAATGCCTTTTCTTCATTTATTGAGATAATCTGTGATTTCTGTTAGTTTTGCTGCTAGTTTTTCTAATATTAAACCAGACTTGAATTCCTGGTATAAATCCCACCTGGTAATATTGTAAGATCCTTGTGATAAATTGTCATCTCCTTGGTAGTATTTTATTTAAAATTTCTTCATTAGTACCTGGTCTTTCAAATGAGGAGCAGGGTTTGGCTCATGTTGATTTGGACCTTCAATATGGAGCAATAGGGACTAATTCAAGGAAGGCTTCATAGAGAAGGAGACACTTGTGCTAAGTCTTGGGAAAAAAAAGAATTATTAAGAACTAGGGATAAAGAAATGAATTCCAGAGAGTATTTGAAAATCTTTTTGTAATTAAATAATTTTCCATTTTTAAAATTGATTTTCATGTTTTATTTATATTTTCCATTAATTTTTCTGAATTTTGAGATTATGGGATTAAGCATCATTTTCTCCATGATTCCTTTTGTCACAACCACTCCTTTTATGGTATCTTATTATATTTTTCCTATTTTCATTTTCCCATTTTATTTTATTTTTTACAAATTGAACTTATATGTCTTAAAAAAATTTTTTTTCCATGTTTAAATAATTCATTTTGTTTCCCTCCCCCCACCTGGATACAATAAGTACTTCCACTGTGTTATACAAATGTTATCACTTATACTTATTTTCCATATTATTCATTTTTGTAATAGAGCAATTTTTTAAAACCAAAACCCTCAATCATATATCCATATAAACAAATAGTAAGTCATTTGTTTTTTTCTTCAGTGTTTCTATTTCTACAGTTCTTTGTCTTGATGTGGATAGCATTCTTTCTCTTAAGTCCTTTGGGATTGTCTCGTACTAGCAAAAGTTCATTACATTGGATCATTCCACAATGTTTCACTTTCCATGTATAATTTTACCTTGGTTCTGCTCATTTCATCCTGCATCAGTTCATTGAGGTTCTTCCAGTTCACATAGAAATCCTCCAGATCATCATTCCTTACAGCACAGTAGTATTCCATCACTATTATATACAACAGTTTGTTCAGCCATTCCTCAATTGAGGGACAACCCCTTCATTTTCCAATTTTTTGTCCCACAAAGAGTGAGGGTATGAATATTTTTGTACAAGTAATTTTCCTTATTATCTCTTTGGGGTACAAATCTGGTAGTGGTATTGCACAATGAAAGGGTATGCATTCTTTTAAAGCTCTTTGTGCATAATTCCAAATTGCTTCTAGAATGGTTGTATTAATTCACAACTCCACCAACAATGAATTAGTGCCCTGTTTTTGCTACAACCCCTGCAATATTTTTATTTTCCTTTACTCTCATATTGACCAATATGCTAGGTGTGAAATGATACCTCTGTGTTGTTTTGATTTGCATTTCTCTAATCATAAGAGATTTAAAACACTTTTTCATTTTATTGATAGTTTGATTTTTTTTTAAATCTGAAAACTGCCCATTCCTGTCCCTTGACCATTTGTCAACTGGGGAATGACTTGATTTTTTTGTACAATTAACTTAGCTTCTTATAAATTTGAGAAATTAGACCTTTGGCAGAGGTTTTTGTCATAAATCCCCCCCCCCCAATTTGTTGTTTCCCTTCTAATTTTGATTGATTGCATTGTTTTTGTTTGTATAGAAACTTTTTAATTTAATGTAATCAAAATTATTCATTTTACATTTTGTCATATTCTTTATCTTTGGCTTCATCTTAAATTCCTTCCTTTCCAATAGATCTGACAGGTATACTATTCTATGTTCACCTAATTTGGTTATGATTTCCCTCTTTTTAGTTAAGTCATTTACCCATTCTGAATTAGTCTTGGTATAGTGTAAGATGTTGATGTAAATCTAATCTCTCCCATACTATTTTCCAATTTTCCCAGTCGTGTCCAAAAGCTGGGATCTTTGGGTTTATTGAACACTATCTTGCTGAGGTCATTTACCCTCAAGTCTATTCCATTCACCAACCTTCTCTCTCTTAGCCAGTACCATATTGTTTTGATGATCACTGCTTTTTAGTACAGTTTAAGATCTGGTACTTCTAGACCTCCATCCTTCACATTATTTCATTAGTTCTCTTGATTTTCTTGATCTTTTGTTCTCCCAGATGAACTTTGTAATAATTTTTTCTAATTCTATAAAAAAGTTTTTTGGTAGTTTGATAGGTATAACACTGAATAAGTAACTTAATTTAAATAGGTTTATCATTTTTATCATATTAGCTCCTCCTATGAGCTATGAGCAATTGATGTTTATTCAGTTGTTTAGATATAGTTTTATTTGTGTGAAGAGTGTTTTGTAGTTATGTTCATATAATTCCTGAATTTGTCTTGCCAAGTAGATTCCCAGATGCTTTATATTGTCTAGAGTGATTTTATTTTATTTTATTTATTTATTTTTTAAACCCTTACCTTCTGTCTTGGAATCAATACTGAATATTGATTCCAAGGCAGAAGAGTGGTAAGGGCTAGGCAATGAGGGTTAAGTGACTTGCCCAGGGTCACACAGCTGGGAAGTGTCTGAGGCCAGATTTGAACCTAGGACCTCCCATCTCTAGGCCTGGCTCTCAATTCACTGAGCTACCCAGCTGCCACCTACCTAGTACTAGTACTAGATTTTAAATGGAGTTTCTCTTTCTAAGAATTGCTGCTGGAGTTTTCCTGGAAACATATAGAAATGCTGATGATTTATTTGGGTTTAATTTGTATCTTGAAACTTTGATAAAGTTATTGATTACTTATTAAGTTATTGATTATTTCTACTAACTTTTTAGTTGATTTTCTTGAATTTTCTAGGTGTACCATAATATCATCTGCAAAGAGTGATAGTTTAGATTCCTTATAGCTTACTGTGAGCTCTTCAATTTCTTTTTCTTCTCTAATTGCTACTGCTAGCATTTCTAGTACAATATTATATAGTAGTGGTGATAATAGGTATCCATCCTTCACTCCTGATATTATTGGGAAGGCATCTAACTTATCCCCATTGCAGATGATACTTGCTGATGGTTTTAAATATATTTTGAGGAAAGGTCCTTTTATTTATATGTTTTCTAAGAATGGGTGTTAATATTTTGTTAAAAGACTTTTTCTGCATCTATTGAGATAATCATGTGATTTCTATTAGTTTGGTTGTTGATATGGTCAATTATGTAGATGGTTTTTCTAATATTAAATCATTCTTACATTCCTGGTATGAATTCTACCTGGTCATAGTGAACAATTCTTGTGATAATTTGCAGTTGTTTTTTAGCTAGTATTTTATTTAATATTTTTGTATCTATGTTCTTTAAGGATATTGGTCTATAGTTTTTCCTTATATGTTTTTTATCTTCCTGGCTTGGGAATCAGTACCATATTTGTATCATAAAAAGAATTTGGTAAGACTCCTTTGCCTATTTTGTCAAATAGTTTGTAGAGTATTGGGATTAATTGATCTTTAAATGTTTGATAGATTTCACTTGTGAATCCATTTGGCCCTGGGAATTTTTTCTTAGGGAATTCCTTGATGGCTGGCTTGTTCAATTTCTTTTTCTGAGATGGGTATAACACAGTGTCTCATGGAATGTGCACTATGAATTTTTTATTTTTTAAAATTTTAGAATAGTTTTTCCTTTTATGTGCAATAGGATATTTGAATTTTCTTGCCTCTCTTATTTTTTGTACATGTAACCAGTATTAATATTTTTTTTATTTTGCACTAAAATAAGTTTACAATATCCATTAGCCCTAATATCAGTGCATACCCAAATGCATTAGATTGTAGAAACCTGCCATCAATTGTTTAATATTATGTGGCTTTGACTAATAATTATGTCTGATTTCAGAAGAAGGGATCACAAAAGAGCCATTGTACAGTGCTAAGAAGCACAAGGTCAAGGAGACCAAATAATTCCAGTGGGATTGATGAGAATCTGTGCCAAGATAGAGGACTTGTTTTGGGACTTGAGGAAGCAGCTGTTTGACAACGTCAGATGCAGGATTTCCCCATGCCAGATTCAGATAAAGTACCTCTGTTTGGCTTCCATTTTGGCTCCTCTATCCCTGTGAGTAAAGGCAAAGTCATACCAGGGAATACCATTTCCCTTCTGCTTCTAAGTCTCTTTTCTCACTTTCATAGTGTGGCAATTTTCTGTAGTCCTAGTTGATGATTGGGTGAGTGCATATTGCTTCAATGGTCCTATAGGCTTGTGAGACGTAAATCACTTTATTGGGCCCTGATTCTAGGACCTGTTATGGGCTTATTCTTGCTTACTCAGAATTTTTGTATACAATTTGGTTTTTTTTTTAAATATGTTTTTGACTTTATTTTAACAATTGACTCATGTACCTTATAACTCAGCTAGGGTGATCTTGGTGCTGGTCAAAACTCTCCTAGGGGTGGGAGTGAATAATCTTTGTGATAACTTGCTGTAGTCTCTTTGCTAGTACTTGATTTAAGATTTTTGTATCTGTGTTTATTAAGGAGATTGATCTGTAGTTTTCTTTCTCTGTTTTTGGTCTTGTGTAATTAGAAAATCTTGAACCCTTGAATTTCATTTCCCAGAATCCTTTTCCCTTTGTCCACATAGAGTCCTATGCATATTGTTTTTAAGTTCTGTAACTCCTCCCTTTTCTCTCTTCTCTGGCAACCATGGCTGAGTTAGCTCCCTTTTTACTCTAGCTTTTTATTTTAGTTATTATTAATAAATTGTATTAAATATGATACTTGGAGTTATTGTATATTAATTTTTAAGCTTTCAGTCTTGGTTTGGGAATCAGTAACATATTTGTGTCATAAAGTGAATTTGGCAAGTCTCTTTCTTTGCTTATTTTGTCAAATAGTTTGTGTTGTATTGGGATTAGTTGTTCTTTAAACATTTGATGCAATTTGCTTGTTGATCCATCAGGCCCTAGGCATTTTTTCTTAGGAAAGTTTTTGATGGCTTGTTCAATTTCTTTTTCTGATATGGGATTATTTAAGTATTCTATTTCCTATTTTGTTAATCTTGGAATTTTATATTTTTGTAAATATTTGTCCATTTCACCTAGATTATCATATTTATTGCCATGTAATTGGGCAAAGTAGCTCTTAATAAATTGACTTAAGTTCTTCATTAGAGATTGCCCTTTTCATTTTTGATAGTGTTAATTTGATTCTCTTCTTTCTTTTTTTTTGATTAGATTTAACAGTACATTATCTAATTTATTTGTTTTTTTTTCCCAGAATACTAGCTCCTATTTTAATTTATTAGTTACATAGTTCTTTTATTTTCATTTTTATTGATTTGTCCTTTAATTTTTAGGATTTCCAATTTAGTTTTTATCTGGGTATTTTTAATTTGTTCTCCTTCTAATTTTTTAATTTGCAAGCCCAATTCATTGATCTCCTCCCTCTTTTTTTTTTTTTTGGTTGATATAGGCACTCATCAATGTAAATTTTTTCTTGAGTACTTCTTTGGCTGTATCCCATTGGTTTTGATATGTTGTCTCCTCTTTGTCATTCTCTTCAATGAAGTCAATAATTATTTCTGTGATTTGTTTTTTAACCCACCAGTTTTGAAGATTTAGATTATATAGTTTCCAATTAATTTTAAATTTTCCTCTCCATGGACCTTTATTAATTATAATTTTTAACACATTTTGATCTGAAAAATTTGCAATTATTATTTGTGCTTTCTGCATTTGTTTACAATGTTTCTCTGTCCTATATGGCCAGTCTTTGAATATGTACCATGTACTGCTGATAAGAAGGTATATTCCTTTTTATCCCTGTTCAGTTTTCTCCAGATATCTATTAACTCTAATTTTTCTAACATTTCATTCACTTCCCTTACTTCTCTCTTATTTATTTTTTAGTTCAATTTATCTAGTTCTGAAAGGCAAAGGTTTTGGTCTCTCACTAGTATGGTCCTACTATCTATTTCCTCCTTAAGCTTCTTTAGTTTCTCATTTAGAAATATAGATGCTATACCCCTTGGTGCTTAAATGTTTAGTAATGATATTGCTTCATTGTTTAAAGTACTTTTTAGCAAAATGTAATATCCTTCCTCATCTCTTTTAATTAGATCAATTTGTACTTTAACTTTGTCTGGTAGCATCATTAATATACCTACGTTTTTACTTTAGATGATGCATAATAAATTCTACTCCAGCCATATACCTTTAATCTGTGTGTGTCACCCTGCCTCAGATGTGTTTCTTTTAAACAATCCACTCTTCTCTCTGTTTCTGTTTTATGGGTGAGTTCATCCCATTCATATTCGGAGTTATGATTACTAACTGTGTATTGCCCTCCATCATATTATCCCCTTCAGATCCTGCTCTATTCCCTTTCACTCTGTTCCTCCTCACCAGTATTTTGCTTTTTATCACCCCTCCTAACTCCCCCTTCCATCCAATAACCTCCCTCTTTCTCTGTCTTATTCCCCTTCTACTTCTCTGTAGGGTAAGATAGAATTCTGTACCCCACTAAGTATATTTGTTTTTTCATCTCTGAGCCAGATACAATGAAAGTAAAATTTAAGCATTGCCAGTCACCATCCCTATCTTCCCCTCTCGATAATGATTTTTCACACCTCTTTATGCTATATAATTTACCCTATTCTATCTCTCCCTTCCCTTTTCTTTCATTGCAATCCTCTCTTTCACCCCTTGATTTTTTTACATATCATATCAGATACAACATATATAATTTCATATAATATTTACATGTGTATCATATAATCATATATACATCATTTCATCATCATAAGCTTGCTTCTAATTTTGAGAATTATAGATATCCTCTTTCTATATGGACATTAAACATTTTGACCTTATTGAGTTCCTTAAATTTTCTCTTTCTTATTTACCTTTTTGGTCTTCTCTTGGGTTTTGTGTTTGAACTTCAAATTTTTTGTTTAGGTCTGACTTCTTCCTCAAAAATGCTTGGAATTTTCTTATTAAATGTCCATTTTTCTCCCTGAAAGAATATACTCAGTGTTGCCAGATGGATGACTCTGGGATGCCTTACAGACATGTAGACCTGGATGTTTTGTAGACATATTAAACTCAACATGTCAAAAAGTTATTATCTTTTCCCAAAACCCTCCCCTCCTCCCACCTTCCTATTACTGTAGAGGGTACCATCTCCCCATTGTAAGGGGTAAATTCAGGTTTTTTTTTAACTAAATATAAATTTAGTTGGTCCCAAGGATTAATTCAAATCCCAATAAAAATACTCAAGTCACTTTGGTAATTTTATGGTGGTTTAATTAATATAGAGGGAAGGGATTAAAAAGAAGAAAGAGTGAAAAGGGTATAAGATTTCTCTAGCCTAGCTTGAGCCAAGGGGAGTTCAGAGACCTTCCAGCCATGAGGCCCCCTCCAAGATGAGGGGCCTCCTAGGAGGATGGCTTTTTTAGGAAAGGTAAAGGAAAAAAAAAGGAATCAGCCTAAACTCTGAGAGAGCTCAGGGAAGATGCCTCACCTGATCCACGCCAAGACACCAAGATGCCAAAATGCTGCCATGAGCCAAACCTGGACAAGAGCTGTAGGCATGCGAATATACCTAGCACCCTGCCACCAGCCACATGTCCACTGCGAAAAAGGGAGTGGAGAGAGGAAATGATGCAAAATATATAGACCGTTTTTTACATCACTTCCTGTGTCTCACATGTACCAATGGTAGCTTAAACTTGACTTAAGACAGTCCAGGGGGTCTGTCAGTTGTTTCTGATTTGTCATTTGCTAGTACATGTCTGTCATAGGCCATCCTTCTCAACACTTAATTCTTAAGTAGGGGGTATAGACATTCCTATTTGTTATACTAAGCATGGTGGAGTAAATCTAAAATTCACACCATGTCCCTCAGGTTCATAGCATAATTGTCATCTACTTCTCACTATCTTGCACTGCCACCTTCCATATTCAGTCTTTTGCCAAGACCTGTCAATTTTACCTTTGCAACAACTCTTAAATACATCTACTTTTCTACTCTTAACATGCTTTCACTCTAGTGCAGATTTTTATTGCTTCACATTTAGACTATTGCAATATCTGGTGGGTCTGGCTGCATAAAGTGTCTCTCATCCCTCATTCAGCCACCATAGTGATTTTTCTAATGTGTAAGTCTGACAATATCACCATCCTTCTCAGTAAATTCTAAAGCCTCCCTATTGCCCCCAGGATAAAAAAAATGTTGTTTGACATTCAAAGCTTTTAATGAACTAACTTACTCTTACCTTTCTAGCCTTCTTAGACTTTACTCCCTGCTATACCCTTTGTTCCAGTGATACTGGCCTTCTCACTGTTCTAATAGCAAGGTTTTCCATCTCTTAGTTCATGGCATTTTCACTCTCTTGACTGTCCCTCTTCATGGAATGCCCTCCTTTTTTTTGTCTGTTGTCTTTCCTCACTTCCTTTATGTTATATCCAAAATCCATCTTTCACAAGAAACCTTGCCCTCTTCTTTTTAATATTAGTTCCTTTCCTCTGCTAATTATTTCCTAATTATCCTGTAGTCTGTTTGTACATTTTTGTTTGCTCATTATCTCCCCACTTTTAGATTGTAAATTCCTTGAGGACAGGGACTCTCTTTGCTTTCTTTTGTACCTCCAGCACTTAGCAGGTACCTGAAACATAGTAGGTGCTTAATAAATAAATATTTATTGGCTGCCCAGAAGAGAGAGATCATTTAGTGGTGATTATTTAGCCATAGGGGTAATAGAAGCTGGTAGATTAACAGCACAAAGAAAGGCCAAATAGTTCCTGACCTCTAGAGAGAGAATGTAAGTACTTGACTACATACAAGAACTTTAGAGAGTTGATGAGAGGTAGTCTCAGTAGAGACCTAGAATAGCCTCCTGAAAAATGTAGAATTTGATTTCAGACTTAAACGATGTCAGAGGAACAGAGAGATAAAGGCGAGAAAAAAGAGAATTACAAGAATGAAAGATAAATGTTTTGTTTGATGACTAGCAAGTGGGCCAGTGTAGCTCGATTCGAGTGTATATTGGGGATCAAAGTCAATCAGTTAACTGGAAAGGTAGGAAGAGGCTAGGTTTTTGATGAGCTCTAAATTTGAAACAGAGGACTTTATATTTGAAGTTGAACAGAATTTTCTTTCTTTCTGGTTTTCCCCCCAGAATTATCTTTCTTAAGTATGAATAGAGGAAGAGTTAGTGCCCAAAATTTAGAGAAAATCAGAGGTAATTGCATGAAATGGAAAGACTTTTGCACAAACAAAATTTATAGAGTGATAAGAGAGATAATCAACTGGCAAAAAACCTTTTCAATAAGTGTTTCTGAGCAAGGTATTTTATATAAAAAATATAGGGGACTAATTTAAATATATAGGAACTAGAGCCATTACCAAAAGATAGCCAGAGGACCTGATCAGGTAGTTCTTGAAAGAAAAAAAAAAGGAGGCTATATTTAACAAATGAAAAAAAAATGATTTAATAAGAGAAATAAAAAATTAAATACTTTTTTAGATTTCATTCCATACCTACTGTGTTGGCAAAGATGACAAATAAAGAAATCATCAGTTGTTAGAGGGGTTGTTAAGTTGAGTCAAGTCAAGTTATTAAGCACTATGAGAATTATTTATTAAATGACTGTTGTAATTAGAGAAATGGGCACAGATAGAAGAAATAATATGCAAAGCACGAAGAGCTCAAGAACACATGGAACCCAGACTCATGGGGGAGGAGAGAGAGAGAGAATTCCATGGAAGCTTGAGGAAGGGATAGTTGGACCCCAGGTATTCTGGTTGGGAATGGTTTGAAGACAAATCACTTCATCTTCTTTCTGGCTATTACCTTTCTACCTCTAACTTGAGTTGAAGAAAAATATAGTCTTGCCCAGAAAAGACCCCAGCAGGGTTACTGCTATCTTCCCACAAGGGAAGAAATTTTTCCGTTTTGAAGACACTTACATGAAAGCCTTCAACAAGTGATATAACTAGAATTAGGGAAAAACCGCTTTCCCTCTCTCCCAGTTTCCTCCTTATTTCCTACCCCCAAGAGAATAAATAGATATTTTAAACTAAAGAAACTGTTCTGAAGGTTGTTGTATCTAGAGGGAGGAACTGACTTACCATCTGTGAGACAAACTTCATTAGGTTGCTTAGTGAGGAGAGCAGGAAGTGAAGGAGGTGCTTTGAAATCAGCTTCCTTCCTTAAAATTGCTTCCTGGGGTAACATCTTTTGATTTCCCTTATTATCTCTCACTAATTTCCATCTCTATTACACTATATTATAAAGAAAAGCAACTGTGACTTACCATAATTCTTAAAGATCTGTGATATGGCATACTTCCTGGTATTTGAGAAAAAAGCTGGATTGCCATAATAATGAAATTGAAAAAAAAATTGTCTTGATACATTCAGTACAAGTTAGAGATGAATAGGAATGCATGATTATTTTATTTTTATTTTTATTTTTTTAAAAAACCCTTACCTTCCATCTTGGAGTCAATACTGTGTATTGGTTCCAAGGCAGAAGAGTGGTAAAGGCTAGGCAATGGGGGTCAAGTGACTTGCCCAGGGTCACACAGCTGGAAAGTGTCTGAGGCCAGATTTGAACCTAGGACCTCCCATCTCTAGGCCTGGCACTCAATCCACTGAGATACCCAGCTTCCCCCTCATGATTATTTTTTAAGGATTACATTAGTACTTGTACTGGTGAAAGAGGTAATGCTGACAGGTGTTTGCCAGTTGGCTGCAGGTGAGAAGTAAATTTTCTCATTCTTGGATTTAATTGGAAAAGTGTTCTGACTCCTGTTGAGGATATAATTCAAGTAAGTGGTAGGTAGTGAGTATGAGAAATAGGAATCCAGTGATGAGTAGAGTCCTTCAGGCTTACTCAATTATTCTCTTCTTGAGGGGTGACATTATCCACAGAGGAATCAGAAGGTACCTGGATTTTAACTACCTGAGTAATTTGATTTTGGCTTTCAAGATACTATTTTCTCATTTTAGTTCAAGTGCCTCTGTTTCCAGATGACTTATCTTAATTTTTAAGTTCTTTTCCCAATTGTCTTCAGCCTCTCTTAGTTGTGTTTTGAGTTCTTCCACAGCCTGTATCCAATTCGCTGGGATTTCTGATTTATCGTTTGCAGATCTCTCCCCCTCTGTTCCATTTGCTGAGTAGAAGCTGTCTATTGTATTTTCTTTCTTCTTTTTCTGTTGTTTGCTCAAATTCACCCCTTCTTTACTCCCTGTATTTGTCTGTGCTCTTGGTCTTCTCATTTTTTTGGGGGGGGGGCTTCTATCAGTCTCCCCTCTTGGAGCTTTAACAGAAGATCTCTCGGTGTAGTCTCTGGGGGAGGGTTGTTGGGGGGTTTGAGCTTCCCTGTCCTCTGGAGGCTTTTGATTGGCTTAAAGTCCAGCAGTCAATGAGGATGGGTGTGGAGCCTGGGCTTCCCTGAGTTCTGGAGACTTTTGATGGGATTAGGTTCAGCTTAGTTGGGCTGGTTGTGCTCTGAGTCCTAAACTTCCTGGAAGGCTGGAGCAAATATGGAGGATTTCCAAAGCTCTGGCCAGGGTGCCAGGTCTATGCTCTCTCTCTAGCTCCTTCCCCGCCATCTGTGTTGGACGCTCTGAACTTGGCACAGTCCTGCTCTCAAGCTTTGCCTTTTCGACCAGCACCTTTGCCCACCCAGAAGTTCCCGCTGCTGCTGGAATCTCAGCGCTCTGGGTGGGAGGGGGGATGGGTCCTGGGACCTTCCTTTTGTCTTCCCCTTAAATCCGAGTGTTCTCAGATTCTGGCTTTTTGGGGGGGGGGTGTACCTTTTGAATTAAGTCCAGCAGGAGGGTTCCTTGGCTCTGTCTTGTTGTTAAGTTTGGTTTCAGTCCCCTAGGAGCATTCAGTTTGTGATCTGTAAGGAAGGGTTTTCAGAGGTCTGAACTTCTGCTCCTTCTAGGCCGCCATCTTGACTCTGCTCCCTACCTGAGTAATTTGAGAGACTTCAGTAGAAGTTTGAACAACAGCCTAAAGAGTCATTGGGATATTGGCTATTGAGGGTATGGCTGATAGGGATCAATGCTCAGTGAGTTGGTTCTATGCCCCTTCCCTACACTTCTACTCCCTGTGACTTCCTTATATCAGGAACAGATCCCTCTTTTTGGGAGCTCCCATCTGAGTGGCATCAGGCTTTAGCTATGGGTCTCTGCAGCCATACTACCATAGACAATTGGGCAGATTAGCTGGAGAAATTTGAGTGGAATATTTGGGCAATCTCAATGGATATCTAGGAAAATATGGTTACCCACTTAAATAGGTACTCTGAGAATGAAGAGAGGAGGCGCTTTGCCTATTTCCACTTTAGTTTTACAGATAATGATTATGCCCTTTTCTGTAAAGAAATTTGGGTGTGTGTATCTCTCAAAAAATGAGTTTAAAAGAAGATGATTGATTGTCAGCCTGGTAAATAAGCTATTAGTGAAAATGCCACAGTATCTGAGATCAGAAAAGGAATTTCTTTCAGCTCCACCCAAATTTAGATTATTAGCCCATCCCATTTAGTTGCTCTAAACCATGGAAGTCTTATTCAGGCTTAAGGAACTCTTAGGAGGAGGGTGAGACTGAACAGAAATGACTTTGACCATTGAGTTGGTGGTGCCTTGAGAAAGTCATGATACTTAAAGAATTTTCCTTTTACTTGGTATGACATAGGTAATTGGTTTAATCATACTTTTACCCTAAGAAATAATTCCATTACAACTTTGCTTGCTTAAATTATCTAATAGAACTCGCTGCTGACAGGGTGAATAGAGATTTGTGGTTAGAACTGGTTTTTATAAGGCTTGTTTCCATTCATTTATGTTCTGGAACAATTTGAAAAACTCTAGGAAATTCCTATACAAAATAGTGCAAAGAAAGAATGATTAAAAATTGGCCAGAAAGAATGAATTCTATTTATTAAAGTATAAATCAGTCTGATTTATGTAAAGATATATGTTATGGTTTCTTAAAATCTTAGTTTGTTAAATACATATAAATTATATGCAATAAAAATCTTTAACTATATTTTAATACTTTATTTTTAAATGCCTTTATTATCTGCCTCTTCCATAGACCTCTTCCTCCCCCTCCCCCAATTCCTGCTGAAGAAGAAAGAAAAGAAAAAAAAAGAAAATCCATATTATAAACTCATTCTGGCAATCCAAAATTCTCACATTGACTATACTCAAAATGCATTTTTTCTCTGAATTTTAAGTTTATCACCTTGGTGGCAATAGATTAGTTTGTTTCATCTTCAATCTCCTAGACTGATTTATTATTTCATTGACCAGAATTCTAAAGCCTTTCAAAGTTTTTCCCCTCTGTATTGTTATTTCCTTTGAAATTATTCATTTCATCATTTATTGTAGCACAACCATATTATATTACATTCATATAGCATTATTTTTTAGCTATTCCCTTAGAGTATAACAATCCTTTAAGTCCCAATTTTTGCCAATTGCTAAAAGATTGCTATATATATATATTTATATATATATAAATATATATATATATATATATGTACATATAGGTCCTTTTTCTTTTTCTTTGCTCTCTTTGGGCTATTGGCCTAGTAGTGGTGTAGCTGGGTCAAAGGGTATGCACAGTTTACTAAATGTTTTGACATAGTTCTATAATACATTCTATAATGACTGGACAATTCTCAGGTCCATCAAAAGGCTATTAATGTGTCTCCCCCCCCGCCCCCCATACACACACAACCTATCTAGCATTTGTCATTTTCCTCTTTGGGTCATCTTTCCCAATATGAAGGTGTAAGGGGTAACTTCACAGATGTGATATTTTTCTCATGCTCAACAGCTTGGATTTCTGCCTTTGAAAAGTGTTTTTTTATTTCCTTTGGCCATTTATCTTGTGGGGAATAGTTCTCTGTTTCATAAATTTGAATCAATTTCTTGCATATTTTGGATATAAGACCTTTTATCATAGAAACTTTCTGTAAAGATTTTTTCCCCATTTAACTATTTTGCTTCTAATTGTAACTATATCTGTTTGTTTAAAAACTTTTAAGCATAATCAGAATTGCTTATTTTATCTTGTCTGATTCTTTCTATTGCTTGTTTTATCTTGAACTTTCCCCCTCCTCACACATATGGGAGATCATTTCTTCATTACTCCCCTAATTTATGATATGACTGTTTATATTTAGGTCATCTATTAAATTTTAAATTTATGTTAGAATACGGTGGAAGATGTTGAGCTAAATCTAACTTCTTAACAGATTGCTGTCCAGTTTTTCCAAAAGCATTAATCAAAATAGTGAGTTCTTTACTCAATAACTAGAGTTTTTTAATTTACTGAATACTATGCAACTGTTTACTTACATGTATTTTATTCTTATTGATAAACCTCTCTTTTTTTAACAAATACTAAATCATTTTAAAAATTAATGCTTAGTAGTACAAATTAAGATCTTGGATTGATAGGTACCTTCTTACCCATTTTTTTTAAACTTTTGAGTTTTTTGACTGTCCTATAGGAACTTTATTTTTTCCTAGCTTTATAAGATATTGCTTTCATGGTGCAGCACTGAATAAGTGAACTAATTTAGGCAGCATTATAATTTTTATTTCATTAACTTAGCTTACTCATGAGAAATTAATGTTTTCTACAAACTAGGTGTGTCTTTGTTTATACAAAGAGTGTTTTATAGTTGGCGTCATATAGTTCCTGTGTGCTTGCTAGAAATATTTCTTAAAATAACTTTTGTATTATTTTAGATGATATTTCTCTTTTTAATTTTTCCTCTTTGGTTCTCTAACTATCATATGGATATGCAAGTAATTTATGTGGATTTATTTTATTTCCTCCTTTGCTGAATTTATTATTTCAATTAATTTTTTCGTTGACTAAGTAAATCATCTCATCATCAGCAAAAGTCAATAATTTTGTTTCTGCTTTGCTTATGCTTATTACTTTTATTCCTCTTTCTTTTCTTACTGTTAAAGCTGGCAATTCTAGAAATTATGCTAAATAGTATGGTGATAATGGCCATCTTTGCTTTACCCATGATCTTATTGTAAAGATCTCTAACTTTTCTCTTATATATGTTTGCTCTTGGATTTTGATAACGACAATTTACTCTATTAAGGAAAAGTCCATTAATTCCATTGCTTTCTATAGGTTTTTAATAGAAATGTTAGGTATTGTCAAAAGCCCTCTATTAATATAGTCACATTGTTTTTATTCTTCCTTTTATTAACATGTTTTATTATGTTTATAGTTTTTCTTTTGTTGAATCACCCTTGCATTCTTATTATAAATCTAATGTCACAAAGTACAATCTTTCTGAAATGGTATTGTAGCCTACTTGCTATTTTTTCTTTAAAATTTTTTATGTCATTGGTCCATTATGCATATGGTCTGTAGTTTTCTTTTCCTGCTTTGTATGTCCCAAATTTAGGTATCATGATCATGTTTATATCATAGAAGTAGAAAGGTTGCCTTCTTTTCTTTACATTGCAAACAGTTTAGGTATTATTAAAATTATTTATTGCAAACAGTTTAGCTATTATTAAAATTAATTATTCTTTGAATTCTTGTTAGAATTTACTTGTAAATCAATCTTCTCTGGGAATGTGTGTGAGTGTGTGTGTGTTGGGTGTGTATCTTTGTGTATAGAAGTGAGTTCCTTCATTTAATTTCTTTTCCTGATATTGAGTTATTTAAATGTTTTTTGTAAATATTCATTCATGTCCCCAAAAGTTCTCAGTATAGTTAGCATACAATTTGGTGAGATTATTTCTGATAATTTCCTTTATTTCCTCTTTATTATGTTTTGTTCTCCTCTTTCACTTTTGAAACAATTTGATTTTCATGTTTTTAAAGAAAATAAAATTAAGTGATTGCTTATTTTATTATTTATAAAACCCATTTTAATGTTTTATTTTATTATGTCAATGATGTTTTTCCTTTTATTTTCTTTAATTATCAGAATTTCTACTTTTTGCTTAGAAATTTTTAATTTGTTGCTGTTTGAGTTTTTCTTTTGTGATCCCAATGTTTTAATCTATTTTTTAATCTTTTTTAATGAAGGTGTTAAGAGATGAAATTTCCACTCAGAACTGCATAAGTTGTCTCACATAAATTTTGACATATTGTCTAATTAATTGTCATTTTCCATAATGAAATTGTCAAATGTTTTTACAGTTTTTTCTTTAAAACACCAATTCTTCAGATTTATGTTATTTAATTTTCAGTTATTTTTCAATTCTTTATGTGCCCTTTGTTGAATATAACTTTTATTGTATTTTGTTCAGTAAAAATATGTTTAGTGTTTCTTTTTTTTCTTCATTAATTTAGAGAGTTCTTTACATCTTATTACATGGTCACTTTTTGTTCCATGTATAGCTGAGAAGCAGGCCAATTCCTTACCATCGCCATTCGCTGATCACCTGCAAGTGATCATCTTCTTTACTCCCTCTCTCCCTTCTTTCCACCCTCTTTTCCTCCTTCTCTCCTTTCCCTTTCTTCATCCCTTTGTTCATTCATTCTTTCATTCATTCCTTCCTTCCTTCCTTTGTACTTCCTTCCTTCCTCCCTCCCTCTCTTCTTTCCCTTCTTCCCTCCTTTCCCTCACCTTCTGTCTTAGATATGATATTGCATATTGCTTCCAAGGCAGAAGACCAGTAAGTGATAAGCAATGGGAGTTATGTAACTTAGCTAAGAAGTATCATAGATCAGATTTGAACCCAGGATTTCCTTTCTCTAGGCCTATAACACTATCCACTTAACCATCTAATTGCCCCTTCATTTCATAGGTCTTAAAGGGGTATATTATGGTTGCCCATAGTTTTATAGTCTATTTCTTTTTCCAAATCAATTAAGTTTTCCTTTAGGTATTTAGAAACTATGCCATGTTATTTTATATTAAGTACTGATATTAATTTGTTGCCTATGATGGTTTTAGCATTATATAGTTTCCCTACTTATTTCTTTTTATAATTCTATTTATTATAACCATATAACATAATGAATAATAACTGATATTTATGTAGTGCCTAAAGATTTGCAATGGGATTTACAAACATTAACTCTTTTCATTCTCAGAATCCATGGAGATGCAGATATATTCAATTATTATCCACATTTTTTTTCCATATGGGAGAACTGAGGTAGACAGAGGTTAAATGACTTGGACCACATCTCTATTAAGGATCTTAAGTCAAATTTGAATCCTGATCTTCTGATCTCTAGGTCCAGCTTTCTATTCACTTTATCTGAAAAATATGATTGTTCTTCATGCATTTTTTCAGTTTATTTGAAGTATGATAGATTTTTCTTCAACTACATGTGAATTTTTTGTATTTCAAATGGATTTCTTGTAAATATGTCAGATTTTGCTTTCTAAAATCTAAAAAAAAAGAGAATTTGCTATCCTCTCCTATTCATAAATTCATCCTATTTATATTCACCATTATGACTGTTAGATATATATTTCTTTTCATCCTGGTTTCTTATAGTTTTTCTCTCTTTGCTCCCATCCACATTTACCAATGTGAAAAATATACTAATAAAAAAGAGAAAGTTTGTCTGACGTGTTTGATTTATAAACAAAAGAGTCAAGGACAGCTTATATAGGGAAAACTAAGTATAATCCTATATTTTTAATAGGTTTTTAATAGAATAGAGGCATCCCAAGCATTCTTGATAATAAAAAAAAGGAAACGAATAGACATTTAGAAATGTAGATTCTTGGAATCCTAATTTGGGTCCTAGAACTGAATGTAGAAGTCTATAGGTGATTCTTCTGAACTCTTTTGAAATTGGTGCATTTCTAACAACTACAAAGTTGTTTGAGTCAGATCTAAGCTCTCCTGTCCTAACATACCAACATCTTCTCTTAATCCTTAATTGAATAAAAATATATATTTTAATTTATCCCCTTGATATCTTTCATAGTAACTTGTTTCCTCATGGCATTCAGTGTTTTTCTTGGTTTGATTATTTCAGTGGTCTTATTATAAGTGCCTCTTTGATAGGACAGGGTTCCTCAATTGAATGATGTAGTTAGGAATTGCCTGGTCCAGAGTATGGTGGACAAGACTACATCTCATTTCAGGGACTCTAGGACTGCTCCAATATTGGGCTCTTCCTGGGAGCTTTCTCTTGCTATAGGCCTCTGGGACATTCCTCTTTATGAACTCTACAGTGTTCCTCTGTATTCTATATCCTACCTGTATGAGCTTGTCTATTTTAAAGTCTCTGAAGGATTTCTGGGAGCCGCTCTAGATACCAAAGCTGAGTACAAGAGTCTACAAGTGATTTTTTTTTAAACTTGTCATCATTTTTTCACCCCTATAGGATTATTCTTAGTTTCGCTAGGTAAACTATTCTTGGATAAATTCCTCATCCAAATAATAAGGGAACTAGAATACTTTTTCTGAAGTTCTTTTGAGCTTTAGGTCTATGCTCCTATGATCCTAAGTATTCTGTCTTCTTTTTCCCTAACATTTTGAAAATGATTTTATAATCTAAGTCAAATCAATTATTAAATGTTTCTCATGTTCCAGTCATTGTGCCAAGTTCTCAGGATACAGTGAAAGGCAGAAATAGTTCTTGCCCTTAAGGAGTACACATTATAATAGGGGAGACTGCATGCAAACTGCTCTTAGAAATATATATATGTATACATACATACATATATATATATACATATATATATATATATATATACTGTGCAAATTACAGGTAATTTCATAGGGAATTGAGCAAGTGTTGATTAAAGGGAAAAGACCTTTTATAGAATGTGAAATTTTATCTGAGACTTTATGGGAGCCAAGAAAGCCAGAAGGTAAAAATGGAATATTTCATTTAAAGACAACAGTCAATGAAAAGGCATTTGGCTTGTGATGGAGTGGTATGTGAGATGAACATAAAGGAAGTTAGTGTCACTGGATCATTGAGTATTTGTAGGGGAACAAAGTCTAAGAAGTCTAGAAAGGCAGCAAGAAAATACTTTTGAAGAGCTTAATAAAAAAAGTCAAGTGGTTTCATGTTCAATTCTGAGGGTAATAAGGAGCCATTATAGTTTATTTAGTGGGAGAAAGGATGCAACATGATTAGATCTGTGCTTTAGGAGTATCACTTTGGCAGTGTGTATGGAGGATTGACTAGAATGGTGAGAGACTTAAATCAGGGTAGCCCAATCATCAGACTATTGTAATACTTTAGGCATGATATCATGATGATTTGACAACAAATTAGAAATGGGTACTAGCAAGAATCCGAAGTTGAAGATGATCCTTAATGGGATGCCTTAAGGATGTTTTTTTTTAAAGGTTGAAATGTTTATTTAAAATCAACAATTTTATTGTTAAAATTTTAACATTGGATAAAAAATTTAAAACATATGAAAAGTTTAAATATGATATCAGCTGCCCCCCCAACTCCTGCAGCAGAAAGTGATGCACTTCTCCTGCACCCCTTGCTAGTTCTCCTCAACCTTCCAGTCCTTTCAATGGCAGCAGCAGGGGTGGTATATCTTGACTCAAATAGGTGATTGATGAAAAGGATTCCTGGAAAGTGACCATTTTGGAAGAAATCCTTCAGGAAAGAGAAACAAGAAACAAGAAAAGAAGGCAGAGATAAGTGCATTAAAAATTCTGGTGATCAGGATATCCAGAAAGATTCCCTCTAAGAGGAGAAGCTTAGAGATCAACACGTGAAGAGAACAATTTAAGAATTCACCTCACTGGAAGAAGATGCAATGGAAGATAGGGGGAAAGAAGATGACTCATTGACCATCAGACCACCCTAGCAAGTGTCATAATTAGTAAAAAGCTCATCATGGGAAAGATGAAAAAAGGAAAGAAAAGAAATGTTTCTACTGAGGAAGTATTAATCCCTTCCTCTCTTTTCCTCCCTCCCTCCCTCCCTCCCTCTCTCCCTCCCTCCCTCTTCCTCCCTTCCTCCCTTCCTCCCTCCCTCCCTTCCTCCCTCCCTCCCTCCCTTCCTTCCTTCCTTCCTTCCTTCCTTCCTTCCTTCCTTCCTTCCTTCCTTCCTTCCTTCCTTCCTTCCTTCCTTCCTTCCTTCCTTCCTTCCTTCCTTCCTTCCTTCCTTCCTTCCTTCCTTCCTTCCTTCCTTCCCTCTTTCCTTCTTCCTTCCTTCCTCTTCCAAAGTCTCTGCTCTTAAGGAGCAGGAGACACATTCAAACAAGTTAATACAAATGTAATATCTGCAAGATAAACTGGAGATTATCAACAGAGGGGTAGATGTTTGCATTAAGGGTAATCAGGAAAGGTTCCTTTTAGAAAGAAGGTAGGATTTTAGCTGGGACCTGAAGAAAGTTAAAGAAGCCAAGGATTAAAGATGGGGAGAGAGGGAAAGCATTCTAGGGAAGGCATGGGAGGACAGCTGGTCAAAATTCTTGGACTTAGGAGGAAGAGTGGTCTGTGTGAAGAATAGCAAAGATGCCACTGTTATTGGGTTTGTAGAAGAGGGGTGATGATACTAAGGTATATAAAGATTGGAAAAGTAAAAGATGCCAGGTTATTAAGAACTGTATAAGTCTGAGAAGGTTTTATATTTGATACTGGAGGTGATAGGGAATCATTGGAAATTATTGAATGGGGGAGGTATGTGTAAAATGGTCAGACTTTTTGCCTTAGGAAGCTGAGTTTGACAGCTGCTTGAATGATAGATTGGCATGGGAAGAGATTTAAGGTAGGGAGACCAATCAGTAGTATTACAATAATTGTCTAAGACTTTGCAATATTCCAGGTATTAGGACTACTGGATGGTAGCCGTGTCAGAGGAAAGAAGGGGACATATGTGAGGTATTACAACTCTAGAACTGACAGGATTTGGCAACAGAATGACTAGAGGTATGTGTGAGAGAGTGAGGAATCAAGGGAGGTGCCTAGGTTTTGAGCCTGCATGACTGGGAAATATGGTGGTGCCTTGGACTAAAATAGGAAAGGTAAGAAGATCTACAGAATATTTTGAATCTTTTGTTATATGTGACATCTCATACTTTGGGAGACTGAACTCATGAGTAGGATTTTAGGCATAGTTCAAAGAAATACTACATTTATATCTTGAACACCTGTAGTATCACAATGTCTCGACACATTTTGAAGAATGTTCTTATTAGCAAAATGGATAGGTTATATTTGTGGGAATTTTTTCAGTAATAAGTGACTTCTTTGTTCCCTATGATCCATACAGTTCTGGTAGTATTCCATGTCAGGAAAGGATAAAATACCAGTGAAAGACTTTGGAATATATTTTATTTTGAAGAGATTTTTTTTTCCCTAAGACTGAGAAGAGAGTTCTATTGAGGCATCAATAAATTATTTTACCTAGGTCACATAATATCAGATAGAACCAGAAGTAGACTTTTTGGCCTTGTGATTTCCAATCTTATGTATTATTCAGTAGAATTATTTGACCTTTCTCTTAGTAGAGTTACACACAGTTGACATTTTTAGGGTAATGGTTGAAAGTATGTGCATGTGTCAAAGTGTTCCACTGTTGAGTTATTCTTTGCTTTGATAGAGCAGGGATTGGAGGGCCCTGAAGAAATTAGAAAAACAGTCAAACTTTATTTAGTCTTCTGGGTTCAGTAAGTGAAAGACTTGTTCAAAAGCTTATTTATTTACAATGGGTTACCTTTTGCCTTTTGATATTTAGCCCAATGATTCAGAAGGGATTTTGTTCAGAGTTCCACTGACATTGAGAAGTGTGGTGAAAATTGGTTTCATGAAGGCTACATAGGGAAAATAAGATGTTTTTAATTTTTAAAATATTATAATATTGGACCATGTTGAGAGAGTCTGTTTCAGATGACTGAAAAATTGCTATTTTTTCCCCATGTAGCCTTCATCTGGCATTTGTGCTGCCTTTTTACTATGAGCAGCCCTTCAGATTTGGCCAAAATTTTAGAGCTATCCGTTTGTGGGATTCATGTTATTTTTAAAAGCAACTATATTTTTCTCATACCTCATATTAGGCATATCCTAAGATACATTTAAAACCCGGATTTATGTTTAATTGCTTGTCATTCAGTAGGTTTGTTTTTTATTTTAAGAGTTTACTTTTTCATTTCTTTTCACTAGCCAGAATGTTTTCTTGGCACCTACAATGTAGAATGGGAATTGTTTTTCTCTTTTCCATTTTTTGAAGGGCTGTTTCTCAAATTAACCTGCATGCCTCAACCTGTGTTGTAATTTCAGAAAGAACAGTTGAACATATTGCTTGTGATCTCCTCTGAAGCCCAGGCTGAGCCCACTGTTGCTGGTGATCTGTTAAACATCGCAATTTCTGTAAACTCTTCCATGTGCCTTCAGCTTCTTCAATTTGTGAACAAACCTCACTATATTTATCCTTATTATGTTCATCCACATGTTTGTTTTGCAATGTAATAACACTTGACGGTTCTAAATTTTTCCATGTGCCCCATCCTGTGGAGATAAACACACATATACTATACATTTTCCTGGACTTTGAAGATTTACTTTTGGAAATAAACAGTTCCATAGGATTTTATAATAGCTTTTGGAAAGTCAGTTGCTCCAATGCATTTTTCATGAAAAAGGAGATAGCTGAATTCTCATTTGTTTAATAAATTATATTTTGTTAATAGACTTTTCCCCAGGAATACCAAGGACTACTTTTGGTTTCCAAAGCTTTTTCAAAGTACAAAATAATCTGTATTTTGAAGTATAGGAAAT
The DNA here is from genome assembly GCF_027887165.1 of Monodelphis domestica. NCBI lineage: Eukaryota > Metazoa > Chordata > Mammalia > Didelphimorphia > Didelphidae > Monodelphis > Monodelphis domestica. The sequence goes on from NC_077227.1 coordinate 280,292,903, forward strand.
ATTAGTTTGCATACAAGTGCCTGCCTTATTGAATAGCTCAAATCCCCTAACTCAGTGCCTCATATTATGGTTAGAATTGGTGAAAAAGATTATTTTAAAACTTGTCATGTATTCTTTTATGCTTCATAGACTAAAATTTTGGTTTGTCATTGTTAAAGAAGCCAATAGTGCTGGTATATAGAGTAATTTATGTTATATATTTTTTCTTTATAGAAAGATTCATTTTGTGATCTAGAATTCACTTGTAAATAAATGACTATTTGTATAATTTAATGAAGTAAAATCTTTCCCCAGGTATGATCCATGTAGATCTATCTTCTTGGTTTGATGTGCTTCTTTACACAATAAAGATCTTCTGAGCTTGAGCATTTATGTTTTATTCTGAGATGCATAGATGCCTTTAATTCCTTCAAAATAAACACAAACTCTTTAGTTTATATATGTAGCATCTATTTCCCAGAGTCAAACTAGGACTCTTTATACAAATTGAAATCATTATAGCTTTCGGTTTTTGTGTATATGTGCCTTTCTATGTGTGTCTCTGTGTTTTTGTACCTTTAACAACTATGGGTCATTACATTTATCTTGATGTCTCAATATAGAAAAAATAAATTTCCATTTAAAGAAATGTAGTGAGAGGCAAATGAAAACCCTCTGGTAATGGAAATCTAGGGAAGGGGCAAATGGGAACCCCTCTGTGTAAGAGGGAAATGGATGCACTGTGCACGATTAGACAATTAATACTAAATTCTGGGTCAATAGAGCCTTAAAGCAGGCTGTAAAACTGGTTTTCATTAATAATAATAATAGATCACATTTGCATAGTGCTTTAAGACTTGCAAAGTACTTTACAAATATTATCTCATTTTATCCCCACCACAACCCTTTGAGCTCAATGCTATTATTCCCATTTTGAGGAAACTAAGGTGAATTTAAATAACTTGCCCAAGGTTATATGACTAATGCCTAAGTTGGAATTTGAATTCAGGTCTTCCTGATGGCAGATCTAATACTCTTTCACCTTCACTGCCTAGCTTCTGTTAAAATTAAATTGTGGTTGGACTCTGAATATATTATTAATTAAGTGGTTGCCAGGGATTTAATTTTTTAAATCCCAAAATGAATTACTAAAGTAAATGGAATTTATGGTAGTTTATTTACAATATTTACAATAGAAGGAAGATATTAAGGAATGAGAGAGAGAGAGAGAGAGAGAGAGAGAGAGAGAGAGAGAGAGAGAGAGAGAGAGAGAGAGAGAGAGAGAGAGAGAGAAAACTCTGGCATCTTCTGATACCAGTTAGAATCTTTAAGCCCCAGCCAGTGGAAGAAAGTCTCAAGAAGATGGATCTTACCTGGAGGCTTCATGCCTCCAGAAAGGCGGGGTCACTAAGTCAGCTTTTCACTCACCAGTGGTGACAATCTAAAAGAAGTCTAGGTGTCTGCCTTCCAGTTGCTCCTCTGAGTCAGTGCCCGAATCTCCAAATGAATGTCAGTCTTCCCTTCATCTCCAAGCCTGGGCGACTAACTCTCCTCTTCAGTCTTTCCCCCCTCTATTTAAAGACCTTTTTCTCTTGTGTCACCTCCTCTATATTTTCACATCTACCAATCACAGCAGATGCTTTTCTCCAGGAGTGCCCATTCTTTAGTTCTCACCTTTTTTGGTTAGATTTTGTCTTTTTGGGTTACTTAAATCCTCTTTTGTTAAGTTCACCTTTTGTAGTTACTTAACACCTTTTGGTGGTTAATTTACCTTTTGTAGTTACTTAACACCTCTTTGTAGTTAAAATCTAAAAATTGATTGTAGCTTACAATTCTAGCTTCACTATAAAGGAAGTGCTAAGTACCTTCATTGTTACTTACAATCAGGAGATTACTATTTTATCTTCACAATAAAGAAAGAGCTAAGTATCTTCATTGTTACAATCAGGAGATAACTAAATTTAATCTTCACACTTCCTATCAGTTATTTTTGGAATTATCATCTCCCTTTCCCCAACTGTTCTTTGTAGCAAGACAAATAGTTAAAGCCAACCAACAGAGTGACTACTGGCCACACTGCATACAACATTCCATACTGATAGTGTCCTTGCTTCTCTGCTGAGAAGAGTGGATATGTATTTTCTAATATCTGTTCAATGAAGATAAGATTGGTCATTAAAATTATTCAGAACTTAACTGAGTAAAACTTAGTTTTTCTTTGATTATCATAACCTATCTCTTTTCCAACTCAAATATTGTCCTAATGTATCTTTTTTTAAAGTCTGTTCTGAAAATACCTTGGTTCGTGCATAATTACAATTTAATGTTTGTAGATACAGTTAATGAACATATCACCAGTATAAAATGGAGGAGGATATAACCCTGTTTATTAGCCTTTTTTTAACTAGTTAAATTTGAAAGCTAGAAAAACAAAAATGTTATCAGTTTTCAAAATGGAAATCTAGAGATCATCTTATCTGTCGGGCTTCATGAGAAATTTAGTCCCAATATTTGTCTTTATAGTTATGTGTAGAAATTATGGTGAGTACAAAAAAAATTACACCATAGGAGCTTGGGTAGAAAAGGAAGGACCATTGAAAAATGTTAAGCATTGGTTTAGATCCAGTGTGTGTTGTTTTTGGTTGTTGTTACTTATTATGGGGATGCCATCAGTTATGTGTCCTATAGAGCTCTGATGCCTCCATCTTGCCAGTGATTAGCACTACTCATTCCAAGTCCTTTGCATTTTCCTCCATTTATGATATTAGTTGTTCTCATTGGTTGTTCTTGCTCAGACTGTCATCTTGCCTTTTCTCTTCTGGTATTCTCTGAAGCCTCAGTTGAAGTGATTGGTCATACTTGAAAGAGCTACATATGTTGTCATCAGTTGGGTGTTGCAGATGGTTTTATGAGCATCCATAGATGCTAGATGGTAGAGTTAGCTCTACCATCATGGGCTCTGCCCTTTGATTCTCAGTGAATAGATAAAGTTAGTCAGTCACCAAGACCTGCACCCCAAACCTTTCCTCTTTGAGCTCACTCAAAACTGTGTCAGCTGAGATGATTCCTGGTTCTCTTCTGTAGATAGTAAGTAAGTTTTTAAAGTCTATGCCATAGAACCATACATAGGACATTTAGTATTACATAGAAAATGGTGCAGGGGAATTTGTAATCTGAGGCATATCAAGAAAGAGTAAAAATGTGTCAGAGCTGGAGTTGGTCGGAAAGCCTGCCATACTCCCTGCTAGAGTCCTGACCTATGAGATAGAGAGCTCTTTACTGCTTGCCTTCCAGCATTTCTGAGATTTCCCTGGTGATTATTAAGAGTTGTAGAAAAGCTAGATCACAGGGACAAGGAAAATTAAAATAAACTGTCTCTATGTATTCTCTAACTACAGGCATAAGCATTATTTTGGGGGGACTGATATGAGAGCAGATTATTCATGGATTTAATAAGAGTGAGTACCAACAGACTGCAGACAGCAAGTATGGTCTCTGATCCAGCTGTCTTTCTAGAAAATTTGTTAAATCTTACTGAGATTACAGCTCACTATTAGCCGACTTTGGCAATTATTCAGGCAGAGAGATAAGAGAAGTGGATTTTGAGCTCCAGGCAACCCTCTCTCCCTCCTTCATGAAGCTCACTTCTCATAAGGGAGGGAGCACTTACATCTCTGAAAGTACCTTTTGAAAGAAATGGCTTAATTTGGTCACAGAGCTTACCCACTTTTATATGTTCTTTAAAGCATAGATTCAGTGGCCATATCTGAAACAAAAATCAGAAATATGGTCTAGAAAAGACCATTTCTTTTGTTAAAACCTTCTGGATAGTATATTTTCTTTTACTGTAATCAGAAGTACCGTGGAACATATAGGACACATAGATATCATAACCATAAGTCTTAAGAAATGATTATTAGTGAGCAATTCAAAAGCGATTTGAAAGAGAGGGAAAAGGGCACCAAGATTATGTATACATCATAACTCTATTCCATTTTATAGTTTATGACATTTATAACCTTGGCTTTATCCTGGACATCTCACCTTCTCTTATACTACACATATAATCAATTAGCAAATCTTGCTGTTTCTATTTCCACAACATCTCTTACATCTGACTCCTTCCTTCCACTCAGATACTTATCACTTTAGTTCAGACCCTACCATCACCTCTCACTTAGATTTTGTGCAAGTCTCCTAGATGGCTTTGCTATCTCAAATCTCCCTTCTCCAGCCTTTCCTACATATTTTACCAAAGTGATTTTCCTTAAGCACAGATCTGGATATGTGATTCCCCTCCTCAACCCACTCCACTGACTTCTAAAACAAAATATCAGTTTCTCTGGTTTGCTTCTAAAAGCCTTTTACAACTTGGCCCCAACGTAGCTTTTTAGCTTCATTGAACATCACTCCCTTTCTGGCATGCTGTGATACAACCAAACTGGCTTTATTTATGTTCATCCCACATGACACTCCCAATGCTTTCTTTATGCCTTTTAGTGGCTATCTCATATGGACAGAATGCACTCCCTCCTTACCTCCATTTCATAGAGTCCCTCCTTCTTTAAGTTGTAGCTCAGGCACTGTCTTCTGGATGAAGTATTTCAAGTTACCCCCCAACTACTAGTGTTCTCCTCAGACTATTTTGTATTCAATTACTTCGTAGATTTGTATTTAATCACCTTATATTTATGATATACTAAGACATTATTGTAGAGTGAAAAGAATGTTAGATTTGAAGTCAGAACATGAGTCATATGCTGACTCTACTACTTCTTACCTCTGAAGTGGGGGAAGAAAAGGAAATAAATTATTTTTAAAAACATACTTATTTGTTATATTAAAATATTTAGATAACTCCCTCCTTCCCCTTCCCAATTTGAAAAGTCATCCTGAAATCTCATGAATATAATTATAAAAATACTTTTTATATAAATAAATTCATATTTAAATAATTGGAGAAATATTAATTATTGATTGGTGAGCAGAACCAATATAATTATAATGATTATTCTCTCTAAGCTAATCTACTTATTCAATGCCGTCCCAATTAAATTGCCAAATAATTATTTTATTGTACTGGAAACAATCATTTATTAAGTGCCAATTATGCGCCAGACACTGTGTGCTAAGAGTTTTTGCAAATATTATCTCATCTACTGTGCTTCCGTAGTTGTTTTCTTGTCTCCCCTGTTGATTCTGAGCTCAATGAGCATGGAAATTGCCTTTTGCCTCTTTTTATGTCCTCAGTGCTTAGTATGATGCCTGGCACATAATGTATTTAATAAATGTTAATCAATTGATTTAAAAAGCAAAATAAATACATCATTTAATCTTCACAACAACCCTGGAATGTAGATGCTAGTATTGTACCTATTTTACAGTTGAGGGATCTGAAACAAGCAGAGGTTAAATGACTTATTGACAGCCATACAGCTAGAAAGTGTCTTAACCACTGCATCACCATCTACCTCTCTATATTACTCAGCAACTCAACTTCACCTCTCTCTATAGGCTTCAGATTCCTTCTGATTCTATATTAACGGTCTCTATTTTCCTCAGATCTTCATTCTCACACCCTATGTATCCAGTAGTTGTCAAATCTTGTTTCTGTTTCCTGTGTATCTCATATATATCCCCTTCTCACTGCACACATAGCCACAATCTTAGTTCAGGCTCTCATTTCTCCTTGTCTAGACTACCTAGATCCCATTAAATTCCAAAGGTAGCTCTTCAAAAGACTTGCACCATGAATTATCCAATCAGTTTTCAATCGCTATCTACTGGCTTTTTCTCCATAAAACATAAAAATGCTCAGAGCTTCCCATCTAAATACTGGATAGAACTTCTTGGCCTAATGGTAGGGAGACAAGAATTCAATTCCAGCCTTAGATACTTACTAGACGTTCAATTAACAGTATTCTTCTTCAATTTACTTAACTATAAAATGAGGATAATAATAGCACCTACCTTCCAGTGCTGTTGAGAAGATCTTTATAAGATAATTGTAAAAGTTCTTAGTCCAATGTGCCTGGCGTCTAGTATACACTTAATAAGTTTCCTTCCTTCCTTCCTTCCTTCCTTCCTTCCTTCCTTCCTTCCTTCCTTCCTTCCTTCCTTCCTTCCTTCCTTCCTTCCTTCCTTCCTTCCTTCCTTCCTTCCTTCCTTCCTTCCTTCCTTCCTTCCTTCCTTCCTTCCTTCCTTCCTTCCTTCCTTCCTTCCTTCCTTCCTTCCATTCCTAATTGTTCTCTTTGCGGAAAGCATCTCTCCACCCCAGACTATCCTCCACATGGCTGCCAAAGGGATTTTCCTAATGCATAGGTTTCTCTAGGTTACTCTTCTGTTCCATAAATGTAAGTGGCTTTTATGATTATAAATCCTCGGCATTTGTGTGTTCTTTTTGGCACTTATATTCATTTACCATCTGGTCCCATTCTGTCTTTCCAGCCTTAATACATTCTCTGCCTCACATATACTTTTCCTGTCTAACCAATTTCACCCTTTCTTGTACTTCTCAGGTGACACTCTACTATCTTGATGTCTTTCCACTTGTAATGCACTTCTGCCTTAATTCTTAGATTCCTTTAACACTCAAGCATCTTCTTTCAGGTGGAGCCCCAAATTGCTATTGTCTTCCTTCTCCTTTTTCCCCTTCCCTTCCCCAAATGATCTCATTTCTGCCTGTGTATATGGATGTTGCCTCCCATACCCGGATGGACCAAGGATTGTTTTACTTTTGTCTTTTAACTCTGGGACTTAGCATAGTGTCTGGAACTTAATATTGTTTTTATTGTAAATAGTCTTGATTTTCCCTTCCCCGCCACACATACTAACATGGCAGTGAGCTTCTTTCTAAAAAAGACAAATAGATTGAGTTAACTTTTCAAACTTTACCTTATAGGAAAGTCATTGTCTGATTAGGAATCAAAAAGGAAAAAATTCACATGATATGATAGAATCAGTTTTCTTTTCTGTTATGTGATCTATGACTTGAGAGAGTAATGTAAAACATTGACTATGTTTTGAATATAGATATGGAATACCAATGAAAAACCCTTTATCCCCCAAACTTAGAATGTTGCTCATGCTTAGGTTAGTTCATTTCTCAATTCTGGATGTTGAGAGGCAATTTTAACTTAAGGGTACTAAAATGTAGTTAGTTCTCCATCTTACTTTATTTTTCAGTTGTGTCTTTTCTTTTGCTATGCATACCTAGAAAGCTTTTCTCTCATTCTCCTGTTATTGGATATCCATTCACTAATTCAGGCATTGGAGATTTCTAGAGCTGCTGCTCTGCTGAGAACAATAAAGAAATGATAGAGAAAAGTGTTGTAAGGGATTCTTATGATCACTGGGCAAGGATAGCCTGGAATAGTAAAAAAAAAAGGAGTCACTGAATTTAGGAATATCATTGTGGCACAGGAATTAACCAATGTAATAGGAAGCAGAAACTGATGTTTTAAACTATTGCAAGTTTCTTGAGGTTTTTAGGTCTGGACTAGTGTCTTTTGAAAATGTTAGTATTTTTGGAATTTCTTAGGAGAATCTCTTGAAGTCCCAGGCTTAAGTTTTTTTTAGGACACTTCAATCAAGGTCTGTGATTCTTTCTTGTGCATTTCTGTAGCCTTTCCTTAACTCTGAAAAATGATGAGATCACTGAAGTGATCCAGTGTTGGCCAGCTGGAACAGTTTGTTTTAGTTTACCCATTTTAGATGGTTAAGGAAAAAAAAAACAAACTTTAAACATCTCAATTTTAGATGGTACGGAAAATATATTTTCTTTCATTAGGATTTGTGAAGGTGAAAATATAGGGAGAATGTTTGTCTCTTACAGTGGTAATTTCAGACTGAAAGATTTGTTAACCAGCCAGCTTCAGACACTCCTACCCCCTGACCCAGATTTTTTTATTAACTCCAGTGTTTGTAAAGAGCTTTGCAGTCATTTAGAATTTAGAGTCATGTTTCTCTTCTGCCACATTTATTTGCACACACCCTGCCTTTGACACACCTTTGTTTCCTTGAGAAAAAGAGTCCCTCCTTGAGTATAAAATAAACATTTCTTTGTGAAGTGTGACTTATTCATGCTCTAGGGGGGAAAGCTCAACCTGTCAGTGTGTACACAGTGGAAAAGGTGATAGAGGTTCCTCCAGCTTGCCAAGTCAGAGCTTTGGACATGTTCAGGCCAAAGGAGAACTTTATGTAGGCTGCAGAAGTTTTAACAAGTCAGAACATTTTTACAATTTCCATATTTATCAAATATGTCAGGGGATGGCATTACAAAACCTTCCAGGGATTAATTGCCTGTAGAACTTGGGTTGTTTTATTAAGACACAGGAAGCCACATTCTTAACAGCCCACCAGTTCTCTCTAATAACCACAAGTGTGAGAGAACATTGGTTATCCTTAGAGAGAATGAAAGATGATCTTGATTTCAAAGGGTCTTCCTGAATGAAGGAGGGAGGGAAAAGATCTCTTTGAACCAATGAACTATGTGCAAGCACTGATCTTGACAGACCTTTGAGTATTGAAGTGTGCTTGCCTGAAAGCCTCAGTTTTATTAATTGTTTGGTATGGTGGTGCATAAGCCCAGATCATTAAGTACTAATCTGAGTTCCAGGGAAATGTTCTCTTGACTGACCGACAGAGGGTGCCTTATGACAATTACACCTGTTCATGTGATCTTAGGAGTAGGGGATGGGTGAAAATCTCTTCTTGCTTTTTGGTATTTGGTGAAACATTGAAAACTATTTGTTTTCAAATATTTGAGGGTTTGGCATAACTCAAAATTCATTTTGCTAAACACTTTCTTTTTTTAAATGAGGGAACATTTGGGGTGGAATTTAATCTCTTTTTTTGCAAATTCATTTCCACTGCAGTTATGCAAATGCTGTGATGGAAAAAAATCTAAAGTTTGACAAACTAAAGCTACAAAGTTATTTTTATGTAGCATTTTTTTTCTCAGATAGGAAGGAATAAAATTTAAGTTGAAATATTTAAATAAGAGCTGGAACTTGGGGATCCTCAGATTAAAGCGGGGGGAAGGACTCGAACCATGGCAATATCTTCTCCTCCAAATATATCATGTACTACTCCTCTGACTTGTCATGAAAATTCTTGGAGAAATTTCAGAGCTGATTTGCAACTTGGCCCCACCTATATATTTGAAAAATCATAATACATTTTTTGCTCTGGGTAAGCACATCAAATATCTTCTTGAAACAGATAAATGAACAGGTAGACAAAAAAGACAAATAACAACCACCAAAAAACCTGAGGAGAGAAACTAATGATAATACCTCTGAGAATATGTAAGTTTATGAGCTCCCCCGTTTCCATGAAGTATTTTCATTTCCTTATTGTTTAATAAACAAGGCAGCAAAAGAAGGGAATATAAGAAGAATCTACAAATGAGGACAAAGCTTTAAAATTTTAAAAATAGAAGGCTAACTTTGTTACCCAAGGTTTTCTTGTTGCCCATCTTTCCTATACAAATGCCATGTGCTTTGTAATTGACTCAGAAGCAGCATTATTAGCAACATTCACAGACCCTGTCCCAGATCTCCTTGATCTGGGGGTTTAAGTAAACAGTCCTTCTATTAAAATAGGTTTTAGGTATCCAATGTGATCAAAACAATTCTCCAAGGTAGGTAAAAACAGTGTAGAAGATAAAAGCAAGCAAAAGCAGCCTGGAGTTTAAGAAACCTTGAATAAAGAAGGATCTCAAGAGCTCACTGCTAGAGACATAGAGCTGACTCTTTATCTTTCTTGTTCTGGATCCCAGAGCAATCCCTCTGTGTGCAAAGTAAACTCGAACTGCCCCAGGTCTACTGCATAATTTTTTGTTCACAACATTTTAGCTAGTGTTGTGGGAGTGTAGGAGTTACTCAAGTCTCTCTAGTTCCGCCATCATTTTGTCCCTTTCAGGAAAACAAAGAGGCAAATCACCCTCCAAGAGTGAAAATGAGCAAGCATTTTGAAAAAAACTGAGATGGCTTTTTTCTCAGCAACAAAATGCCAACTTATAGAAAGTGTTCAGAAATCCTGTTTCTAAATTCCAAAATGATTACACAGATAGAAAGAAGGAAAATATGATGTGAACTTCTTCATATGTTTCAGCTGCTGAAGCTGACGAGTCCTGGAATCTTATCATTGGACTAGCATTGGTGATTTTTTTTTCCCTCTCATTTAACTCAAATATTTCTTGGATACTGGCCACACCAAAAATCTAAGAAACAGGAAAGATCTTTTTTACACTCAAAATGTGATACTGACACCAGCAAAATTGCTCAGAGTAATTTTTCGTAAGCATCTCATTTTATATTTTTCTTTGTTTCATGAATTGCCATGGCCAAAAATTTCATTCCTTTGTGTGCTCTTTCCATAGTTATGGAGGCTTAGCTTTGGCAAAGCTGTAGATGGGAACGTTGTGAACATATATAAGCTATATCATGAAGAATTATGAAGAAAAGTTGATGCAAAAAATAGAATTAGAAAATGTACTACTAGAAAAGGAAGTAGGAAGGTTATGTTATGAAAAGATCACATATATAGGCATTAAACCCCTGCTAGAATCAATTGCATTAGCAATATCTATAGCAGTGGCTTTCAAAGGTTGAGGAGCTGTGGCTGAACTTGAGGAGTATATATATATATATATATATATATATATATATATATTGATGATGAACCAGTAAGAGAGTGGAACTTTGAGTCTCACACCTTTTCTCCCTCCATCAAATTGTAGAGCTTGTCTCCATCAGTGCCATACTTGCCTACTTTTATCTTCTAACACTTCTCCAATCCATTGTGCAAACAGAAACCTTCCATCCTTCTAAGGCCAACGCAGTTAGATTCTAACTACTACTTGGGCTTCCTCAGCAGATGCTGTTTATGTACTAAAAGGGAACCACTATTTCCTGCTCCCAGAGCATTTCCTGGCTAAAGCAGGTGTTTCTCCTAGGATATGTGACTCCAAGGCAGTGACTGGTGAGTATGAGCCCTAAATATTCTAAGCAAGCTATGTATATGATCAGTAGGAAATAATTAACAGAAGGAAGGCTCTGAAATTATGAGGTCTTAATACAGGTCTAACCATTCCCTTGCCATGGCTTCCTCTTGACTCTAAGATAAAATATTATTTCATATTTATCTTATCCTTTTAAATCTTTATTTTGGTTTAGGTTTATAATGTACATACTTAATATAGTATTGTATATCTGAATTATAAATAAGAAAATCTGTACTATTGAGACTTCATAGTCAAAATAGTTTATTAAAAGGGGTACATGAATAAAAATGTTTAGGTATGCATGAGAGCTATCAAAATACTGAAGAAGCTTTCCATGCTCTTTTTTTTTTTAACTTAAAACCCTTATAATACTGTGTATTGGCTCCAAGGCAGAAGAGTGGTAAAGGCTAGGCAATGGGGGTCAAGTGACTTGCCCAGGGTCACACAGCTGGGAAGTGTCTGAGGCCAGATTTGAACCTAGGACCTTCCGTCTCTAGGCCTGTTCCCATGCTCTTTTGATTTTGTGTGGGATTATTCATTTTAATGGAAAAAAAAAGGACCCCTTTTCTTTCTTTGGTTCTAATTACCTTAGGATGAATAATCAATACAATCTCTTAGTCCCCCTTTCTTTCCTGACTTTTCCTGGAGAAAATCTGTAGTTTGTGGGTGCTTTTTTTCAGATCTTTAGAGAAATAATCAGGATTTACCTTTTTTTACTAGTATAAAATATGTTAATGAATTGATTATGGATATTAATTGATTAGATACTCTGTTGTGCTTACAAAGTATCTTCAGTTTATATAAGTGAAGTAAAGCTCATAAGTGAACTTCTCTTCAGGGCCAAGCACAAGGATGCTAAGGAGACTCTTGTTATACAAAAATTAACTATTTATTGAAAATATAAGAATATAAAAGGATTTCTAACTCTACGGGATTTTAATTCCACCTAAATAAAACTCCCTGGTTCCACAAGGAACTGCTTCTCCTGTTTCCACAGGCTACACTGATACTTCTTGATCTGATTAACCCCTATTTTCCATATTCTACAATAAACTAACACTATTATCCTTATAAGAAGCATACAATTCTTAATTTTGTCTCCAAGTTATAAAAATAACAAAGGCCAGCTGGCTGAGCCTCAGCAAGAACCAAGTTAGGACTCTGAGCCTTAGCAGACTCAAAGTCCAAATCAAAGACCAGGTCTTTCTTTGGTCTTCTCAGAGATTAAAAAAAAAAATCTATAAAACAGCAATAGACAGTCACTAGTGTTGAAAAAAGAAATCACTTAGCTCCTTTAGGTTTTTCTCCTCTTTTCCTTCTACCTCAGACAATGAGGAGAGAGAGAAAAGATGTCACCTGCTCCCAGCAGTCAGAGAGAGGTTAACTCCCACTCCCAGAAACCAACTGCCACAGAAAAACTGTTACAAATCCCCCACACACTGTCAACATTTGAAACTGACACTCTTGTCTCAGATCTGTTTCAAACTTCAATTCTTTCTTAAGCCAGCTTTTCTACTTCTTATCTCTAAACTAATATAACAAGACTTAATTTCTAATATCATCCTTATACTAGGTACTCTATAGAGACAGTAAATAATTTTTTTTAAGAAATATGGATAAGGAAATGGTTAAGTCCTGAGTCTTCTGCTGTTATCTTTCAAGAAGTTAATTAAGATTATTGTTATTGAGAACACTTGGGTTTAAGCAACAGGATCTGTTTTATGGTACTTAGAAGATATCTAGGTAATATAGGCAAGCTCCTTCAAGACAGATGGCATGTGCCATGCTTTAGTTTTTCTTATACCTCCCTCTGTGGTTTATACTCACTATTCATTGCAATAAATAATTGGATTCTATCTATGTTTTAAGAATTTTTCTACCTTTCTAGTTTTCTCAGGGCCAGAGAATGTTGGATAAGATCTAACATTTTGATTTCACGTTCTAAAGTATTTACATCCCAATATTATAAGTCAAGGATGGGGCAACATTTAAAAATTTTAAAACCTACAGGCAGAGAAAACTCAATTGAGAACTTAAGTAAAAAAGCAAATTAAATTTTAAGAGAGAAAAATATAAAATGTACCATTCATTTGCTTTTAGAGTTAAGAATAGTGAGTGTTGGGGGTAGTTAGATTGACACAATGTTATGAGAGCCAGGTGTAGAGACAAGAAGCCCTAGGTTCAAATTTAGCATCAGATACTTCCTAGGCTGTGTGACCTAAGGCAAGTCATTTAACCTCCATTGTCTAGTCTTTACTGCTCTTCTGTCTTGGAACTAATACATAGTATTGATTCAAAGATGGAAGTTAAAAGTTGAAAAATAAAGTCAGTATAGTAGTCAGCTAATCCAACAAATATAATAAAATGCATTATGGCCAATACCTTATAGCCAGAAGAAAAATGAAGAAAGGAAATAGAAAGAACAGATAAAATCAGAACTTTTGTCAAAGTCCCCAGAAGCAAGGATCTAACTTGTTGGTTTTGGAGGAAAAACAGTACAGCTCTCTAGGTCTGAATTCTAGTACATGTTGACTTCTAAAGGGAATAAGACCCTTGTCCCCATTCTCTCTTCTGTGCTTATACTCCTTACGTTCTTTCCTATTCAGAAAGGGTTTTTTTTTGTTTTGTTTTGATCACTTTGATTTCATAAATGTTTTACCACTGATTTCATGAATGTTATCCTTAAAACAAGTTTGTTCCCTTAAATTGCATCATTATATGAAAGGAACACAGACCACAAGATACACACAACTAGATGTTTGTTTTCATGCATGCAATTTTTTTCTTTGTGGGGGAATTCATTTTGCATGTAAGAAGACTTTGTCTTAAGTAACTATGATTTAACTGAGTTATTATCAATAATGTTTAAAGCCTGTCAACAAATTCTAACTTGTGAAGAATTCTTATCAGAAGCAAGGCAGTTTTAGGAGGCTACCAGCATATTTGATGGGCGTTTTGCAGTTCAAAGATTGAAGTGTATGTAGAAATGATTAAATTTTACAATGTTTAGATAACTATATGTAAAGTAATGGGACCATTCTTTTGGTATGGATTAGGGGTAAAGTTCACCCACTATTGCAGACTTTAGTTTATATAGCCTGACCAAATGGTCAGCAGTTTTGGGACTATCAGCATTCATAAATGGTTCTCTAATCTCTAAGCATTTTACAGGTCATATTTCTGTTGATCAATGCTACCCACAGAATGTGACAGGACACCATTAGGGTCCTCCAATTTCATTGTGGAAAGTATGACTTTCCTAAAAGGTTAGGCTTAGCCTTGCTAAGAAGACAACTCCATACTATGCATGTTATTATGTTCATCTCCCTTGCTTGTGACCCTAATTAACTGAATAAGGGAAAGAAAAATAAAACCTCAATCCTTTTAACAAATAAGGTTAACAAAGCAAAAGGTATTCACACAGTGGCCATATCATAAAAATATTTGTATTTATGTCTATTTCTATTTTTGTATCTTTCTTCTTCTTTGTCTATGTACCTATATTTATATCTCTATCTAGATTTTGATACCTATATATAACTTTATACCTATGTTATCTATGTGTTTTTCTTTATGCTGTATCTATACAAAACTATCTTTATGCACCTTGTTTCCATTACCTCTTTGCTAGGAGGGGGGCAACATGCTTCATTATAGGCCCTCCGGAAATATGGATGGGTCATTAAATTGATCAGAGTTCTTAAATCTTCCAGAGTTATTTTTCTTTATATTGTCATGGTCTGTCCTTGTATAAATTATTATCCTGTTTCTACTCACTTTATTCTGTGTCCATTCATATTATCTATGATTGTCTGAAATCATCTCTTTTGTTGTTTTCTGTGAACAAGAGCATTTCATTACATTCACAATGTACAATTTATCCATTCCTCAATTGTCTAAGAGACAATACAAGATATTAGGTATTCTAATTCTAGGTATTCATATATTCTTTGCGAAGATCCCCTTTTCCCTTTTTAAGTCTCTGCTTAAAATTCAGACGCTATTGCAGAGTTAAATCTTTCTTATTTTGTGGCCTCTTTAGATGTATAATTGTTGTTATTACTTTTTAAAATTTTATTTAATTGATTAATCTAGAGTATTTTCCCAGGATTACAAAAATCATGTTCTTTCACTCCCCTCCCCCTAAACCTTTCTCATAGCTGACATACAATTCCACTGGGTTTTACATGTATCATTGGTCAAGACCTATTTCCATATTATTGATATTTGTACTAGGGTAATCATTTAGGGTCTAGAACCCCAATCATATTCCCATTGACCCATTTTATCAAGCAGTTGTTTTTCTTCTGTGTTTCTACTCCCACAGGTCTTCTTCAGAATGTGGATACTGTTCTTTATCATAAGTCCTTCAGAATTGTCTGGGATCATTGCATTTCTATTTGTAGAGAAGTCCATTATGACTATTTGTATCAGTGTATGAGTCTCTGTGTACAATGTTCTCCTGGTTCTGCTCCTTTCACTCTGCATCAATTCCCGGAGGTCATTCCAGTTCACATGGAATTCCTCCACTTCATTGTTTCATTGAGCACAATAGTATTCTATCACCAACAGATACCACAATTTGTTCAGCTATTCCCGAATTGGATGACATCCCCTCATTTTCCAAAATTTTGCCACCAAAAAGAGCATAGCAATAAATATTCTTAAATAAATCTTTTCCCTTATGATCTCTTTTGGGTACAAACCCAGCAGTGTTATGGATAGATCAAAGGATGAGCAGTCTTTTAAATGCCCTTTGGGCATAGTTCCAAATTTCCTTCCAGAATGGTTGGATCAATTCATAGCTCCACCAGCAATGCAATAATGTCTCAATTTTGTCACATCCTCTCCAACATTTATTACTTTCCTTTGCTGTCCTGTTAGCCAATATGCTAGGTGTGAGATGATACATTAGAGTTATTTTGATTTGCAACTCTCTGGTTATAAGACATTTAGAACATTTTTTTAATGCATTTGTTAATAGTTTTGATTTCTTTAACTGAAAATTGCCTATTCATGTCCCTTGCCCATTTATCAATTGGAGAATGGCTTGATTTTTTGTACAATTGGTTTAGCTCTTTATAAATTTGAGTAATTAGACCTTTGTCAGAGTTTTTTGTTATGGAGATTGTTTCCCAATTTGTTGCTTCCTTTCTAATTTTAGTTTCATTGGTTTTGTTTGTACAAACCCTTTTTAGTTTAATGCAATAAAAATTATTTATTTTACACTTTGTAATTTTTTCTACCCTTGCTTCGTCTTAAATTCTTTCCTTTTCCAAAGATCTAAGTATACTATTCTGTGTTCACCTAATTTATTTATAGTTTCCTTTTTTAATTCAAGTCATTCTGAGTTTATCTAGGTGTAGGGTGTGAGATGTTGACCTAAACCTAATCTCTCCCATACTGTTTTCCAATTTTCCCAGAAGTCTTTATCAAATAGTGGATTTTTGTCCCCAAAGCTGGGATCTTTGGGTTTATCACAGACTGTCTTGCTGAGGTCACTTACCCCAAGTCTATTCCACTGATCCTATCTCCTATCTCTTAGCTAGTACCATATTGTTTTGATGACCACTATATAGTACATTTTAAGATCTGGTACTGCTAGGCCACCTTCCTTCACATTTTTTTCCCATTATTTCCCTTGATATTCTTGTTCTTCCAAATAAATTTTGATATAGTTTTTTTTCTAATTTAGTAAAAATGTTTTTTGGTAGTTTAATGGGTATGGCACTAAATAAGTAAATTAGTTTGTGTAGGATTGTCATTTTTATTGTTTGCTTTTTTTCTTTTAAACATTATTTTATTTGGTCATTTTCAAACATTATTCATTGGAAACAAAGATCATTTTCTTTTCCTCCCCCCTTCCCCCATTGTGGATAGTGTTTTTTCTCCTAGATCCCTGCAGATTGTTCAGGGACATTGCATTGACAGTAATGGAGAAGTCCCTTATGTTCGATTCTACCACAGTGTATCAGTCTCTGTGTACAATGTTTTCCTGGTTCTGCTTCTTTCGCTCTGCATCACTTCCTGGAGGTTGTTCCAGTCTCCATGGAATTCCTCCACTTTATTATTCCTTTTAAGCACAATAGTATTCCATCACCAACATATACCACAATTTGTTCAGCCATTCCCCAACTGCAGGGCATCCCCTCATTTTCCAATTTTTGGCCACCACAAAGAGTGCAGCTATGAATATTCTTGTACATGTCTTTTTCCTTATTATCTCTTTGGGGTACAAACCCAGCAGTGCTATGGCTGGATCAAAGGGCAGACAGTCTTTTAACCCCTTTTGGGCATAGTTCCAAATTGCCCTCCAAAATGGCTGGATCCATTCACAACTCCACCATCAATGCATTATTGTCCCGACATTGCCACAATCCTCCAGCATTCATTACTTTCCTTTGCTGTCATGTTAACCAATCTGCTAGGTGAGGTGATACCTCAGAGTTGTTTTGATTTGCATCACTCTGATTATAAGAGAACACTTTTTCATGTGCTTATTAATACTTTTGATTTTTTTATCTGAAAACTGCCTATTCATGTCCCTTGCCCATTTATCAATTGGAGAATGGCTTAATTTTTTGTACAATTGATTTAGTTCTTTATAAATTTGAGTAATTAAACCTTTGTCAGAGGTTTTTATGAAGATTGTTTTCCAATTTGTTGCTTCCCTTTTGATTTTAGTTACATTGGTTTTGTTTGTACAAAAAGTTTTTAATTTGATGTAGTCAAAATTATTTATTTTACAATTTGTGACTCTTTCTAAGTCTTGCTTGGTTTTAAAATTTTTCCCTTCCGAAAGGTCTGACATGTATAGTATTCTGTGTTCACGTAATTTACTTATAGTTTCCTTCTTTATGTTCAAGTTACTCACCCATTCTGAATTTATCTTGGTGTAGGGTGTGAGGTGTTGATCCAAATCTAATCTCTCCCACACTGTTTTCCAATTTTCCCATCAGTTTTTATCAAATGGTGGATTTTTGTCCCAAAAGCTGGGGTCTTTGGGTTTGTCATAGACTGTCTTGCTGAGGTCATTTACACCAAGTCTATTCCACTGATCCTCCTTTCTGTCTCTTAGCCAATACCAAATTGTTTAGATGACCACTGCTTTATAGTATAGTTTGAGATCAGGGACTGCAAGTCCTCCTTCCTTTGCATTTTTTTTTCATGATTTCCCTGGATATCCTCAATCTTTTATTCTTCCAAATGAA
Organism: Monodelphis domestica; assembly: GCF_027887165.1. Lineage (NCBI taxonomy): Eukaryota > Metazoa > Chordata > Mammalia > Didelphimorphia > Didelphidae > Monodelphis > Monodelphis domestica. The sequence continues at coordinate 280,311,101 of NC_077227.1, forward strand.
CTTAGTTATGATTTTTTCTCATTCAGTAAAGAAGTTTTTTGGTAGTTCAATGGGTATAGCACTAAATAAGTAAATTAATTTGGGTAGGATTGTCATTTTTATCATGTTAGCTTGTCCGACCCATGAGCAATCAATGTTTTTTTCCAATTGTTTAGATCTAGTTTTAACTGTGTGGAGAGTGTTTTGTAGTTGTGTTCAAACTGTGTTTGTCTCGGCAGATAGATTCCTAAGTATTTTATTTTGTCTAAAGTGATTTTGAATGGGATTGCTCTTTCTAATTCTTGCTGCTGAGATGGATTGGAGATATATAGAAATGCTGATGACTTATGCTGGTTTATTTTGTATCCTGCAACTTTGCTAAAGTTGTTGATTATTTCGAGTAACTTTTTGGTTGATTCTCTAGGATTCCTTAAGTAAACCATCATATCATCTGCAAAGAGTGATAGCTTGGTCTTCTCATTGCCAATTTTAATACCTTCAATTTCTTTTTCTTCTCTAATTGCTACTGCTAGTGTTTCTAGTACAATGTTGAATAATATAGGTGATAATGGGCATCCTTGTTTTACTCCTGATCTTATTGGGAAGGCTTCTAGTTTATCCCCATTGCAGATGATGTTTGCTGATGGTTTTAGATATATCCTGTTTATTATTTTTAGGAAAGGCCCTTCTATTCCTTTATTTTCTAGTGTTTTCAATAGGAATGGGTGTTGTATTTTATCAAAGCCTTTTTCTGCATCTATTGAGATGATCATGTGATTTTTGTTTGCTTGTTAATATGGTCAATTATGTGGATGATTTTCCTAATATTGAAACATTCTTGCATTCCTGGTATGAATCCTGCCTGGTCATAGTGGATAACCATTGTGATTACTTGCTGGAGTCTTTTTGCTAGTATCCTATTTAAGATTTTTGCATCTATATTCATTAGAGAGATTGGTCTATAGTTTTCTTTCTCTGTTTTTAACCTGCCTGGATTTGGGATCAGTACCATGTTTGTGTTGTAAAATGAATTTGGTAGAACTCCTTCTTGGTTTATTCTGTCAAATAGTTTGTTTAATATTGGGATTAGTTGTTCTTTTAATTTTTGATAGAATTCATTTGTGAATCCATCTGGACCTGGGGATTTTTTCTTAGGTAGTTCTTTGATGACTTGTTCAATTTCTTTTTCTGATATGGTGTTGTTTATGTAATTTATTTCTTCCTCTTTTAGTCTAGGCAATTTATATTTTTGTAAGTATTCATCCATATCACCTAGATTGCCATATTTGTTGCCATATAATTGGGCATAGTAGTTTTTAATGATTGCCTTCATTTCCTCTTCATTAGAGGTGAGGTCTCCTTTTTCATCTTGGATATTGTCAATTTGGTTTTTTTCTTTCCTTTTTTTAATTAGACTGACTAGTACTTTGTCTATTTTATTTGTTTTTTTTCAAAGTACCAGCTTCTAGCCTTATTTATTAAATCAATAGTTATTTGACTTTCGATTTTATTAATTTCTCCTTTGAGTTTTAGGATCTCAGATTTAGTCTTCATCTGAGGATTTTTAATTTGTTCACTTTCTAATTTTTTAATTTGCATGCCCAATTCATTGACCTCTGCCCTTCTTAATTTGTTAATATATGAAGTCAAGCATATAAATTTCCCCCTGAGTACTGCTTTGGCTGAATTCCATAGGTTTTGAATGGATATCTCATCATTGTCATTTTCTTCAATGAATTTATTGTTTCTATGATTTGTTCTTTAACCAGTTTTGGAGAATCATATTGTTTAATTTCCAATTAATTTTTTATTTACCACTCCATGTTCCCTTACTAATTATTATTTTCATTGCATTGTGATCTGAGAAAGTTGCATCTATTATTTCTGCTCTTTTGCACTTGTTTGCAATATTTTTGTGCCCTAATATGTGGTCAATTTTTGTGAATGTACCATGTGCTGCTGAAAAGAAGGTATATTCCTTTTTATCCCTATTTATTTTTCTCCACATGTCTACTAACTCTAACTTTTCTAATTTTTCTTTCACTTCTTTTACCTCTTTCTTATTTATTTTTTGGTTTGATTTATCTAGTTCTGATAGAGGAAGGTTCATGTCTCCTACTAGTATAGTTTTTCTAAATATTTCATCCTTGAGCTCCTCTAGTTTCTCCTTTAGAAATTTGGTTGCTATGCCATTTGGTCCATACATGTTAAGTACAGATATTTCCTCATTGTCTATACTGCCTTTTATCTGGATGTAATTACCTTCCCTATCTCTTTTAATTAAATTTATTTTTACTTTGGCTTTGTTAGACATCATGATTGCAACTCCTGACTTCTTTTTATCAGTTGATGCCCAATAGATTTGCCTCCACCCTCTTTCACCCTATGCGTATCTACCTTCCTCATGTGTGTTTCTTGTAGACTGCATATGGTAGGTTTTTGGATTCTAATTCACTCTGCTATTTGCTTGCATTTTATGGGTGAGTTCATTCCATTCATATTCAGAGTTATGATTACTAGCTGTGTATTTCCCAGCATTTTGATTTCCACTCCTATTTGGTAGAACTCCTTCTTTGCAAATTATGTCAGAGTGTATAATATTGGGATTAGTTGTTCTTTGAATTTTTGATACAATTCACTTGTGAACACCTCAGGCCCCGAGGATTTTTTCTTAGGGTGTTCTTTAGATTTCTTTTTCCGATATGGGATTATTTATGTATTTTATTTCTTCTGTTAATCTAGGCAATTTATATTTTTATAAATATTCATCCATCTCACATGCATTGCCATATTTATTGCCATGTAATTGGACTAATACAATTTTCTCCAGTTCCTACTTATTTTGCTCTATATCAATTCATGTAGCCCTTTCTGAAATCATTATGTTCATCATTTCTTAATAGCACATTAGTATTCCATCATCATCATATACCACAATTTGTTCACCCATTCACCAGTTGTTGGCTATCCCCTCAATTTCCAATTATTTGCCACCACGAAAAGAACTGCTATAAATATTTTTGTACAAGTAGTTCCTTTCCCCTTGGTTCAAAACATTTTTAGAGAGTGATAGATAACCCTGGTGGACTTGGTCATCCAGTTTTACTAAGAAGCTACCCTCAATTGATTGATGCCTTAGCTGATGACCTCATTTTCTGTTGCCCTGGGGCTTTTGGCTGACCTCCTTTGTATTTTTGTTGTGGAAGAGGCCACTCAACCATAGTTTTTTTTTTTTTTAGATTTTTAAATTAGATTTCGTGGTCATTATTTGTTCTGATATGAACTTGAGGGCATTTCTGGAGTAGGAATGTCAGGAGCTGTCTGATTTACCTCCTTTTCAGGCATTCATCTTGTTTGGAATAATTTCCTCTTTATTCTTACTCATCTCTCTAGGCTTAGTTCAGGTTGTATCTTGTATCTCAACTACTTCAACTCAAATGGAGCAGTGAGGGATGAAAAGGAAACTATTTAGCCAATCATACCATGGAATCAACTCTCAAAATCAATGGTATGATAAATATCACAATAAGATCTCATTTCAACAACAATCATGGTTGTATAACCAAATAACATTACAAAAGCTTACTTTTTTTCCAAATTAACAAAACTAATTATTCTGTCAATGATGATGACTGGAGATCCAAATGCAGAAAAGAAATCGTCCATATTCACAATCTCACAATGCAATTATATTTTCCTGGAGGATTCAACATTTACACACACAAACACACACACACACACACAGACAAGTAAATTTTGTTTATTTTAAGGAGAGAGTACTAATGAGGATCAGAAAAGACTTTTCCTAGGAGAGTACCTATGACTTGAAGTTTGAATGAATTAAGGAATCTAAGTTAGAGAGTTCCGGGTGATATAGAGAATATACTGTGAAAACGGGAGGTGAAGTATTGAATTCAAGGAATTAGGCAGTTTGGCTGTAGCAATGTGTGATAAGAGATTTAATATGAAATAAATTTAAAAAGGGAAATATGTATTGTAGACACTTATGAAAAAGATCTGAATAACTTCATCTGGTTATATCATGAATATGCTGTCAACACAGGAAGTCTTACTTGAAACTAATTATTTTAGTTATGATTCCACCTCAAATTTTTCATTTTGTTGAGGACAAGATTCAGTAATGCAAGATCGAGGAATAGTTGATAGAGAAGGTATTAACTCTGTCCTTTTACTATCTGGGTAATAGAGCCAGGCTTATACAGGACAGAGTAAATATATTTTTATGAGTGGCATTTAGCTCCTGGCAGGTGTTTTTTGGGCTTTATAGAGATGCTAGAAAGAACTAGGGCACTGGCCAGCATGAATGGGAGGCAGATTAACTATCTCATATATATATATATATTTAAATATATATATATATATACATATATATATATGTATGTATACACACACACACATATTATCAAAACCCTGAAGTTTTGAAGAATCAAATAATGATCAAGATAGCTACTGAGAAACTACAGTGAGTTCTAGCCCAGAACTGCTGAAGAAATCACAGAAAAATCTTAGGGTAATAGGAAAAGGGTTCACCTGCAAATTCTGATGGAATAGGTAAGTCTCTCTGTTCCTCTCTTGCCTCCTGGCAGGGCAGGCAGTGATGCTCCTTTGTTATTCTACTGCCATTGCTGAGTCTTGAGGTCATTCTGTATGAAAATCAGTTGACAGAAATCAGGATGTTTAGCCTGGAGAAAGGAAGATTTGATGGGCAGCTTTTGGATGGGCTCCCCCTTATGAAAGGTCTTTGGGTAAAGGCTTAATTCACTTAAGAGTTATGTTGCAGAGGTCATTCCTGGTCAGATGTGGTTTTGATTAGATTAATGTTGACAATTCTTCCAACTGTGATTCTGTGATTGTGTAATTTGCTGTTACTGTTTGATACATAAATGTGTGGCATGGAGGATATAATAATTTGTTCATTAGTAGAGAACATTTACAGAGAACACTCCACATTTTTTCCTACTCTACTCAAGTCTCTTCTCTGTGCCCCAGTTCTCTATGTGTGAGATCTGAGAAGATTAAAATGATTTGAGTTCCTTTAACTTTCTCTTCTCTATCTCAGAATTTCTGTTTTCTTTTCATGGTGTCCTTTCCTTCTCAGTTGTGTGAGAGGAAGAATTTTATTTCTTTTTAAAGACTAACTCTCATTCTTATGCCTTTAATTCTGTATTACCAGAGTTAGGAAGATCTGAATTCAAATCCAGTTGCCAACCATTACTAGTGGTATGACTCTGGGCAAGTCACTTACCTTCTGTTTGCTTTAATTTCCTCTTCTGTAAAATGAGAATAATAATAGTACCCATCTCCCAGGGTTGTTGTGAGGATGAAATGTGATCATTGTAAAGTGCTTATCACAGTATGTGGCACATAGTAAGCATGATGTAAATGTTAGCTATGATAATAATAATTATTATCATTATTATTATTATTATTACTACTTCTGTCTCTCTTAAGGCCTTACTTTAATCAATTATTCTACCTCTTGCCATTTCTGTCTTTGCCATTTGGGTACAGTGGAAAGAGCCTTGGCACTTACTATGAGTGTGATGCTGAGCAAGTCACTTTACTTCCCTGGGACTCAGTTTCTTCATCTGTGAGGTTAGCCTGAAAAAAAAGCCTTCAAGATTCCTTCCAGCTCTAGATCTGTGATCCCTGACATCTTTTCCTTCTACATTTGCTTTTATTCAGGTTTCTATTTTAAAATAACCCTGTTACAGGGGCAGCTGGATGGCTCAGTGGATTGAGAGCCAGGCTCAGAGATGGGAGGTCCTGGGTTCAAATTTGGTCTTCGATACTTCCTAGCTATGTGACCCTGGGCAAATCACTTGACCTCCATTGCCTGGCCCCTACCACTCTTCTGCCTTAAGACCAATATACAGTATTGATTTTGAGATGGAAGGTAAGGAAGGATCTTTAAAAAAATTTTTAAAGTAAAATAAAATAATTCTGTTACATGTTATAAAAAAGGATTTTTTAAAAAAAGTAACAAATATAAGCATTTCTCACAACAAGGAACAGAGAAAGAACTATACTATATACAAAATTGAATTTCAACTATGTACATCTTGTATTTTCTTAGTTATGTAAACTTGTAAAAATCAAGTGTGTTTATCAAGCAAAGTAATTATTTTATTAATTATTGTTATCATCTTATTCCTCTCTATTTTTCTAGTGTCTACCAGAAAGTCCCACAAAAAACATCTATTCTCTTTTACATATGTGTGTATAGATATCTTCACACATATATATACACATATCTCATATATTTGGTCTATAATTGTGTATGCATATATACACACATATTTAATGTGTGCATATGTATATACATATATTTTATATATTTGGTGCCATCTAGGCTATTACACAGGTGAATTAAATACCTACTTTTTGTAGTTGAGTACAAATATTAAGATGTATGCTTATCCTCTGTAATTTGACTGTAAGTATCCTCATGTAGCTAACATAACAACAGAGATGATAGATGCTTTATCCTTTTCTTGCATGATGTGGATCTGCATAGTCAAGTGATCTCTATATTTTGAATACTTTTAGTTCCATGTAGCATAGACATTTGCCATCGTGATATCTATTGTAAACATCTTACTCAGTATTAGGCAGGTGCTAAACTTTGACAATGTATATTTCACAGTGTCTACTGTTTCATCCCTATTTTACTAAGATCATCAAATCTGGGCTTCTTTGGAATAATCCAGCTTCTCATGTCAATATTCTAATAGAAAAGGAAAATGTCAGATATTGGAGGGAATATATGTATAAATGGAGATTTTGAGCCTTTGGACTTCATCCCCCAGAAGTCCCTTAGAATTTCCCAAAATTCCATTTTTCCTGCATCCCCACTTTTGCGTGATTATATTTAAGTGGCTATAACCCCTCCCTCTCTCTCTTTTGAATCTGCACCCGAGCGGAAGTCAAGCAGTTCTTTTGCTTTAGTTATTATTTATAAAACTTTATAAAATATAATACTTAGTAATTGATTATTAATTTAAAAACCCACAGTTTGGCTTGCCATGTAGGGATTACGAATTTTCAAAAAATAAATTTTTTTGAGCAGATAGCCTTACAGTAAAGACAGTAAATTTGCCTGGTTGCTGCCCACCAGGAGGATCCCTGGCGGGGTGTGGCTGCGCTCCAGCCCCTGCTGCCTACTGTTTCTCCTGTCCATTGGCTTGGCCAGCATTCCTCACCCGCTCTCCACCCAGCTTGGAGCCTCCTCTTGCCAAGAACAGACCCACCACAAGAGTCTTCCAATCCCAGCCATTCTTTTTTCCACAATGTGATGTATAATAATCTTTCCTCCCCAGTCCCTTTCCACACTCCATGTGTATGTTTCTAGTCTGCCATAGCCATTTTTCAGCATGGAGAAAAGAACCCCACACCTTCTAATTTTCAAGGCTGTTACTAAAGGCTTTTCAAAGGGAGGGCAGTTAGTTCCAAACCAGATTTAAAGGCAGTTTTGGACATCTCAGCAGCAAGAATTAGGAAGAGAAATTCCATTTAAAATCACCGTAGACAATATAAAATACTTAGGAATCTATCTGCCGAGACAAACACAGGAACTATATGAACACAACTACAAGACACTTTCCACACAATTAAAACTCAATCTAAACAATTGGAAAAACATTGATTGCTCGTGGGTAGGATGAGCTAACATAATAAAAATGACAATCCTGCCCAAATTAATTTACTTATTTAGTGTCATACCCATTGGACTACCAAAAAACTTTTTTACTGAATTAGAAAAAAAACATAACAAAGTTTATTTGGAAGAAGAAAAGATCAAGGATATTCAGGGAAATCATGAAAAAAAATGCAAAGGAAAGAGCACTTGAAGTCCCAGATCTCAAACTATACTATAAAGCAGTGGTTATCAAAACAATTTGGTACTGGCTAAGAGACAGAAAGGAGGATCAGTGGAATAGACTTGGCGTAAATGATTTCAGCAAGATAGTCTATGAAGCCCAAAAATCCCAGTTTTGGATACCAAAACCCACTATTTGAGAAAAACTGCTGGGAAAACTGGAAGACAGTATGGGAGAGATTAGGTTGGGATCAACATCTCACACCCTACACCAAGATAGACTCAGAATGGGTGAATAAATGACTTGAATATAAAGAAGGAACTATAAGCAAATTAGGTGAACACAGAAATAGTGTACTTGTCAGATCTTTGAGAAAGGAAAGACTTTAAAACCAAGCAAGAGCTAGAAAAAAATCACAAAATGTAAAATAAATAATTTTGATTACATCAAATTAAAAAGTTTTTGTACAAACAAAAATAATGCATCAAAAATTAGAAGGCAAGCAACAAATTGGGAAACAATCTTTATTACAAAAACCTCTGACAAAGGTCTAATTACTCAAATTTATAAAGAGCTAAACCAATTGTATAAAAAAATCAAGCCATTCTCCAATTGATAAATGGGCAAGGGACAAGAATAGACAATTTTCAGTTTAAAAAATCAAAACTATTAATAAGCACATGAAAAAGTGTTCTACATCTCTTATAATCAGAGAAATGCAAATCAAAACAACTCTGAAGTATCACCTCATACCTAGTAGATTGGCTAACATGACAGCAAAGGAAAGTAATGAATGCTGGAGGGGATGTGGCAAAGTTGGGACATTAGGGCATTGCTGGTGGAGTTGTGAATTGATCCAACCATTCTGGTGAGCAATTTGGAACTATGCCCAAAGGGCAATAAAAGACTGTCTGCCCTTTGATCCAGCCATAGCACTGCTGGGTTTGTACCCCAACGAGATAAGAAGGAAAAAGATTTGTACAAGAATATTCATAGCTGCACTCTTTGTGGTGGCCAAAAATTTGGAAAATATGGGGATGCCCCTCAATTGGGGAATGGCTGAACAAATTGTGGTATATGTTGGTGATGGAATACTATTGTGCTCAAAGGAATAATAAGATGGAGGAATTCCATGGAAACTGGAACAACCTCCAGGAAGTGATGCAGAGCGAAAGAAGCAGAACCAGGAGAACATTGTACACTGTGACAAGGAAATCACTTTAAAAGACTGATATATATTAATTTAAGGTCACCAAGGAATTCAGCTATGTAATTCCTTAATGAAAACTCAAGTCAGCAGTCAACCTTTTATGGAGTTTAATTACAAACACGAGGAAGAAAGGTATTAGAGAAAGAGAGAGGGAGAGAGAGAGGGTGGGGAGAGAGAGAGAGAGAGAGAGAGAGAGAGAGAGAGAGAGAGAGAGAGAGAGTGAGAGAGAGAGAGAGAGAGAGAGAGAGAGAGAGAGAGAGAGAGAGAGAGAGAGAAGGGAATAAGGCTTAAATGCCCCCTCTGTTTAGGCTGGGCCAAAAGGCCCAAGCCCTTAGATAGCTGAGGCAAAGAAAAGAGATCAGTCCCTATCACTCACATGACCAAAAGGGAGAAACAGTCTCAGGGGCCTCCACCTCTGGCTTCCTTCAGAGCAAGCTTCTCAGAGCACAACCTCTCAGAGCAAAACCTCTCCAACCACCCCTCAGTCCTCAGACCCCGCTATCTTTAAGGAAACCATCCAAGTCCCCTCCCCTCAGTTCTCACATCTACCAATCACTGTCCACGTCTTCCCTGTGCCAATGGTGGCTCTAGCTTAACCCAGGACCACCCAGAGGTCTGTGGCTTTGCACATGTCTGTTGAAGGTCATATTCTCAAATAATTAAATCTTGATCCTTTGCTGCAGCCCTTCCTAAATCCTGTTACCCTGAGTAGGGTGGAGATTGGAAGTTCCAAGACCTGGTTCTGTCATTCCAAGTATCTCTATTGTATCAATTCTAAAATCAATCATGACTCAAAGAACTTCCTGTTCTATGCTTAAGCATAGGTCAAAGCCCTTTCCATTGTTCAGCAAAAGGTTTCTGTCCTAAAGTAATCTTAAGTAGGGAGGAGAAGGATCCTTCTTCTCTTACTATCAGTAGGAAATTTTTTCCAAGTATGGAACTTTCCAATGGTGAAATTTCCAACATTCACAAGTCTAAGAAATTTTAAGGTTTACAACACAGAGACTGATACATTGTGGCACAATCGAAGGTAATGGACTTCTTCACTAGTGGCAATGCAATGTCCCTGAACAATCTGCAGGGATCTAAAAAACACTATCCACAAGCAGAGGATAAACTGTGCGAGTAAAAACACTGATGAAAAGCAACTGCTTGACCACAGAGGTGGAGGGGATATGACTGAGGAGAGACTCTAAATTCACACTGATGCAAATACCAAGAACATGGAAATGGGTTTGAATCAAGAACACATGTGATTCCCAGTGGAATCGCACGTGGGCTATGGAGAGGTGGTGGGAGGGGGGATAGGGAAGAAAAGAAAATGATCTTTGTTTCTAATGAGTAATGTTTGGAAATGACCAAATAAAATAATGTTTTAAAAAAAAAGACTATTGCTTGTCAGCTCTGGAAAGAGGTAGGTAAAGAACATGAATCATGAAACTATGGAAAAATATTTAAAAATAAATAATCATTTAAAAATACCAAAACCCCAAATCCTATACCCATATAAACAAGTTATAAATCATGTGTTTTTCATCCAAGCAGATATATTTATGGAAACAATGAACTATATAGAGAAAATTTGGTACCAGAAACTACCATAATTATAGCAGGCTTACTCTTTTTTAAAAATAATTTTCCAAATAAATATAAAATAATTTTAACATTCATACTTTTAAAAAATTTCAAGTCCAATTTCTTTCCCTCTCTTTCCCCATCACCTCTCTGAGAATGCAAGCAGTTTGATATAGATTAAAATATTTGCAGTCATGTAAAACATGTTTCCATATTAGTTGTTGTGAAAGAAAACACACACAAAAAATCAGTCTATATATGCATGTGTTTTAATATTGTGCATGTGTCTTAATAGTTCAGACTCCATCAGTGCTTCCTCTGAAGGCGGATAGTATTTTTCATCATGTCCTTCAGGACTGTGATGTAATGAATTAGTGTCCCTACTTTGCCACATCCTCTCTAGCATTCATTACTTTCCATAGCTGTTATGTTAGCCAATCTGGTAGGTGTGAGGTGATACCTCAGAGTTGTTTTGATTTTCATCTCTCTGATTATCAGAGATTTAGAGGACTTTTTCATGTGCTTATTAATAGTTTTGATTTCTTTGACTGAAAACTGCCTGTTCATGTCCCTTGCACATTTATCAATTGGAGAATGGCTTGATTCTTTGTACAATTGATTTAGCTCTTTATAAATTTGAGTAATTAAACCTTTGTCAAAGGTTTTTATGAAGATTGTTTCCCAATTTGTTGCTATCCTTCTGATTTTAGTTACATTGGTTTTGTTTGTACAAAACCTTTTTAATTTGATGTAGTCAAAATTATTTATTTTACATTTTATGACTCTTTCTAAGTCTTGCTTGGTTTTAAAATCTTTCCCTTCCCAAAGGTCTGACATGTATACTATTCTGTGTTCACATAATTTACTTATGGTTTCCTTCTTTATGTTCACGTCATTCAGCCATTCTGAGTTTATCTTCGTGTAGAGTGTGAGATGTTTATCCAAACCTAATTCTCCTTTCTAGCAGTTTTTTTATCAAATACTGGATTTTTGTCACAAAAGCTGGGGTCTTTGCGTTTGTCATAGACTGTCTTGCTGAGGTAATTTATGCCAAGTCTATTCCACTGATCCTCCTTTCTGTCTCTTAGCCAGTACCAAGTTGTTTTGATGACCACTGATTTATAGTATAGTTTGAGATCTGGGACTGCAAAGCCAGCTTCCTTTGTATTTCTTTCATTATTTCCCTGGATATCCTTGATCCTTTGTTCTTCCAAATGAACTTTGTTATGGTTTTTTCTAATTCAGTAAAAAAGTTTTTTGGTAGTTCAATGGGTCACATTTTGAGTTCTTCCAAAGCATGTATCCAATTCACTGGGATTTCTGATTTTTCCTTTGCTGATCCCTCCCCCTCAGTTTCATTCGCTCTTTGCTCATTACCTGTGCAGAAGCTGTCTATTGTAATTTCTTTCTTCTTTTTTTGTTGTTTGCTCGAGTTTACCCCTTCTTTGCTCCCCGTATTTGGCTGTGCTCTTGGTCTTCTCATTTTATTTTGGTTTTGGGACTGTCAGTCTTCCCTTTTGGAGCTTTGTCAGATCTCTTGGTACAGTTTCTAGGGGAGGAATGTTAGCTTCCCTGTCCTGTGGAGGCTTTTGATTGGATTAAGTACAACTGGGTTGGGCTGTATGTGCTCTGGGGCCGAAGACTCCTGGCAGGCTGGAGCCTCCCAGGCACTCTCCAGTTCTCTCCAGCTGCTTCTCTGCTGTCTGCAAGGGCCTTTGCCCACCTCCCTGAACTCTGAGGAGTCCTGATAGAATTAGGTTCAGCTGGATTGGTCTGGATGTGCCTTGAGGCAACGGTGAGACTGGAACCTGATGGAGGGACCCAGCCACGCCCCGGTCTCTCCCTGGCTTCCTTTCCACTGTCCATGCTAGGTGCTCCGAGTCTGGAGCCCTGCTGCTCACAAGGTAGACCCTCCAAACCAGCACCTTTGCCCGCTCAGAGGTTCCTACTGCCGCTGGGGGCTCAGCCCTCTGGGTTGGGGGGGGGGGTCCTGGGACCTTCCCTCTGCCTTCCCCTTAGACCCAAGTATTCTTGGATTCTGGCTTTTGGGAGGGCGTACCTTTTGATTTGAGTCCAGAAGGAGGGTTCCCTGCTTCTGTCTTGTTGTTCAGTTTGAATTTCGTTGCCTTAGGAGCATTCAGTTTGTATCGGTAAGGAAGGGTCTTCCACAAGGTCTGAACTTTTGCTGCTTGCTAAGCCGCCATCTTGACTCTGCCCCCGCAAGCAATAGTCTTTTTGAACCAAAACCCCTTTAAAAGACTACCGTATTACAAAAACGAATAATATGGAAATAGGGATGGAGTGATAATGCATGTATAAGTCAGTAGAATTGTTTTTTTGATAGCTTCTCATTTTGAAAGAATTTCTTTAGGATTTTTATTTGTCATATACTCTTTAGAAAATCTGTCATTTCTCCTTTTTTGGGAAGGGGCATAGAAATATGAATCTTTATATTACTGCCTTAGGGTTGTAGGCCCTCTGTTTTGCTAATAATAATAACAATAACAATAATAACAATAATAGCTAACATTTATATAGCATTTACTATGTGCCAGGACACCATGAGACACATTTTAGAATTATTACTTCATTTGAGCCTTAAAACAACATTGGGAGGTAGGTGCTATTATTATTTCTATTTTACAGATGGGGAAATTGAGGCAAACAGAAGTTAAGTGACTTGCCCAGAGTCACATAGCTAGAAAGTTTCTGAGGCCAAATTTGAAATCAGGTCTTCCTGACTTCAGGCTCAACACTTAGATAACTTAGATGCCTCCATTTTCTCCATCCATTAATATTGTGCACATTCTCTGTAGGATACTTTCCAAATCGATTATAGTCCACTTTATAATTTTAAATGTGTACATTTGGACTAATTTGGTATTAGTGCTGATTGCTTTAAACATGTTTTTAATTCAGTTTTTGTTTTAGAAAAACAGTAAGTCTCATAATTTACTGAGGCCCAGGCTTCTTGACAGCTTTCTGTTCAATATATCTTACCTGGTGAAGTCCAAGATATTTTTAGGAATTGCCTTCTTCCACTAGACCAATGTAACTTTTCAATTCAGGCTTGAAGCTTTCAACATCCATTATTCCTTAGCATGAATTAAGAAATCCATAATTAATGAATACAAATGACATTTTGATATTATTGAAGGTAGATTTCATGAGTTAAAGGAGCTTTTGAATTCATTTTTGGTAGAGACAGATAGCATGGTTAAGTGGTTAATAATATGTTGTGTAAACTAAATTCTTTCTTTAATTTGGAAGCCATAATTAGTTCTGTTTAGAGAAGATATTAATGGATTTAAGGCTAGGCAGAACAATAATAGGATTAATCTTCCTCCTTGAAAATTGACATGTTATGTGAATATTTTGGACATTATTGTGTTGGTGCCCTGTTTCACATGGAGAACAACTTTTCATGTCAACATTAATATACTCTTGTTTTACCATTATATTTGGCTCTGTTTTATATGTGTGTGTATATTATAATATGTGAGGAAAACATGCATGTAAAACTAAGAGCAAAGACTTACAATAATCAACAAAAGTTGTATTTATCTTACATACCTTTGAGGCTCATTGTTCAACAACTATTGTATCAATAATAAGTTTCTCTTTATATCTCTGGGTTCCTACTTGGCATTTACACCTATTATAGTGGTTTCAGGGCACACAAAGTACTTATTCTTCATCACATAGCTGTCATTCTCTTATTTTGTCATTGCTCCATTGTTGATCCTGGACCTTGGTTCAGTCTGTTGGAGGCACCAAAACAATAAGAAACACCTGTTTGAAAAGAACTTCTTTTAAAGATGATAACAATTAAACAAAGAAGTTCATACTTCTAGCAGCAAAATTCCCTGCTGTGTTGGGATCTATATGGGAACCTTGTGGGATCACAGGTTCAATCTTGATGGAGATTTCCATGAGCTAGTTAATACAGTCACTCTTATTTAAACCACCCTTCTATATGCAACCTAGAGTCATATAGGTCTTGTATACAGTTGTTACAAATAAGGAGGATCTCTTTTCTAGCTGAGTTGAGCAGTGGTTAATCAGGTGTTTCACATAAGGAATTCTTTTTTACAAGTACAGATATCAGTCACAACTGTATCTGAGAGAGAGGAGAGAGAGAAAGGGAGGAGAGATAGACAGAGATAGGGACCTTCCCTTTTCTACTCCCTTCTTTTCATATAAAATCTGCCGTTTCCTGTATCCTGTTCCCTTAATCACTAGTTAGACAATGTGTTGAGCTTTTGAGGGAATTATTATTACCAATTTTCTTAACATAGTTTTATAAATAATTTTAAATATTATTTCTTTTAATATGTGATAATATATGCAGCCCAAGATGATATTTGTTATTAATGTAATATCATCTTGAGAGATGCAGACATCATACTTTTGCTCATGATCTTCCCTATGACTGGAATGTTCTTTTTTCTTCTCTTTAAGTTTTTAATTACAACCTTCAAATATAACTTCTGTCATGAAGTCTTCCCATTAGTAAAATGCCTCTCTCAACTGTGACTGCCTTTTACTTTTGGTCTTCATCTTGTTAGTCACCTTCTTAATGTATTTTTCATATTTTTGTATATATAATCTTTATATTTCTTCTAGTATATAGCACAAGGTATTAAACAAAATAATCATTTAATGCTAATATTTAGTTGAAGTGTTGGGGAAAAATATGCAAATGCAGCCATGTCTTTTGAATATGCATAATTTCATAAATTATCTACATATTAATGATGAGAGTTATCTTTAATGATTTGATGATTACTTTTATTACTCAATCAGTAGCAGAAGTAAACATTTCAGGGTTCCAAGAACTCATCATGTCATCTATGGCAGGTATTCCCTTCCCTTCTAACTTCTCTCTATGATTTATAAATGGTCTTCATAAGCTGCTTTGGCCAAAAAAATTATTCATGCAGTGTCAGATAATGTTAGAAAGTGTAAGGGACTAGAGCAAAATATACTATACCTCAGCAGGTCCAGAGAAAGCAGGGTAGCAGTCATAGTTTCTAACAGAGTTGGGGCTAAAATGGATGTAATTGGGAGGGATGAACAGAGTAACTGTATTATGGTGGGGAGGTATACTATGGATAATGAAGAAATAATGGGAAAATTAATGTCTCCCGCTATCATTATTTTGTTATCTATTTCAATTTTCCCCCCTAAGAACTAGATAAATTTAACCAAAAAAATAAATGAGAAAGAAGTTAAGGAGATGACCAGAACCTTAGATAAGTTAAATATGATAGATATTGGGAGATTCCTCTCCCCTCCTCCCCCCAGTTGCATTAGGTTAGTAGTAGATCTTGGCCTGAGTATACACATAATTCAAACAGTTTCTGGTGGAACAACAATGGTTTAGATAGTGTAAATATTTTATAAAAGTCTTATTTTAGCATTCACCATACTGTAGAGGTAATCCTGTATTCCTGAGGGGTTGGAACAAAAGTACCACTGGATATGACTAAGCTGGAAAGACTTGGTTTTGGAAAAAAAAGTATAGTCCTGGTAACAGATTATACCTGCTGCCAAAGGATGAATCTAGCTAAATATGGTCCTGGTAACATATGTTAACTGAGAACCAAACAGGTTCAAGTGATC
This sequence comes from Monodelphis domestica, assembly GCF_027887165.1. Taxonomy (NCBI): domain Eukaryota; kingdom Metazoa; phylum Chordata; class Mammalia; order Didelphimorphia; family Didelphidae; genus Monodelphis; species Monodelphis domestica. The sequence goes on from NC_077227.1 coordinate 280,327,331, forward strand.
AAATTAAATAGTGATAAAAATATGAAAAATTGACCTAATCTTACATTGCTCGAACAGCTGAAAAAAATTTTAGAAAACATAATGGAAATATACATAAAGAGTTATAAAACTATTCATGCTCATTGGCTAGGAATTCTATTATTAGGGTTAGGCCCTAAAGACATTATTAAGAGGGTAAAAAAACTGGATGTAAGAAAATATTCATGGAACCTTTGTAATGACAAAATAACTAGAAGTAACCCAGATGCAACAAATGGGGGAAATGGCCAAATGTAATATTTGAATGTAAAAGATTGTATTATATTATTAGAAATCACAAATATTAGAAATAACAAGGGGGGCAACTGGGTAGCTCAGTGGATTGAGAGTCAGACCTAGAGATAGGAGGCCCTAGGTTCAAATCTGGTTTCAGACACTTCTCAGCTGTGTGACCCTGGGAAAGTCACTTAAACCCCTATTGCCTAGCCCTTACCACTCTTCTGCCTTGAAGCCAATACACAGTCTTGACTCCAAGATGGAAGGTAAGGGTTAAAAAAAAGAAATAAAAAGAAAAATGAAACTATATGAAATGATGAAAAGAGAAGAAAAGAGAATAAGAATAATACTATGATTACATAAAAAACAAGCCACAAAATCAAGAGAAAAAGTATCAAAGTATAACAAATACAAAGGGAAATCAAAAGCAGATGTTTATATTAGAATACATAAAATTTATATATGTAAAATAGTTGTAAAAATGAAGAGTGTGGTTTTGCACAGAATTTTTTATGCATTTGTTTAGTTAAATGTTTTTTTTGGAGGTGGTGATTAAGTATATAGTAAAATAAATAATTTTTTAAAGTATGCTTGAGTAGCAAAAAATACCTAAATATCATTGAATCCTATGTAATAATAGCTCACATATTTTTCACCACTTAATGTTGATAAAAATTTCTATGTGGTAACTCATTTGAGCCTCATAGCAACCTTGTGTAGTGAGTAGTACACAAATTTCCATTTTATGTTTAAGGAAACCAAAACTCAGCAAGATAGTCATTTTCCTTGGGGTAACATAACTTGAAACATAATTTAGAGCTGGATCTTGGACCCATGTTTCTTGACTTAAAGATTACTGTTGTTTTCTTTACACAGTGCAGTTATTATGGTAAAAATATAAGATAATAAAGTTGAAATTTGATCCATTCACTTTCTCATTTGATTGTTTTATGTACCTCCTAAAAGCATCTTTTTAGTACTTCTAAAGCATTTTACCAATGTACTCATTTGTTTGGAATATTTTTGACTATAACTTAAGAGTATTCTTTCTTCTTTCCTTTTACTGGGTTAGCTCTGGGTATGAAAAGCTGAGGAGATATTTATCTTTGCGGGGGGAGTAGGCTTTCTTCAATATTGTTGTTTGTTCTCTGTTTTTTGAAGGGGATCAGTGGCATCATGGAATGATGTCTTGACTTGGGAGTCAATTTTAAGGGAGACAGAGTTGCACAAAATCATCAGCCTCACTCTCTTTTCCAGAGTCACTGAAATCCAGTAACAAGACTTTTGTCAGTAACTGCTGATGGCCCAGGATACAGTGGATGACCTCAGCATCTTTTATGGCTGACCAAGCTCTAAACATCATCCCCCAGTGCTTGTTTCAGCTGCCTTTATGACTATTGGAGCAAATTGTTCTCCCCACTCCCCAATTCCATTAGGAGAAATCTTCACATGCTTGAGTTAGACATGTGCCTAACTCAATGATGGCTTTGAGGCATGTCAGTTACCCTCAACCTGGTTTAGCTAACCTGTGCAGATGATTTTACCTGGGTGTAGCAATAGTTGCTTCTTCTTCCTCTCTCTCTTTTTTTAAACTTTTACCTTCTGCCTTAGAACAAATACAAGTGACAGTGGTAAGGGCCAAGAAATTGGGGTTAAGTGTCTTGCTGAGGGTCACACATTTAGGAAGTGTCTGGGGGCAGGTTTGAATCCTGGTCCTCCTGAACCACTTAGCTGTCCCTGTGGCCATAGTTTCATAGTTGAGCCCCATTTTGTGGATCATGAAATCTGTATAGACCTTTTTGTTTAATGGCAAAAGAGGAATTTATTGATAAGAGCCTTTCATGGAGGAAAAATTTAATGTCTCCAGTAATATTCATAGTTCTTAAACTAACTTTTCTAAAATGTACTGTGTGCAGTTGTATAATGATTACTTACTTTAAGCTTTAGTAGGTATTCTTTTAAATGTTCCAATTGCAGATCATTTCTGTAATGAATTAGTCCAAAATATTAAGTGTTTAAAGGCCTATGAAGACTGACACTGAGATATATTAGTAATGGAATCATTTTACTATACACCTTTCATCTATCTGTAAGTAACTTTTAAAAATATAACTTGTAACTTAAAATGAGAATAACATTTTAAACTTAGAGAAATTTCACTGTCTTTGAGAATATACAATGTATTTAAAAAATTAAAAATGCTATAGAATTGGAGAATATCTATGCTGAAGAACTTTTTTTTTATTTTTTATTTATTTTTTTTTTTAAATATATTTTATTTGATCATTTCCAAGCATTATTCGTTAAAGACATAGATCATTTTCTTTTCCTCCCCCCCACCCCCCATAGCCGACGCGTAAGTCCACTGGGCATTAGATGTTTTCTTGATTTGAACCCATTGCTTTGTTGATAGTATTTGCATTAGAGTGTTCATTTAAAGTCTATCCTCTGTCATGTCCCCTCAACCTCTGTATTCAGGCAGTTGCTTTTTCTCGGTGTTTCCACTCCCATAGTTTATCCTTTGCTTATGAATGGTGTTTTTTTTTCTCCTGGATCCCTGAAAGTTGTTCAGGGACATTACACCGCCCCTAATGGAGAAGTCCATTACGTTCGATTATACCACAGTGTATTAGTCTCTGTGTACAATGTTCTCCTGGTTCTGCTCCTCTCGCTCTGCATCACTTCCTGGAGGTTGTTCCAGTCTCCATGGAACTTCTCCACTTTATTATTCCTTTGAGCACAATAGTATTCCATCACCAACATATACCACAGTTTGTTCAGCCATTCCCCAATTGATGGGCATCCCCTCGTTTTCCAGTTTTGGGCCACCACAAAGAGCGCAGCTATGAATATTTTTGTACAAGTCTTTGTGTCCATTATCTCTTTGGGGTACAGACCCAGCAGTGCTATGGCTGGGTCAAAGGGTAGATATTCTTTTGTCGCCCTTTGGGCATAGTTCCAAATTGCCCTCCAAAATGGTTGGATCAGTTCACAACTCCACCAGCAATGAATTAATGTCCCTACTTTGCCACATCCCCTCCAGCATTCATTACTTTCCTTTGCTGTTATGTTAGCCAATCTGCTAGGTGTGAGGTGATACCTCAGAGTTGTTTTGATTTGCATCTCTCTGATTATAAGAGATGTAGAACACTTCTTCATGTGCTTGTTAATAGTTTTGATTTCTTTATCTGAGAACTGCCTATCCATTTCCCTTGCCCATTTATCAATTGGAGAATGGCTTGATTTTTTGTACAATTGATTTAGCTCATTATAAATATGAGTAATTAAACCTTTGTCAGAGGTTTCTATGAAGATTTTTTCCCAATTTGTTGTTTCCCTTCTGATTTTAGTTATATTGGTTTTGTTTGTACAAAAGCTTTTTAGTTTGATGTAGTCAAAATTATATATTTTACATTTTGTGATTCTTTCTATATCTTGCTTGGTTTTAAAGCCTTTCCCCTCCCAAAGGTCTGACATGTATACTATTCTGTGTTTACCCAATTTACTTATGGTTTCCTTCTTTATGTTTAAGTCACTCACCCATTTTGAATTTATCTTGGTGTAGGGTGTGAGGTGTTGATCTATTCCTAGTCTCTCCCACACTGTCTTCCAATTTTCCCAGCAGTTTTTATTGAATAGTGGATTTTTGTCCCAAAAGCTGGGATCTTTGGGTTTATCGTATACTGTCTTGCTGAGGTCGTTTTCCCCCAGTCTATTCCACTGATCTTCCTTTCTGTTTCTTAGCCAGTACCAAATTGTTTTGATGACTGCTGCTTTGTAATATAGTTTTAGGTCAGGGACTGCAAGGCCCCCATCATATGTGTTTTTTTTCATTAATTCCCTGGATATCCTTGATCTTTTGTTCTTCCAAATGAACTTTGTTATGGTTTTTTCTAAATCAGTGAAGAAGTATTTTGGTAGTTCAATGGGTATGGCACTAAATAGATAAATAAGTTTGGGTAGGATGGTCATTTTTATTATATTGGCTCGTCCTATCCATGAGCAGTTAATGTTTTTCCAATTGTTCAAGTCTAGTTTTAGTTGTGTGGCGAGTGTTTTGTAGTTGTGTTCATATAGTTCCTGTGTTTGTCTTGGGAGATAGATTCCTAGGTATTTTACTTTGTCTAAGGTGATTTTGAATGGGATTTCTCTTTCTAGTTCTTGCTGCTGAGCTGTGTTGGAGATATATAGAAAAGCTGATGATTTATGTGGGTTTATTTTGTATCCTGCAACTTTGCTAAAGTTGTTGATTATTTCAATTAGCTTTTTGGTTGAATCTCTAGGATTCTTTAAGTAGACCATCATGTCATCCGCAAAGAGTGATAACTTGGTCTCCTCCTTGCCTATTCTGATACCTTCAATTTCTTTATCTTCTCTAATTGCTACTGCTAGTGTTTCTAGTACAATGTCAAATAGTAGAGGTGATAATGGGCATCCTTGTTTCACTCCTGATCTTATTGGGAATGCATCTAGTTTATCCCCATTGCAGATGATATTAGCTGTTGGTTTTAGATATATACTGTTTATTATTTTTAGGAATGACCCTTCTATTCCTATGCTTTCTAGTGTTTTTAATAGGAATGGGTGTTGTATTTTATCAAAGGCTTTTTCTGCATCTATTGAGATAATCATGTGGTTCTTGCTAGTTTGCTTGTTGATGTGGTCAATTATGTGGATGGTTTTCCTAATGTTGAACCAGCCCTGCATCCCTGGTATGAATCCTACTTGATCATGGTGAATGATCCTTCTGATCACTTGCTGGGGTCTTTTTGCTAGTATCCTATTTAAAATTTTTGCATCTATATTCATTAGGGAGATTGGTCTATAGTTTTCTTTCTCTGTTTTTGACCTGCCTGGTTTTGGAATCAGTACCATGTTTGTGTCGTAAAAGGAGTTTGGTAGAACTCCCTCTTTGCTTATTATGTCAAATAGTTTGTATAGTATTGGGGTCAACTGTTCTCTGAATGTTTGATAGAATTCACAGGTGAATCCATCAGGCCCTGGGGATTTTTTCTTAGGAAGTTCTTTGATGGCTTGATGGATTTCAATTTCTGATATGGGATTATTTAAGAATTCTATTTCCTCTTCTGCTAGTCTAGGCAGTTTGTATTTTTGTATATATTCATCCATTTCTCCTAAATTGGTGTATTTATTGCCATATAATTGGGCAAAGTAATTTCTAATGATTGCCTTAATTTCCTCCTCATTGGAGGTGCTGTCCCCCTTTTCATCTTTAATGCTGTGAATTTGCTTTTCTTCCTTCCTTTTTTTAATTAGATTGACCAGTACTTTGTCTATTTTGTTTGTTTTTTCAAAGTACCAGCTTCTTGTCTTATTTATTAAATCAATAGTTCTATCACTTTCGATTTTATTAATTTCTCCCTTAATTTTTAGGATTTCTAATTTGGTTTTCTGCTGGGGGTTTTTAATTTGATCGCTTTCGAGTTTTTTCAATTGCATTTCCAATTGATTGATCTCTGCTCTCCCTTGTTTGTTAATATGAGCTTTCAGGGATATGAATTTGCCTCTGATTACCGCTTTGGCTGCATCCCAAAAGGTTTGAAAGGATGTTTCGCCATTGTCATTTTCCTTGATGAAATTATTAATTGTTTCTATGATTTCTTCTTTAGCTAAACGGTTTTGGAGTATCATATTGTTTAATTTCCAATTGGTTTTAGATTTGGTTTTCCATGTACCATTACTAATCATTATTTTTATTGCCTTGTGATCTGAGAAGGCTGCATTCATTATTTCTGCTTTTTTGCATTTGTGTGCTATGTTTCTGTGACCTAATGTATGGTCAATTTTTGTGAATGTGCCATGTGGTGCTGAGAAGAAGGTGTATTCCTTTTTATCCCTATTTATTTTTCTCCATATGTCTATTAATTCTAATTTTTCTAAGATTTCATTCACTTCTTTTACCTCTTTCTTATTTATTTTTTGATTTGATTTATCTAAATTTGATAATGGTTGGTTTAAGTCTCCCACTAGTATGGTTTTATTGTCTATTTCTTCCTTCAATTCTCCTAGTTTCTCCATTAGAAATTTGGGTGCTATATTATTTGGTGCATACATGTTGATTAATGATATTTCCTCATTGTCTATAGTCCCTTTTAACAAAATATAATTACCTTCCCTATCCCTTTTGATCAGGTCTATTTTTGCATTGGCTTTATCAGATATCATGATTACCACTCCTGCCTTCTTTCTATCAGTTGAGGCCCAGAAGGTCTTACTCCATCCTTTAATTCTGACCTTGTGGGTGTCAACCTGCCTCATGTGTGTTTCTTGAAGACAACATATGGTAGGGTTTTGGATTCTAATCCATTCTGCTATTCGTCTACGTTTTATGGGTGAGTTCATCCCATTCACGTTCAAAGTTATGATTGTCATTTGTGGACTCCCTGGCATTTTGATTGCCTTCCCTAATTCTAACCTTTTCTTCTTCGGCTCTACCTTTTAGTCCAGTGATTTACTTTGAATCAGTCCCCCTTGTCCCCTCCCTTGATGTTTCCCTTTTTAGTCCCTCCCTTTTTGTTCCCTCCCCCTCCCCCCTCTCTTTCCCTCCCTTTTTGTTCTCCCTCTCCCCCTCCCCCCCTTGGTTTTCCCTTCTCCTTACCCTTGTTGGGTAAGATAGAATTCAAGATCCCAATGGATCTGGATGTTTTTCCCTCTCAGAGTTGATTTCCCTGAGATTGAGGTTTAAGTAAACCCCCCCCCCCCTCTCTTCCTCTCCTTCTTATAGGAGTTTTCTTCCCCTCCCCTTCCCCTGTGAATCTTTGTGTGAGAACCATTATTCTATTTGGTCTTTCTTTACCCCCTATTTATACATTACATTTTCCCCACATATTAGTATACATAGGTTGATATAAATGTAGTCCTTATAGAAGAGAGTTTGAGTAAAAGAAGATAACATTTTTCCCCTTTCCTTAATATTTACCTTTTCAGGTATTCCTTGCTCTTTGATTTTCGGTATCAAACTTTCCACAGAGCTCTGGTCTTTTCTTTGCAAAAAGTTGGAAGTCTTCTATTTTGTTGAATGCCCATACTTTCCCTTGGAAGTATATAGTCAGTTTTGCTGGGTAGCTGATTCTTGGTTGGAGACCCAGCTCTCTGGCCTTTCTGAAGATCATGTTCCATGCCTTACGATCATTCAGAGTAGAACTTGCAAGGTCTTGGGTGACCCTGATTGGCATTCCTTTATATCTAAATTGTCTTTTTCTGGCTTCCTGTAGGATTTTTTCTTTTGTTTGATAGCTTTGGAATTTGGCAATTACATTCCTGGGAGTTGTCTTTTGGGGGTTTAGTGTAGAAGGTGTTCTGTGAGCTCTGTCAGTGGATGTATTGCCCCCTTGTTCTAGAATCTCTGGGCAATTTTCTTTGATTATATCTTGTATCACCATGTCCAGTTTGGTGTTTATTTCTGGCTTATCTGGGAGTCCAATTATTCTTAAATTATCCCTTCTCCCCCTATTTTCCAGATCTATCACCTTGTCGGTGAGATATTTTATGTTCTCTTCTAATTTCTTGGTATTTTGGCTTTGCTTTATTGATTCTTGCTCTTTTACACGATCATTGTCTTCCAGCTGCCTGATTCTGGCCTTTAAAGCCTGGTTTTCTTTTACAGTTTGGTCAAACTGGTTTTGTAGATGCGTGAATTTCTTTTGCATTATTTCCAACTTTTCCTCCCAGAAGGCTTCCATCTTTTTGGTCATTTCTGATTCAAATTCTTCATAGGTTTGTGGAGAGTTTCCATTTCCTTTGGAAGGTTTTGGAGCATTTTCTTTTATATTATCTTCTGTCTGCTCTGTATTTTGTATTTTGGCTCCATAGAATGTGTCCAAAGTCGCCCCTTTCTTCTTATTTTTCTTGGTATTTTGGGGCTTCTGTGGTTCTGTGGAGTTTGCCATTTCTGAATGTGGAGGATTAGTTTTTCTTGTCTCTTTCTGGTGTTCAGGGGCTTTAGTCCTGGGCAGATAGTTCTATGAGCTTTCCCTGGGTTAAACTGAATATGCCTCACTGGAACTGGAATGGAAGGGTCGGACCACGAGGCCACACTCTCCCCCTGGCTCGATTTCCGGAAGTTGCCTTCAGAATCGCTGGCCGTGAGGCTGTTTCGTCGGCCTGCGGGGGGATGGGCTGCCGCTTCCCCAAGCTCCGAGAGCACAGACTTTCACTGAGACTTGGATAGCAGGATCCAGCCCGTGAGGCTGTCTTGCCCGCCCTGAGGGTTGCTGTTGTTTTGACCAGCTCTCTGCAGCGGAGGCCCCAGGCAGTAACTTTCCCCCGGACCCGACCGACCAGCTCTTTGCAGCAGAGGCCCCAGGCAGTAACTTTCACCCGGACCAAAGGGCTCTCTGCAGCGGAAGCCCCAGGCAGTAACTTTCACCCGGACTGGGACTTGGGTAGAAGACCCTGAGGGTTGTTGTTCCTCAGACCCTGCTCTCTGAGCCTGGCGCGGCTGCCGCTTCCGGGAGCCTTGGACTCTGCGCTCCTACCCCTGAGGTCCGAGTGATCTCGGGTTCTGGCTTTTAAGGGGAGCCGTACCTTTTGAACCGGGTCCAGGTCCAGGAGGAGGGTTCCCAGGGTCTGTGCTGTTGATCGTTTTGAATTTCGGCGCCTTAGGAGCTTCTAGTTTGAGATCGGTCGGGAAGGGTTTTCCGGAGATCTGAGCTTCAGCTTTCTCTAAGCCGCCATCTTAACCGGAAGTCCGCTGAAGAACTTTTTAGAGCTTCTAATTCAATTACTTGAATTTCCTCTCATTTATAAGGAAAATTGGCAATGACTAAGTTATTTTTTAAGTCCCCTATTCATGTTCTTTCTAATAAGCATACTTTATTGGATTGGGAGAGAGGATGTAGAAAGTTGTTTGGCTCAGAAATAAGGCTTATTTTTCACTTTTTAATCATATTGCACAATGTCAAATTTTTGAAACAATTTATGAAAGACTTCTTTCACTCTTGATCTTGGTTTAACATTGGTTAGTGCAGGATGACCAGGGGGAAATGCAGTCAAGTTGATTATTTACATATAGATAATTCATTTTTGATATTATCCCTCACTGACCTTTGTTCTTCCTTTGATCCATCTATGACTTTTTGGTAATTTCATTATCCTTTCCAGTAGAGGGCACCCAAAGGAAGAAGGATCTGAAATTTGAGTTAATTGGAAAAGATGATAATTAAAACATTTAGAGTCTGCATTAATTTTAGTAGATGAACTAGACCAGTTCGATTAAATGCTATTTAGTTGTTTTAATGGTATAGTAATTTCTGTTTATTCTGTTTAATTGTTATTCTGTTATTCATTTTATTAACTGTTTTTTTCAGGGTTCATTCCCAAATAATGATATCTATGAAGATTTAAAATTAGAAATTATTTTGTCTACTTTTTTTCTCCACAGATGAGGAAATTGAAATTTAGATCAGTTAAGTGACTTAGAACTATAGGATTGCAGAGTAAGAAGGGACCATAAAGATTTTCTGGTACACGCCCCACCCTTGCATGTATGCTGTCATGGACAGCAAATTGTCATCCCCTATCTGCATGTAAATTTCCAGTGAGAAAAAAAGGAAGGCATTTTTCTGGTTGGTATAGTTTTAACTATTTGGACTTATTTTCTTTATGTTGAATTAAATCCATCTCCTGCAATATTATGTCATTGTTGTTCAGTCATGTCCAACTCTTTATGACCACATTTAAGATTTTCTTGGCAGATACTAAAGTGGTTGGTCATTTCCTTCTCTAGCTCATTTTACAGATGAGGAAACTGAGTCAAACAGAATGACATGATTTGTCTAGTGTCATGTAGCTAGTAAGTATCTGTGTCTGGATTTGAATTCGTGAAAATGAGTCTTCCTAATTCCAAGCCCAGTGTCTTATCCACTTTGCCACCTACCTACACATTAACTCATTGGTTCTTAAGAATGTCTTACCCTGTGATTTATGGCTATTTACAGTCTGATTCCAGGTTACCTTTTCAGTTTTTCTACATTCTGGCCAAATGATAAGCATTTCCCTAAACTTGATATACCATTTCTTTCCTCTATGTGTTTTTGCACAGACTCAAAATGAAATATGCCTTCTTTACTTTTTAGAATCCACCTCTTCTTCCAAGTATTAACTCGTGTCACCTCCTCAGTCCCTATAGTTGAAAGTAGTCTCTCTTTCCTCAAATCTTCCAAGAATATGAAGTCTCTATTACCCTTCTAAATCATTTTGTATTATATTTGTTTACATCCTAATCTATTCAAGCATCAACTTCCAGTTGAGGGACTATTCCACTTTAAAATATTTGTATCCCTAGATCCTAGCACAATAGTTTATACTGTGTATTTATGAAAGCATAAATATTTAGGCCTCACAACAACCCTGAAAGGTAGGTGGTGTTGTTATTCCCATTTTACAGTTGAGGAAAAAATGATAGACAGGATTAAGTGATTTGCTCAGGTTCATGTAACTAGTAATATCTGAGGTCAGATTTGAACTTGGGCTTTCCTGACTCTTCCAATTCTCCATTCATTGCACCACCAGCTGTGTAAGGATAATTTTAGGGTTGTGACCTAATCCAAATTATTTTTGGTCACCAGGGAATATCCCAAATAAACTACCCAAGTCAGTTCTTTTTTTAAATTTATGGTGGTTTAATCAATATAGAGGGAAGAAATTAAGGAGAAGGGAAAGGGAAACGGTGTAGGATTTCTCCCACCTGGCCTGTGCCAGGGGGAGTTCGAGGTTCTCCACCATGAGGTCCCCTAAGAAGATTAGTGACTTCTCAGGAGGATAGCGTTTGGAAGGCAAAAGAGAATCAACCTAAACTCTGATAGAGCTCAGCAAAGATGCCTCACCTGAACTAGGCTACTCAGCTTCCTCCAGTATGATATTAAGGAAAACTCACCACTAAACCTGAAGAATAGCAGTCGCCACCCAAGATGCCAAACACTCAGCATGCTCCACCGCCAAAGAGGCCGGAGAGAGGAAATGATGTGAAATATATAGACGGTTTTTACATCACTTTCCTGCATCTTACATATACCAATGGTAGCTTAAGCTTGACTTAGGACAGCCCAGGGGTCTGTCAGTTGTTTCTGATTTGTCATTTGCTAGCACATGTCTGTCATATGACATCCCCCTAATTACTTAATCCTTAAGTATGGGTGTAGACATTCCTGTTTTTGTTAGACTAAGTAGGGTGGAGTAATCTAAAGTTCACACCTGTTACTAGATTAGATGACTTCTTATGTTCCTTCTACTTTTAAAATTCTGTGGTTCTAGACATTTAAGATTAGAGTTATGAATTTCAGACAATAAAATCACCTGAAGGGTCAGAAAAAAGGAAGTATGCCTACAATTATTACTTGATATAATATACTTACATATGTTTATCTCACATGTATTTCTGATAGATGAAAACAAGCTTTGAAAACCAAAAGGAGAGTTAATTTTTGCATTGCAAAATTATGGGTCACTTTATAAAAAGTACTTGGAAAAGGTACCATGGTACTTTTGCATGGAATTATCCTGGAACACAGTAGAGGAAAGGAAAAATTTCTATTGTCATTTTGTGGAGGCTAAAGAATATATGTGGATTGTTTTAAAAATTTTATTTAATTAGTTAATTTAGAATATTTTTCCATGGTGACAAGATTCATGTTCTTTCTCTCCCCTCCCACTAATCCCCTCCCATAGCTGATGTGCAATTTCACTGGGTTTTACATGTGTCATTGATTAAGACCTATTTCCATATTATTGATATTTGAACCAGAGTGATCATTTAGAGTCTACACACACAGTCATATTCTTATCAACCCATGTGATCAAGCAGTTGTTTTTCTTCTGTGTTTCTACTCCTACAGTTCTTCCTCTGAATATGAATATCATTCTATCTCATAAGTCTCTCTGAGTTGTTCAGGATCACTGCATTGCCACTAAAGAAGTCCATTACATTGAATTGTACCACAGTGTAATCAATCTCTGTGTACAATGTTTTCCTGGTTCTGCTCCTTTCACTCTGCATCAATAGGTTGTTCCAGTCTCCATGGAATTCATCCACTTTATTATTCCTTTGAGCACAATAGTATTCCATCACCAACAGATACTACAATTTGTTCAGCCATTCCCCAACTGCAGGGCATCTCCTCATTTTCCAATTTTTTGCCACCACTAAGAGTGTGGCTATGAATAGTCTTGGACAAGTCTTTTTCCTTATTATTTCTTTGGGGTATAAACCAAGCAGTGCTATGGCTGGATCAAAGGGCAGACAATTTTCTTGACAAACTCCTCCATTTTTTTCAGAATCTCAGATTTAAATTCTTCTGGAGTTTGTGGCCAATTTCCATTTTTTTGTTTGTTTGTTTTGGAAGGTTTGTATGCATTTAATTGTTCATTGTCCTCTGCTGTTTCCTCCTTAGTCTGAATTTTTTCTCCATAAAGTTTATCCAGGTTTAAAACCTTCTTCTTGAACTTCTTGGTGGTTGGAAGTTGTATTTTCTGGGCATTGTTTGCCATCGCTCAGCTGGTTTTTCCTTCCCTTTCAGGTCAGGAGTCTCAGTGAGGAGGGCAGGCTCTCTGTGTATGGAGCAAAGGAGTATAGTTTTTGCCTGAGGCCACCTCTCAAGACTCTAGGGCTTTTACTATGTGCTGCCCCTCTCTGTGCTATCTCTGAGCTATCTAGGTCTGTGCTCTTCAGCCTGCTGAGGTTTCAGGTCTAGCTGCTCTCAGGGGTAGGTCCCTAGTGGTCTTAGTCAGCTGCTAAGGATCTAGAGGTGCCCCTCACTCCCCTGCTGATTCTAGTGCACTTTTTCTGTCCCTGGCTCCGTAGGTGGGATGGAGGAGGGTTGATCAGCTCATGTTTTGGTGGGAGCTATTTCACTCCCATACAGTGTAGAAATGCTCAAATGCCATGTATCTTCAGTGCTGTGCCCTACTTTGGAGACCCTTTATTCATCTGAATCTGTTTTTTTTTTTTTTTGGCCTTTTGATGTAGTCTAAATTGGAAGGTGATGAGGAGAGGAAGAGTCCTGTGTCTAAACTGTAGCAATGTTAACCTGGAAGTCCTTGATTTTTTAAAGAACATTTTGAGAAGCTGGAACTTTTATGTTTAGTTACTAGGATCAGTTTATTAATTTTTGATAAGAACTATTTATGTCCATTTCATAGCTGGGCAAGTCACTTAACTCTAATTGCCCAACCCTTAATTGCTCTTCTGCCTTCAAATTGATAACTTGATGTCAATTCTAAGAGAGAAGGTAAAGGTTTTTAAAAAACCCCAACTATTTATGTTATCTCAAAAGCTGAATAATGCTTACATGTTATATATACTGCTCCAAAATCAATAATAACAAAAATCTCACTTAAATCAAAAAGATTTTTTTTTTTTTGGCCCAAGGTCACACATTTAATTAGTGTCTGAAGTGGTCTTGTAACCCAGGATTTCCTAATTCCAAGTCCAGTATTCCATAACATGGAATTCTAGAACATAATATAATATCTAACAATAATACAATATTTCTTATTAAGTGTGTAATAAATAAATTACAAAGATTTTTTCTAGCAGAGGAATTATAGGATTAAGTAGTGGATATTAGAATTGCCTAAGAAGACAATTGGGTTGGTTCTTGTATTAGGACAATTCATTGGCTTTGAACTCTTTGAACCTTTGCTTGGTTTGATCTTTTAACTCAATCACAGGGTAGATGAATTAAGTAGAAATACCTCTAGTATGAAATATTACTACATATTACCTAATTTGCAATTCACAAATATGAAATGCTTATTTATTTTGATTTATAAATCCCAACGCTGTTTAAATAATTTCAATAATGTTTGAAAGGCACTGAGAGATAAAGTCAAAATAAAAATTGTCCCTTTTCTCCAGAAGTTTATATTCTGCTGTTGCTTTTAGGCTGCCAGCACAGTTTCCTTTACTAATGGCATCCAGACACTTGAGTGGTCTTCTTGTGCCTTCCTATGCCTTGTCCAAGGTAGGACCTCATCTCCCTAAACAATGACCTATGTAAATTAGTTCTGTCCTCCATTTCTGTTTTTATTAGCCAAGGTTAAAATTTGTTTTCATGCCCCTAGTTTCTGTAGCTCTTACTGGCTGGTGACTTCCTCTGTTAGGCTTCGTATCATTCTATTTGTGGGAAGTTATATTGGTTTTCATGGTGTCACCTCTTTTCTCCTGAGCTTCCTTCTCTTCCTTTTTCAGCATTTAACTGAGCTCTGACATCTTCCATAGTATGACTTCTCTGACTATTTTACTATCCTCTGCAATTCTTTTAGCATAGTTTTGAATTGACTTGGACAATCTAACTTCAATTTCTTCTTGGTTTTCTTTCTTCTTGTTCTTTCTGAGACCTCTTTTCACACATTTTCTGAGCCTTATATGGGAAAACTGGGCTTTCTGAGAATATTTTTTCATCATTCTCTCAATCAAATAATTGCCTCAGCATCACATTTTAAACCTTGGGTTGCAATTTCCTTAGCCATGCATTTGACCAAATTTACCTTTGGCCTACCTGATGAGATATCAGGTAGCAGGTAGTAGGTATTTGGAAGCTCCAGAGAGGTGTGAATTCTTTTATTAGTAGAGAACTGACAAGTAACTTAGTATAAATCAGTGGTTCTCAACCTTTCTAATGCGGTGACCCCACAATACAGTGCCTCATGTTGCAGTGACCCCAAACCAAAAAATTATTTTGGTGGCTACTTCACAACTGTAATTTTGCTACAGTTATGATTCGGAATATAAATACCTGATATGCATTATGTATTCTCATTGCTACAAATTGAGAGGTTGAGAACCGCTGGTATAAATGAAGAAATGAGTTCAAGGATGGTGGTATGTCTCAGTCATCACTGCTGGCTTGAGTATGGGAACAGGGCTTTTAGAGACCATGTTCCAGGCATTACTGCACCTGTTTGACATTCCATTTGAGTTGCTGTTTTCTCCTCCTTCTTGGAAGGCACTGTAATCTCTGGGCCTGTTGTTCTGGCAGCAGACTCACAAAGTTCCACATTCTAACTCAACTCAGAGTTCTTCCATGTAGCAGTATATTTTACTTACTAAGAAGCAAGGATTTTTTGCTTGATTTCATAAGAAATATCTCATGAGTAGTTTTGGTTAGTTTCTCTTTTGGAAATTATACTGAAGATAGGAGGCTAGCTAATGCTTTTAAAAATAGCAAAAATGATTAGGAAATTGTGTGAATATTTGAGGAAAATTATCATTGAGATAAATGTGGTAGGAGACATTTGCAATGAGTAAGAGGGTTTGAATTTTCTCTTTGAATTCTGAAGTTCTTTTGATTAATACTGTTCTACATCATCTGTGTTTGACTACTTTAAATTGTAGTCCTTCTTATCTGTAAATTTGTTTAATTTAATTCCAAACATTATATTTAGTGGTAGAGGAAATTTGGGATTCATTCTTATTCTTTCGAGTGTTCTGACTTTCCAATATTTAAGAAATAAGAAAATAGATTCATATAGTGTAAAGCTGAGTTCTGACGTTAGAATAAGAGACTCTTGGTTCAAATCATTCTGGCCCTGGTAAGATGATTCATTTTCTCTGGGTTTCAGTTTCCTTTTTTTTGTAGATTTATGGGATCAGGGTGGAGTAGCCTAGATCAGTGGTCTCCAAACTTTTATGGGCTCTATAGAGGAAATGTTTTAGTATCCCCCCAAATATTTACTTAGTTATAATTTATTGTCATTTCAGTCACTTTTCAGACATATCCAATTCTTCTTGACTCCATTTTGGATTTTCTTGGCAAAGATACTAGTTTTCCATTTCCTTCTCCAGCTTACACATAAGGAAAGTGAGGCAAACAGAATTAAATGACTCACTGAGGGCCACACAACTATCAGATATCTAAGGTCAGATTTGAACACAGGAAGATGAGGTTTCCTGACTCCAGGCCTAGCCCTCTGTCCACTATACTACCTAGCTGCCTCTCTATATATAATTATAAACATGTAATGCCATATTAATTGGTGTATATATTACAAAAGTGATTTAAAGATGAAATAATATTAATTCTAGAATCAATTAGAAGCACTACATGCTATTGAGTAATGGAGTTATACAGTCCCATCTACCCTTGAGAATCTCATAGTAGGTATGTGGAGTATATAACAGAGAAAGAGTAAGAATTGAGATGAGGAAAACAAAAGGGAAGCTATTGTAATAGTTTAGGCAAGAGGTGTTAAGGTACTTGACCTAGGTTGAGGGCTATAGGATACAACAAAGAGAAATATGTGAGAGATGATGTAAAGGTATAAAAGATCAAACTTGTTAATTGATTAAATGTGTGAGGTGAGCATGAGTGAGCAGTCAAGATGACATTGAAGTTATGGACTTTAATGGCTAGAAGAATAGTTGTCCTTTTGACAGTGATAGGGAAGTTTGGAAAGAGGAATGGGTTTTTGATGAGAGATAATATAAGATCTGTGCTAAAGATCACAACCTATCCAGTCTTATGCCTTACTCATAACTGTGTATTCTTTGATCCAGTAACAATGGCTTCCTTGCTGTTTCTGAACAGTAATTTCTGAGCTCTAGAAATTTTCCCTGGAATTTTCTTTCTTCTCCTCTCCATCTCCTGGCTTCCTTTAAGTATCAGTTAAAATCTCATCTTCTACAAGAAGCCTTTTTGAACTCTTCAATTTTTGTACTTCCTCTCTTTTAATTACTTCCTGTTGTCCTGTATATAACTTGTTTGTGTATATTTATTTGTTGTTGTCCCTATTGTGAGCTTGTTGAGGGCAGGTACTGACTTTTGTTTCTTTTTTGCATCCTCAGTGCCTAGCATAGTACTTGGCATATTGTAGTTGCTTAGTAAATGTTTATTAACTGACTGAATCTGCACATGCCCACTCATAACTAGGTAATTTTACTCTGCCCCACTGAAAATGAAAAGGAGATGAGAAAGGGTTTTTATTTACTTGTCATTCAGAATAAAATCTATACTCAGCGTGATGCCTTCTGCAGCCTTGGGATACATTGAAGGGTAAGAGTGTTTTGTTTGTGGGTGTCTGAATAGCAGATGGTTTATAACTTCCTTGAGAAGCCTATAGCAATCTTAGGTGGTTGGGGCAGGAGTACTTATCGGATAGTGGGAAAGGTTGGGACTTTGCATTTAGAGGGAGGTGGTGATGTTGGAGAGTGTTAGGAAACAAAAACAGGTATGATTGTGTTGAAGATGAGCTCCAGGATTGTCTATTGTGAGAAAAATGAAATGTGGCCCAACTTCCCACCCTTTTATTGGGTTATCCATTACCCTTTAGTGTCATATCACAGTCTTCCACTGCAACGTATGACCTATGAGGTACCTTCTAGTTCTAAATGTATAAGCTTATGAATTGCCAAATATTTCTACATCCCAAGTTCTGCCAAATAAACCTCAAAATCAATGAGATGGAAATATAATTGTGATATATGATATGACCGCTTTATTTTTGCATTGCAAAATGCTTTTATCCCTCTCCAGAAAATTAAAACAGAAAGTTCATGTGGAGATGTTGTATGGTGGAAAGATCATTGAACTTGGAGTAAAAAAGTTTTGTATTTCAATCCAGCAGATTTCCTTACCACCTGTGTGAGTTTGTAGAAATTACTTAACCACTCTGCATCTCATTTTCATCTTCTATTGAACAAAGCATTTGGATTAGGTGATTGTTAAAGTCCTTTCCAGCATTGAATTATTTGATCCTATGACTTGTGCTTTGCTTTTTTCTACCCTGTACCCAAATTTTCTTCTATAGACAAGCTGAGGTCTCAAGAATAGACCTAGTGACAAAATCTGAATATTTAATTCCAAAGTTCCAAGGATCTATAACTGGTTTTTGTGGGTCAATTTCAATTGAAGATAATATTGCTTCTTTTTATGAGAATGTTTAGCATACAGAGGGCCAGACACCCACTGTTATTGTCCAATCTATATTTTCATCACAGAGATCAGGAACCTAAAATACATCTTTTCCACCTAGGCTACCTGCCTCCTCCCTAGTCAATGAAACCTTGCTTAAAACTAAATTGGTCAAGAGGACAAAGGTTCACACTTTACCCACCCACAATATAAAAAACTCAACTCATGGATAGTTTTGTCATTCCTGTAGCTTTTGGACTCTTCTAATTGTACTAGTTAATATATTCTCCTGATTGCCTCCCAATAGAGGTGAGGGGAGTTTCCCTCATTTGAAGAAGTGTAGTATCCTTGAGTAAATATCTTTTCCATGATGCTGATAACTAAATTCCTTTTGTTATATGTGGTCTACAAATGTATTATTTAGTTCCATTCCTGAACCACCAGTCAGATCCTGAGTCATGCCTGACTCAGAATATTTGGCACAGCCAATTGAATTAGTATGGCATGACCTTGTGTTTGAAGTAGAGGAAGGGCAATATGGAGAGAGATGATTGATGATACAGGAATCTTATGCCCTCTGACCTCCTTAAACCCTGTAGCTAAACTTCTGTTGGCTACTTTGAATCTTCCTAATGGGCAGCATTCTCTGTATTTTTTTAAATTTCTATTGATTGATTGATGATCATGAAAAAGCCAAATTGCCCATATAGGAGAAAGAAGACTGCCTGCCCACTTTTAGCAAGTAAAGACTCATCATTATTATCACCACCCCCATCACCCCCATAGTTGTTTTTACCAAGGACTAAGGGGTAAAATATTTTGGGAAGTGACTTGTTCTGTAGAACCATGAGGTAGAATTGTTGGGAAAGTTTACTTTATAATGTCACTGAAGAATTGAAACTACCTATATAATTATCTTGCTCCTACCCAAAACAAGAGGCAGCTCCTTAGCAGAAGCTTCTAATTAGGCAAAGATTTGGTATCATTTTCCCATGCCCTTTACCCAAGGTGGAAGGGGACATATCACAACAGAATTTCTATGGTTTCTAGAGAGGGGTAGTTGTGGATGGTGGGCCAGAGGACACACAGTAGTTGTTAGTGTAGGGCAAGACTTAGACCGGGGGTAGATTGTATGCAAGAAGGTAATGACATCTTACCTCTCTTATTACTGATGACCCTGTCTTATGATGAAAATTGCTGTCTTTTGGTTGACTATTCTAAAAGGGTCACAATCTGCAACATGGTCCTGATTTTTCTGATGCTTTTCCTTATTGTCACCATTTTATATTGGGAGGACCACTTTGAGCTGCCTCTGTTCACCATATGAATCAGATAGTTAAAATGTGAAATCTAGTTCATCTGAAGCAAGGAGACAGAGCCTGAGATTTCCAGGCTTTGTTTTCTTGTGATTTAGTCACTTTGACCACACTCATAATAGGATCCATAATTGACCTAGTTGTGAGATACAAGGAAAAGTTTGGTGCCCCTTGAATGCCAGGACGTCTTATATTGTACTATGATAGCCTCTTGATCCTATGTATTTACTCTGTTCTTGTGGGCCTCCTAACTCTGGAAATTTACTCCATTCTTCTTCTCACACTCTACCATTGTGTCCCATTCTTTGGTTGCTCAGTTAACCTCATAACCTCCATTTTAAGGAAAGTACCCAGACCAGAGATATGTTCATTCTTCTCTGGCTTCTACTCCTCACTCTGTAGACTTCCTTGACCTTGCCCTCATGTGGATATCTTCTCTCTCTCTCTCCCCATCCCTTCTTTTCTGTTTCTTATGTGTTGTCTTCTCTCATTAGAATGTAAACTCTTTTAGATTAAAGATAGTCTTTCTGCTTGTATTTTCAGTACCAATGCTTATTTCAGTAACTAGTACATAGTAACACTTAAATGCTTGCTGACTTAACTATGGGCTATTACATTGCTTATTGTTTTTTAAATTTATTATTTTTCCCGAATTACATGTAGATATTCTAATAATCACTTTCTGACATTTTCAACCCATGTTCTAACCTTTCCCCCTTCCTGAGATATGAGATTAATGTGATATTGGTTATATATGTGCAATTATATGATACATATTCCCATATTGGTCATATTGGGAAAGAAGATACATATCACTTATATAAGAAAAAGCTCATGAAATAAAATGAAAAATGGTATGCTTCAATCTGCATTCAGACTGCATCAGTTTCTTCTATGTTGGTGGATAGCTTCTTTCATCATGAATCTTGGAGTTGTCTTAGATCCTTGTGTTGCTGATAATAGTTGTCATTCATAGTTGATCATTATATGTGATTGCTGTTTCTGTGTACAATGATCTCCTGGTTCTGCTCACTTTGGATCACTTCATAGAAAACTTTCTAGGTTTTTTTTATGATTGTTCTGTTCATCATTTCTTATGGCACAATAATATTCCATTACAATCGTATACTACCACTTGTTTAGCCATTCTACAGTTGATGGACATTTGTTCTTTGCTAGCACAAAAGGAGCTACTACAAATATTTTTGCACAAATAGGTCCTTTCCCCCTAACTTTGATCTCTTTGGGATACAGACCCAATAGTGGTATTGCTTGATCAAAGGGTATACACAGTTTGATGACCCATGGAACATATTTCCAAGTTGTTCTCCAGAATGGTAGCATGTCTTTTTTATGCTTTCCCGTTTGTTTGTTTGTTTTAAACTGGGATTAAACTTCTTTTCAAATGCTGTCCATACTTCTCTCATTCTCAAGGTTAGAATTGTTCAAGAATGGCTTTAAAGCCCTACAAATGATAGAAAGTACCTGAGAAGACTTTTAGGGCTTTCCACCAAGGAATAGGATGTGCTAGGAGCAAAATCTTCTCCATTTAGGCCAAATTAATTTTCTTCTAAAAAGTCAATGAAACTTCCTTCCTTCCTTCCTTCCTTCCTTCCTTCCTTCCTTCCTTCCTTCCTTCCTTCCTTCCTTCCTTCCTTCCTTCCTTCCTTCCTTCCTTCCTTCCTTCCTTCCTTCCTTCCTTCCTTCCTTCCTTCCTTCCTTCCTTCCTTCCTTAACAGAAGGTATTTAATTAATTTCATTGAATCAATTTAGTGAAGATTGATAAGCTAGAGAGCATCTAGAGAGGATCATCAGGGTAGGGTAGTAAAGAGGCTCAAATCCAAATCATGTGAGGAACAACTGAGGGAAATGGATATATTTAGTTTGTAGAAGAGAGGCCATAGAGAGGAGCCCCCAAAGGCTTAATACATTTTTTTAAACCCTTACCTTCCATCTTGGAGTCAAGACTGTGTATTGGCTCCAAGGCAGAAGAGTGGGGAGGGCTAGGCAATGGGGGTCAAGTGACTTGCCCAGGGTCACACAGCTGGGAAGTGTCTGAGGCCAGATTTGAACCTAGGACCTCCAGTCTCTAGGTCTGACTCTCAATCCACTGAGCTACCCAGCTGCCCCCTGGCTTAATACATTTTTAAGCCTTAATATCAGCTCATTTTAGGAATAGCAAGTAAACAGACATCACTGATTCATAGAGTACATGGGTAAGTTTTAAGAAGAATGGAAAATTGAGGAAGGGGTAGATTACAAATGACTGAATGTCAAACAGAGGATTGTTACATTTGATCCTAGAAATGATAGGGAGCCATTGAAATTTATTGAATAAGGTTATTAAAATTGATGTATGAGGAAAATAATTTTGACAGGTGAGAAAAGGATGGATTAAAGTCATGAGAGACTTGAGGCAAATCTAATGCAATAATTGAGGTTTGAGGTGATGAAGGGGTTTGCTTCAGAGTTGTGACATTGTCAGAGAAGGTTAAGCGACAAATGTTAGAGAAGACACTATGTTAGAAATGGAGAGACTTTGCAACCACTTGGATATGGGAGATAAGATAAGTTAGGAGCAAGAATCATGCATAAGTTGAGAGCCTCTTTAATAGGGATGATGATGGTACCATTAACACTAATAGTGACGTTAGGATGAGGGGAGTTCAGTTTGGATTATGCTGAGTTTAGTGTGTCTATGGGATATTAAGTTCAAGAGGTCCAAGTTGGAGATGTAAAGATTGGAGTTCTAGAGAGAGATAAGAACTGAGCAAGTCATCTGCACAGAGAAGATAATTGAAACCATATGAACTGATGAGATCCCCAAGACAGGAAAGAATATGGAATCATTTGTGCATGTAGAGAAGTTTGTGTAGGCCATTGGTATCAAACTCAAATAAAAACTGGGCCACTGAACTGTAGGTTTTATTTTAACCTAGAAAACTACTTAACATTATTTATGTTCTAGTCTATTTTTATTTATTTTGTTAAATATTTCCCAATTATATAAAAAAAAACTTTTATTTTCTGTCTTAGAATTGATACTAAGTATCTGTTCCAAGGCAGAAGAAGAGACTAAGGATCAGGCAATTGGGGTTAAATTTCAGGGTCATATAGCTAGGAAGTATCTGAGGACTTGAACTCAGAACTGCTGGTCTCCAGTCCTGGCTTTTTATCCACTGAATGCCTAATGTAACCCAGTTACATTTCAATCTGCTTTGGGTTAATCTGGAGAGGGTTGTGGCTTCAAAATGGTCTGTGGGTTATGTGTTTCAGAACTCTGACCCAGGCCACAAAAAGGGCTTCATCTTCATGTGAGATGTTGGTGAGTAGAAGATAGGAAAAAAACACCTGAGTGGTACAGGATAAGGAGGGGAACCCTCAACAAATGGCTTCAGTTTTTTTTAGTGAAATATGAGGCACTGTTCTCATTTGAGAGAGTGGAGGAGAAGACTGTGAGAGGTTTGAAGAGGAAAGGAAAAGTTTGAAAAAGCCAATGTGGTGAGAAGGAGGGTGGATTGATTAGGGAGATGTAAAGATTTGCTGCAATGAGAGCCTAGTTGAGATTATGCAACACAATTATAGCGGAAGTGGTCAATATGCTATTTTTTAATTTTCTCTAACTTTTTTTCAGCAGTTCATACAAAGACAGCAGATGGTGGGAATGATTCAGGGTTGAGTTTTGGAGAAGATAGTGTAGTGCAGGATTGGTTCACCAAGGGATAAAGATGGCAAAGGAAAGAGAATGGAGGAGTAACGTCCTAGGGAAGAACTGGGGATTTCATTAGAGAATTTCAGAGTTCATGAACATGGAAATGGAACCCTTGTTGGTGATGGGAAGATCAAAAGTTGATCTTGGAAGAGTATGACCATCTCTTTAGTTTTGTTGGCTTTAAGGATGGGAAGTAGGTAAATCGATGAATTGAGAAGTTATAGAGGTTATATATTGAGATGTTAGTAGGGGTTTGAGTAGGAGAGAAAGATTGAACCTGTTGAAGGATATGTATATGTGTGTGTGTATGTGTCTGTAACATGTATGAATATATATATTTATATACAATGAATTCTTGTGCCTGCCTTATAGTCTTTCCTCAATTCCTGCCCCCATATATATAATATATATATTTCAGTTTGGACCCATGATTTCATTGATGTAGGGAACTCCCAGAAACCAAAGAAGATAAATAACTGCTATATAACTTTTATAATCTTAAGATGTTTATTGTCACAGCATATATCAGAGATATTTCAAATATCTTGTCCAGGATTGATGCGCTGATCACTATTCCATGCTGCTTCTCAAAGAAAATGGATTTAAAATTATAACTGTGTCGAATTGCTATTTTCCCCCCTTTCTCTCTCTCTGACTCAGTAAGTTCCTCCTTCCCTCCATTTTAGCTTGGAAACTTTAAAAAATGCAGTTGCAGATTTAAATTGATATTCAGGGCTTCCTCTCTCTTCCTGTTGTGTTAGAAAAGATTATATACAGTAGATTGTAAAAGAAAAGCAATTTGAACTATTGTTCTTCAGTGGGTTTTGATTTAGATAAGTTAACAGTTCTTTTCTCAACTGGAGGAAGGCTAAAGACAGTTGTGGGTGGGTGGAGTGTCATATTTCAAGCCTTTTTTTCTAATTAGTAGCTGACCTAGTTCTCAAGTTGTTTGGATGTTTCCTATCTGACTTTTATTTTATCTATGATAGGAGAAGATACGTGTTTTCATATTACCACTATCACTTTTAACAAAAACTCATCTCCTAGTTTGACCTATTTCAAACCTATTTTCAAACAGGACCAAGTTTGAATCGCTTCTGGAATACTTTCATACTGCCAAAAGATTACCATACTAGATTTTCTTTTGAAAAAAAACAAATTGTTGTGAAATCTGTGTCTACCCTAATATATATTATGTTGCCGCAGATATTTCCCAGAGTTTATTTTAAAAAAAATTAGAACTTGTTTATTTCTGTTTCCATTATTTATATATTGGGAACTTGGTGTGCTCCTTGTATTAATTTTAGGAAATGAGTACTTAAATACTTTATCAACACATTATCATTTACAATCGTTTTGTAATTTATTTCTGTAGAGTTTGCTTAATCTAGCAGCAAAGTTTTAGCACATCCTTTCAGTGTTTCTTAAAGTTTGCTTTCCGTTGATGGGGCATTTTTTTATGATCTTCCTTTTAGTTCTCACCATCTTTTCCTTAAGAAAGTCTCTTGACTATATTAAGTATTTTTATTATCAACATAAATCCTGATACATTTAGAGAACAGAGGAACAAAGTGGTTTCTAATTTTAATTACACTTTAAATTATAGTATACTTAAGTTGTTGGTATACAGGGCAAAATGTAAATAACACACGTTACAATTAGAATTATCCAAATTTGCTTAACCTTATTTTGAAATCAAGCCTGATGGTTCTTTTTTAAAAATACTATTACTATATAGTATCTTGATGTAGAGGAAGCAAAATTCACTAAAAATGCAAGTAGCAAAAGCCTTTTGTTTTAAGATGAATTTCATCATCCTTTTGTGGCTGGAGTAACCCTTAATAATGTTTGTTTGCATTTAAAACTATGAGGTTGGATTAGATCTTTGGACCAGATAAATGCTTGTTGAATTGATTTCAAGGGATTGGAATGATGTCTTATGTTTCTTGTAGCTGTAACATTTGGATTCTATTTTGTCTGTTGGTCTTTCTTAGCCTCTTTTTAAAAATTCCTTGTTCAATTCTATTTGCATGAAAGTGATTAAATATTGTTTTGATGATAGTGATAAGGAAGTTTATATGCTTGCTGAAGCATAGGTAGGAATATGAGAACTTGGTCTATGAAAAACATCACTGTGGGAGACTTAATTTTAGACCTCTTAGGCAATTTTTTGTTGGACCCTGGACGTTTTTTTTAACTTCTCTATTGCTTAGTTTTCCTGTTTGATACCTTGGTTTCTCCATGAGCAAAATGGAAATTGTAGCACTTGTTTCTCACTTCTTTCTCAGGAGTGTTGTAAGGATTTATGAACTAATGTTTTCTAGCTACATTTCTGATCTCATGTCATATTGTGAATTTCCCTCCATTCTACTGTTTCCATTCCTTTCTTTAGTCTACTAAGAATGAAATTTCCCTCCCTTGTGAATCAGAAATTAAATCTGTTAAGAAAACTTAAGTCTTTAAGGGTATTATTCACATGAAAAGATAAAATTATTAATTGGTACAGAGCTGCCAAAGGATATTCCTTAACCATAAGTAAGATTATGTCCTTCCCTTGCTTTAGAATACACAGTCATTCAATTGCTTCTAGGATCAAATGCAAGTTTTTCTGTTTAACTTTTAAATTTCACAGTTTGATTTTAGTCAGCGTTTCCAGACTTTTGATTCATCACTCTTCTTTGAGCACTCTATTGTGTAGCCAAACTGACTTATTTGGTTTTAGACTTGCCCCTCCACCCCCAATTACCCCCCCCCCCCACACACACACAGAATTCACTCTCTTACTTTCTGTCTCTCTGAATCCTTGGTTTCTTTCAAAGCCCAATCACAATTTCCTAATTAGGTCTTTCTTGACTGTTTCAGTTATGATTGTCACTCCCTCCCCTCATAAATTGCCTTCTATTTATTTTCCTTATATTTTGCACTGTATCTGAATTTATGTATGCTTCTTCCATTAGAATATAAGGTACTTAAGAGATGAAACTTTCCTTTTTCTCTCTTTATCCCTTTATATGTCCTCAACATATAACAATGCCAGGGGACATAATAGGCAATAAATGCTTATTGATTGATTGATACATATTAATATTACTTCTGGGTCTCATGACCAACACAATAAGAGGACTAGATATTGTCTTTGATTCTCATGACTTCTCCAAAACAGGAATTATGAGAAAGAGAAAATATTTCAACTGTCTCCATAGCCTACAACTAAAAAAAAAACATGGTTTAAAACCACACCAAACCTGATGAACTAATAGCAGAGGAGAATCCTAAAGCATTCACTGAGCTCAGCAACAGCATGCAGCAGTAGGATTGGACATTTGATTACCATGGAACTCAACTCTTTTCAGCTTGGGCCACCTCCACTCTTTCAGTGCCAAAAAGACCCAAGCATAAGAAATTTTCTAAGGCTGTGATACCGTCAAGATGGTACTCTATGTTACAATATAGCTTGACCAGAGAATGTAGGATTAGGAGGAAAAGGACAACACACATGTAGCTTGTCTCTACAAAGTGGCACTCTACTAAGCCTGAGGGAAAGAGCCCATTTTCCAGCTGGTGCTAAATCTGTCCCCCCCAGTCCCTGAAGTCATGTAGGCCAGAAACTGAGTCTGGTAAACTGTAAATTGCCCATCATGGAGAGGATATGGAAAATGTTTTGAGATTCAGTCTCTAAGAAAATAGCTATCAAAGGAGAGCGAGTCAGAAAATGGGTTAGATTGGAATTATCAGTGATATTAGAAGTAAGGAAACTAAAAACCCTGAGCTTAAATAGAAAAACCAACAGAGAATACATTAAAATCAGAAGGAAATGTGTCTCCAACCCTAGTAAAAGAGTTCTGACATCCATGAATAATATACATAACTGTATTATAAACTGTATTATAAAATAGTAATTACCAAAATTGACTGATATTGTCTATAAAATAGGTCAGACATATAAGAAGCTACTGTAAAAAATTATAGTGACCTTATATTTGACAAAGGCATAGTTCTAAATTTTGGCGATAAGAAATTACTACTTGGTATAAATTACTGGGACAACTAAAAAGTAGTTTGGCAGAAATTAGGTATAGACCATATCTTACATCATTGACTAAGATAAGATTAAAATGGATACATGATATAGATGTAAGAGGAGATATAAATAAATAATATTATCAGGCAACATATTACCTATCAGATTTATGGATAGGAAAGGAATTTATACGTCAACAAGAAATGGAGATTATTGTGAGATGTAAAATATGTAATTTTGAGTGCATTAAATTAAAAGGGGGTTGTACAAATAAAACAAATATTGCCAAGTTTAGAATGAAAGCAGAAAATTAGGGGAAACTTTTTATATCTAGCCTCATGGATAGAGGTCTCATATCTATATATATATAGATAACTTGTTCAAATTTATAAGAATTAGAGTCCTCTAATTGATAAATGAGCAAAAGATATGAACAGACAATTTTCAGATAAAGAAATCAAAGCAATATATAGGTACATGAAAAAAAGCTCTAAATCACTACTAATTAGAGAAAAATGCAAAACAAAGCAATTCTGAGATATCTCATACCCAACAGATTGGCTAAAATGGCAAATGTTGGAGGAGGTGTGAAAAATTGGAGGACACTAATATACTGTGGGTAGAAGTGTGAACTGATCAAATCATTTTGGAGAGCAATTTGGAATTATGCCCAGAGATTTATAAAACTGTGTATACCCTTAGACCCAGCTGGGTCTGTTTCCCAAGGAGATGAGAAAAAAATAAAAAGAACCTATATGTTCTAAAATATTTATTGTAGCTCTTTGTGGTAGCAAAAACTGGAAATTGAGGGGCTGTCTATCAATTGGGGAATGGCAAAACAAATTGTGGTATATGTAATGGAAAACTGTGCTATAAGAAATGATGATCAGGCTAATTTTTTAAAACACTTGGTAAAAACTCACGAGATAATGAACAGAGAAATGAGTATACACCTATACCTACAGATTTAACATTTGAAGAATAATTTGTGAATATTTGCCTCCAGAGAATGAAGTAAAAAATGGAATAAAACACACTATATCTATATCTTCTATCTACCTATTTATCTATATTTGTTTGCCAGATAATAGATTCTATGATGTGGGGAGGAGTTGAGATACTTGGAAATAAATTGTATTAATAAAAAAAAAAAAGAAAAATCAAAAGAAAATTATCCAGCACCTGATGAAAGCATCAAATGGGTTTTGAGGGGAATACAGAACTTCAGCATATTGTTCCTGAGTGGTTTAAAAGAAAAATCTGAATTGTTGAATGGTAAGGACAGAATTTATGGCCTGAGCAACAGAAATAATTAGCAGAATAGAAAAGCTTGAATCTAAATGATAGCAAATCTCACCAGAGAAACCAAAAAGATAATTGATTGAGAATGCAAAAACACAGATGTAAAGGACAATAAAAGGAGCAAAAAAAAATCCCCAATAACAATAAGAAACATACTCTCCATCCAAGAAAACATAATGATCTTAAGCACAAAATATGTATGGACAACTTAAGAACTATAGGCCTTCTAGACCATAGTGTTTAAGTTTAATAATTCATTTGAGAAACAAATTCTGTAAGCAAGGATGCAACAAGACCTTCAAATAAATGTAAAGCAAATGAAATGCAAACAACACAAAACTATTCTGTGACTACCAGAAACAAGAGAAAATGGAATATTGTGTATGATTAATGAAATAAAAGTCAACATTAGGAAAAAACAAAAGGGAGGGTGGTATTTAAAACATTTCTAGGAAGAAAACCAGATCTGAGGATAAGCATTTGAAAATAATTAAACACCTAGAAAGTGATCATTCCTCTATCAAAAAAGATAAATGCTCATATGATAGGGTTTTTAAATTTTTTGTTTTTATAGATCTATTATTTCATTGGTAGAGGGGAATTGTAGTGAACACACTACTACTGCTAATGAAGATCTAGAACTATTCTGAAACTTTTATTGTTCTTGATAATTGTCTGGGAGTGCTGAGAATTTAAGTGCCTAGCTTGGCAACAGACCCAGATATAAATCAGGCCTTCCTAACTCTAAGCTGGCTCTTTACATACCTCAGCATGATGCTTCTCTTGGTGGGAATTATAAATATAATCCTTATTTCATAATGAGGAAACTCAAGGTTCTTTATAAAATGTGTGTGTGTTTGTATAGATTTGACACTTTAAAATGTTGATAGGAAATTTAATTCAGTCAGCAAGCATTATCAGTCACCTGTAATATATAAGGTGCTGTGCTATTCTTAGACATACAAAAATAAAAATAAAACAGTTCTTGCCCCTAAAAGAGCTTATATTCCATTAAGAGGACATAACATAGGTCAAATAAGTAGGGTACACTAACAAATACGGAATCAAGATCTGTATCATTTAGAAAGTGACTCCTAAGCTGAACTTTGTTGTAAACTAGAGGCACTAAGAAGTGAAAGTGATGAGGTGATGCATTTCAGACATGGAGGAGGTGGAACATTAGGAAATTTATTATTAATAATATGATAATGGCATAATGAGAGAAATTTAATCTGAGATTGTTTTCATTTAAATTTGAGTTCTTATTGTCATCTTAAATTACTTTAGCTAGTTTGAATAATAAGACCTTTTTGAAGAAGCATTTGAAAGATTTGATGAACAAAAAATGCTTGAAGTGAATTTTAGAATCATTCACTCCTGTCTCTAAGGGTCAGCTTCATGCACTCTTGAATTCTGTCCCCTCTAATCTTCTCCTTTAAAATGGCCTTCTCTATTATTTCAATTCTTTAATCTTCGATTTCTCCCTATACTGACTCTTTCCTTATTGCTTAGAAACACATCCATGTCTCTGCCATATTTAACAAATCCTTGTTTATCTTACCCTTATGATCTGATACCTGTCCTCCCCCTTTTCAGGGGTTTATTTTAAGGGGCTTCTATTCTTTCTCTCATTGGCTTTGAAACCATTTCACAGTCTGGCTTCTGACTTTGTCATGGAAACTACCCTCCTCAAACTTATGTTTTAATTGCCAAATCTAATTGCCTTTTCACAATCTTTATCCTTCTTTCTATAGTCTTTGACATGTTTTATAATTATGTTCTTCTAGATATTCTCTTCTATCTAAATTTTTATGAAATTGTATTCTCATGGTTCTCTAGACACTCTTTCTCAGTCTACTTTGCTGGTTCTTCATCCTGGTCATGCCATTAACTCTAGATGTTCTATCTTGAGCCTTTTCTTCTTTCCTGATCCCATGGGTTTAGTTGTCATCTTTGTACAAATGATTCTCAGATTTATATCTCGAACCCTAGTCTGTCTCCTGAACTCCAGGCCCACATCATCAACTGCTTTTTTGGACATCCCAAACTGGATATCTCTTAGGCATCTCAAACCCAATTTTCCTTCCTTCTTACCAGTTTTCTTCTTATCATCAAGAGCATCACAACCCATTTAGTCACTCATGCTCACAACCTTGTTGTCCTTCTCAACTCTTCACTTACTCCATATAGCCAGTCTATTGTCAAATATTATCCTTTCTAACATCTCTCCTACAGGTTTCCCCCTCCTTCTTATATAACTACCACTGTAGTGTAGACTCTTAACCACAGCTGAAAATGAGAGTTGGGTGAAAGGTGGACACCAAAAGTGGATCAACAGAGCTTGGCAAGCCCTCACACTACAGGTGCCAGTCCTTCCTGAACACCATATTCATGTAAAGCAGTAACATGTGCATCAATGAAACCCCAGTAGCAGTGTCTCAGCAGATGGACTAAACCAGGTTGAGGGTGTCAGACAGGCCTCAAAACTGTCAGTGAATTGGGGAGATGTGAAGACTCCCCCTGGCAGAATGGGAGATCAATTTGTTCCATGAAGGTATTTGGAATAGGTGCTGCAGAGTGCTTACAGTCTGGTCAGACATTGAAAACTCCAAGGTCATCTCTTGTATCCTGGACCATCACCAATTGTCCTGACTTGTCTTGCCACTGGACTTGGGATGAATCTGGAAGAAAGAATGAGGCTGATGACTTTGGGCAACTCTGCCTTACTTAATGTCCAATCCATGTGGAAGTCAAGACATCATCCGTGATGCTATTGGTCCTCTTGAAAGATGGACAAGCAACAACAGTAGAACCT
The DNA here is from genome assembly GCF_027887165.1 of Monodelphis domestica. Lineage (NCBI taxonomy): Eukaryota > Metazoa > Chordata > Mammalia > Didelphimorphia > Didelphidae > Monodelphis > Monodelphis domestica. The sequence goes on from NC_077227.1 coordinate 280,358,622, forward strand.
CAGCCCCTCTCACCTAACTCATTACAATAGCTTTCTAATTGCCCTTCCGTTTTGCTGCCTTAGTGATTTTTTATAAAGCACAGGTCTGACCATCCCACTCTTCTTACTCTCTACTCTGTAAATTGGAGTGGCTCCTGGCCCTTACCTACAGTTCCACTCCAGAAATCTTAGCTATTATTAATGCTATTATTATTTCTTGTGATATAATGGAGGAGTACTGAGCCATAAGAAATTTCAGAGCATCCTAGAAAATAAGAACTGTTAAACAGTAAAGTAAAAAGAATTAGAACAACTTATTCAGTGACTTTTATAAAGAAAAATAATTATTGAATTATTGAATAGAGATTAATGGTTTCATAAATAGGTCTCCCTGGAGATCTGTTTATAGAAATACCCTTTTCTTTGATGTTTGTTCAGAATTAAAAAGAAAAATACCTTTAAGCATTTAATCTATAATTCCAAATCCATATTTCAATGATAATTTGATTTGTTTTACTACTAACTAAATTATTTCCAAATGCCACATAATGATAGAATAATGTTTTTAGAATAAACCTTTTACAATGAGACAAAAGAGCCACTAGGTTTTGTGGCTTACTAAGTACAATATTAAGATAGAATAAAAAATTTGCATAAAATAACTATGCTCACCAAATGTCACAATCTTTTACTGTATAGTTTTGTTTTAAATTATTCATCTGATATATTTGATTATAAGAGCATTGAAAAAGAAGATATAGGGATCTAGAATTAGAGCAAAAGGCATCTTAGAATCCAACTAGTCTAATCCCCTAATTTTACAAATGAGAGAAAGGAAATCCACAGATGTTCTGACTTATTCCTAGTCATAGTTTGTAAATAATAAATAGTAAAGGCAGGATTTGAATGCAAATCCTCACTCCAATTCTATTACTCTGTCCTCTATGCCAATTAAACAACCTGTAAAGGAAATGCAAAAAAAAAAAAGTCTTCTTCTTTTGGTTAATTCTTTCAAATGTTTTAAAGAAGAATTAATAGCTATGTCAAACCATATATTCTAGATCAGGTAATGAAAAAGAAAAGAACAGAACAATTTCACTAATGAATATTGATTCAAAATTTTAAAATTCAATCTTAGCCAAAAAATTATAATAATATGTACTTTAAATTTAACTGTGACTAAGTTGTAATTATAGTAAGGATACAAGGATCATTAGGTAAATAGTTAACATAATTAATCATATAACAATAAATACAAGCAAAACTACTTGATTATATTGATAATGAATGAATGAATGGAAGCAATTTGTTAAGGCCTTACTATTTGCCAAACATCATACTAAGCTTTGAAGATACAAATAAAACGCATGGGTAGTTCTTGCCCTGAAGGAACTTGCATTCTAATTGGAAGAAACCTCACATGTAGAGGAAATGGTATCCATGGAACTGTTTGGGAAATTATATGGATGGTGAATAGGATCATGTTATTTAGTCATTCAGTCATATCCACCTTTTCATGACCCCATGGACCATAGCTTGCCAGGCCCTTCTGTCCTCTCCTGTCTCCTGAAGAGTGTCCAAGCTCATGTTTTTCCTTCCATGACACAATCCATCTACCTCACCCTCTATCATCCCCTTCTCCTTTTGCCTTCAACCTTTCTCAGTATCCGAGTCTATTTCAATGAGTCCTCTCTGCATTTTGTGACTGAAGTATTTAAGCTTCAGCTTGAGTATTTGACCTTCCAATGAATAGTCTGAATTAATTTCTTTAAGTAGTGCCTGATTTGATTTTTTTGTTGTCAGGTAGGTTCAACTTTTTGTGACCTCCTTTGGGGCTTTCTTGACAAAGATCATGAAGTGGTTTGCCTTTTCATTCTCCAACTAATTTGACAGATGAGGAAACTGAGGCAAACAGGGTTATATAACTTGTCCAGAATCATCTAGCTAGTAAGTGTCCGAGGCCAGATTTGAACTTAGGTTGTCCTAACTCTGAGCAGCTAGATAGTACAGTGAATAGAGCATTGGGCTTAAGAGTTGGGAATACCCAAATTCAAGTCTGGTCTCAGATGGTTATTAGTTGTGTGACCCTGGGCAAGTCACTTAACTCTGTTTGCCTCAGTTTCCTCATCTATAAAATGAGCTGGAGAAGGAAATGGGCAAACAGAACTCTAGTCTCTTTACCAAGAAAATTCCAAAAATGGGTTCATAGAGTCGTACATGACTAAAACAACTGAACAACAACTTCTTGACAGTACTTATATAATTATGGGTTACAGCCAGAGTTATATAAAGGGGGAGGAAATGTAGGGGAGAAGTCCTAGGTAGGTGGGGAGAGATACTCCAGGAGTACAGATGGCTGAGGTGGAGTGTGAAGCATTTCTTGGACCAGCCAGGTCTCTGGGTCATGTGAAGAAGCTACCCATCAGGACAATATCGATCCCTTCTCTAGAATTCCGTAGCTGAAATGGTGAAGTCCTTTAGAGCTTGGTCTGAAAGACACAACTGTAAATTCAATGGTAAGGTCCATTGGCTCAGAGGGTGAAGTAGCAGGTAGGTGATTGGAAGAAAGGTGGGCAGAGAATGTAAATCCTGACTAGGACCAGCTAGATCTAGTGAGCTAAGTGATTGCTGATCTGCATAGGCAGAGGGAGTTTCCACTTAAGGAATTCCCTGCACAGACGAAGGGCAGCTAGGTGGTATAGTGGATAGAGTGCTGAGCCTGTAGTCAGGAAGTTTCGTCTTTCTAAATTCACATCCAGACTTAGACACTTACTAGTTCCATGATATTGGACAAGCCATTTAACCCTGTTTGCCTCAGTTTCCTTATCTGTAAAATGAACTGAAGAATGAAATGTCAAACCCCTCAAGTAAGATACTCAAGAAAATCTCTCATGAGGTCAAGAGGAGTTGGACACAGTTGAAAAATGATTCAACAATAACAATAACAAAAATAATAAGATGAAATCCAGGTCTAGACCTGCCCCTTCAAAACAACAATAGCAGAGAAACCAAATAAGGCTGTCAGTATATACACTCTAAGGTGGTGCTTCCTAGTCTTTTAAACTTCATGTCAGTAACCAATTTTGTATTGCCTTCCCCCTATGAGATAGTAACTTTATTTACTATTAGTGTCCATTGAGTGGAAAAATACACCATGATAAAAAGCTTTTCATTCAGTCATGGTTTAAAATACATTGATATCTTACTATCCACAATATTACTTGTAAGTATTTGAAAAACACCAATACATGTAGATGCAGAAAATCATTGTTTAGCCTACAGCAGTCATATTTGTATATTATATTTAATCATGTTGGATAGTTTGTAAAAGGAAAATGATTTATGCTCATGTAAGTTTGAGGACAAAGAAATACTCAGCTAATTTTTATTTTTTTTAATTCTCAATCAAAATGAAGAATGTTTCTTTTTAGAGATCAAATTAAAAAAAAAATTCTTTGTCCAAGTCCTGAGGTTTCCATTTCTAATCCTGGGTCAACTGAGAATGTTTTTTCATTAGTTACCATGTACATTGAGGTCAAGTAGTTGAGCACCGCTATTCCTGAAAATAAATCCCCTCCTTATTGATCTTTCTCTCTGGGCTGGGCAGCAGTACTGTTGGAGGGTGGTTTTTATTCTAACAATGTAAGTGAATCTACCCCTTCTCTGGACTCCCTAAAACTGTCTTCTTCACTTAAACCTTGCCTATCTATATTTTGGAAAATTCCTCCTGCGGTTGCATCAGCATCTGTTTGTTATGTCTGGAAAGCTCTTGGTGTGCCATTGTGTGTGTGTGTATGTGTGTGCACGCGCGCGTGCCCCTGCATGTGCTACGTCAGTAAGCCCTTTGAAGGTGTGTAGGAATAGATGAAGCCAGAGGGAATTGGCTTTTAAGACCTTGCACAACAATGGTTCTTCCTAATTAAGCTAGAGTAAATACACTTTTAGGGTTTGTTTTTCTTTATTTTTTTCCCGACATGTAGGGTTCAAAAAGGAGGCAGGGGCATCTAGATTTATGTACTTCGAAGATATTTTCAACATCACAGCGCTGAAAAAATGCTTTGTAATTTAACAATGTTTCCTGACCGACCCCTTCCCCCCATCAATATGGACTTCTTGAATAAGACTACCTTTTTTTCCCCCTAAGATCCAAAGGTTTGTTTGCCAAGATTGTATCCCCTCCAGCTCCCCCTCCCCCATCTCTTCAGCCATGGCCTCTCCCAGGTATTGACTACAACAAGTGTCTCCCTGCTCCTGTCTCTTTGTTCTGTTGCTTTTGGTCTTAGCTGGGAAATGAGCTGAAAACTGAACCCATCCTTCGAACACAAAAGGCTAGAAGTGTTGTCACTCCTGGTAGCACACTGTGAGGTTTGTTCCCACCTCTCCTTCACGACTCATTAGTCCCCAGTACAGAAAAGGTTCCTTCTCTGGAATAAAAGGAATAGACCTAAGTCGGAGTCCTTTTTCGCCTTTTCCTGTGTTTTATTTGGGTGCATTCATAGCTCTCCATCTTCATTAGTGGCCCAGCAGGGGGCTGGCACCATGCTGTGGCCAGCTTTTGCTGGCTCCCTGGGGTGTATCAGAGACCTCAGAACTCAATACCCTGCTATAAAAATAAAACACTGGGCTTCAAACAGCCTTTTGATGGAACAAAGCCATATATCCCAATCTGCTTGGGCATATCAAATTGCCGTCCCTGCTAAAGCTTCTCTTTGCCTTTTTCTTTCTTATTTGAATGTACTTGCTTCTTTTGATGGCTTCTGTTTGGTAAAGACCCCCTCTACATTTCAGGCCAGTGTTTCCGTGCATATGAGAAAACTCCCTTTCTGGGCAAAGATCTTTTGTATCGAAATCATCCTGAAGCTTCTTATGAGAGATGCAGGCAGAAGGCATTCATCGTTGAGAACTAAGCTCTTTGCCCTCAGTGACATAATTTCAAGTTCATATCAGAAATTTAGGAAAGTTAACTATACCCTAAAATAATGCCTGGAGTTAAAAAGCAAAGCAACCAGAACTGAAGAGTTAGGACATTTCTAATTTAGGTCAGAGATTATTCATTGACATAATATAACTGTTGGCAAATTTTTATCTTATTTTACATCCCTGATGGGAACACAGGACATGCTGACTTCAAAAGAAGTACCATCTATGTGGATGAGTCAGAGTGCAGGGTGCAAGTTTAGCAGTTCGGGAAAAGGGATTATTGGGGTTATTTTAAAGCGTCATTGAACTAAAAATCCTGAACTCCTCAGTTTCTTTGCTTTTCTGATAACGTATGTACCCTTTAGAGAATTTAATTTGCCTTTCCTTCAGTGGCCATCTGGTCACTTTAAGCATCCTGTTTTAGTAATGTATTTTAAATTGTTGAGATGTTTGAATAACATCAATAGTGTGAGATAAATTCTTTGTGATAATGCTTCCTTTTAAAAGTCAAAGGCCTTATTCTGTCTGTAGAGATTGTTTTACAACTTCCCACAAATTATTTTTAAATCCTATTTGAAGAATGACGTGTATACAGTTATAAAATGGAAAACATTGGTTTAACTGTAATTCATATTTGCTATTTTCTCTGGATCTTCTGCTGAGTCAGACAATTTTTGATGATCACTGACTTCCTCATGTGAAAACCTTTACCAAAATTTAAACATAATGATTATTACAAAAGAGACAAAATATTTTCATAGGCAAGATCAGCAAGAGTTTAGACATGGAGGCACCTCAGTAATACAATGGACAGAGTGCCAGATCTGGAGGACCTGGATTCAAATCTGTCCTTAGACACTTCCAAGCTCTATGACTATGAGCAAGACATTAAACCCCAATTGCCTAGCTCTTATTACTCTTCTGTGTATTTGCCAAGATTGTAGGTATGAAGGTAAGAGTTAAGAAAGGGAGTTTAAAAGTGTTTTAGTGATCTAAATTTACCAATCTGCTACAAAAAAGTATACACATTTGAATAGTACATGCAATATTCTACAGCCATAGTTCTCTCTCAGTCCATTAAAACTAGATGCATGTTGTTATCTCTTATATGGGGTGAAATTTCTTCATTATACTTATACAACATTCAGTTTCCCCTGTTTATTATAGTTGTTTTGTATATTGCTTTCTGAAATCAAGCAATTGTTTTTTTTTTAATTGAGCTGTATACTTGACTTAAAATAAATAATTAATATTGAGCTTCATTTTTCTTCACATCATTTAAAGGATTCTTTGTTCAAAGTCATAGTCTTCACAAACATTTTTATGAATGACTGATATGTTAAAAGTGTTCTTTTGTCCAATCTATAGCTTTTTTTTGTTTATTTTAATTAAAGGTTTGGTTTTTTCCCTCAGCTTTGGTTTCTTAGTAACACTGTAATATTAATTTTTTATAGAGGAATACATTTCTTTATTTTCTTATTATAATATAGCATTATTTTATGTTTTTCTTCTTTAAAACAAAACAAAAGACAATAAATCATATTACTAGTTAATTCCTTGGAAGAAAGAGAAGACGAGAGAATTGGATAAATATTAAAAAAGCATTTGAATAAATGAACTTTAATCACTTTTTCTTGAGGTTTATGTTGTCTCCATGTAATTACTAAGTATACTTATTTTGTAGTAGATCCTCCTGTAAAATTTTTTAAGAGTTACATATTTTAATTTCAACTGATTTTGATAGTTCCATCATATTCCTGCAAAATGTCACATAATATTCTGTTCTATCTTCCTCCTCTTAAATTATTTATTGTTTACATCAGTTATCCTTGGAAATTTCTTGATGGAAGACTAACTTGACGAATATTTACAGTTGTTCTCTTTTGTATATTAAAAATGTTTCAATGGTCTTTTTAAAAAAAATTATCTGCATTGTTATCCATTCTCCCTGTGCTTCAGGCCTCCATTAAAATCTGAAAGTAGAGATTTGAGAGTGAAGGAGGGAAGATTGGAAGGAGGAAATCTTGTAAAAAGTAGTAGTGTCAAGCAAACTTATGCCCAAATATATCTATCTTTTTACCCTAAGTCCATCACTTCTCTGTCATAGAGTGGATAACATACTTCATTCTGTTTCTTTTTGTCACTTTTTTCAGTACTACAATATTCCATTCTATGTACTTACAATTTGTTCACCATATACCAGTTAGATTTTAGCTAATTTGTACATTTTCTTCTTTTTTTGATCTTTTGATTTTGTTCTAATATTTCTTGCTGTTTCATGGAATCACTGGTTTTTTGTGCTGGTTTAGTTTACATAGAAGCATTACTTGTTACCATTTTTGCTTCTGAGCTATTTATTGTCCTTTTAGTTCTTTCTTCCAAAGTTTTTATTTCATTTTTTTTAAAAGCTATTCTTTTATTTCTTCTAAGTATTCATGTAGTTACTGTGGAAATATTTTTTTCTTTGAGATTTTGTTCATATTTATTAGGAAGTTATTTTATCTATTCTGGATTTTAGTGGTATTTCTAGATGTATGTTTTGTCATTGTTTTTAGAAAATACTTGTCAATGTCATCTTTGCTTTATTGATCTCTTGTTCCTGGATTGAGGCTCTGTTCTAGGATCAGGGTCTGTTTCACTTTTGAATGAGGTGGTTGTCCCTGCTTGTTTTCATTTTGATTCCCCTGAGTTCCTATAAAGAGCTTTACCTCCTAGATTTAAGCCACCCTCTGCCCCTCACTGGATCTTGGAGGTTGAACATATTCAGGTCTTCAGGACTTTCAAGTCTCAAAACAGAATTGCCAGGGAAGTCATAAAGTCTTGGGGCCTAAACTGTCTTGGTACTGCCACGCCTCACTTATCACTATTACCCCATGAACTTCTATAGTTCTTTCTGTGCCTTTCTGATTACCCTGAAGCTTTCTTTAGGGTCTTTCACTCTTATTGCCTTCTGACATAGAGCCTTGTAGATGACAGCATCTCTGATTATTCTGGGAGGCTGCTGGGTTGTTTGCTTTGGTTCTGGTTTCTCTGGTAACACCCTTTCCTATTGCCAGTGAACTGAATTTCTGGCTGAATGTTTGTGTACTTCTGGGATGGAAGTAGTCTCTTATGTAGTTTCTCATTAGTTTTCTCGATCATTATTTGGTCTGGAATGATTTTCAAGTTTTTGCTGGAGTAGGTATGTGGGAGCTAGGTGGTCCGTTTTTGTTCTTACAGCTATCTTAAGTGTCCAAAAAAGTCATTTTTACAAAGATGTTTGAATATTTTTGCTTAAAATAGTAGAAAGAGTTCTGGAATTTGAGTAAGAGAGACCCGAATTTGAATTCTCATTGTGTCACTTGGAACTGTGTGGTCTAGATGATATGCAATGTCTCTTTTACCTATAATTCTATGATTTGTTGATATTTTCTGTTTGTTCTCAGAGAGTGGTATAATGTCTGTATCTGTGAAACATGCTAAGTTCTGTGACATTAAGATCTAGTATGGAACTAGTGATTACTCTTGAGAAATGAATGTATAATCAGTTTCTCTTTTGAACTATCCTATTCTACTTTCTTTAATTGCTTTAATCTCTAAACTTTGAAGAAATTCAGGAAGGAATAACTCTTCAATATAAGTTATTGCTTATTCTATTGCATTTTTCCTCTACCAATAAATAAGAAGTATTTATTCTATGTCAGGCACTGTTATACACTGATATCAAATGAGTATAATCAAGACACTTCCTAGCTGTGTGACCCTGGGCAAGTCACTTAACCCCTTACTGCTCTTCTTCTTGGAACTGATATTTAGTACAGATTTAAAGACATAAGATAAGGATTTCTCCCCTCTGTAATCAGACAAATCTCAAAATGTCTCTTGAAGAAAACCTACTAACATCCCTTTTTCATCATCACATAAAAAATAAATACATAATTTCTAGATGTTAATCCTTACATTTGGCTTTGTGCTTTTAGAATAGTCTCTATTTTATAACATGGTTTCCTCATCCATAAATAGGGCATCCCTCCTGGAAAAGTTCTAAAAGTTTGTGTTTGAATAGATTCTATCTCTTTGGTCGATGGTGCTATAAAAATAGTGTAAAGAACCCAAGCTGAATAAGGAAAAAACTCTCTCAAGAAGACTGGGAATCTTTAAACTTGTCTTTCCCTGGAGGTGACTGACAGGTGGTATGAAAACCCCACCAAAAACATCAGAGTCATCGGGAGGGCACAGAATCTAATATTGTTATTGTTCTGCATAGTTGAAATTTGTATGACTCTATGCCAAGTTTTGTATTAAAGGAGTCTAATCAAGCATAGGAGTTTTTTTTTTTTTGGTGGGGGGGTTATGTTAGAAGCTGTCAAACAAATAAGAAAAACTGATTAAACAGAAGGTGGTAATTCAGTTGATAGGTCTTTCTGGCCTAACAAATTCATGAACTCTGGGTTGGAATCCCTCTGCTTTACAGAGAACAGTTAGGTAGACATAATACTGTCTATCATGTTATATCTCATGCTTATTTCCCTACTGAACATTTTATTTTATTTTGATCCTACTGAACATTTTAAAACTTCAACCTATTAGAAAAAGTTTTAATTATGAATGCACCTTATCTCTTAGTTATTTTTATATTGTTTTCAAATGTTTCATAATCAAAGCAAAAATTGTGAGATAATTCATCTTGAATTCCAATGACTGGGATGGCTCAGTGGATAAAGCATCGGTTCCAGAGATGAGAGGAACTCGGTTCAAATCTGGTCTCTGACACTTTCTAGCTTGTATGACCCTGAGCAAACCACCTAACCCCATTTGCCTAATACTAGCTGCTCATCTATCTTAAGATGGATAGTAAGCAAAAGGTTAGAGTTAAAAGAAAGAAAGGAAGGAAGAAAAGAAAAGAAAAAAGAAAAGCTATCCAATGATCAAACTTCATGACCTGGCTTAAACTGCTAATTTGTGTTATGAGTCTGGGCATTGCTCCCTTGTGTCATACCTTTTTAGATTTCCATTATCAATAATTTTACTCCATCCTGATTTACTAGGTATTATATAAAAAATTGTCACTTTAAAAATGTTCAGTCCTTTGCAGTCTTTAGATTTATCTAAAAAGCAAGGATAATGACCTTTTTCTAATTTGCAAGGTTGTGAAAAATGACTAAGAGTAAATTAAATCAATTATATGAATAGTTAAATGGTTCCTAAAAGATCTCTAGCTCATTTTCAGCTGATTGCTTCTTCACCTCTCTCATTTCTAACCTTTAGCAAAACTACTAAGGCAAAGTAAAACAAAAGAAAACAAAATCCTTGCACATTTGAATTTCTTGTCTGTTTGCTTTTCCTGCCAATCTTTGGTAGAAAATGCAGATGATCTAAGAAATGACCAAAAGGCAGGCAGAAGAAAAAAAATAGTAGAAACAAAGAAGTTTGACAGTTGGCCTCTGAATAATTGAGTTGAATATATTATTACTCAGAAATTCTTTATGAGTGGGTATTACTTTTGCCCTTGAATGGTATTGTGACTTTACAAAACTATGAGTAAATTTACAAACTGGTTTTTTCTAGTGCACACATTTTGTTAAAAATTTGAGTAGAAATGGAGGAGGAAAGCTTGGATGTCTGATTTCTTCAAGTTTCCATGACCCATCATGAAGTGTATTGAATGAGCATCCAACTAATATAATAAACAAGATAATGTGTAACAATATTTTCCACTTTTTTATTACACAGGAATCATAATTTAAAAATTTTCAATTTGAACTCCTGAAAGTGAAAATTCAAAGCAATTACTTTAAAAAATACTAAACTTGTTGCTTTATTTCCTCATGGTATTGGTTTTGGACATTCTTTATATTTTATATAAGAAAAGACAATTTAAAGTGTTGGATATGGCATTCTTCTAGCCCTTTCTCTTGTATACCCAGTAATTTCTGAAATGACCCAGCCACAGTGTTCAGGACTGAAGCAACCTGGCTCAGTCTGACACCAGTCCTGTTTATGTTGGCCATGAATCCCCAAAACTTAAGATAACAACATACACAGTAAAAAAAATGTGTATGGAGAGAATTTTACTTGGCAGTTTTACAGCCACCAATATACAGAAGTTTTAGTATTGAATGCCAAATCCAGCCTATGGGATGGGGGGGATGGATGGAGTTTCTATTTCTGTATGAACTTTCAAGGTTTAACGAATCACAAGATGACATAATAGATAATGGAAGCTTTGCCTTCTATAAAACCTTGAAAATAAATAGAAAGAAGGAAGGGCAATAAATGCCATAGATTCTCCCACCCCCACTCCCCATTTCTCCTCCCCAATGGTAGTTCTTTTTTTTTTAAAGAAATAAAAACAAAACAAAACATGGTTTATTTCTAGTATATCCTTTCAAAATTTCAAAAGGATTTATTATTATTGATAACAGTTTGGGCATTTATAAGTCACCAAATATGATTATGTCCAACAGCATTCATAAGAATAGACTGTAATAAAAAGTTTAAGTCTTGTCAAATGTTCTACAGTGTGACCAAGATGGAATTCGTAGTTTTAAGATCTACTTATCTAATCTCCCCACTCCATTGCATATTCTCCTAACAGTCCTTTAGCTAAGTGCTTTTCATCACTTTAGAACCTCACTAAACCATAGAGTCTCACTATACTGAGTGACTTTGAAGCAGGGTTATCTCTAGACACTGTTGACATCATGTCTCTTTTCACATACCATTTGGATGAATATTAGCCCACATCATTCTTGTAAGTTGATTACAAGAAAGCCACAGAAGATTTCATTCAATTCTGAAATGTATTGTTTGAGTTTTTAAAATGAACTAGAGAACTATACTTAGGATTCAGCTTCAAGCTAAACCATATGAACTGGTACGTACTGAGCCTCAAAAATGGAATTCATCAACACAGAAGAAAAACAACTGCTTGATCACATGGGTTGATGGAGATATGACTGGGGATGTAGACTCTAAGCGTTCACCCTAATGCAAATATTAATAATATGGAAATAGATCTTGAATGACACATGTAAAACCCAGTGGAATTGCACATTGGCTGTGGGAAGGGGTGGGAGGAGGGGGGAGAAATAACACGAATCATGTAACCATGGAAAAATTAATTAATTATATTAAATTATATTAAAATGTTTAAAGACTAAAAAAAAGGGAATTCATAATTTGTATTCCCAAAAGTGTTAGCCTAATTCAAATGGTTTATAGGTATAGTATGGTATACTGGATAAAGAACACATATGTAAAGACTTTTTCTTAATGGAATGGTTGGATGAGAACAGTTTGTTGGTCAAAAGGCAGCTGAAGCTGGTGCTATGAAGCTCTTAGAGCTTGGTCAGACATCAAAGATGCCAAGATCATCCAATGCATCCCAGGCCATTACCAGAATCCTGGTTTTTGTCTCACTATTGGACTTTGATGACTCTGGAAGAGAAGAATGAGACTGATGGTTTTGGACAACTCTATCTCACTTGAATCCAATTCACACACAAGTTAAAGCATCAACTTTTGATATCATTCATTGTCTTAGAAAACAAAAAAAGAAAAAAGTCTCAGAACCCTGAAGATCTGATTTTCAGGCCTGCCTGTGACACATAATTGGCTATGTCACCTGAAACCTCTCAGTGCCCTAGACATTCTCCTAGGCTGAGAACTGTATAGAGGTTGAAAAACTTCACTGACCATGAGCAAGTCATTTAACCTGTTTGCTTCAGTCTCTTCCCATTTCTCAAATGGGGATAATAATACTGGCTTGTGTATTGTGATGGGTAACTGAGATATGGGAATTTTGCATGTTCTTCCCACCACCCTGCCTTCCATATTATATTGTCTCATGAAAAGCAAAGTATCCAAGGACAAGAAGGGAGAGGATTCTCTATTTGTGTGCTGTTCTGTTTAGATGAATCTGCAGTTTGGGGTTCAATTCCAGGTACCACATTTTATATGGGATTTTAGTAAGCTAGAGAAACACCCAGAGGAGATCAACCAGGATAAATGACTGAATAAAAAAGTGTTTGTTAAGCACTTAATATGTGCCAAACACAGGGCTAAGTCCTGGGGATACAAAATAGAAAAATCTCGGCAGTCCTTGTTTTCAAGGAGTTTCCAATCTATTCAAAGAAGACAACACAAAAGAAATCACCTATGGTACCCATAGAAGGCTTGAAAGTTAGGATGCTGTGTTATTATGACTGGGAAGGCCAGAGGTTCTTAGGCTAATAAGGTAGTTAAGATGATCATGTTAGGTTATTGTAGAGAATAACAGTGAGGAAGATAGTAAGGCCCAAGACCCTCTGGTAAGGCCTCAAGGATTTTATGAATCACTAGTAGGGCAAATGATGAGGACTATTTATCTTCTATCTCATGAGATAGGATGGAGTTTTTGGACCTCTGTGTCATTTGCATCCTGTGGATGACAGGATATGTAAAGGGGCAGACCCACCAGTAGGATGCGCCTGATGGTAGTATTCTCCTTCCTGGTTATCCTGGGTGGGTTCTTGTATAGCATAGGTTTGGGGAGATGAGGGAAATATATGGGGTACAATGCTCCAAGTTGTGGCAACTCTTTTGATACCTGAACTTCTGAGTTAGGTCCTGGGACATCCTGGAGTTGGGATAAGGAAGGGATGTTTAGGATCCCCCAGAATGGTGAAGTATTTCAAAATTATGCAGTATGAACATTCTTTGAAGAAACTAGGGATATTTTGTCTTGACAAGAAAAAACTTAAGTGAGTATTATAGCTGTCTTCAAGTATTTGAAGTCATCTTGTGGAAGACTGATTAAACTTGTTTTTTGACTTTTTTTTCCCCTAAAAGACAGAACTAAAAGCAGTTGGTTGAAGTTGCAGAGGTAAATTTCAACTTGATTATAGGAAAAATCATTTAACTAAAATGGAAAGGACTATTTGGGGATGTAGGCATTTCTTGCTTACAGAGATATTCAAGTAAAGATTATTTGACTTCTTGTTAGATTTGCTGTAGAGGAGATCTTTACAGGAACATGAATTGGACCAGAACACAATTGTCTTATACCTTTACAGTGGTAGTCCTGGATACTGTGCCTGTGAGGTTCCTATTAATTTTATGATTCCAAGACTAAAACTATGCATATCATTATTGTATACAACAATTAAAATTTTATAGGCAGACCATCACAGAGGTAGCACAATTGCTCAGTAGCCTATTTTGCCAATGAGCCAATAAAATGTGGCAAAATTCTGTGTTAAATGTTGGGAGCCTAGAGTGTATGGATTGAAATCAGTCTTTTCCTCTTCAAGTGCTTGTAAAGACTCAGAGAAAAGAGTGGCTTGTCCAGAAGAACCATAAGAATATCTGGAAGAAATGAAATAAGATATGTAAAATGTAATGCTAAATTAAATGAGGCTGAGGTAAGAATGAGTTAAAAGATGAACTAATTGCTTAGAATAGAAGGTGGTAAGCCTTATCCAAGAATTAGACTCCTTGAAAAACAAAGTAGGCTAAACAGAGAGCAATGACTTCATAAAACAAAAAATATTAAAACAAAACCAATTTTTTTGGGGGGGGAGGGAATATATTATCAAAAATAATTGACTTAGAAAACAGGCCAAAGAAAAACTAAGAATCTTTGGGTTACCTGAAAATCATGTTCATTCTTTCCCCAAATATTGTAGATAACAATATTTTTAAAAATCATAAACGGAAATTCCCATAGGCCAAAGTAAAAAATAGAAATGATTCAATAATCATTTACAAAAAGGAACCCCCAAATGAAAATTCCCAGTATTGTCCTGGCTGAACTTTAAAGCTTCCAAATGAAAGGAAAAAAAATCTGGGGGGCAGTAGTTGGGTGGGCCTGTGTTCAAATTTGGCCTCAGACATTTCCTAGCTATGTAACTCTGTGCAAATCAGTTAACCCCAATGTTTAATCCTTGGTGCTCTTCTGTCTTGGGACTGATGCTAAGACAGAAGGTAAGAGTTTAAAAAAACCTGTAGGCAATGAGAAAAAAGACTTCTAGCAGCAAGAAGTTATAGACAATATTATAATACTATGCTGCAGTCACTTTAAATGAGAGCAAATCTTGGAAATTTGTATTTCAAAAGACAAAAGATAGTCTTACCACTAAGAAATAAGCTGAAAAACTGAGAATAATCCTACAGAAAAAAATGAATTTTAAATGAATAAAAGACTTTAAAGCATTCTTCATGAAATTAACAGGATTGAGTAGAAACTGTGAAAGGCAAACACAAGTCAAAAGATACCTAGAAAATACATTCATGAATCTGAAAAGAGTTATAGAATGATGAAATGCTTGCATTCCAAGACCAGAGGAGGAAACATGTCTTTTCAGAACCTTAATCTCTTCAAATGTTATTCAGGGAGTTAAATAAAAAGTATGGCCCTAAAGGAGGCTTTATTTTGTTTTAACAGACTCAAGAGAAGAAAGGAAGTGATGGTTAGGGAAAATATTAAAACACTTATACTAGAAAAGGAAGAGGGGAGAATTTACTATTTTACATAATAGGAGTTCACCAGATGAAAAACATACCAATTTAAAGGAATTAATTTGATGTGCATGGAAGTGGACTTCACACTAATCTGACTCTTATTTGAGTGAGATTAGAATTGAAATGATGAATGAAATTTTGTATATAAATAAGTTTTAAACTATAAGAACAGAGAAAAGGAAGAAGGGTTAAGTTTAAGAGAGAGAATCTAATGGGGAAAAGATTAGTTATAAGCAAAATAAAACTCCAGTGTCAGGTGGTAGGTATTTAAGGGGAGGGTTAAAAGTGTAAAGGTGAGGGTACATTGAAATGAGAGTTTAAATTTTCTTGATAGGAGAGTGTTAATCATTGGATTTGATATTAAATTCAATGTACTACACCGGCTTTTTCCTTTTGATGTTTTTACTATAAGACTCTGGGGAAAGCTTTCAAAAAGAATAATGAAGAACCTCTTCAAGTCATTTAAGAACTAGCTAGGAATTAGGACTATGGATTTAGCCAAGTGGGATCTTGTAGATTTGCTGAGGACAGCAAATATTAAAACTGGGTTGGGAGTGGGGAGACAGGGGAAGAGAATAAGAATGGGACTTCATTGATATTCCCCCCACAAAGTAATTCCCCTGGTTTAGTAAGAATACTCTTTGAATCAATTAGAATTGCATTTGAACTGGACCTTATATACCTTCTTTAGTTCATTAAAGTCATGTGAGAAACTTGGTTATATTCTAAGGAAATGACATAAAATGTAGAACCTGTCTTAGAACCAGACAGTTTCTGAGACATGAGTTCAGAACATCTCTGAGAAGCAAAATTTAGGACTGAGTTTTGTTAGAGAAGAGAAATGCTGAAGAAAAAATCACTAGCTCTTTATGCATCTTATATCAGAAGATTCTGGCTGAGGGAAATTCCAAGAAAATGTTGACTCTTTCTCCAGCTTCCCTTCTGGTCCTTGTCTATTATAGACAATGTAATATAATTTGCTGTTTTTGTTACTCAAACATTTCCAGTAAACTTAATTTTGCCTCAACCACAAAGAAACTAGGGATTTACCAGAGAATGATATAAATGTAAAATTAGGCACAGAGACCAACCTCTGCCTAGATGTTAGGAATTTTCCTAACTCGAGGCTCAGGATGATTGTGACTGAAGTCATAACTTCTTGTCTAAAATAAACTTCAAAACTTGGAGAACGGTACCACATGAACCTTAGAGAACATTATGCTGCCCATTAGGCTTAAATAAGCTAGTAATTGTAGTGTTACAAAAGGAGGAAAAAGACTAAAAACCTGTGATTACCGCTGGGAGGGAGAGAGGAAAAGAAGAGGAACGAAGGAACAAAAACTGGTAGCTTCAATGAAATGCCATTAGTGTAAAGCACACTCTTTTACAAGCTTCCTTTTTGTAAAGGGGGGGGGGGGGGGAAAGAGGGGAAAATATGAGGTTATAATGGAAACAAATTCACAATTAACAATCATGATCATGAATATAAATGGGATACATTTTTAGATGGAAACAAATTGAATGCAAAGATTAACAAAGACCTGAATAGAATTTTAGAATACTTAACTCTAATAAATCGCCAAAGAATGAGAATACATGTTTTTCATCTGTACTGTAACAAAAATTATGCCCTGTATATCTGGGCATAAGAATCTCACAAACAAATATAAAAAAGAAGAAATATTCAACACCCATCACAGCCTGCAATGCAATAAAAACTGTATTCAATTAAGTGCTGTTGGAAAGAGGATTAAGAATGATTGACAACTTAATAAGCCTAACGAATTGGTGGGCCAAAGAACAAATTGTTCAAACTACCAATAGAAAATTTCAGCAAAGAAAATGTCAACAATGAAACAATGTAGCAAAACTTTGGGCTGCATCTAAAATAATCCTGAGGGGGGAAATTATATCTTTGTTTTAATCAACAAAAGATAAAACAGATAAATGATCTGGGCAAAAAAATTGAAAAAAAAATTGGAAAAGCAACAGTTAACCCTCATACTAAAAAGAAGAATTAGAAATTCTCACATTTAGAGATTAAAAATTTTTAAAGCAAAAAATTAAATTGACAAAAACTGAAAGTAGTTTCTAAAAAAGAAAAAATGCATAAAACAGAGAAATGATTCTTTTTTTTTTTTTAAGTGATAAAAGGTAGGAGCCAAGACTGGAGATGGGTGGCCCTGGGTTTAAATGTGACATCAGATTCTTCCTAGCTATGTGACCCTGGACAAGTCACTTGACCCCAATTTGCCTAGCCTTTATTACTCTTCTGCCTTGGAAATGACATTTAGTACTGATATTTAGAACATATTTAGTATTTGTATTGATTCTAAGACAAAAAATAAGACTTTATTTTGCTATCAAAAATGCCAAAGAATTCATAATAATTGAAGATAAATATAAATGACAAGACCTATTTTGCCCAATTTTATGCTCCAAATTCAATAACTTATAGAAAATGAATGAATATTTTTAAATGTCCATATTAGCAGAACAATTAATAGATTTTAAAAATATAAGCCAATATTAGAAAAAGAAATTTAGCAAGGTAAAAATGGAGTGCCCCCTACCCCCAGTTGGGGTCAGAATTTGATGGACTTTTTTTCAAGAAATCTTTTTTCTTTTCAATTAGTAAAATTTATTTACAAGTATCTCAGTCCTTCCCTCCCCTCCCTGCATCAAAGAAGGAATCATCTGGGAGACATATACTTTTATAAATTATATGTATCATATATTGACATCATAATATAACCAGTATAAAATATAAAATAACATTTCATATTTCTGTTTTTCAGTTCATTCTGTGTAGTTCACAAATTATTCTTCAAGTATTAACTCTGTGTCTGCATATAATATTCTCTTGGTTCTACTTATTTTGCTGTTCATTATAGTTTTTTCCAATTTTTAAAAATTAGCCTGCTCATCATTTCTTACGATATAGTAGTATGTGATCAAATCATATAAATACATACTACAGTTTGTTTAGCCACTTCCCAGTTGATGAGCATCCCTTCAATTTCCAGTTCTTTGCCATCACAAAGAGAGTAAGAGTAAATCACATCACATCACAAAAAGAGTAAATATTTTGAAGCATAAATGTTCTTTTCCTTTTTTTCTGATCCCCTTGGGAAACAGATCCAGCTGAATCTAAGAGCATACACAGTTTTATAACTCTTTGGGAATAACTCCAAATTGCTTTCCAAAATGATTGGCTCAGGTCATAGCTTCACCAGCAGTATATTAGCATCCCCATTTTTCCACATCCCCTCCAACATTTGTCATTTTTAGTCAATCTGATGAGTGTAAGATATCACAGAATTGTTTTGTTTTGCATTTCTCTAATCAGTAGTAATTTAGATCACTTTTTCCATATTCATTTTTGTAATAGAGTAATCTTTTAAAACCAAAATCCCAAGTCACATACCCATATAAACAAGTGATAAATCATATATTTTCTTCTGGATTTCTACTCCAACAGTTCTTTCTCCAGATAGATAGCATTCTTTATCATAAGTCCCTCAGCATTGTCCTGGATCATTATATTGCTTTTAGTAGTAAAGTCTATCACATTTGATTGTCCCACGGTGTTTCAGTTACTGTTTATAATGTTCTCCTGGTTCTGCTTATTTCACTCTGTATCAATTCATGTAGGTCTTTCCTATTCTTATAGAATACAAGCAGTTCATCATTCCCTATAGCACAATACTATTCCATCACCATCATGTACCACAGTTTGTTCAGCCATTCCCCAGTTAAGGGACACTTCCTCATTTCCCAGTTTTTGCCACCATAAAAAGCGTGTGCGTGTGCGTGTGCACACAAACACACACTTTTTTTTTTGTACAAACAGAACCTTTCCCAGTTTTAAAATCTCTTTGGGATACAAACCTACTAGTGGTATGGCTGGATCAAAGGATATATGATCTTTTAAAGCCCTTTGGACATGATTCCAAATTGACTTCCAGAAACGGTTGGATCAATTCACAACTCTACCAGCAATACATTAATTGTCCCAATTTTGCCACACCCCCTCCAGTCTATTAGGTATAAGGTGGTACTTCAGACTTGTTTTGATTTGCATTTCTCTAATCAGGAGGGAGTTAGAACTTTTTTCATATGATTATTGATAGTTTTGATTTCTTAAGATTTAGATAATGTTTTATACTTATACGTGGCTTCGACTTCTTCATTTGAAAATTGTCCATATCTTTTGCCCAATTTATCAGTTGGGGATGACTCTTATTCTTATAAATTTGACAAAGTTCTCTATATAGTTTAGATATGAGATCACTATTTGAGAGATTGTCTATAAAAATCCACCTCCACCCCCCCTCCCCCGTTTTCTGCTTTCTTTTTAAATTTGGCAACATTTATTTGTACAAAACCTTTTCAATTTAATGTACTCAAATTATCCATTTTACATCTCAGAATGATTTCTATCTCTTATTGACATATAAATCCCTCTCCTGTTAATAAATCTGATAGATAATATATTCCCTGTTATTCTAATTTACTTGTAAAATTTCCTCTTCTGTCGAGATCATGTATTCATTTTGCTTTCATCTTTAGTGAACGATATAAGATATTGATGTATATCTGGTTTCTGCCTATCTGCTTTCCAATTACTACAGCAATTTTTACCAAATAGTCATTTTTTTATCCCCCAAACCTGGATCTAAGCTTTTGTCAGATACAAGGTTAGTATAATTTTTTACTACTTATTTTTTTGTGTTCCTGTACCGCTCTCTATCCGGTTATTTTCGATAATTACTGTTTTATAACACAGTTTAAAATCTGGTACTGCCAGACCTTCTTCCTTTACATTTTTTAATTAATTATTTTATATTCTTGATCTTTTATTCTTCCAAATGAATTTTGTTATTATTTTTTCTAGCTCAATAAAATAAATTTTTGGCAATTTGATTAGGATGACACTGGAAAAGTAATTTAGATAGGGTTGTCATTTTAATTATATTGTACCTGCCTATCCATGAACGATGGATATTTCCTCCAGTTATTTAGATCAGACTTTATTTGTAAAAAAGTGTTTTATAATTGTTTATGTTGTTCCTGAGTTTGTTCGCAGGTATCTTATTCTATCTGTGATTTTTAAAATTGAATATCTCTATCTCTTCTTGCAGTTTTTTGTTAGTAATATATAAAAATGCTGCTTATGTGGTTTTATTTTATATCTTACTACTTTGCTAAAATTATTGATAATTTTAACTATCTTTTTAGTGAAATCTCTAGGGTTTTTCACATATACAATCCTATCATCTATAAACAGGGTTAGTTTTATAGCCCCTTTGCCCATTCTGAGTCCTTCAATTTCTTTTTTTCTTATTGCTATTGCTTATATTTTTAATACAATGCTAAATAATATTGGCGATAATGGGCATCCTTTTTTCAATCCTGATCTTAGTGGGAAGGCTTCTGCTTTATTTCTCTTACAAATAATGCTTCCTAATGGATGATTTGTATCATATTAAGAGAACCTGACGGATTTACAGGGAATTCTATCAAATATTGAAAAAACAAATATAAATTATTTGCAAAAATAATAAAAGAAGGCCCCTAAGTTAATTCTAAGACAGAAATGTGATCTGTTGGGGGCCGTCAAACCCATGCAGTCTGACATGGTCATAGGTAGAAACGGAGGACTGCAAAACGGCATCCAGAAAAGATGAGATATCCACTCAGCCCCCCCCCCCCCCTCCTATGTGACTTCTCTCACTAATATCCCTTACTATTGGAATTGCTATGATTAGTGCTATCTCCCTAGCTTCAGGAAAAATAATATGAGCAAAATACTTGCAAGATTAATACTAATGCTCCACATCCGCCAAGAAGTACCACTAAAAGATCATACTTACAAACTAAACCTAAAAGACTATCGTAGGTTAACTTCTGCTTATGCATATAATTTCTAACAGCACTTTGCTCAGAAATTCCCCACTCCCATGCACAGAACAAATTCTCCTAAAACAGTACATCACTCACCTTAGGGAGAGGCTAGTATATCATGCCTCAGTGACTTGATTTACCAACTAAAATCCATCTTGGAAAGTCCTCATGAAATATTGAAAAAAGATTACCCTAATATTAAAACTGAATTGTGTTTCTGTTATCCCTTTGATCCCTCAGCTTGGCCACAATGTTTGTCTATTGTCTCCTAGAACTCCTGATTGATTATCTATTTTTATTAAAGGTAACAAATGATTTTCTTTGATTGTCCACAAGCTCAAGCACCTCACGGGTTAACGAAAAAACTGACCTCTAGCTATGCCGCCTGTGACGAAATCATTTATCTTTTGCAAAAGCTTTGTGTATGCCGTCAGAATCAATGGTAACAATATAAGTATATAGAATGATCACAGAATGTTAATCAGACAATTTGTTAAAAGTTAATGTATCACTTTGCACATATATAGCTGTGTGCCAAAAAAGTATGTAATCCTTGGGGTATAAAAATAAAACCGAACCTGGGCCTAGTGCCCTGATGGAGAACCTAATGCACATGTGTCAGCCCTGACAAACATAGTCATTTTCGATGTCATGGGCTCAGCTCTCCTTGAGGCCCAGGAGTCACCCAGGGATCCTGCTGCTGTGGCCATGACCATGCCCTGCCCCAGTGGGGGAGGGGAGAAACAGGACTACTCCCTGTGCTGGCCGTGGAGGCAGGGGTGAGCAGTGACCAGCACTCCAGGAGGCTGGGGCACATGGGGCTCCTGTGGGGGGTGGGGAGGAGTGCATGTGGAAGGAGCACACAAGGACAGGCAAGCTGATGGGTGGCAGCCACTGCTCTTGCTGCGCCCCTAGGCCAGCTGCCTGGGGAAAGGAAGGGTGGGGCCAGGCAGGTGGAAGACAGGATGGGGCTCTGGCCCAAGTATAAAGGAGGAGTGCCTGGAACAGGTTACCAGACACATTTAGCACCCTTTTCAGGGTTTTTTTTTTTTTTTCAATATAGCAATGGCTTTACTCACAATTTTTCCCTCTACGTACTTTTGTGAGACCTTATTCTCAGCATTAAATAATATCAAAACCAACAAAAGAAGCAGACTGACAGATGAAGTTAGTAGTGCTTGCTTGGGCTTAAAGTATACAAAATACCAACCTTCAATTGAAGATTTAGCCAATGAAATTCAGCACCAAAAAAGTCACTAATAGGCAGGTTAGTTAAAGAATTCCCCGTCCCCCTCACTTATCTTAGTTCACGGCACCCCACACAAGTTAAATAATATCAAGATCAACAAAAGAAACCGATTGACAGATGAACAAAGAAGTCACTAAGCAGGTAAGTTAAAGAATTCGTTTTTAGTTTATTAAATACAGTTATATATTACAATTATACGTTTTTGTTATTTAAACTATAAGTATCGCAAAATTATGTGTTTTTTTTTTTCTTGAAGTGACACACCACCTGAGTTATGCTTGGTTTTTTGGCAAATTTTGACAAACCAAGCTCAAAAGGCGGCCCATCACTGTCTTAGTGGAAGCAGTTCCATGGAAAGTTTGATTCCAGGCTGACACATACAGCTGTCTTCCATCACTCATTTACACCTTCATCACCACACCTAGCTGAGGACCCTTGAAGCCGTGAACAAGGCAGGCCCTGAACTCATGGCAATGATCCTTATATTTAACCCTTAGAGATATGCAAGAGAAAAAGAACATTTAAACTGGTATCCCAAATTAAATTGTACACGAATATATTAAACAAGAGATTAGCAAAGAGCCTACAGTATTGTTGCAAAGATTGTATGTGCTGATCAGATTAAATGTATACTAGGAATTTTGAATTGTTTTAATAAAAGAAAACCACAAATTTAAAGTCTATATTAACAATAAAACTTCCAAATGGTTATATCAGAATATGCTAAAAAAAAGTGGCTAACAAAATTAAATATATATTTTTGTTAAAAAACAAAACAAAACATTAGAAAGCATAGGAATAAATGTACCTGTGCTTAATAGTAAATAGCATTTATCTAAAACCAAGTGACTATTTGTGGAAAAAGGCTAGAATCCTTTCCAATTAGATCAGGAATAAATTGGAGATGACCATTATTACCACCACTACTTGAGAGTGTTAAAAATATAATACACTATATAACAAGAGGCATAGGCAAAGAGAAAACAAAATCATTGTTCTTTTCTATTTAAGAAGGTCTATCTAGAGAACCTAAAGAGCATAAATAAAATTGAATAAGAATTTCAATAAAGTTGCAGGATATCGAATCTTTTTATATATTACTAACAAAACCCAGTAGAAATTGACAGAAAGAAAAATTCCACTTAAAGCAACAGTGTAATATATAAAATATTTTGGGATGAGGAATCTACCTATCAAGGAACAGAAACAATATGGCTATAATTACATAATACTTTACAGAAAAAAGACATGTAATTGGAAAAATATTAATTTTTTATGTTCAAGCCTTTCCAATATGATAAAATGATTATACTGTGTAGATTTATTTTACTTATCCATTGTCATACTTATTGAATTACCTGAAGATTACTTTAGAGAAAATAATTTAGAAAAAATAAAATCTGGAAGAACAAAATCTCAAGGAAAAATGATAGGGAAAAATTGGATAGGAAGGTAACCTAGCCATATCAGGTCTAATTTTATATGATAATATCCTAATCATCAAAACAGCTATTCACTGGTTAGAAAACAGAGAGGTCCATAAGTAATTCTGATTAGGTATACCAGACACAGGTACAAATGATCATAGTAAGCTAGAATTTGATATGTCATCAAGTCCCAACAATTGGAGGGAAGTATTAGGAAAATGGAAAATAGGCTGAAAGTAGTTTTAAATGGATGTCTCACAACAGATACCAAGACAAATTCCACACATGCCTTAGACATGCCACATCACAGATTTTGCAGTATCTTTAGATAGGAGGAGAGTTAGAGAAATTGAATTTGATATATTTACATAAAATTTAAAAAAATTGCACAAATAAAATTAATGAAATGAAAAGGGAAATATAATTGAGAATAAATCCTTGCAGAAAGTTTCTATCATAAAGATTTCTTATCCAGTTTTTTTTATAAGAAACTAATTCAAATGTTTAAGAACAGGAGGCATTCCCCAAATGATGAATGATTAAAGAATATAAAGACAATTTTTCAAAGAAATAAACTCAAGCTCCCAAGAAGCATATAAGAGAAATCACTAATAATTATGGAAATGAAAATTAAAATAACTCAAAGTTTCTATTCCCTGAACATCAGATTGGCAAAGACAATTTTTAAAACAGGGAAAATGACAGTGGTTGGATAAGCAATGAAATACAGGTACACTGAAGACCCACTGGTAGAGCTGTGAATTGATCCATTTTGGAATGTAATTTTTAGTTATATTCCTATAAATAGGTATATAATAACTTGATTTCTGAGAAAAAATCTACATGGGACACATTTTTAAGTTTAATCTGTAGCAGGAACATTTTCTCCATCACGTTTTAAAATCTAAACCATAAAAAAAATAAATAAAACTTTGATTTGTGGTGTTTGCTTACTTCTAAGATGTAAATGATTACTTTGAAAATTTAAGTGTGTTCAAAACTGAATATAGCATACCTTCCCACAATGCCACTCAACCTTCCATACCTTTTGTCCCAGTGATACCATTACTCTGCCTGTAAAAGATCCATGAAAGAGGCAAAGTACCAATATTTATTAAAATATTTATAGCAACTATATTTGTTAGATAAAAGAACTGAAAACCAAGAGGATATCCATAAACTGAATATTGGCTCTACAAATTATGATATATGAATGTAATGGTACATTATTGAGCTTATAAAAGATGAGGAAAATCATGACATCAGAGAAACTGTGCAGATTTTTATGCCCTAATTTATAATGAAGAGTAAAGAAACAAAAGAACAATTTGTACAATAATAGCAACATTGGAAAGAATAACAACTTTGAAGCCCTTAAGAACTCTAATCACACAGTAAGATAACACTGTAATTCCAGATGATGAAAAAGTATACTTTACCTATTAACAGGGAAGTGATGCATTCAAAGGGCAGAATGAAACAATTAGTGTGGGAATTAGTTTTGCTTGACTATGCATATTGTTACAGGTTTTTTTGAGGGGTCTTGGGTAGGAGAAGTTGTAGATAAAGGGGTTTATGGTTGCAAAAATAAAAAGAGTAATTGAAGCTTCTTTAACAACACATAGAAGAGAACAAAAAAGAAAGACCAAAAGGATGCACAGAAAATAGGACATCTTAAAAAGTTGCATGTTGAAATTATTACAGACTGAAGAAGAAAAGCAAGCCGTATACAATACAGATTTATACTTTTATGTACAATCCTTTTTTTTTCTTCTTTGTATATAGAAATGCTCATGGTGTTTGTCATGTTCATAATTTTTTAAAAAGACAAAAAAAAGCATGAGCGAGAAATTCTATTTCACACTCTGAAAGTATTTTGTTTACAACCTGAAAACTATTTTGCATCATAGAATATGTATGAAGAAGAGACTTAGGAGATTCATTTAATCACCTATTATTGTGTACCTGCCATGTACTAGTTACTGCATTAGAAGTTCAGGGATATTAAAACGGGGTCTCTGAGCAACAACTATCTGAAGCATGAAAAGCTCATTACATATCCCTAATAAATAGTTTCTGCTTTCAGACCTCCAGTGACAGGGAATTCACTACTTTTTGTTCAACCATTCCACTTTTGAGGTCTCTAATTATAATATAAAAATATAGCAATAAGTCACAATGCTTTAAGTGATTTATGTTTTCAAAAGTGCTTTTCTCAGTCTGCTGTTGAGGGTGCAATATTACAACTGTTATTTTCATTTTACAGATCGGGAAACTGATGTTCACTTAAGTTAATTTAGTTGCTTACCCAGGGTCACAAAGCTAAAAAATGCCAGAGCTAGGATTTTAACTGAAGCTGGAAATTTTTTACTTAAATTGAGTCAAGATATGTTTTATCATAACACTTCATCCATTGACTTTAGTTCTGCCAAGTAGAATAGCATGAATTTTTTACTAGATAGTCTGTTATGGTATTTGCCCATTACTAACACGTATAACTTAGATGCTTGTTTGTTGAGACATAAAAGAATAGATGCTTTGGTTTGGTTGTGGACATGATGCAATTGCATAAATTTTATTTAGTGTAGTATCCATAATAGTATTTTTTTAAGCAATTAACTTTAACATACCTACTAGTAGCCATCCTATATGATTTGTTGTAATGAAAATAAACAATTGAATCTCATTCATGGCTATTGGGTCTTGGTGTTTTACTTAAGTTTGGACACTGTCCACTACTCAGTCTTTATAGATTATGAAATTAAACAAAGTAGCTCATTTTGAGTAGGAAAGACTTTAGAGAGGCTACAGATGATAAAACAAACACACTTGGATCTTAGTTTAAATACCAGTTTTTATTCTCCTTATTTTTTATAGAATGTCCTGTGAAATTTTGAGTAACTTTTAAGTCAACTTGGCATATAAGTGAGTTAGGTATCATCTTTGACTCCTCACCATCTTTTCCCTCACACAATCCAATTTTTGCCAGAGTTGATTGATTTCATCTCTCAAATGTACCACCTTCTCTCCTCCACTATAGCCACTACCATAGTGCAGACCCTTATCATCCAACACTTGGACAATTGCAGTAGCTTTCTGATGGGTCAATCTGACTCTGATGTCTCCCCACTTTAATCCCTCTTTCATTCATCCACCAAAGTAATAAAATAACATATTTGTAAAATGTGCTTAGCACAGTGTCTAGCATATAGTAGGTGCCATATAAATACTTATTCTTTTCACAAAGTATAGGTCTGAAATGACACCCACTACTCACTAAACTTCAGTGACTCTCTATCAGGGAGTATTGATCCTCTTGGTTCAAATACAGAATTCCTCTCTTTGGCATTCAAAGCCCTTTATAATCTTGCCCTCTTCTATCTTTCCAATCTTCTTATGCCATGTACTTTTCAATTAATTTCAATTTGGTTTCTTTGCTGTTTCACAAATAAGACATTCCATCTCTTAGCTTTTAGCTCTGAATATTTTCTTTATCTGTCCTCTAGCCATATATATATATATATATATTTCCTGACTCCTGGTCCACTGACCCATATATATATATATATATATATATATATATATATATATATATATATATATATATATATATATATATATATGGGTCAGTGGACCAGGAGTCAGGAAAACCTGAATTCAAATCTAGCCTCAGACCTCAAATACTTACTAGCTGTATGACCCTGTGAAGTCACTTAATCTCTTGTTTACCTTCATCCACTGGATTTGCCCATAAACCACGGTAATATCTTTGCCAAGAAAACCCTATATGACAATATGGTCAACAAGGTCTTGAGGAGTCGGACACAACTTGAATGACTGAATAACAACAATGTGCCAGATATTATGCTAAGCCATTGGGTTATAAAACGTGGCAAAAAAACAGTTCAACTGATGGCACCCTGGAAATTTAATTATTCTAGAGAATGGAGAACTCATGGTTTATTAATTTTTTTATTGAGCCTAAAGATGTTAGTGGTTTCTTTCCTTTCTTTTTTATAATTTTTTAGTGGTTTCTTAGCTAGCAAGAATGCCCAACTAGAAGTCAAGGCACTTCCTTCCCCTTTGTTGAAAATGAATCAATGAGCAAGAAGTACTGAGTGTGTAAACTGGGTTCAGCATGGGATATTACTTGAAAGAAATTGGGATAGCAGATAGAGAGTTGTCCCAAGAAATTATAGGAATGAAACCTAGAACATAGATAGTAACACATTTACCACTGTAGACCACTGACACCACACAGACCCATCAGAGGCTAAGAAGAGATGCTGAATTTGTATATTGGAATTATACTTTAATTTGTAAAGGGGCTATATCTCCTAATGATGCCA
The DNA here is from genome assembly GCF_027887165.1 of Monodelphis domestica. Taxonomy (NCBI): domain Eukaryota; kingdom Metazoa; phylum Chordata; class Mammalia; order Didelphimorphia; family Didelphidae; genus Monodelphis; species Monodelphis domestica. The sequence continues at coordinate 280,386,935 of NC_077227.1, forward strand.
TCCTTACTTAGCATGGTGCCACATGAAACTGTGCTGAGTCTTTGGGTTGGGAATTGAGGTTTACTGGGAGATCCTCCCAGAGGGATCAAAAACAAGATCCCAACAAATGATTACTTCCTTTTAGTTCAGTGCTTCTGAAGGATATTGGAAAATGGAAGGAGGAGCTAGTCTAAGCTTTTTTATTTGGGGTCTTAGACCCAACTCAAAACTCTCATAATCTATATTTAAATTATTTGAGGCACTATTTTAGATATTTTTTATTGTGTGAGATTTGTTTTAAATCTCTGTAGCCTTGGTATCTTTAACAAATGCTTGTTGATCTAAATTGAATTAATTAAAAGTAATTCAGGCTCCTTTTTAAGTCAAGATGAACTGTGATTTCTTTTTCTTATTTTTAAGAACTACATTTATTAAGAACAGGCAGAAACTGGTATATGAGGTAATTTTTGTTTTTATTTCCTTGTTCATCCTTTTAAAAAAAAACCCTGTGATAGTAATTCTCAAAGTAAGTATGTCATATTGTTATAATTACATCATTTGGAACTGTGTTTATCCCCAGGAGTCCGGATTTGATTTAGGAACTGGTTTTCCTGCTTTCCTTGTTATTCATGGCACTTCATGGCCACTAGTCTATTGTAGTAAGACTTAACACTTACATATTTGAAATGGTCCCTAACCAGAACACAAGGATCTATTTATTCTGGTTGGGGGTGGGATTAGGAAATGATTCAGAATTTGATAAAATGCAGAAAGGTTTTATAAAGCTTTAATAGTCTGGCTGTGAGCCCAGTTTATAGTATGAATTCATCCATGTCTCTTTCTTCTGTAAACACCAGGTTGGAATAGACTTTCTTTCTTGAGTACCCTTGACATTTGTTTTGCTGATGCTAGTCATAGGTGTGACTTTCTTTCTTCAGGCTCTATATAACAGAAAGTAAAATGTTTTGAGGAAAATAGAGAATTTATAATATTAGGAAGGACAAGTATTTCTGTAAGGCATTGAGTCCTCTTGCATGAAGTTCCTAAAGCATTTCCCTAGTGATGTATGTCTAATCCTTTGCTTTAGTAATTAAACATCTTTCATTCCTTCTTTTAAGTATACCTAAATTAAGAAATCAGTTGAAGACTCAAGAGTGGATTTCAAGAAGTCAGAGTTCTAATGTAGTATCTGGATTTGACATTCTTGCTGTGCTGAAAATAAATTGGGGAGGAAAGTATGGACACTATATGATAACACAACACACTGGCACCATTCCATGAGCTTTTGTCCATTTAAAAATAACTTGAAATATTGTTAGTTTGAATGCTAAGCATCTCTGCAACTGATGCTGACCAAGGCTACATGCAGAGTGAAAAATTTATAACATGACACTAGTTTCTAGGTACATTGAAGATATTATTTTTATTTAGTCTTTTTTGCAAACTGTTCAATAACCTTGTTCTTTCTCTCAGACACCTTCCCTTCTTTTTTTTTTCTACCCATGGATTCTATTGAAGTCATGGATTCCATGGAGCCAAGAAGTAGTAATTTTTTCCTGAACTTCACCTTCAGCTATTTCTAGCTCTAACCCTATGAAGTACTGACATATTGTTTTCCTTATTTTAAAAAAATCAGTTCTGAACTTGTGCTAATAATAAACATCATGATGTAGGCTACAACTGATTAACATCATCTATTTATGAGCAACTAGAGTAGCTAATTCCTCTTCTTAATTCTACTGAATTTATTTTTTTAAATGAGTTTTAGTGTTTTTTTTAGTTTAGTTTAGAGTTTTAGCCTCCCTCTCAGAAGGCCATCTTATATAACAAACAGTATTTTTAAAGACAAAAAAAGTAAAAGAAAAAAGAGGAAGAATCAGCATTACTGATCAATACTTAGAAAAAGTCTAAAGCTATATGCAGTGTGTAACATATGTGGACCTCTTGCGTCCACAAAGGGGTAAGACAAGTTATCTTGTCCAATTGAATTTAACTTATTTATTTCTTATCTTATTTTCATATGATGAATTACAAAGTGCATTTGAGGGCTGATTTTTGTGTTTGTTTCCTTGGTCACTAAAATGAATAGTTCTGGATCTGGGTAGTTGTTGGCATTGGTAGATGTCATGAGTAGTGGCATAGGAGGAGATTTAAATGCAAAAATGGAAATTAAGAGAACTAGTTTATGCAATAAAGCTTCAGTGATGAATAGTTCTCCCCCTCCTCCTCCTCCTCCTCCATATAATTATTCAGTTTAATGTCTAATGGGCTAACTATGTAAGTTTTTTTAATCCTTCTACAAAAGTAACCAATCCATTCCAATGCTGAATAACTCTTAAGGTCTTGAAATCTGTGGGGCTCACATATTTTGTGTTACTTGCTCTTTACAACATCCTTATTAGACTCATGTGATAGGAAAAGAACCTACCTATATTGTATCAAACTATTTTTAGCATCTTTTTGTAGTGGTGAAGAATTAGAAATACTGAGGGTGTATCTATCACTTGGGGAATGAATGACCTAGATGGGATGTGTGGTTGTAATGGAATATTATTGTGCCATAAGAAATGATGAATGAACAGGATGAGTTCAGAAGAACCTGGAAAGACATATAAACTGATATAAAGTGAAGTGAGCAGAACCAGAAGAACAATGTATACAGTAACAGAAATATTGTACATTGGTCAGTTGTGAAGGACTAAACTGCAAACTAACTAACTAACAAAAAACTAAACTATCTGCAAAACAAGTTTCCAAAATATCCACAAGGGACTCCACAAGGGATGAAAAATACTATCCACGGGCAAGGAAGTAATTGTTGGAGTCAGATTGCAAATCAAAGCATGCTATTTTCCACTTTATTTCCTTTGTGAGTTTTTTATTGTATGTGTGATAAGTGTATTTGTTATATCATAAGCAATATGGAAATATGTATTTCTTGAAAGCACTGGTATAACCTACATCAGACTTTTTACTACCTTAAGGAAGAGGGGAAAAGGAGAGAAGGAGAAAGATTGAAAAACTGTCAAATAATTGTTTCTGCATGAATAAATAAATGAATTTTTCAAAAAGATAGATATGATATGACTAATATGTACTCCACAACATGAGTTAGGCTATATCTACCCTACCAGGTGACAAAATCAGAACTTGATTGGCTCAGGGATGGGGCAAAACCAAGGTGGTTTCTTGATGTATTGGTGTGATTTTTTTAGTCGCAGGTTTTTCCTGGCATAAAAAGTTTATTGATTGATTGGTAAAGGATCCCATTGATGCCCATGTCACTGTTCTTCAGATTTGTTGGATTGTCCAAAGACCACACAAGTCACCAGATGGGTTTCATATGGAAAGAAGGGGGCCATATTAACTGTACCTTAGTACCACTACTGTTATTGCATAACCTTGATGTGTTAGTGCTAGGTAAATTTTCTTTTGTTAAATGTTGAATGACCTGCAGGTTCAGGTGTTTCATTTAGCCCTAACTCCTTCATTTAGTTCCACCACCAAATCTGAACTGATAGAGTATTAGCATCAGACATGCTCTAACAATTGGCTGGGTTATTATTGTCATTTTATTGAAGAGGAGGTCAAGACTCAGAAAGAATAAATGTTTTTACTCTAAGTCAAATGGTTAGTAAATGGAACAACCAATAATCAAACTCAAATTTTCTTTTAGCTTTGGGCTAGCAGCTAAGAGACTTGAATTCAAGTGCCAGTATTGTGACTATAAGACTTTAGTCAAATCAGCTTTCTGAGCTTCAGCTGGACAAGACGATATCTAAAGTCCATTTAAGCTGTAATATTTGTAATTCTATGACTCTAAATTATTATGCCTAGAGAGTGGTACAGTATTAATCTGACCAGAGCTGGATATTGAGTTTCAACCTCTGGTCGTGATCCCAGATTAATGTAGGAAAGGGTGAAGATATGTTATCAGAAAAAGAAATACACCTTCAAACCCAGAAGGGATGGAGATGTAGGAGTGGAGTTGGGAGTGAAGAAGTCTTTCCAGGAGGATGAGTTTCTGGATCAGCTTCTCTTTCAGCCACCCCAGCAGTCACAGGATACAAACTTTCAAATAAAACTATTCTGTCATCTATCTGTTTAATGACTGATTTGTGTGTGTGTGTGTGTGTGTGTGTGTTTTAAATTAAGCTTAAAATTTTCTGAAGGGGGCTAAAGACATGTTGGAGATGGATTCTTTTAAAGGCAAGTTTAGACACCAAGAAAATACAGGCTGGGATTATGCTAAAATGGCAGTAATCCTGTGCTATTTAAAATGAAGATAAGGGAGAAGGAAAAGTTAGTGAATTATTAATGGGAGACTCAGCATTGGCAGAAACCAGGGAGTAACCCAGCTATTTTTTTTTCCTGACTTTTCTTTTCACTCATTGAAAAAAAGGCTTTAGGTTCAGGTCTAGGTCCTTGTCCAATTTTTCCATTAAGTTGTAATGCAGAATGATCATAAAATTTCTTGTTTTTTTTTTAGTTCAAATGATCTGATAAACCAGTATTTAAAATAGCAGTTTCCCAAAATGTATTTGATGAGACCTTAATGATCTTGTAATGTGGACGAGTAGTCTGAACAAAATTTTAGATGGTAGTATATCCCAATATTCTTAGTTTCATTTAAAGCCTTTAAAGAAGGAAACAGCACTTAAGCTTTGGACCACCCTATATTTCCCCCTAAAATACTGAATATAAAATTACAAATGTTTCAAAAATATTGTGTACATCAATTTTTCTATGTGCAAATTGGCTTTATTTATTCTTTGGCTCCAAAATTTCCCTGATATTTTTTCTTCCCCAGACAATTGAGTCTATCAGCTTTCCAATCAATACTTATAGACCAGGATGTATGGATTCCTTCAGTTCATCTCAAGCACCAAAGTACATCAAAATTAAATCAGTTGTAAAATGCTGATTAATGAGAAAAAAAGTGAGAATAATGGAAAGTTTGAGTCAGGAATTCCTGCCAAGCCCATATTACTTGTCATTTCCTAGGACAAGGAGTCTTTTCCAATTCCTTTAGTTCTTCAGTTAGTTGTTAATGAGTTCTTTTTCAAGTTATCTTGCACTCATGTATTCAGTTGGTCAATGATGCCCTTAATTATATGCTATGCATTCTCTTTGTAAGTACTGATTACAGTTCTGTAGACTACAAGCTTCTTGAAAGCAGGGACTAATATTCATTTTGCTATATTCTCACTATTCAAACACTGAACTTTGCACATATATATGTGCTTAATAAAGGCATGTGGAATTTAATTTAACTGAGGGAATATAATTGAAAGGTCTAATTTTTCTTTTGAGAGAGTTGTAGCCTATACTCTGAGAGCATCAGAAAGGGAACTGTGGGGAATCTTAGTTCTTTTGAGAGATAATTTAGTACTTCAGTGGAGCAGATAATTATCTCCATTGGTTGTTATTAAAGAGCAACAACACTGGAAGTGATGTGTACAAAATCACTTTACAAATTTCCTCTATGTCACAGTCCTAAAGAGCAATAAGTGAGACTGACAAAGTAACCCTTCCTCACATTACTCCTCAGGGCTCTTTTCTGTCAATTTTAGGTGGGAGAAAATAAACAGGAGAGGGAAAACTCCAAAGATTAAAGAGTTAATAAGCTCATGTTATTATATTTTAAGCTTTAGAATAGCTGAACTTATGGGAAACTAAGGGAAGCCATTGGTGTAAGATTATCTGATGAAAGTGTGTGCTCATTATATGTACATGTGCATATGTATACCTCAAGGTCTGCTGGTTTTTAAAAGTCGCTCTCTATTTCTGAGCTTCAGGTTGTCTTTCTCTATGACTCCTAATTAATTTTTTTGCCAAATTTCCAACCCACCCTCCCAAGTTCCATTTTGTTTTGCTTCTGATTATTGCCTCTTAAGTTCTAGCTTCCCTTTTAAATCCCTTCACTTTCCCTATCCCCAGTTGTTTCCTGTGGAGTTGGATATATTTCTATCCCCAATTCCTCTTTGTGCATGTGTGTTCAACCCTCCTTTTTCTGGTACGGATTATAGTGATGTACTGAGATGCCTGTTCTCCCTACCCTTTCCTCCATGTTTATATACTCTTTTTTCTCACATACCACAATTATAAGGAAGAGTAAATTCCTGCCTCTCCTTCCTTTTTCTTCCTTTGTGTATTTCTTATTTTCCATTTCTTTCCTCTCTTAAGACCAATGAAATAAAACATAATCATAGTTAGGCCTTGTTTGTCTTATTTAGCTATCTTTGTAGTCCTTTAAGACAATGGGATTCAGGGATTCAGCAGTAATACTTGTTTCTTTCCCCCCTATTATCATGTAACCATTTCTTAATTTAGCAGTTTTCAATTGCTTATAGATTTTTTCCTATTTATTCTTCAGTTTGAATTTTATTGCTTTGACTTGGCTTTTTTTTTTAGCAAGAATGATGGAAAGTCCTTCATTCTGTTTCCTTATGAGGTAATATTCTGTTTTGTAGCATAAATTATTATTTATTGTAAACCTTATCTTTTGCCTTTTGATATTATCCTATTCCGCAATTTTCTATCAGGTATGACCTGTTCATGAGGAAGCTTTACTGGCCCTTTCTAATTTCTACAGTGAGACCTTGTTTTTCACAACCAGTATGTTCTAAGAAATTTCGCATAAGTTGAAAATCATTCATAATAGTGAACTCCATATTTTAGTAAATATTTCTTATACAAACATATAGGCTTTTCTTAGACTTATCAGAGCTACCAGAATCACGGCTCTGACAAGGACATGACTTGCTGAAAGGGAAAAATACCTGATAAAAAACTAATGTGGGAGCAAATATTTGGCAAAAAACAATGTAAAGTTTCTCAGGATGAGAATGAGCATGATTGGATGAACTACTGTGAGACTTTACAAGGCTTGGGAAAATAGTACCACTTTAGACCACAATTAAACATTTATTTTTTGACATTATTTTTTTCAATTGCAAATCGTGTATGTCTAAATTCACATGCTAAGTTTGCATGAAACGAGGTCCTACTATACTTTCCTTTCTAGATATTCATTAACCATTCCTTTAAGAATCTTTTTTGAATTTGCCAAAGAAATAAAATCAAGCTTACTAGCCTTTTGTTTATAGATTCTTTTTTCTTACCTTTCAAAAAAATTGGGAAATTTACTCATTTCAAAATTTGTAATACCTCTCTCATTTCTGACATTTCTTTCACTTATCATTGCCAATGCCAATTCTTTCAGTACTTGAGGATATAGTTTTTCAGGGTTAAGTGACTTAAATTCATGAAGGTCAGGGAAGTGGTATTATCTCCTTATTTACCTTGGCTATCAACTTCCTGGTAGTCACTTTTGTTTTATCATTTTCTTTGCAGAGAGAATAGAAACAAAATAATTATTGAATAACTAGGTAAGACCCAGATTAAATAATTATCGTAGGCCTAACAGTGGGCTAAATTCTGAGGATAAAAATACAAGCAAGCAAGACAATTCCAACCCTCAAGGGACTTCTAGTCAAGAAAGATAACACATAGAAAGGAACTGGTCCAGAGTTGTGGGTTGGAGATGGCTGGGAAGGCCTGTTTCCAGGTAAAATAGGGCAAAATTCACCTTTCAGAGCCATATAATTTGGGACAGAGTCAGGGGCAGGAGAAAGGATAGATGTGGATGATATCTGGATTGTAAGTGGTGTTGTGATGATCTGTCTTCTCTCTGTTGTCAGTTATAATTCCATCTACTCAAGTGTAGAGGCCATCCTTTCTTGGGAATCCTTTTCTTAAAAAAATAGCTAAAAAAAAGAGACAGAAACCTTTTTTGCTGTCTTTAACTTCCCTTAACAATTTCAATTTCTTCTGACTAAAGCATTCCTGATAATTTTTATTTATAGGACCATCCATCACTCTTATATTCATCATCTGTTTCCTGGCCTTGCTTCTATCTTAATTACATTCCTTTTTTAAACCTAAGTGAGTTGTTGAGGAACCTATATATCCACATGGATTTCTTCCTTATTAGAATAGTTTCCTTATTTGTCTTCAGAATTTAATTCTTTAGCATCTCCCATCCTTCTTTAGTTGACTTCATTTTTAAAAACTTTTTTATTTTCAGTTAGCAAACATTTATTTTCTTTCCTCTCCTGATTCTTCCCCTACAAATGGAAAAGAAAACTATTGTAACATAGGTATGTATATGTACATACATATATTTCCAAATAAAACTAATTCTCATGTTGACCATATCTAAAAGGGTATGTTTCATTTTGTATCATTAATCTACCTCCTTTCTGTCAGGAGTTGGAATGCTTTATCTTTAGTATTGCATAATGATTACTCCTGCCCTCCCTTTTACAAATAAAGAAACTGAGGCTAAGTAAATTTAAGTAATTTCCCCAGAATAACAAAGCTAGTAAGTATCTTCCAAGCCCAACTCTCTATCCATTGTACCACATGGCTACTTCAATTCACTTTCTCCCTCTCACCCCAGAAGTCCATAGTATACTCCAGAGGCCAAATAACTTCTTCCTTCACTACACTGATCTTATCTTTTTCATATTTTCCCTTTCTGATTCTTAGTTTTTAAATATACCATCTTAACACATTGCTTCTTGCCCTCCTTTTAGTGAGTGAACATTTCTCTGATGAGGGATACAACATGTAAACTAACTATATACAATCAAATTCTATACATTCTCAATTTTACCTATCTCATTTCTTTTGAATAAAGTATAATCTTCCAGAGCCATTATCTAATTATGGATTTCATCTCACTATGGTGATATCTTTGAGGACAAATAGAGGGGCAGAAATAAAATTTTCAATCTTACTTCTAGTTCCTCTTGCTTGTTTGCTAAACTTGTTCATTTGTGTATAGACACTTGGGGTCATCGGTTTTACTAATAACTTTTTTCTTGGGTATTGACTTGTGATTTTTTGGATATTGCAGATGTTATTTTTCTTTTTCCTTTGTGGCAACTCTGTGATAACATGTGAAATAGATATAGGCAATCCTCTCTTTGCTCCAAACCATTTTGTTTTAAAAATATTTTTGATTAAACTTACAAGACACCCAGCAAATACATTCTTATTAGCTGATGTTAGATTTACCCCATTTCTGCCCAAGAACCCTTATGATACAAGTCTGTATCATAAACCAAAATTCAGAAATACAAATCACATTCTAATTTTTTTTCCAGCCAAATGTTATTTTCCAGAATTTAAATGTTCTCTTCTGCAACCCTTGCTGTCAATAGGAAAAAGTGAGAAAAAGGCAGTCTTAATGGTCTTCACACTTCATAATCATTTAATGATACTTTTTGGATTTCTTGTGGAAGTATCATACATTTGTCTCATGCTGAATCACCGGAAGTGAGTTGTTGTCCTATATGGTGATTAAATCTTGGAAAGTTTTCTATTATGTCTTTAGTACATGCCTTGGAAAATCAATAATACTTTGCTGTTTTTAGGTCAACAACTAGCTTTCTCATTAATCTCAAGTTGGGCAATCATCAAATACTACTAATCCCTTTTTTCTCTGCCTCCTTTGGTATGACCTCTCACCTGATAGTTTCTATAGTTCAGTCAATTAGTAAACATTTATTAAGTACCTACTATGTGCTAGATACCTAGTGCAGTAAAATATAAAAGGGAACACAAAAAGAGTAAAAAAAAAAAAGTAGTTTCTTCCTCCCCAGAACATCCAACTCTTTCCTCTTAAGGCAGGAAGTTAGGAAATCAAAAAGGACAAGTAGGAAGGAAAGAAATAAACATTTATTAAGTGCCTACTATGTATCAAGCATTGTCCTAAAAAGCTTTTATAAATATTATCTCATTTGATTTGTACCATATCCCTGAGAGGTAAGTGCTATCATTATTTTCATTATACAGTTGAGAAAACTGAGGCAGAGATTAAAACCTGTAAAAGTTAAAATTAAATCTCAATAATAATATTCATGATTTAAGAGATCTAATGATCATTAGAAATCAAGGAATAAAGAAGATACAAAATAAAGACCATGTGCCCATGGCTGGTTAGCCATTTTTTAGTCAACCCCACTCACCACCATCAATGCTGATTCTACATCAGAGAGAGGGAGCCTCCAAAGTCCTTTATCCTCTGTCTACAGGAAATACATAATGACAGGAAGTCAGTGGGCTCTTGGGATATGTAGTTATTTTTTAGGGTAACAGATTTTCAATCAAATGAGACTCGCAGAAAACTAGTCTCTCCAGTGGGTCTTGTAAACATACCAACTTTGAAATTGCAATAATTTGAGGATAAGAGGAAAAGAGAACAAAACCAATAATTGCTAGGTGCATTAACAAAAAGTCAGTTAGGGGGCAGTCCCCTTTTGGCATAAGAGTATACATTCAAATTAAATGTTCATTCAACCTTCAGTTCAATCAACCACACCCAAAGTTCATTCTGAATCTTCTTGATGTAGCTTGTGGTCTGTGGAGGCATCTTCATTGTGCCTTCTAAGAAGAGTTCATTTTCTGGATTTGGAGAGGTAGCATGTCTCTTAATCTAAAATTACTCTCAAAAAGAATTTAAAATTTGCAATTTAAAATAATAATAATAATAATACAAACCTTCTAAACTGATTATACAGATGTCTTCTTTCATCCCTCTTTCCTCTATGTACTAATTGTCCATTCTTTTCCTTTCTGACAAAGGATAAAACTCACCATAGCAATCTCAGATCGCATTGTCTCTCCATTGAATCATGACTTCTGCTTCCCTTAGGAACCTTTCAATCTCCCTATCAGCCTGGCGTATGGCAAAATGTTCTTTCTAATCCCTTCACTTCGTTCTCCAGGTTTCCCTCACTCCCTCAGCCTACACTTGAAACAGGTAATAATAGTTACTTCACTGTGACAGAAATATAATTATCATACATCACTGTACCAGAAATATAATCATCATTTCAATGCAAATTACTGTACAAATTTCCTATGCTATCAATATTGGTTGAGATTTTCAGCTTTATTTCTTAAAGCTTCACAAATTTGTTTACTCTTTGATTTAAGTGCTTGGTTAAAATGTTTTAAGCCAATCTTTAATGTTCAAGAATAAAAACTTTACAGTCAGTCTGAATTCCCATTTTGGCTCTATTCTTGACTTCCCAAATTTCAAAATATGTCTCCGCTGCACTTTCACCCTTGCACTTCCCTCTGTATCTGAGTCCTCCTCTCCTGGAAATCCTTGGAATATACTTCTATAAGGTCTGCTTCCTTCTCCAAAAATTGGTTTCCTCCAATGGCCTCTTTGGAGTGGCCCAAGCTGACCAGCTTTCATTCTCAAACTGAGCCTATTTTTTACTTTAGACTTCACAACTATGCTCTTGTGCCAGATATTTTCATTGGCCCCTTCAGTATCTCTCTCCCCTAATTTTCACCTTCTTTTTGTATATCTGCTGTATTAGAATATAAGCTCCTTAGGGGCAAGGACTGCCCTTACTTTCACTCCTATTTTTATCACCTGAATTAGCATTGTGCCTCAGATATCAAATGCTTTTTAAAGTGCTCTTATTTTTCTTTCCAAGCAGTTTGCTGCATGCCTCAATTTGTTCCACCAATTTGCTTTGCCTTCTTTTGTTCTACTTGCCTTTTCCTGCTTTTTCTTGTCTTCTCTGCTACCTTCTCCTTATTATTTTTGAGTTTACCCCTGCAGGTACTTCTCTTTAATCCTCCTTAATCATTTTTATATTCTCTTTAATTGTTTCTCTTACAACCAGGAAATAGAATATGAACCCATAATTGGGCCTGGGATTATTCTCCTTCACATTTTCAATTTTTCCTACTATTTTCACCCCAAATTCAATCTCTGACCTACTTTACTAGTTCAAATCATACCAAATGACCTTTATTCTTTTCTTTTCCTTATTTGGCTCAGATCCTTTTCATAGTCCTCCCACAGACTCCAGAAGTTCAATCACATACTTTTCTTTTGTTAATGGTCTGAGTCCTCTTCCTCCCACCCCCTTGGATAATTAGGCTTCCCTTTTCAAAATATGTCATTTGGGTACAGCTTGGGTATCTTTCCTTTTTGGGAATATACTATTCCATCTTCCATTGTCTCATGATAATAGTGTAAAGTAGAGGTATCCTAATTGTTCTTCTATAGGTGAAGGTATTTCTTGTGACTGCATGCCAAATTTCATAACTTTTATTAAAATTCTGAAATTTAAGCGTTATTTGCCTTTGAGTTTTATGCATCAGGTTTTCACCAACAATGATTTATGGATTTATTAATAAATGTTTTCTTTTCTGTGAGTAGAAACATTGGTATAGAGTTGATCTTAAAACCAGGAAGACTTGAGTTTAAGTCCTACTTTTAAAACATTGGCTACATGAACTTGAGAGTCACTTAAATTCACTTGGAAATTCTTTGAGACTATAAATTTAGATAAAATGCAAACTCACATTTGTTGGAGAGATTTCTTTATTAATATTTTCCTGCAACAGTGAGATCGCAAATTTATCTCTTTCTTATCTGTATTCAGAGGTCAAATGGGCAGCTTTCTTCAATTATTTCCTTTCATTTGATATTCAGGAATTTTGATTTGTCATATTCTTCTGAGAGATCTATATTATGTAAGGGTTAAATTGGGGTTTTAACTAAATAAGAGAGTTATAAATTCATTGTTGTGGTCACTGAATTAAAAATATTATCCCTAAGCCAGAAAAAAAAACTGTTAGCAGCGTATGAAATGTAGGAGGGAAAGAGGTAAGGAGTTGCCTAGCCTACCCTAAGTGCTGATCCAATGAAATTCAGCTCACATCCCAACAAAGTTCCAATCTCCACATGGAAGTCTGAGTCACTCACCAGCAAGCCAATACAGGATCCAAGAAAAAGAGTCTCTCTACAGAACTCATACTGAAGGGAGTATCTCACTGAACCACCAACCAGCAGAAAGGGTCTCCTCTCAGAGCCACCAAGGCAGGAATCTCTCCAAGCCAGAAATCTTGGTGTTGTCTTTAGCCAGGGTTCCACCATTGCAGCCTCCTCCAAAGCCAAAGCAGGAATCTCTGCAATCAGTCTCTCCAGAAGCCAGGAAAGGAATGCCCAGAACTTTAATTCTTGGCATTCCTTTCCTGGCTTCTAGCAGCTAGACCATGTTGAGCTCTTTTTATACTCCTTTTTTCCATGTCACTTCCTGTCATTCCTCCTTCACAGAAACCAATGGCCTTCTTTCAATTTGCCTAACACTGCCCAAGGGGGGAAGGGGAAGTGGCCTTTAGAGTTGTCACTTACTCTAGTAAGTGACTTGTGAACTCTCATACTTAATGGTAAGTAGGGGTACTTTAAGTTCTTGATTTGATTAGCTAAAAATAGACAAGGGGAGAGTTAATTCCATCTACACAGTTATCTCTGTGTATCTTGTATTGGAGGGTCAGTCTCTTTTACTTTTATAGGTTTCATGTGTTCTTTTAAAGTTAACTTTTACTTCTTTTGCCAAATTTTCTTCCATTTCTTTATTTTTGTATTACAATCCTGTCTTTTTTTTCAGTGCCAAATTTTCTTCCATTTCTTTATTTTTGTATTACAATCCTGTCTTTTTTTTCAGTGCTTTTTTCAGTTTATTTGGAGAGTATCTTTTCCATGTTTTCTCAATTCAGTATCTTGCTTGTCTTTTTTTATTCTTCATTGAAAATTCTCTTTTGTGATGGAATTGCATTCTTAATATTTTCTTTTGGAATTTTTATTTTTCTAATGAACACTTGGAAACTTTATACTTTTTTCTATAAAAATAAGAGTCTGAAGAAGTCTTTTAAAAATTTTTTTTAAATTTCCCTTCCTTGCATTTAGTTATAGTTGTTGATTACATTTTGGTATTTATTTGAGTTTTTAATATTTTTCTTTGTCTTTTTGAGCCTTTGATACAAAGATTTTCAATCTGGAAGGTTTTGTTTTATAGTCTTCCATTTCTATTTGTTTTTCTTTTTATTCTTTGGCATTCTTCCAGTGCTGTATAGAATCTATAACTACTCCTAATCCCTAAAAAGACTGGCTATAGTCACCTTCCTTGAATTGGAGGTGGTGGGACCCTGGTTTTGGATGCTATCTAGAGGTCTGAGCCCATATAGGTTTTCATATCTCCTTCCTTTAGACATAGAAGTATTTTCCTTTTATCTGACCCTCTGTTGGATATATTTACTCTTCTCTTAGGCATGGAAGTACTTTCTCCATTAGCTTGCTCTCTACTAGATATATTTTCTGCCAACCCCATTCTTATTCATTCTTTCCTTTTAGATAGCTGGGAAGAATCATTCTATGGCCTATTTTGGGCTGAGTGGATCCAGGCTGAAGTATTTCTTTGTTGGGGGGGAGTAGACTAGGCAGGGACTTACATATCTTGTCTTTAAAAGCACAAGCCCCTGAAATCTCTACCCAGCTTGTGTTGCAGTTTGGGTAATTGGGAGTTTAGTTATTATAGTTGTACAATGTTAATTCATGATGTTTTAACTTTGCTTTGTGTTTCTATATTCTTATCTTGTGGGTTCATCTTTAATTGTTTTCCATCTAGTATGTAATTTCTTTTTCTCAGGTTTTGGGGTTGAAGAGATTTGTAGAAAACAGTTTTTCTATCATTTCCCTAGTTTTATGATCTCAGATTTCAGCTTAAAATTTTTATGAAATTCTTCTATTTTCTCTAGGAACCTAGAGAAAAGGGATTATTCAGTTTGCTTACATGTACAGTATGAAATGGTTTGTATATAACCAAAAAAAAATGAATAAAAGACAGCTGTTTGGGAAGGAACTGTAAGGAATCAATGTGACTAATTCAAACATTAAACGAGAGAAGAATAGAAGTAAATGTTAGTGTAGAAGCTTGGGACAAGTTTTCAGAAATCAGATATCAGTGACCTAAAAGGTAAGCATATTTCCATGTTTAAAACCTTTCCTGGTAATTATGCTGTATTTCTTTTAAATTCGCATAGCTTAAATTGTTTGTTCTGGGTGAAGGAGATACATATTTCATGTTTAAAATGTATAGTGGACATGGAAGCACATCATTCCACATGCTTACCCTAACTCATTGCAGAAGTTTTAGACATCGCTGTTCAGTCAATATATTAAGTCTTGTAAACCAGTTCTGAAGAAATCCTTAATATGTTTGGGAAGAGTGAAATACTTTGATCGTTTTTTTAAAAATCAGATAATACTACATAGCATTAGGATTGGTTGAAAGAATCAGACAAACATTTGGGTCAATAAAGAATGGAGCTTGCCAGCAGAAACATTAAAAAATAGTCCAGACTATGGATGATTCAAGGAACCTGACTTTCCTCTCATCTCTATGTTAATCAGATGATGACTTCACAAACTTTGAAAGTTTGAATGTTTTGGACTTCATGTCATTCTTGGTAATAGTGTCCCCCAAGAAGCATTGGCTGGTGTGTGTCTCCATCAGTACTTGAGAGGCACACATTAAGGACAAATTGAACATACTCAAGATATGGGAGCTTTGATATTCCATGAGAAAACTGACCTTTATCAGAGAACCAAACACAAGGAGTCTGGTGCCCAGACTTAGATTGCAAGCTCCTAAAAGTTTAGCACAGTGCCTGGAATATAGTAAACACTTAATAAAAGATCATCGATTGATAAACTGACTTTGAGGAGGGGTTGTTGGTTTTTTTAAAATAACTGTTCTTACCCTACACTTAGTAAATAACTTTTCTAAAAGTTAATTATATCTGGTTTATAATCAATAGGGAGTATACTAAGTGGGGGCTTATGACTGAAAGAACTAGAAACTCCAGACCCTCAGCATTACCCTTAGAAAACTGAAGGGTGATATATTTGGCTTCCCTCTAGATAGTTTATTGACAAGTTTGAATGGGTATTGGGGAATTATCCTCAGATTGCATGGTACACGTTGGGGCTTTTCCAGGACATATTCTTCAATAACTCCACATTTAGAATATGGGAAAAGTGGGCTTAGAGGGCATATCTAACACAAGGGTAACTCCACACTCCTGGTTCCCAGAATTCCTTATTTTTATGTCATTTTTCATAAAGTTTCCCATGAATACTTTTGTGTAATTCCAACTTTTCTACAATGTCTGAATTTATATACTTTGTCAAACACAGAGTAAAGCAAAGGCATGAATGAATGTGTTACTGAAGGGTCTCTTCGATAAGGGTTATCTAATTATCACTTTGACTTGACTGGATTTATCATCTGAATATATCTTTCTCAGTATAAGATTATATAATTTGTAGGTTAAGGCAGAGAGAAGGCAGGTTGAATCTTTTAAGCAACACAGAGGATGGTTATTAGATAGAGATATTTCCTCCAGTGTGGTTTCTATAATCTCTTCCTTTTCTTCCCCTCTTTTCAAATGAAGTAAAAATGGACATTCTTCTAAGGCCTTTTGCAGGCCTAAATATATCCCTAGAAAAATTCAAAGAACACATAGACTCCTGGTAAGAGGACAGAAAGGATTAGAATATGGAAGAAGTGTTTCTCTCTTTTGGAGAGGAGATAATCTAAGACTAGCTGTCTCAAACATCTCCAAGGGCTGTGGTGAGGTTCAAAACTAGGCCAGCACTAAGAAACATCACAATTCCTCACCTTGGTCTAGATCTTGGAAAGTGAATATTAGAGAACTTTGATTTTATTCTTTGAAAAAGGCAAACCAAGAAGGAGAGGAATTATAGAAGGACAGAGTTGCATGAAAGATGAGTTGGTACCAGAAACAAGATTGCAGGTAGTAGGGGAAAACCATCTTTCTAGTCCACAATTTCCTCTGAGGTACCCAATGGCTTTTATACAAAGGACAATGGCCAGAAAAAGAAGGAATACTGGATAGAGATAACTCATGCATTTCATTTTGCAAATAAGAAGAATAGCTCATTTCCTTACCCAGGATATTGATGGCTCCCTCTAGTTTGTGGGTTTTGGTTCTGTGTCCCCAGCATTTCATTTAACCTTCAAAGAAGTATTTACTCAGAATCAGATGATTAGTTTCATAGTGAAATCCCAGGATCATTTTTAATGGGGGAGTAGGAATAGAGGGGGAATATTGACGAAGGGTATACTATGTGGCAGGTACTATGCTAAGCACTTTAAAGATATCATCTCATTGGATCATTATTACAATGCTGGAAGATAGGTTATTGTTATCCCCATTTTATAGTTGAAACTGAGACAAACAAAAGCTAAATGACTTGCCTAGGGTCAGGAGGCTAATGTCTGAGCCATATTTGAACTTGGGGATTTTTGACTTTAGGCCTAGTGGGTCTGTTGTACCACTAAGCTGCACATAACTTGTCCTGGGTTCCAGTTAGTATGGCATAGTATTTTGCAATATTTTAGTGTGTACTTCTCCATTTCCTTTTGGGAGAGGTAGTGTCATATAGAAAGAAAAGCACTGGATTTGTTGTTAGAGGTCCTGGGTTCAAATCCAATCTGTCACTACATTTGTGACATTGGACATATCATATAATCTCTCTGGGCCCATTTCTTCATCTGTAAAATTAGAAGATTCAATTTGATTTCATCTTTCTTGTCTCCTAAGGAACCTGTATATAAGTTAAGAAGCAAAAACTGGAACTAAACATGGAAAAACTGATTGATTTAAGATGGGGAAAGGAATATGACAAAACTGGGCATCTTATTTATTGAAATGTATATAGAATACATCATAAGAAATACCAGGCTGAACAAATCAAAAGCTGGAATTAAGGTTGCTAGGAGAAATATCAACAGTCTAATGTTAATTTTTTTTTTGTGGTTGAGACTGAAATATATTAATTATGTGGTTGCCCAGGATTTAATTTCTAGATCCCAAAAAGAATTACTAAAGCAAATGGAATTTATGGTAGTTTATTTATAATAGAGGGAAGATATTAAGGAGAGAGAGAGACAGAGAGAGAGAGAGAGAAAACTCCAGCTTCCTCTGAGCCAGGTAGAAATACTAAGACTGTAATCAGGGAAAAGAGTCTCAAGACAATTGGGCTTTCTTGGAGATTTACACCTCTGAGACAGGCAGGGTCACTAAGTCAGCCTTTCACCCACCAATGGTGACCATCTAAATATGGAAAGAAGTCTGGGTATCTGTCTTCTGGTCACTCCTCAAGTGTCTGTCTTCCAGTGTCTCCTCCAAGTCAGAGAGCTCTTTGATCTCCTTGAATCGAATAATCTTCTTCTGGCCTCTGATCCTCTTTTTAAAAATCTTTTTCTCTTGTGTCACCTCCCCAAAGTTTCACGTCTACCAATTACAGCAGATCCTTTTCTCCAGGACTGCCTACTCTTTAGTTCACATCTTTTTTGGTTAGTTCACCTTTTTGTTGTTAAAATGGGTAGATCTACTTAAAATACTGAGTTATCACCTTTGGGGGCTTAAAACCTAAAAATAGATTGTGGATTACAATTCAGTCTTCCCAATAAAGTAAGAGCTAAGTACCTTCATTGTTATAATCAGGGGATTATAATTTAATCATCACAATAAAGGAAGAGCTAAGTATCTTCATTGTTACAATCAGGAGATAGCTAAATTCATTTCCCACAATTCCCCCCTGATGATCCTTGGGAGCCTAGTCTCACCATTGATCATTTAACATAATCATCTTGTAGTCCTAAATCCTTTAACTACAGATGTATACAATATTTCAATTTCTATGTGGAAATTACAGTAGTTAGAGATAAATAGAAAAGAGAAAAAGCAAAACCAATGTTTTGCTAGGCACATTGACAAAAAACCAAATTAGGGGGCAGTCCCCTTTGGCATAAGAATGTACATTTACAATAATTGTTCATTCCCCTTTTGTTCAGTCGATTTTACCCAAAAGTTCATTCTGGATCTTCCTGATGCAGTATAAGTTTCTGCAAGTATCTTTCTTCAAAGAGTTCACTTCTCTGGGTTCAAGGAGTTAGCAAACTTCTTTTCCTGAAATTCTTCTCAAACAAAATTTTAAATATTGGATTTTTTTGTTTTAATAAAAAATGTAATACACTAAGATATGCAGATTATACCAGTTTCATGGCAGAAAGTGAAGAAGAATTAAGGAACTTCTTGATGAGGGTGAAAGAGGAGAGTATATAAGATGACCTGAATTTAATTTCAAAATACTAACATCATGGCAACTGGTTCCATCACTTCTTGGTAAATAGAAGGGAAAGAAATGGAAGCAGTATCAGATTTTATATCCTTGGGCTCAAAGATCACTGCAGATGGCAACTGTAGCCTTGAAATTAAAAGACATTTACTTCTTAGAATGAAAGGCATGGCAAATCTGGACAGCATCCTAAAAACAGAACTATTACCACAAATTATTGGAGGTTTGAAATAGTCAAAGTAATGGTTTTTGTTTTTTTTCCAGTAGCAATGTATGGCTTTGAAAGTTGGAATAGAAGGAAAGTTAAGCACTACAGAATCCACTTTCAAATTGTGTCAAAGAAGATTATTGAAAATTCCTAGGACAGCAAGGACATCATATCAGTCAATACTTAAGTTTCATACTATTCACTGAAAGTTCACATACCAAAGCTGAAACTTAAATACTTTGGCCACATACTGAGATAGGATTAATTGGAAACGATCTCAAAAGGCAAGATTGTGGGCAAAAGGAGAAGGGGTTGACAGAGGATGAGACAGATAGATAGAAACAATGAACATGAACTTGGACAGACTTTGAGATAGTGAAGGAGAGAAGGACTTGGTGTGCTATGGTCTTCGGGGTCATGAAGAGTCCTACATGCCTGAATGACTGAACAATCACAGAATCCCTTCCAGCTTTATATTTGTGTTCCTATAATCCTTTTATTTAGCCTCTTGGTTGAGTGAGTGGCATGCTGCCATGGGACTATCTGGGAAATGAGAAGGTGAAGTGGGGCTAGAAATGAAGAGACTGAACACAATACCCAGATGTGTGGCAATAATATAAAGCAAGGAAGGGATGGGAGGGAGAAAGGGAGAGGAAAGAGAAGGGGAGAAAGAAGGAGAAAAAGGGAAGAATGAATGATTGAAGAAGGAAGAAAGAGAGGAAAGGTTAAAATTAGGGTTGGAATTATTTCCTTTCCATTCAGAGGAGAAATAAAAAGGAGACTTTAAGGAGAATTTAAAGGGCCTAGTCCTTCATTACCTTCAAAGGCAAGGCTCTGCTCAGATATTCCAGCAATACACATCCACTTGAAACTGATTGTAATGCCTGGAGGCTTCAAGCATCATTGCTTGTAATTAGTTTTTGGCATTATTGCCTTGAGCAGTGCATTATCAGCCCTGTAGAATAAATACTTTTATCTGATTCAGACTAAGATCAAATCAAATTATAGTCCCAAAAGGTTCCCCCTCCCCTAATAAATTTCTATACATATAGTTTAGAGTGGGGTCAATGAACTTGTATTGTTGTTTGTTTTCTTTATATTTTGATAACAGCATTTCAACATAGTCAAAGGGTATTTAAAAGTGCCTCTTATTTTCCAAGAACTGTGCTAGAAATTGGTATATGTGGAATTTTGCAGCAACAATATAATATAATAAAAGGAATAATATTTTCCTTTGTAATCCTATATATTTTATTTTATGTATTTAAAATCATTCTGAGAAGTTCATGTCAACATGGAAATCTAGAAATCCCCAGTTTGAGGGTAGAAAGCCCAGGTTTTGACCTTGTCACAGGAGAGGTTTCTCCCTGAGGGAAGGTCCTACTTCACCAGACAATAGACATCCACATCAGGTGGGAGCTAAGCCCAAACTGAAGCCCTGTGACTCTTGGTCTCCAGAAGCCTTTCCCAGTATATCACACCCTCCTTTCGGGCACGGAACTCAGGACCTTCAGCTTGTGGATGTCTATTGTCTGGTGAAGTAGGACCTTCCCTCAGGGGGAAACCTCTCCAGTGACAAGGTCAAAACCTGGGCTTTCTACCCTCAAACTAAATAAACTGGGGATCTCTAGATTTCCATGTTGATATTCATAAGTTTTATCTGGTTCATGATTTGAAAAATGTGATTAAAACCTCCTCATTTAGAGCCTGGTGTGATTATTGCTGTGCTAACATTAATAAAATGATATTGAGGTCATTTTATCACTACAACATGATACATAAAAGATTTATTCATTTTACATTTACATTTAGTAATGAATTAATAAAGACATTGAAAATATCTATTTTTGGTACCTGTTAATCTGAGATGAGGTCTTTCTAAGACCTTCCAACTCTCACACTTATCTTTGTTGAACTGGAAAAAACACAGAGCTATTAAATAGTCAGAAAAACCATGTCTTTAATTAAGGAGAGGGGTTCAGCACAATTCCTCAACACCTCCATATAGAGCTACACACCACAAACCCACACAGAGCCCCGAGACTCTGGCTGCTCAGGCCACCGACCCCTAGGAGTGCCAAATGCACAGATGGCAGCTCCAAGGAATAAAAGAAATTGGGAGACATATACCTTTTAGGAGAAGTGAGGACCACAGTATAGTTGATTGGCTTTACAATGGCTACAGAGGAAATGGGGAGTCCTAGACAGGATTATCTGGTTGAGGCTGATGTTTTACAATGGACACAAAAGGGAAAGATCCAGCCAAGGACTGGGCTACCTTGGTAAACGACTTAAAGGTTACTTAACACCTGATGGGATTTGCTGGCTCCACAGAAACTACTTTAAGGTCTATTGTTAAACAAAAACTTGTGAAGTTGCAGTTTTCCTTAGGGAGAAACTCTCCTGTGACAAGACCAAACTTGAGGTCTTCACTTTCAAGCTAACCAAAGGGAGGGGAAGGGGTGGGGGTTGGGGGGGGGGGGGGAAGGAAGGTATCAGATCCCAGGAGCCTACAAATTTGGGTTTCTAGATTCCACATTGATACCTTTCTAAACTCCCACCTTTTCCTATTATAGATTTAGAGCTGGAAGGAAGCATAGTCTAGTCGGACCCTATTAGAATGAGTTGAGGCCCAGAGAGGTTAAGACGTGTCTGGAGGTACACAGCTAATAAAAAATTGAGATCGCCATGAACCCAGTTCCAACTTACTCCAAATTTAACACTATCCCATCTACCATGTTGCCCCTAAACATATATAATATACCACATCAATTTTGTAACATATTCCGAAGCAAGTGTGAGTGGCACCAATTAACTGTCAACAATATTCTGAGATGTTATACAGATTGTTGATAGGGCTTCATGGAAACTCAGATTCTTATTAAATATAACAAATTATTTTAAATTATAGGGACTGAATTGTTTTATTCTATTCTTGAGTAGAGTCTAAGTTACCAGCAAAAACAATTTTGTTTTCAACTCTGCTAAAGGCCATACCAGCTTGGAACTTTTCCATCCAAGGTTGATAGTTATCATGCTTAATGGTAATGTTAATTATCTGAGGTACCTGGTAAAGTTTTTTCCCCAGCAAGGTCTCTGACATTATCTATCTCTTTGATGTCCCGTATTATATATGCCGGGTAAGAAAGAAAATCTTTCACTTTAACTTACAGTAGTTGAAAATTCAGTTATTATCTAAAGATTCAATAAAATGCATGTTCCCCTTTTGGTTACAAGGTTCATTCAACAATGTTGTTTAATCATTTTTCAGCCCTGTCCAACTCTTTCTGATCCCATTTGGGAGTTTTCTTGGCAAAGATAATGAAGTAGTTGGCCATTTCCTTCTCCAGCTCATTTTACAGATGAGAAACTAAGACAAATAGGCATAAGTGAATTGTCCAGAGTCTCGCAGACAATAAGTGACTTTATACCAGTTTTGAATTCAAGAAGATGAGTCTTCCTGACTCCAGACCCAGCACTCTATCCACTGTGCCATCTAGCTGCCCTCATTCTATAATGCTGGTGTGCAATTGAGGGGTCTTTTGGATTTCTCAGGTAGTCACTTATAATCTCTAAATAGGTATTCAGAGTTACAGATGTTACAGGGATAATAAAGCCTGACATGATCATGCATCCCAGGTTTAAAATGATCAGGCCCTTTATCACTGCCATCTTGGGCACAGAGCCTTTATACTTCTTTCATTGTTGTAGGAAGTGTAAAAAATAGACTCGAATATAGGACTACAATCCCCACAAGCCTTTGCTCCACTTCCCCAGAATGCCTTGTAATCTCACCTGGGCCAAGATCGAGAAGGTATTTAAGCTGATTCAAAGGCTTTTGAGGCGGTCTCTGTCTCTCTTGGCTCTTTTTGGACTTCCGTTTTGGAGTAGGTGCTCTCTTGCGTGATGTGAGGTTATTTTGTCTAGGCCTCTGGCCTAGGCACATGTTTCTTACCTGTATATTCTTTAATCTTTAACCTTTAATAAACCTCTAAAAAAAATATAATACTTCTTGCAGAGAGAAACTAATTTCTACCTGCCTCACCTGTCTCAGTCTCCCCAGTCTCCCCTAAATTTTAATCTTTACAGTAGCCAGCAACACTAACCATATATTAACATACAGATTTCAAAGAATGGGGTAAATCAGTAAAATTATTTTAATAAAGAAACTAATGATTCCAAATAAAAATTCATGAACTTAAAATAGAAAAAAAGTCAACATCTGCATCCCTTTTCAACATCTCCATAAAGGGAAGTTGCCTATTTAATTAACACACATTATGAAATCCTGCACACTCTCTGGTCAGTCAAGGATAGAACTAGCCTCTTGTTAAAAAGGTCACATCCTCCAGATATCAGGGTACGGTGAAATTTTATTTTAACATGACCCAGAACAACATTATAAATTAATCCAAACTCTTATTTAGGAAAGAAGAAAGGAAATAAACATTTATTAAATGCTTGCTAGTGCCAGGCACTATGGTGTGCATCATTTTGTATACAAATACCAGGAGGGAAAACAATCTCTGCCCTCAAGCAACTTACCTTCTAATGGGGAAAGTCAATACACAAAAGGGCACTAAAGTGGCCAGGATGTGGTAAAGGTGATTTTGAATCCTGGAAATCAGAAACACCCTAGAAGGGAAATGGAAATGAAAGCTGTCATAAGTCCCTCTACAGAATGAAGATTTCAGGAGGAGCTCACCAGTGGAAGAAGGGAGAGATACTTTCCAGAGCAACATTCCAGGTTGAGAAGGCCACAAGGGTAGTTGGATATTCCGGGGTGAAGTGGCCTCAGGCACTTAAGGAAGTTC
Organism: Monodelphis domestica; assembly: GCF_027887165.1. Lineage (NCBI taxonomy): Eukaryota > Metazoa > Chordata > Mammalia > Didelphimorphia > Didelphidae > Monodelphis > Monodelphis domestica. Next base: position 280,410,984 of record NC_077227.1, read on the forward strand.
CATTATGAGACAACAGCAATTTGAGGTTCAGATTCCAGGAATAGGGCCAGGAGAAGAAATTTAAAGTACATTGTAGGCCATCAAGCAAGCAGAGACAGTTTGCTACTGTAGGCTCCAGCAATATTTATCATATTATCAGAAGCCTCAAAGGTCTTTTTTTAAATCTCTTGCAGAGATATTCCTTTAGAGTTATTCTTATACTGAAATATCAGACAACCACATTTATATTATCCAGATATATGCTACAAATTAACTTTCACATTATGGGCTTATACATATATTTCAACCTTAAGGCAATGGGTATAGTTTGTTGGTCTTAAAATTGATTTTCTGTATAAAAATTTCTGATTGAGCCTTATCTTTCATGGCCAAATAGAATAAATAAGCTAGAGAAATAAGCTAGCTCTAGAAAGTGAACTTTTTATTTGTTATTTGAAGTGAAGCAGTTTTTCACAGTTTTCCATATTCATGCATAGCTTCAATAGTATATTAGTGACAAATAGGAAAAGAAATGGTAAATCCATTGGAAGCTGAAATTCGAGAATTTCCAGGAGGAAAAGCAATTAATTACATAACCCATTCAGTATGACTCAGCTTTAAATTAATCACTCATATACTATCTAAGCAGCTTCTATACTTTTAGAGCATGTATATTCCAAATATTTCATAGGATATTTTAAAAATAACTAAAGTCCATGTTTGCATTTGAACAATTTTATTTCATAACTGTACTTTTTTTCAAGGGATACCTGTGTGTGTGTGTGTGTGTGTGTGTGTGTGTGTGTGTGTGTGTGTGTGTAGTCTGTGTATATGTAAAAAAACCTCAAATAGATATTTATCTATTTGTCAATAGAAATTAAATACAATGACAAAAATACTTAATAGTATTTCATGTAATGTAAAGAAATTGTTAAGATTGAAGAAATTGGAATAGGAACTCACTATTTGACAAAAACTGCTGGGAAAAACTGAAAAAGTATGTGGCAGAAACTAGCTGTAGACCATCTTCTTACACTGTATACCAAGATAAGGTCAAAATGGGTACATAGTATCAAAGATGATAACAGAAGCAAATTAGAGGAATATGGGATAATTTACCTGTCAGAGCTATGGATAAAAGAAGAATTTATGACTAAAATATATATAGAGTATTACAAGTTATAAATGGATAATGTTAATTACAGTAAGTTAAAAAGGTTTTACACAATGTAAACCAATGTAACCAACATTAGAAGGAAAATAACAAACTGGGAAAATATTTTGATAGCTAGTGTCTCTGACACTAGCTCATTCATATAGAGAAATGAGTCAGCTGTTTAAGAATACAATTCATTCCCCAATTGATAAATGGTCAAAGGCTATATTAACAGGCAGTTTTTAGACAAAGAAACAAAAACTATCTATAGTCTTATGAAAAAATGCTCCAAATTACTGTTGATTAGAGAAATACACATTAAAACAACTCTGAGGTACCACCTCATATCTATCAGATTTACTAGTATGACAAAAGTAAAATGATAAATGTTGAAGGGGGTGTTAGAAACTAATGCATTGTTGGTAGAATTGTAAACTGATTCAGCCATTCTAGAGAACAATTTGAAACCATTCCCAAAGCACTTAAAACTCTACATAACCTTTGACCAAGCAATTCCACCACTAGTTCTGTATACCAAAAAGATTTTAAAACAGAGAAAGGAAGGGGGAAGGGTGTATTTGTACAAAAATATTTATAATAGCTCTTTTTGTGTTGGCAAAAATTGGAAATTTTGGGGATATCTATTAATTGAAGAAAGACTAACCAAGTTATGGTATATGATTATAATAGAATACTTTTGACTATAGGAAATACCAGCAGGATTATTTCCTGGAAAGACCTGTTTTCATTTGGTGCTGTGTAGTGAGTGCAGTGCAGGAGAGAAATGTACTCAGAAGCAGTAATATTGAATGATGATCAACAGTGAATGACTTAAATATTCTCAGCAATTCATTGATCTAAGACAACTCCAAACTCATGAAGAAAAATGCTGTCCACCTCCAGAGAAAGAAATGATGGAGTCTATCATATAACTTTTTCACTTTACTTGTTTGTATTTTTTAATGTGTCTTCTTCCTCAGTTTGACTAATATGGAAATATATTTTGTACAATAGGACATGTATAATGTATATCAAATTGCTCAACATTTCAATGATAGGACAGAGGAAGGAGTGAGAGAGAATTTGGAACTCAAAACATTATAAAATAAATATTAAAATTGTTTTTATGCAATTGGGAAAATATTATTGAATAGTTTTTTAATGACTGAATTTTTTAAAAAGACAAATATTTTTTTGTAAGGAAAATTAGCATTTTTCCCCTAGGGGCCTCTGGTAGTCTTTAGATCAGGGGTCCCTAAACTACCCTCAGGCCATGTATCCGGCCCCCACTGCACTTCCAGAAGGGGCACCTCTTTCACTGGTGGTCAGTGAGAGGAGCACTGTATGTGGCAGTGCCGCAAAGCTTGGCTTCACTCACACACAGTACTACTTCTGGTGACATAATCCTTTGCGTGACACTTTGTTCTGAGAGTAACTGAATGAGAACAAGGTGCGGCACAAAGGATTATGTGGCTGCACAATGGAAGACATCAGCATGGTGAGCAGAGATCTGGGGGAGGAGATTCCGCACTGTGTATACTGCTGCCCGGTATAGCGGTGGCAGTGATGGGCCTGTGCAAGGTGTGACAGACCCAGCACAGCCAGCACTGCAGCCTCCGCTATCCCAGACAGCGGAATACAGATTTGTTCATAGATTTTTATAGTCTGGTGCTCCAACAGTCTGAGGGACAGTGAACTGACCCCTGTGTAAAAAGTTTGGGGACCCCTGCTTTAGATAATCATTTTTTACTAATGACAGGTTTTAATCTTTGGAGAAACAAAGAGGAATACAAGTAATTGCAGTGGTAAGAAACACAGTATTTCATATTGTCCAAGTTCATATTGACCAAATTCAGGTTTTTGTATATTTGTTTCTTTGCCTCAGAAAGGTTATTTGATAAACTCTGGAAAAACAAAACAACATGAAAATTTGCCGAGTAGGAAGTATCATTTAAAACAAGTTCTTCTAAAGGTTAAAGAGGTTGTTTCAGTTTTGAAATGATCAGTTTACAATTTTGAATTGTCTTAAGGCAATGTCCTATTTAGTAGAAACAGATAAATAGTAAGTATACAAACCTCTTTTTTTTTTTTTAAACCCATACCTTCCATCTTGGAATCAATACTGTGGATTGGCTCCAAGGCAGAAGAGTGGTAAGGGCTAGGCAATGAGGGTTAAGTGACTTGCCCAGGGTCATACAACTGGGAAGTGTCTGAGGCCAGATTTGAACTTAGGACCTCCCGTCTCTAGGCCTGGCTCTCAATCCACTGAACTACCCAGCTGCCCCCATACAAACCTCTTTTGCAACCAGGAAATAATTTCTGCTTAGAATTCTGATTAGAATATGAACAACATTTCCCCTAGGTACTCAAATGTGAACTAGAGCCTTATAGGAAAATAAAGGAAAAACAATAAAAACTGAGGCCAAAACACCCTTTATACTCAAAAAATCATTTCAAGATAACTATTTACTGTGAGATTTCTGATAAAAATCTAATGAAATATTTGTTGCAAAATTAAGTACAACAAAGAACTCTCTTTCTTATAGATACATAATAGATAATAATCATAGCATTAGGAGGCTGTGCTGGGCAGATTTTTCCAGAGGTATTTGAAACCAATAGCACAAAATGAAGTGATTCATTGAAAACTTTTTTTTTTTAAATTTTATCCCTTTTGAGGCTGTTTAACCTTTTTAACCTTTTAATTTAAAATGAGAACTGATGCTATTTTACTTCTCAAACCACATACTCAAGTTTTAGTTCTTAGAGATAGAAACTTTGAAATAGCAAACATAGTATGGTTAGAAGGAAGGGGTTAACTTAACAGCTTTTAGTTCCAGCAATAAATCATCTTGGACATACTTTGCCTCATAAAGCAATAAATAGTGAATAGCAAAACACTCAGTCTTTCCTGGGCCTGGTCCATTTGGGGATGGATGACACATATTCTAATCTTTAACTCCCAGTGTAATGCAGCTTAGTAAGATATAACTGATTCTAACAGTTCACTTAATTCGGAGCTATATGTTTCTTTCATAGAGTAAGTACAATGTAATAAATTTTGTAGAGGGAGATTTTCCCTCTCCAAAACAAGGCAGCAAAGTTAAAAGCAGTTTACCATTCATACTAAACAGATCACATCACACATACAGACACTCTTCCAGAACTGTTCCCGGCAAACATTCACTCAGAAAATATTCCTCTCCTGAGAACTATACCAGATTTTGAGATTTCCCGTTTCCTTTTGCAATTTGGATTCAAACAGGATACCATTTCTGTCCCCTTCTTTATCCTCTCATATAAAACCCTTACTCCATTTTAAAACTGATTAGAGAAAATTTTCTTATGAATTGCAGTTCTCTTTACCTTTGGAGAGATAAAAGTTATGCAGTAATTTGGGGAAGAAAACAATTTCTCAGGTGTGATTTTGAATCTGTAGCATTCAGAATTACTCTTAGAAGCTTCTTTGGAGTAATACATGGTGGCCCTTTAGCTGAACCAGAGCTTCCTCCAACAATTGTATTTGTCACTTTTTTTGGATTTTGATTCTAGGGCATCTCTCTCTCTCTAAGATGACAATTAAGACAGTCCTATAAGGGGAACTAGAATTTAGAATCATTCCGGATATAAAATTTTCACTTTCCTCAAGAAATACAGATTTCATATACACAGGAGATAAGACAAACTTGCCTTTAGGGTAATCTAGGTCAGTTGGTCCCCTTTTTTTTACCTGAGCCCTAATTCTTGAGACCATTTTTCCCCTATAAGCCTTTTTTTTTTAACTGTTATCTTCTGTTTTGTATCATTTCCAAGGCAGAACAATGTAAGGACTAGGCAATGGGGCTTAAGTGACTTGCTGAATCACAGATCTAGGAAGTGTCTGAGACCAGATCTGAATCTGAGATTTCTTGTCTTCAGGTCTAGCTCACTATCCACTCTGTGTGTAGCTCCCCACAACCCCTTGCCCCCCATAAATTTCTAGTAACCTGGACCATCATTCTTGGATATCTTCAAGCCCCAAATATAGTTTCTGCCCTAATTGCCTGGTTTTAATCTAGTCCCGAATTTTCTGAAGTCTTTCTTGATTAGTTAATATTTAGTCATTTGTTTGTCTGAGGGGAAATTTATCCAGGTGAAACAGTAGGTCAGCATAGGTCACTACCAGTGTGTGAAGTCCAGGTATTTACTCTTATAATTGTCAGTTACCAGAAACAAAAATGGGTCATGAGATTTGCTATTTGTTCTTTAGGTTTTTTATTTATAGAAAGCTCATAGCCTTAAAGAATCCAAGTGTTTATATGTGTGTGTGTGTGTGTGTGTGTGTGTGTGTGTGTGTGTGTATGAACAAAAAACCCAAACCCAACCCATGTGGCAAGGATCAAAATATTTGTTAGATTTGGACTTATCTATAAGGTCTGATTTTAGACATCTTGTCATAAAAACAGACTTATTGAAGAACATGAACTTAAGGGTTACCTAGGAGTCATTGAGATTAGACTGTCTTCAAACAGCTGGAACATCTTCCTCAGTATGAGTATAGAATTTGTTATAAAGGGGGAATAGAGTGGAGGTACTGAGATGAATGCTTTCTTGCTTTAAACAAGTGGAAAAGGAGAGTTTTAAAATAGTGGTTCTTGAGCCAAACTACCTTCTACACAAGGCAGAAGCCAAAAAGAAGTAATATGCTCGTCTTTATAGGTTACATAATACTAATTACATTAAGCCCCAGAATGTTGCAGTATTTTTAAAGTGAAATCAATAATCATTCAAGAGTTCATCCTAAGTATTCACATGGGAAAAATCAAAAGGATGAATAATTTCTTTTGTTTATGAACAACCACTAAAGAAGAAAAATGATGAATTCAGAAATTAATTGAAAGAACAAAGTATTCTGGATTGCATTTGAAAAATTAAATAGCTCTCTCAATGAGCCCAAGTAAGCTTCTTTCTGAAAACTCACCTTTTTTTTTTAACTTAAAAAATTTTATTTTGAATTTAATTATTAACAAATAAACATTTCTGGGGGTAATCTATATGTTCTTTAATTTTCTGCCTTTTTTTCTAAATTCAGAAGTTTTGAACATTTTTCATGTATTATTTCATGCATTATGGTGTCTGTTTTGACAAATTTGTTATGACAAGCCAGAATTTTTTACTTCTTATCTGAGGCCTTTGAGAGACCTAGGATCCTTAAGTTGCCTCTGTGTCCTTGAGATCAATGCGTTATATTTATACAGAGATCACATGTTCTTTTAATATCATTACTTGCATTGGCAAAAACTGTGTGGTTCTAGGCAAGTCACTTGACTATGTCAGTCTCAGTTTCCTTATCTGAGTTAATTATCTCTTTATATTTAAATAAGGATTGCACCTGTCTTATAGGGGTGTGATAATGATCAAAGAATATAAACATGTAAAGAGAGTTATAAAATATTAAAGCATTATATAAATGCTAGCATTTTTCTTCTAGATTCTCTTTTACTTCAGTTCACAATCAATTATTCTCTTTTTTGCTTCTTTGAGAAACTATTCTCTATATAGTCAAATTTTAATGTTTTGCAAATTACTTATGCTGTGTTGGTCATAAATTCAGCCAATTATTTTATTTCTTTTTACTTTTGTCAAAATTGTGATTTCTCTCTTAAACTATTTAGAAATAACTTGTTCCAGTTCTTGCATATCTAGGTAGCCATCTTATCTTCCCTTTTAAGATCTTCTCTGTTGGCTAAAAAAATCTAGAATATGAATTCCAGAAAATGTCTTAGCATTGAAGCAAAAATTCCAGTGCACAGTAATGAGACATTAGCACAGTTTGCAACACAAGGAGGTAACATGTTGTCTAAATGGCCTTTTGCTCCTTTTGCTTTTGTTAATTGTCACATTAATGATGCTGAGTGGGCTCCATTGAAATGGTTATGACTTGTGTCAGTGACTTTTGAAAAATTTGATGATCTGAAAATCTCAGTTGATTTTAGTGGATCTTCAGAAGTAATTTTCAGATATCTAGGCACACTACTGCCTATGACTGATCATACACCTTTGACTTGTGTGTAAGAAGAGGTAAGGGTCCATTGAGTAGTAGTAAGTACATGGGAGACAAGGTGCAGTGCAAGCATACTATTGCATTCCCTACCTCTACTTTTATGTGTGCTAGAGTGCAGCTTAAAAATGAAATGGATGGGATGTTTAAGTACATGCCTTTTACGGCTATAACAATCTCATCCCAGAGGAGGGAGGATTTCCCATGGGGTTTGGTCACCCCTGGATGGTTCTATATTTATAACTCCTCAGCTTACTCTACCCTGCCACCAGGATGGTATGGTACTTGTGGTTTGGCCTATGTTATTCCAACTGTATCTGTGCATGATCACAATACTGGCTGGATAGACAAATCAACAGTCGAAGTTCTAGGTTCAGGGTGGCATTCTAGACCCAAGAGGTCAAGACCAAATTCAGTAGCCTCTTCATCAGTAGGACAGAGGTTTTTCTGGGCTCTCTTGCCAAATGTTGGAATGATGGCAGTGATAGACTCTGTTAGGAATATCTTGGCTGGGGGCAGCTGGGTAGCTCAGTGGATTAAGAGCCAGTCCTAGAGACGGGAGGTCCTAGGTTCAAATCTGGCCTCAGCCACTTCCTAGCTGTGTGACCCTAGGCAAGTCACTTGACCCCCATTGCCTAGCCCTTACCACTCTTCTGCCTTGGAGCCAATACACAGTATTGACTCCAAGACAGAAGGTAAGGGTTTAAAAAAAAAAAGGAATATCTCGGCTGAGGTTGAAAGATTGACTCAAGACACAGCTCAAGTCATCTCTCAAACCATTAAAGCCATCTTTTATCTAAAAGAGGAGATTGACTCCTTAACAAAAACAGTCTTACAAAATTGACTAGTCTTTGATATGTTCACTTCTGCATTGGGAGGTGCTTGTGCATTTATTAATCAGTCTTGTTATGTAAAGAGGTCTGAAGAACTTGTGACAAATATCCATGAACTTCAGAAATTTTTAATGACACACAGCAAGTAGCTATAGAGACTCATGTGAATCCTAATGATAGCTGGTGGAACCTCTCGTGACTGCAAGGAGCAGGCTTGTTTGCAGTTATCCTTAAATGGGCTCTTATAATTTTGGGGATTTTCGTACTTTTAGAATCTGTATTAGTTGTACTACTGTTTTTTTAAAGACTTTTACCTGGTGAAAGAATTATGTATGCTCACACTGTGGATCCTGCCCAAGTTAAGGTTAATATACATTTCATTTTTGAGTGAGCACCTTTTGTGTTCTGCCTCTGCTTGGTTTACCCATTGTCACATGGAATGCAAACTGTGAAATTATTATTTTTTTTTTCATTTTTTTTCTCTTTATGTTTGCAATAGGATATTTTATTTTTCTTTCTTTCTTTTTTTCTAACCTTGGTGATGTTTGAAGTACATGAGATCAGCATTAATGTTTTTTTTTTTTACTTGAAGGATAAAGTTTACAATATAAATTTACAGTATCTATTAGCCCTAGTAATATGCATACCTAAAAGGCTTTCGGCTATGGAAACCTGACATTTATTGATAAATGTTATGGAACTTTGTTTAATGATTATGTCAGATTCTAAAAGAATGGAACAAAAGAGCCAATATACAGTGCCAAGCAGCATGAGGTCAAAGCAGACCAAAACCAATCCAGGGAAGATTGTTGAACTTCTATGCCAATATAAAAGGACGTGAACCTAATGTGCAAATCAAGATTGTGGTGCTTGACATATGTTAAGATGCAGGACTGCCTTGAACCATACTACATATGCAATACTTTGAGTCAAGTGCCTCAGGTTGGCTATCATACTGGGTCCCCCTGTCTCTGACAGTGATGGTACAATCAGACCAGGGAATGAATTTTCCCATTTGCTGCTGAAACTTAGTCCTTTCTCTCTTATAGTTTGGTAATTTTCTGTAGTCCTGGCTGCAAATGGGTACAGTGCTGTATTGCTGCTATTGTCCTACAGGCTTGTGGGATATAAGTCACTTTAACTGGTCCTGCCTGTGATTCAAGAACCTGTTACAGGTTATTTTTATTTTTTACTCAAAATTTTATACACATAAGATTTTTATTTTATTCTGTATTTCTTATTTTTTATATAGAGTTTCATTAATTTTTACTCTTTTTATTTGGGATTTTTTTTGGTGGTTTGTTTTTGTTTTATTTTTCTTTTGACAATTATTTCATATACCTTATAACTCAGTCATGTATCCCAGTGTGATTCTAGTGTTGGTCAACACCCTCCTCAGTGGGGATTGTGTAATTATCCTAAAATTCAAGGTTTAAAAATTTTTGGAGAAATTTCAAGAAAAGAAACTTGCCAACACCCAAAATCAAGAAAGTGGATCCTTTTGTAGAAGGTGCTATAAAGATGCCTGAAGAAGCTACACACTGCATCAAAATATCCAGAATGAACTTTGGGATATAATGAACTGAATTGAAGGAGGTTGAACATACTTTTCTGAATGTAAACACTTATGCCAAAGGGGACTGCCCCCTTATTGGCATTTTGTCAATTTGTCTGTCTATCAGTTTTTGTATTTTACTCCCATTTCTAACTATTGTAACTCCCTCTTAGAAAAATGCAATATTGTATGTACTTTTAGCTAGGAGGTATTTAGAGTTATAAGATAGTTATATTTAAATGATCCATTGGGGAGACGGGTCTCCCAAAGGATCACAGGGGGAATTATGTCAAAGAACTCATCCCTTCCCCCTCCTGAGTAACTTCACTTGTCTATCAAACATTCCTGACATAACACAGTTCCACTAGGGTTGTGTGGGTGTACGTTCTGTATGTGAATATAAGTTAAGGTGAGGGGGAGACCAAGGAGAAAACCACAATGAGAACCTCAGAGGAATCAGGAGAACCATGAGAACCATGAGGAGAAGAGATAGTGCAGGCAGGTGAGGGGGAATGAAGAAGAGACTGGCAGGGTAGGCACCACATGTTCAGGTTACTTATAGGAGCATTGTCTGCCCTTCCAATAAACTTTATAGTGTGTGTGTGTGTGTGTGTGTGTGTGTGTGTGTGTGTTAGAAATAATATTATTTTAATTATTACAGAAGCCATTATCCAGCCAAGATGAGCATGAGGATTCAGAATGAGGTCTGGGAACACTGGAGACTGATTGGTCAAATTGGGAATTTTGTGAGTGGCAGAACTATAGCACCCAGACTAGAAGTAATCTAATGATCCAGGACAATTCTGAGGGACTTATGAGAAAGAACACTATCCACATTCAGAGGAAGAACTGTGGGAGTAGAAACGCAGAAGAAAAACAACTGCTTGATCACATGGCTTGATGGGGATATGACTGGGAAAGTAGACTCTAAACCAGGGGTCCCCAAACTTTTTACACAGGGGGCCATTTTACTGTCCCTCAGACTTTTGGAGGGCCAGACTATGAAAACAAAAATTATGAACAAATCTGTATACCGCTGTCTGGGATAGCGGAGGCTGCAGTGCTGGCTGTGCTGGGCCTGTCACACCTTGCACAGGCCCATCACTGCCACCACTATACCAGGCAGCAGTATACACAGTGTGGAATCCCCTCTCCCAGATCTCTGCTCACCATGCTGACGTCTTCCATTGTGCAGCCACATAATCCTTTGTGCAGCGCCTCATTCTTGCTTAGTTACTCTCAGAACAAGGCGCCACCCAAAGGATTATGTCACCAGAAATAGTACTGTACGTGAGCGATGCCACGCTTTGTGGCATTGTCACATGCTCCTCTCACTGACCACCAGTGAAAGAGATGCCCCTTCTGGAAGTGCAGTGGGGGCCTGATAAATGGCCTCAGGGGGCTGCAAGTAGCCCATGGGCTGTAGTTTGAGGACCTCTGCTTTAAATGATCACCCTAGTGCAATTATCAATAATATGGAAATAGGTCTTGATCAATGACACAAGTAAAACCCAGTGGAATTGCATTTCAGCTGGGGGGGGGGGGTGGAATAAAGGGAGGGGGAGGAGAGGAGGGAAAGAACATGAATCATGGAACTATGGAAAAATATTCTAAATTAATTAATTACATAAAAAATTTTCAATTAAATATAGCACCCCAGAGTGGCTGTGTACCTAGGTGAGAGAAGATTTCATACTCATATGTGAATAATCTCCCCTACCCCGCAGACCTTCACCTGGGTACTATGATGGAGATAGGTACCAACTGGTAGCTTTGTAGTCTGGATGATAGATCCTGGGGAGAGTAAGAAGGTGGACCTTTGCAGCTACATTCCCTGGTAGAGAAGCCTTTGTAGGGGGAAAAGGAGGAAGTTCAGAAGGCAGCAGTAATTGCCAAAGCAGCAGCAGTTGTATGACTCAAACCTCATAGCTATATTGAACTCTTAACCAGCAGAATGATCAATCAGGATCTCATAGGATTTGATGAAACATGGTACCCACATCCTCAGTTAGAAATTGAAAGACTCACTGCAGAAAAAGACATATTTTTGAAGGCATAGTTGGTGTGGAAATCTCTTTTGATTATTTATGTATGAAATGGATTTTGTTTTGATTATGTTCTCAGTAGAAGGGATGAAGCAATTTTTGAAGTGGGAGAGTAGAAAGGCAAAGTTTTCATGTGAGAACTGACCATTCTTATCGTTGGATGATTTTCCTGTCAAGAATGGATTTCATTATTATACATTTGTGTCAATATTTGATATATCTAGGATGTTGGGCTTTTATCAGGGAAATTTGGTGCTATTTTGCCCCCCATTTGATTGGGGCCTTTCTTATTCTAATTGCATTAATTTTGCTTGTCAAAAAAAAAGTCCCTTTATGACCTCTATCCCTTGTTTAGGTAAGAATTTACTCCTCATTCATACATTATTTTTTCCTTTTAAAGTTTTTATATTTTATTTTAAACACCAAAAGAAGAAGATATGCCAATATTGTATTATTATAGTACCCTTTCCAATTGCTCAGACAAATCTACCTTTTAAAATTTCTCTTGAGTCATGTGCATACATGTCAAGATTCAGCAGTGGTCTTTTAATCAGAAATGCTTGAGAATCCTCTGTTTCATTAATGTTTTATTTCTCCCTACACCTTGAGATTCTGCTCAGTTTAGGCCAAGTTAGTCTGGGTTGGTAAGCTTCTATCTTTTGCCTTTTATATTATTGTATTCCAGTATCTCCAATCATTTATGGTAAACACTACCAAATTCTGTGGGTTTCTTGTCTGTGGTTCTTTGATATTTGGACTGTTTTGTTCTGGATGCTTTTTGTAATTTTGTTTTGATGTGGAAACTCTTGATTTTGGCTAGGACATTAGTTGGACTTTTCCTTTTGGATTTTCTTTTAGGAACTGGTTGGTAGATGTTTATTATCTTTACCTACTGGTTCTAATTGAGGTGTACAGTTTTAATTTTTTATTTCTTGAAATACAGGTTTTTAAAAAAAATCATAGTTTTCAGATAGTTTAATGATCTCTAAGTTTATTTTTCTTAACTTATTTTCTAGCTACTGGGAGGAGAAGTTGTAGAAAGAGAATAGACCTTTTCTTGAGAATTCCCTTACTCTTTGAGTTGATGTGTACATAGTCCAAGTCTTTTGCTCTGAGATGTCTATAAGGCCAATGAATCCACTTGATATCTTGAGTCTCTTAACGTTCAGTTTTATCTTCTCTTTCTCATTTGATGGTTACCCAAGGGCTATTTGTTTATGACTTTTCTCTGTATGATCTTATTGTTCCTTTATTTGCTTGCAGACCCTCAGAATCTCCTTCTGAGATAGTTTTTCTCTTTTACACAAATTAATTAGTGTGTAACCAAGTCTCTCTTGAAGTGACTGGCATTCAAAGAGCCATATAGTTTCTGCTAATACTCAGAAATTAAGTCAAGGAATATTCATACTTAACAATGGATCCCCATTCTCATGACCATATTTATATATTCTTTTTCACATATCCTACAATTATGATAAGTCTCTTCTTTCTCTCTTCTTCTGTACTATATTCTCTTTCCTCTTCTTTTTCTCTTAAATAAACAAAATTGTACAATGTCAAACCAATTTCTTGAATGTGTCTTTCTTTGCTCCTTGAAAATAGTGAGATTGTGATTGGGACAATAGTCTCTTCTCTCTTTATTAGTTTGTAAGACCTTGATCATTATTTTAACCTCTTTATGTGGCTCAAGTAAATTTATTTTCATGGGTTTTTCAAATCTAATGAGCCCGAATTTCAAAGATTCTACCTTCATCTGGCTTTTTCAGTAAGGATGTTTGAAAGTTTTCCATTTTATTATAGATACATTTTCTTCCAGAGACTTCTGCTATTTTGAAAAAGAATTCATTCACTGTAGACTTTTCTTTTTGATTTCTAATATATAGTATTCACACTATCTTTCCTTTATAATAATTTTTCTTGAACAGATGTGACTTTGATAACTTCATACTTGCTTTCTTTTCTCCATCCTGCATGCAGCACTTTTTCTTGGTATCAAACATTCTGCATGTTGGTTATGATATTTTTGGCTATGCTGAATTTGGGGTTTTTTAAATGGATAATCTATGGAGTCTTTCTATTTTTATTTTCCCTTCAATTCTAATGTTTGAGCAATTTTATTATTTCTTGAAATAAAGTATCTAGAATTATTGATTATGGTTTTCCTTAAGTCCATTAATTTTTTTCCCTCAGTAATTCTTCAGATGATCTTTACTCATCTATTTTTCTAGAATAATTTTAAATTTTTAATGGGAATCTTTCATGTGTTTGAATTTTTCAGTATTTTGACTTCATTATAATATTTCTTGTTGCCTCATTGAGCAATTAATTCTTTTTGCTTTCTTTTATTTTTTAAGATATCTACTATTTGGATAGTTTTCCATTTTCTCTCCTGAGCTCCTTATTCTTCAGATCCTCTAATTACATTTTTCTCTTTTGTTTTAATTCTTTCTTCAGCTTTTGCATTGACAATTAGAATCCTTATTGTTAATCCATAAGTGTGTATTTTTACCTGTAGTTATTATAGTGCCCCCCCCCCCCCCGCCCCGGCTTTTTTCTTACTTTTTTTCTTGGAATTATTTTAAATCATAATAATTGTTGTTTTAGATTCTCATTTTCACTCCCATGCATGTCTTCTTTATAGATGTATTTCTTATAACTAACTTTAAGATTTCATATTTCTTATCTTATTGGATTATTGAATCTATTCACGCTAAATTATGGGTTAATTTTATGTTTTCCAATATTTTTATGTCTAGTAATACTGTTGTTCATTCTTTTTGTTGCATTCATTTCTTTGTGAACCCATTTGAGATTTTCTTGACATAGGTATTGGAGTAGTTTGCCATTTCCTGGTCCAATTAATTTTACAGATGAGGAAATTAAGGTAAATAAGGTTAAGGGAGTTGCTAGTATTCCCCATTCCAGTACTTCATTGTACTTAAACTCAGGTCTTCCTAACTCCAGACTGGACATTGTATCCACCCTTCCTCCTAGCTGCTCTATTAATATTTATAAGGTAGAAAAGGGTTGTTTTTTTTTTTAAAGGGTTGGACTTGATTATTTAAGAGTGTAGTCACCAGGAATTTAATTCCAAAGAGATTTTATTTACAACTTATTTACAAAATATAGAAAGAGTGAAGCAAAAAATCAGAGAGAGGATAAGATAAGATATCTAGCCTGAGCACTAAGTAATTTACTCCTGGACACTCTGGGCAGGGAGAATTAGTTTCAGCCAACCTCGGCAAAGCCAAGGAACTGGGCAGTTTTTCAAGAGGATAGGTCTTTCCTGAGGCGGGTCTCTTCAGAGAAAAGCCAGCAATTAAGAGTTAGTTTTTTCACTCACCATGTGTCAGTCTAGTCAGCAGATCCTTCTGCCCCTCCTCACCAGCCTCAAGTCGAAAGCATGAAGAATTGCATCCAGCAGAAGTGGAAGTTCAAGCTGAACTCCTCTCCCAGAAAATCCCCAAACTCTGTGTAGCACTCTCTTTTAAAGGCATTTTCTCTTGCATTACTTCCCCCAATTCCATGTGTAAAAAATAGACTTGAATCTAGGACTTCAATCCCCAGAAGCCCTTGCTCCACTTCCCCAGAATGCTTTGTAATCTCACTGAAAACCTCACCTGGGCTGAGAACGAGATGGGGTATTTAACCTGATTGCAAAGGCTTGCAAAAGGCCTCTTTTCTTCCCTGTTTTCTGCTTGCAAGCAGATGTGGCTCTTTTGATAATGTAGATGAGGTTGTGTCTAGGCCTCTCTGTGGGCCTAGACACGTTTTCTTATTCTGTAATTTCTTTAATCCTTAACCTTTAATAAACCTCTAAAAAAATAATACTCCTTGCAGAAACTAATTCCTATCTTGCCTCAGTCTCCCCTAAATTTTAACTGTTATACATGTCTACGAATCACAGCTGACACTATGCTCTAAGTCTGCACAGAAGGCAGTTAGTCGATTCTGATTTGTTACCCACTATCACACAGGTGGGTCAGAGACCTCCCACTTCATGATTAAGTGGGATATTTGCACTTTTGGTGATTAGATTTAAAAGGGAAGATCTTCATACTTAGCTTTTAAGTACTTTGAACTTTTTGTGATTGAATCTAAAAATAGGCAGGTCTCCATAATTAACTTTCAAGTAGGGTGTTTACACTTGTGGGGATTAAAATCTAAAAATAGACATGAATTACAATTTAAATCTTCACAATCAGGGAAGAGCTAAATACCTTCATTGTTACAATCAGGGAAGAGTTAAATTTAATCTTCACATATTCTTAACTCTTTTTTAAAAATTATTTTTTGTTTTGCTTCTTATGTTTGTGCCTATAATTTGTTTTGCTTAAACTATTTTTTTGCAACCATGTTACTACAATTTTTTTCTTTCTTTTCCTTTACAACTCCCTCTCATTTGGTAGCCCTTTCCCTTAGTTTTGGGATTTTACTAAACATTGAGTTTTTTTGTTTTCTTCTACTTTTTAGTTCTATAATTCCCCATTTCTTTTCTACTTTTCTCAGTTATTAAATCAAAATACCATCACCTTTCTTCTATTTTAGTTTTGTCTTTTTTTCTTTGTCTTTTTATAAGAAATATTTTTCCTTTTTCTCTTCATTAATTCTCTTCTCTTTATGCCCTTTGACCTTTTATTCTTTGATTCATTGTCTATATTCTTAGTTATCCCTTCTTTTATCTCTTTTTGTCCCTCTTGGAGTTAAATATTCTGATGTACCAAGTTTGAACTTTCTTCTCTAATCAATTTCTGTATTATTATCTATGCAAATATACTGTCTTTTCTCCTGTTTTACCTTTTAGAAGTTTTAATTGATGATGGAAATATTGTTGATAGCATTTTACCATATAAGAGAAAATACTTTGTGATTCTTTTGCATTCTGTGTTCATTTTCCTTCTGATTCTACTTCTTGCTGAGAGAACATAACCAATACCTTCCTTTTTATGTTTATCTATGGCCTTCATTATGCATCACTCCATTCTGAAATTTTGTTTTACCAAATGCATGGATTTTACTTCAGAAGGTTGTATAATTGATTGTGTATGTTTCAGATCTTCCTCTGCACCTTCATTTATTCTATTTTTTTTAACTCTTCCTTTCTGTCTTAAAATTGATACTAAGTATTAGTTACAAGGTAAAAGAGTGGTAAGGACTAGACAGTGGAGGTTAAGTGACTTGCCCATGGTCGCACAGTTAGGAAGTGTCTTAGCTAGACTTGAACCCAGACCTTCCATTTTCCAGGCCTGACTTTCTATCCATGGAGCCACCTAGATGCTCCTTTCTTCTGTTTCTTTTAATTCATGTCCCTGAGTGCTTAAAAAGATTCCTTTGATGGTCTTTTTGTTGTTGTTTTAATGTAGAGATTAGTCTTCCTCTTTTAAATAATAATCTCCAGGGATGCAGCAATTTATTTCATTACTTATTCTCTTCTTGGTAGTTGTACTTATTTACCTTTTTGGTATATGACTGATTTGCCAGTCAATCTTTTATTCATATCCATTTTTTTTCCTTTTAAGAGCTCCTCAGATATTTCTTTTATTAACTATGCATCATTTTTCATTGATAATTAGGCTTAGGGTTGTAGGATATTATTTTGTTTTCATCTTAAGATCCTTTGGTTTTCAACATTTATTATTTCTTTCCCTTCTATAGTTTCTAAAGGCATATAACATCTTGTGTTTTTAAATTTTCCTTTCTCCTCCATTAGATTCCTTGAGAGCAGGGACCATCTTTTGCCTTTTTTTTTTATCATTATTAGCACTTAGGACATAGCAGGCACTTTAGAAATGTTTTTTGAGTAACCTTTCTTTATATTCTTCATATATATGTGTGTGAGTGTGTATATGAAATCTCTATGAATTCTTTCAGTCAATACTTTGTTTCTCTATTCTAAAGGAAATGTTTTTATTGTTTACTGTTTTATGTTGTTTATGCTTCTCACTTTCCCTTGCTTTCTTTTAGATTTTTCAATTTGGTATATACTTCTAGGGGGACCTTAAGGTCAATAAGTTGTGTATGCACATAGAGATCATGTCATTCAGTCCATAAATGTTTATTAAGGGACTACTTTTAATGTTATTGCCTTTTACTTTTCTTCTTTCAAGTTGTCCTTCTCTGCAATATTTTATATTCAAAACACTCCTGTTTTCTTTCATTTCTTTGGAGAAATTTGTCCTTTGAGGATTCTTTTTTTTTTAGCTTATTAACTCATTCTGCTGTGAAAACTATAAATTATAACCTTTGTTTCCTTTTAAATTCTTTTCTTTTTCATTTTTCTTTTGAACTAGTTAGGCCTATCTCTTAATTCCACCCATTCTGAGGTTTCCATTCATTTGCATTCATTCCATTCATTCATTCCATTCCAGGCATTTCCATTCATTTGCTTTTTCATATTTGTTAAGGTACTTGCATTCCCTTTGAGACATTAGTACTTATTCCTTCTAATTTTAACATCTTCTTTGCTGATTTATTTGCCTATTCTTTAGGCTTTTGATTGAATTTTATTCATCTTGAAATATTTAGTATTTCTGCTGCTTGAAGACTGGAAGATGGAGTATCATACGTGAGAAACAGCAAAAAGGCCAGCTGGTTGAGGATAGCAATGTGTAATAAGCCTAGAAAAGTAGGTTCAGACCTATTTACAAAGAACTTTAAATTCCAACGAGAAGAATTTATATTTGGCCCTAATAATAAAATGGAGCCATTGGAGTTCATTGCATAAAAAGAATGAAATGGTCAGACCTGTTTTTTGGAATATCACTTGGATGGATAAGAGAGAGAGTGAACCTGAGTCTCTTTTGAGACCCAACTTTAGGAATCTTGCAACAATCCAGGTGACAGATGACAAGAGCCTGAACTAGGATGCTGGCCATAGAAATGATTATGAGGGATGTCATGGGAATAAAATAGACAAGTCTTGGTAACTGATATATGTAGCAAGGAAAAGTGAGGATGATGCTGAACTAGTGAACTTGGGAGATTGTCATAAAGGTGATAATGTTCTCAAATATTATATATCTGGACATTCAGTATATACATATGTAAGAAGTATATAATAAGGATATAATAAAGAAGTTCAGAGGAAGACTGTTTGGAGGGATAGATAATGACAAATTTTTAACATGATCAGTTTGACATGTCTATGTGGCATCCAATTTGAAATGCCCAACAAGCAGTCCAACAGGAGAGTCCTATGGCTTGAGAGATATGCATCTGAGACTCATCTATATAGAGATGATAACTAAATCCTTGAGGGTGATAAGGCTACTGAAAAAGCATGCAACACATTAAGAGATGTAGCACATTTTGGGGAGATCCTTGTGGAGAATTTATTGGAGGACAAGGTCAACATTCACACAGGATAAGAAGCCTTCTTTGGGTTCAATGTGCACTTTTGGAGAGAATGCCTAAAAAGAATGGATCATAAATACTCTTTGGATTTAAATCAGCAGTATTTTTTTCATAATAAGGGTCAAATGAGATTCTTTAAAAAAGGGCTACACACACATTAGCCATTATTATTTTTGTTTCTGGTGTGATAGCCCTGACACAGCTCCCCGTCTTTATTAATTTTTGGATGGCTAGAAGGTCTTTAAAACCTCACTTTGGAAATTTGGACAAAAAGGGACCAATCCCATGGAACTAAGGGAAAAAAAAACACTTCTCTTATCTTTAACTGCAGTCACAAGATAAGTTTGAGTCATAGAAGTAAGCTCATGTGTCATACTTTCCTCTTCTTATCAATCATTCATTCAATCAATCTTATCAATCAGTCAAAAACATTCATCAGTTGCCTACAGTGTGTTAAGAATTGTGCCAAGTGCTGGGTTAGGGATATAAAGACAAGGTATAAAACAACTATACGTTTAAGGAGTTTACATTCTAGTGGGGAGATCCGTATAGACATTTACATATGTGTGTATATAAAATACATACATATATAAGATTCTACATTTTATTTTTGAGGCAATAGAGTGCCACCATGAATTTATTAAGTAGAGTAGTAGCATGATCACTTGGAGCACTTAGAGCAGCTAGGTGACACAGTGGATGGAATGCTGGGCTTGGAGTCAGGAGGATCTGAGTTCAGATCCAACCCCGGGCACATCACTTTGACAGCTGTGTGGGAAATGGACTGGATTTGGGAGAGATTAATTTAGGAGGACATCGAAGAGGGTCTGAACTAAAGTGTTGGATATTCATTAGATGTAATTCTACTTTTTTTTTTATCTCTAAAATTTTCTGAAAGAACTTTTCTAACTGGTGTGACTGAAGTTATAGACCATCAAATATTTCACTGTTTCCTGAGTTAGTATATGTAAAATGCCATGTCTTCTAAATATATTCTGTAATGTTGCCTGTTGGTTAGATTCATGTGACTTGATTGGTGTGTGCTGAAGCAGAATAATGTATCTTAAAGGCACCTGTGGACAGTTCTCAGCAAAAAAAAAAATAATCTAGCTCTTTGGATTCATGTTCTTTATTCAGAGATCTTCCAAGTTTACAAAATTTGAGTGTTTCAAAATTTGTCTGTAGTAATTCAGATTTAATTATCATAGATCATGCTGGGGATCCTATTTTTGTGTAGACTTGGGAAATCTGGGAGATCTGACAGCTGGGCTGCAGCTGGGTCCCAGCTGTGTGCTCTGCTAAACAATCTTGAGGGGAAAAGTGGAAGTTTCCTCCCCACCAAGTCTCCTTTAGAGTTGAGCTTTATGAACTTTCCTTATTTGGTTATCCAATGCAATGCCTCCCAGTTTAACATTTAGAAAGTGAGATTTTCCTTAGATGACATTTGAAGCCTCGTATATGTTGAATAGAAGTCTTATCCTCAATTTTGTTTGTAAATTATACAAATTCACTATGTAGAAGATATCAGTTGTACTAGATATTCTAAGAATTCAAATCCTATCTTCTGAGACTAGGTTCAACCTATACAGTCAAGATTTGTTTTCAATAAATAAATCACAATTCTTACCTTTGTCTTATGATATTTATTTATTTATGATATTTAATTATTTGTACATAAAAATATTTTATAGCTGTTCTATAATAAGTCTGCATACATTTGCCAAATATCTATTTGTGCACATTTACTTATTTTATTTTCAGTGGCATATTGTGAATTTAATTTTACTTTTTCAATTAGAACATTATTTTACAAATATTTAATATTTTGTCATTGATATTAATTAGAAGAATCAATATTGGGCAAATACTTTGCAAAAACATTATTAAAATAATAAACAGAAACATTACATATTATTAATTGAAGGTCTGGCCTTTGAATCAGAAAGACCTAGAGTTCAAATCCTACCTTTGACATATATTAACTCAGTAATTATGATAAGTCATTAATTACTAGGTCTCCCAAGCAGCCCTTTAAGCACGAGAGTTATAGATTGTGGTTCTGTATCAATGAAAGGATTTTCTACTCTAGATATTCCACATATCCATCAAGTCATAGGTTCAGATCAAAAATAGAACTAAAAATATTAAAATTAGGATTTCAGATACTATATGCCATAGGTATTAGATGAATGTTGAATGAGTGAATGAATGGTGCATAAATATTGCTCTCTTAATTGTGAAAAAAATGGGTCACTGAAGAAATCTGGAGCGATAGCTAGCTGATATACGTGAGATCATGCTTTCCACATACAGCCTATCAGTCCCCTCATAATTTTGTCATTTTCACCTCTAACTTGCCTTCAAAGTGTTGTTCTTAAAAATCAAGAGTGTATTCACATTCATCTCTGATTGCTGAGTAAAGATAGTTTGTTTTATTTTTCCTTTCATCTTTAGTACCACTTTTCTAAATCTGTTATCAAAAGCCAGGTTATAGTCAATCTGGTGATTTTTCTGTCCGCCCCATCAGGCTTCTTTAGCTTCTATAAACATCCACATAAAATTTGTCCTCATAACACTGAAAGAATTCCCCACATATGCCTAAAATAATTGTAGCTCCTATTTCTGACAATCCAGTCATCTGAGGGTTTCTTTTTCCTTTGTGCTGTTAGGGAGGGGATGGGCAACATCCTGTTAGTTCAAGTCACTTAGTTATCATCCAGTTAACAAAAGGAGGTCCCCTTAGCTCTAATATAGCAAGATTATACAGTATCATTGGTCACAACTGCTCATGATCCACTTAAGTAATGGAATTAGCTGTTCCATCATTGCAATCAGGGCAAGTAGGTCTTGGTGTAGTGGATAGAGTGGTGGATCTAGAGTTAGGAAGATTCATTTTCCTGAGTTCAAATCTGGCCTCATACCCCTCACTAGCTATGTGACCCTGGACAAGTCATTTAACCCTGTTTGCATCAGTTTCTTCATTTTTAAAATGAGCTGGAGAAAGAAGTGCAAATTACTCCTGCAAAACTCAAGAAAACCTCAAATGGGTTTTGGGATTAGAATGTGATGAGATGCTTTTGTACCAGGAAATAGAAATAAAAATGACTTCTAATAAAATTTAAAAGGATATACTTCTTAATTACATTCAAATAAATTGTTACTCCCCTCCCCTTCCATGTTTACCACACAATTAATTAGGAATACTTGGTCTCTGCAAGTGTAAAATCTCTGAAATACCAATTTCCCATAGTCTGATTCTCATGACTCAGAGGCCAAGGAAGTCAAACCAATAATTCAAGACCTAGGCAATCATTTCTTCCCCTGAGGGTCCAGCTCCTTCCTCTTCAGGAAAAACTACATAGTTATTACTTAATTACAAAGGTTTAGTAGTGCTTCTTGCCGTTTCCCCCCTCTGTTATGCTCTTCCAATTCCAGTTTCTCAGAACTCTCTTTACTTGATTTTTCTGTAGCATATTATATTGGTGATAATTTCCTTTCGTCTTCCCTTATTACATGGCTTCCATGATGCTCCAATCTTCTGGATCTTCTGTCTGAGCAGTTTATTTGCCACTGTTGGTTTATCCTTCTCCTTTTCTGACCCCTATGTGGAGTCAGCAGAACAGTGTTAGGAGTATGGTTTGTTGAACCTCTAATTACAGGAATATTGCTAAAAGCTTAATTGTTGTCTTCATTGAGACTTTGTTATAATGAAAAGGCTGGAGGAGCTTGCCCAATGGCAATGTTGGTTTGATCCAGACACTCTTTCTTGAAAATTGTGATGGCTTTCACAATCAATCTTATGTTATCATTTAAAATACCGAAAAAGTCCAGAGGCCTTTTCTTCCTGTCTGTTTGAACTTCCCCAGTGTTTACATTCTCTGTAGGAGCAACAGTGCCCTTTGAAAAAGGCAAAAGCTAGATTTTTTAAAAATGTGCTCCAGGATTTGAACTTTATAGTGTTCTTAATTGCTAAGAACCTTGGAAGCAAATTAGCTGTAAAGGATCAATTTCTAACTCTCTAGCTCCCTTCCCATATTTATAAATGCAAAGTCTTTGAACAGGAATTGAAATCAGATAAGAATGGCTTTGGATTCCAGACAAGATGCAAAAATTTTATTTTCTTTTATTAAGTCTGGAAAATTTATGGGATCAGAGGATAGGAGAAACAAGGTCAGCAATACTTGAAATTGTCTCTGCTTAGTATTCTTTAACATATGCTGCATTTGGAGCCTGTCTAGAGAGCACTGAAAAAAGGTAAACTAGCTGACTGTATTCACATGTTAATCCTTTTGAGCAATGCCCATAAAGTTCCTTAAGTAACTAAATAAAGAATGTCAGAGAAATAACCAGAATTAAAATGAATAAGAAATTTGCAGTGATTGAAGTTTTATATATTGTCTAATTGTGATTTAAGCAATATTTGACAATATCTTCTTTTCATTTATATGAGTGGACAGCTTGGTTAGTATCTTATCTGGAGAAGCCTATCTAACAACTTTACTGAAATGCTTTCATTAATTCAGAAATAAGTGATTTCACTGTATCTGGGTACTTCCTCTATAGACACATTATTTTTCTTAAAAGTCTTTATGAGCTGATTTTGACAAAAAATTCATGGTGAAGCGCCAAGTCTCGTGGTAAAAGCCCTCTCTGAACGTAGCAAGATTGGTCCTCTGTGGATGGTCCATGACTAGATCCATTCTTGAAGACATTTCAACTCATCTTTAGATGCTTTAAGGTCATCTCCATAAAGTGAAGGGCCATTAAAGTAGGACTTTGATGGAGAATCAGTTTTAAGAAATTCTGAAAATTTAGAAACTTAATCTAATATGCTTTTCATATGTATGCAAATATATCTCCATTTTTATGACATCTTGTTCATAATCACAGCATTATTTGAAATCTTCAACTTGCCTTCATATCATAAATCTAATCAGTCACCTTATTGTGCCTTTTCAACATTTAAAACTTTTTATATAATCCTTTCTCTCCTCTCACATAGATAAGATACCAACAAAGTTCAGGCCCTTATCTCCTCTCACATATATTAATAAAACAGCCTCCTAATTGATCTTTCTCCAGTCCAGTCCATCCTGTGCTCTACCATTAAAGTAAATTTCCTTATCTGCTCATATGACTCACCTATTCAGCCACTTCAGTGGTTTCCTCTTCCCTCTAGGATAAAAATATAAACTCTGTTTAGCTTTTAAAGCCCTTTCCAACATTCACCCCAGCCTATCTTTTTGGTTCCACTAAGCATTATTCCACCACTCTCTGATCCAATTAACTGGAGAGACTCCATTTCTAAACTCCATCCTTTTGCACTGGCCTTTCTCTATGTTTGGAATGCCCTCCCTCCCTCCCTGCCTTTGCTTCATTGTATCCCTCTCTTGAAGATGCAATGCAGGTACCATCTTCATCATGAATCCTTTCTTAATCTTCCTCCTCTCCTAGTGTTTGCTCTCCCAAATGATAATCTAGTAGTTTTTCCACTCCAAATACCATTTATTTAATTTTGCATATATTTATTGAATTTATATTTACATTGTATGTATACTTGGTTTTGCCTCATTAGAATGCAAATACAGTGCAAATAGGGATTATTTTATTCTTTGGACTAGTATTCCTAGTGCTTAGCACAGTGTCTGACATGTAATAGGCAATAATGAATATTGATTGTTTGATTGATGTTACAAAAAATATCTTCATACATAGCAAAATGTTTTATTTACATTAGAATAAAGGGTGAAAGTGTAAGTTGATCACACATGTATGGTTCTGGGAATTCTAAAACAGATACTTTAGCTCCCCAAACTATATCTCTAGTGAGTCATGTATTGGATACATACAACATACTATTTAAAAAATATTGTCATATGGACAGTGTTTTTATTTTTAAAATAAACCCTTATTTTCCCTCTTAGAATCAATACTGTGTATTGGTTCGAAGGCAGAAGAGTGGTAAGGGCTAGGCAGTGGGGGTCAAGTGACTTGCCCAAGGTCACACAACTGGGAAGTGTCTGAGGCCCAATTTGAACCTAGGACCTCCCATCTCTAGGCCTGGCTCTCAATCCACTGAGCTATCCAGCTGCCCCCTGGACAGTGTTTAAGAAAAGTCATGTAATATAAGAATAAAGGGAAAATGTCATGTTAAATACATCTAAGAACTGATCGTCTTTTTTTTTTAAATTACATTAAAAAGAAGGGACTATTATGAAGCCATGATTAGCCTTATAAATGCAAGATTTAGTTTTATATTTTCTTCCCTGCCATTGTCTTGTATCATGCCCTTTATGGGTAAATTTTTTTTTTAATTTTACCCTCTTCTTTCCTCCCATGTGAGGATATTTCTCATAGAGGAAATGAACTAATGATTTTCTGGGCAAAAAAAGGACTTCTGTAAATATAAGAATGGTATTCTGTCCAAACCCCAGTTAATCACAGAAGGTCCAGAACCTCAACTGGATCAGTCAGGAATATAAATTAGGAACAAATAAGTCTTTAATCAGAATGAAGTATTTGATGCAACTTTTGATTAGCTAAAACAGATGATGCCATACAGGAAATATCTTGTGATTGTTTGGAAGAACCAGACACTCCTCTGGGCTTCATCTAAAAACAGCAAGCTAGTTAGGAACCAGTCACTTAAGAGGTAACTGAATATAGTGGTGAAAGATTCCTAAAATGGAATTATTTTGGATGGATGTGGGAGTGGGAAGATCAAGTTTTTCTCTTCCTCTCTCCACTGAACAAATATCACCTCATAAACTTTGAAAGGGGGTGTGATCTGCACATCCCCCTTACATTGTTAACATTATCTCTGGATCAAGGGTGTTGTAGAGCAGCTTCTGCATTTAGGAGCTAAGAGACATACTGATCTCAAAATAGACACCTCTTTTCTCAAGGTGACTCCAAGAAGCATAACCTTCTTGAGATATAGAATTGTATCATTCATTTACTCTCCAAGAAAACTGACTCTCAGTCTCCAGCAGAGAGCTATAGCTAAGCTGAATTTCATGTAAATTATGAAAGGAGAAAAGAATTCCCATGACCAGAAATTGTGATTAACCTCTTTATCACATATGTTCTCTGTATGTTATACTAGGCTCTTAATCTTTGCACTTTAAGTTTGAGCCCACTCTCCCCATGGACATTGTATGTATAAGAAGAAAACTGTATTTGAAGGGATAGTTTTTACAACTAATAGTCTTGCTATATCTGCTTAATCTATACTCTTTATAAAAACTAATTAAGTTTGACTGATTATCACTGGGTACACAGGTTGGGACTTTGGAGCAATAGTACTAGAAAACCTCAGGGTTACCCCTAGAAACTTAAGGGAATATGGTAACCCCTTTCTGGGGATTCCATATTTCAAACACTATTTCAATGTGGGGAAGTGTTTTACTGTTCTTGGGAAAATATGAGGCATATTGTGGTTTCACACCTTTTCATATCCCCCTTAAAACAGTCCTCAAAGACTAAGTTTTTTTCTATAAATTCGTTTTGGATGTGACATACTTTTAACCCAAAGCATCCCATCATAGAATCTTAAGGTTATAAGTCTTATTAGCTATCAATGCTTACTGTGTTGTGCTACTAGGTAAATGGCACTATTGTCCTAGAAACACCAAAAGAGTCTAAAACTAGATAATGATTCATTATATAACACATTCTTTAAAAACCTAAAACTTGAACTCATATTAACTACAGTATTTGAGAGGTGAGATGGACTTTTTTAGTATTTATTCTGCTCCCATTTTTTATAATCCTACTCATTTTCTTAAATTGTTGGATTTCTCATATGACTGAGATTCAGTCATTGCTGCCAGATGCCTCAGCTTTGTTGACCTGCCCAGGGTTTTGGTAGTGACTGTGTTTCCATGGGAACTGGAAGAAAGGATACAATGGAAAAAAAAATACACAGTAGTTTGCATTTAACTG
This sequence comes from Monodelphis domestica, assembly GCF_027887165.1. Classification (NCBI taxonomy): domain Eukaryota; kingdom Metazoa; phylum Chordata; class Mammalia; order Didelphimorphia; family Didelphidae; genus Monodelphis; species Monodelphis domestica. Next base: position 280,437,889 of record NC_077227.1, read on the forward strand.
GCAAGAGAATATTTAGTGCCCTGTGTTTTCCTAAATCTGAAGTCAGTTTCAGGTCTGCTGGGATTTTGAGTTCTTTGGGTGTATATTGGCAGATATGAAAGTTGTAGTTGATCCTCTGTAGGGTGCAATTGCAACTTCTTGGTTTATCTTGTCTAGTTCTGAATGATTACCTAATAGTTTCCCTTATGGTTCCCATGAGGTCTGACATTAATGAGCAGAATAGAAAAATAACTTTATTCTTGGAAGGATAACTCTTCACAAGGACTAGACTATTTAGCAGATTTTGTTTTCTAGTGAGCCAAATACTGTTATCAAAGAGATATCATGGTGGAGTGGAATACAGAGAATCTAGTTTTGATTCTCAATTTACTTCTTTCTGTTTGTACCACCTTGGATGAATCATATAATGTCTCTTCCTTCAGTTTTCTCATTTGTAAAGTATTAAAGAGAGGCAAGATGATATCTAGGATTGTTTGTAGCTCCAAATCCATGTTTCTGTGATTATCATCTACAAGGGACCTTTCATGGAACTTGATGGTAGGCTCTGTTCTTAGAGCTTCAGTTCTATTGAAAAGATGGCTTTTATAGTTAAGATAGACTGCTAGGAGATTGCTTGGATAGAATGCTGTGCCTAAAATCAGGAATACCTGAATACAAATCCTTCCTCAGACAGTAGCCACATACCTGGATAAGTCATTTAACCTCTGCCTGCCTTAGTTTCCTCATCTGTAAATTGGTTTTAAGATAGTACTTTTTAGGGTTGTTGGAAGGATAAAATGAGATAGTATTTGTAATGTTCTTTGTTGTAATGTGCAAATATGTAGAGCTAAATATATATACATATATATGTCACCACAGTGAAGACACTCAGTGCCTCAAAACCTGTTACTAGATATGAGGTTCATCTGAACTATCCAAATAGTATCTATCTACTAGTTTCTCAACTCCTAAATGTTGATGGTTATATTTATATTTATTCAAAGCTTTACTCTTTTGGGATGATGATGAAAGTTATTATGATCTAAGTAAATTTAATTTATTTTGTGTCATCTTTTGTTATCAAATATTATCAGACTAGGCACATATGGCTTACATAAAGCAATGATAATGAAAAAGGAAATTGAATTAAATATGGCTATGTCCAAGAGTTTTACAATTACATTGGTGTAGGAACAATTCTATGTATATTCATGAATCATAATGCATCTCTTTGATACTTTACTATATCATGTTAAGAATTTAGTAGCACTTTTTTACTTTTCTGATTCTCCTAGAATTATCCAATCCTAGATCACTTCCATTATTTTGATGATATCAGTGAGTATTTATATTCTCACTTAAGATAAACACTTATCCCATATATACTCAAAAAGACATATTCCATATACACGTGTTTTTAGTTCTATGTCTTGTCTTCTCATACAGATATATCTTCTCATCTTTTGTCTTGCCTCATCTTATTTTGTCTTTTCTTCTCTGGAACCATGTAACATGCTGTGCGACTTCCTTAAACCATTAAAAAAAAAGTTTAAACCTTATGATAAGCAGCATGGTATAATGGAGCGGAAGTCAAAACCATGAATTCTTCTGACAATGTAAGAATTTTGTATTTCATAAAATTCCTAAACCTCAACATTTTTTGATACTAAGGGGAATTACTCATTTGCATAAAAAAAGTAGAAAATCCTTTCTAAAATCAAAATCCTAAAAAAAAAATCATTTAATTAATTAATTTAGATTACATGATTCATGTTCTTTCCTTCCCCTCTTTCTTCCCCCTCTCCCATAGCCAATGAGCAATTCCACTGGATTTTACATTTATCATTGATCAAGACCTATTTCTATATTATAAATATTTGCAATAGTCTACATCCTCAATCATATTCCCATCAAACCATGTGATCAAGCAAATGTTTTTCTTCTGTGTTCCTACTCCCACAGTCTAAAAGCTAAATTTTAATGATTTTTATTGTTCAAATTGTGTTCCATAATTTAAATAGTTCCCAGTGTGTTCAAACCAATTCTTCTACTGATGATCCCAAATTAAATAATACTCTGTGAATAAGAAGACATGTGAGAGTTTTAAGTTGTTTGAATATATCAATTCAACAAGAAATTTATTTCCTGTTAATCTCCAAGGGAATGCATGAAAGCATATTTGAGGTACTCTAATAGTTGATGGCTTCTGATATGTTTTACAGTCACTTAGAGCAGTGGACTATTTAAATGGCCTTTGAACTGCTGAGATGTCCCATGAACAAATACCTCTACTATTATTTGTATACTAGTTATTGAGAAAACTCCCTCTGACTCTCATTCCCCTTACTCATGAAAGATCTAGCCTCTAAACTTCCTTAGCTTCATATATGAGTCCTTCTTTTATTGATTTAGTTAGTTCAGAGTTATTTTAAAGGGCCTATCTAGGTCTATTGAAGTCCCCCATATTCTAGTAGAGTAAACAAGTTCAGCAATGACGTTGACCTGTGAAATTCAGCTATGTTTTCTTGCTGTTATTTTGGGGGGGGGGGGTAGTATTATTTTAAGTTTTTAATTGAATTCTCTTATATGAACTTGATTTTCAGATATATCCATTTTTACGCCTCTCCCCAGTAAGTGGTCTATATTTAACAAAGACTAGAATAGTAAGAGTTCTTTAGAAAGCAGTTCAATAAAAACTAACCAATACATAAAAAAAAAAAGAGTATATGCAATATCCCACACTGATAGTTCCCCAATATCTACAAAAAGGGAAGATACACTTTATCATCTCTTCTTCAAGGAAAATTTTGGTTATTATAATTACACAGGGCTCAGTTTTTTTTGGGGGGGCAGTCTTTCTAATTACATTATCACATTCATTAGATACTTTGTTTTCTTGCTTCTTCACTCTGTATCAGTTCAAATACAATTCATAGTTTTCTAAATTCTTCATTTTCATCATTTCTTTGAATGTAATAATATCCCGTTATTTTCTTTTAGGGTCCATTATTAATACTAATATGTAATTAATTATCTCCAACCTAAACCATAAAATGCATGTGGTATTGAAAAAAATTTACTACAAAATTATAATGACACAGAAGTAACAATATGCAATGGATATGTTTACCGTATAGAGGTATGTTAGTTAATAGGGATAAGCAATATTTTGAAATAGTTTAATTTTTTTTAACAATAATGGTCATGCAAACAGGCTTTTAATAGCACCAATATGAATTAGCATGTCAGACTCTGACCCACTTAGAACCTGATTGAACTGGTTTTTCCACCTTTAAAAAGTTCTTTAAAAATAAGTGCTGGATTTTGTGCCATATTCATACGTTCATTGCTTTTTTTTTTTGTTGTAGTTTTAATCCTGTGATTTTTAAGGATGGATATTTCTTTATGCATACCTGGAGAATTGTAGGTCTTATGGAGAATATTTCCATGACTGTTAGAGATATTACTGAAGTTGTTGGCATGGGGAAGTAAAGTATTATAAGGATCATTCAGGCCCCATGATGAAAGTCTATAATCAGATACTCTTAAATGAAAACAAAATGTGGTTGAAAATAAAAAGTAATTTCAAGAAATGGCAAACTATTGCTACAAAAAGCCCAATTAATCTTCAGAATATAACAAAGACCTTCAGTGGGACCTGTCAGCTGAAGCATTGTTACTGATTTCATTATAGTGTGGTGTAGACAAATGAGAAGACAAGTACAGAGACTAGTTAAAGAACAAAACAAAACAAACACCCCCCTCCAAATGTTAACCATTGTTATAAAGGAAAAAAATTGTAATTTTTTATTGATTAATGTTATTTTTTCAAGAATACTCCAAAACCATTGCCAGATGTCCAAATAAACCTATAAGATCTAGATATCTTTATTCAAACTATAAAATAATATACACCCCAAGTGTCTAAAGGGTATTTTATTCCATTGTTCTTGAAGTATTGTCCCTTTAATGGAATAATGAACTCTAAGTAAATGAATATATTTGAGATATGGAATTGTTCTAGAGTCACAGAAATTTTCAAATGGGGATAGAAAACTGCAACCCATCTTTGGGCCATGCTGCACATTATTAAAGGTTGGGAAATTTATTCAGGAAATGTAGATAAAATGTTTTGGTGGTTTGGAAACCTGCCTAATTTAAATACCCTTGAAAATCTATGGACTCCAATGAAGTCCTTGGAAAAATGATCAGTTTGTCAGAGGCATGTTTAATATGCAATGTAATATATATGTAGTTTCCTGATAAGGAGTTTAAGAAATCTTCCAAAATCTTTTGAACTCATTTCTCAGCTATGTAAAACAAGTGACTGCAAAAGAAGAACATATTGCATTTGATTTTGCAGCTGAAAACATTTATAACATTTGTTGTATGACAACAAATTTCATCATTTTACTTTATCCAAAGTAATTCAAACACAGTTGTAGGTGCCATTCTTCTGAAGAACTGAATATGAACATGTTAGTCAATATAGTACTTATATACCCTAATAAAATCCTGTGAGTTATGCCTGAAGAGATACTGTTGACTCCTTTAAGGGAATCCCAAGATTGGCAATTTATTATTCTAAAAGAATTAAACAATATTGTATTTTCCTCATCTTCTTGTAACAACATTTCAACTTTATCTGTGCCTTAATTTTAGTCCTGGCTAGTCTACTAGTTATGCTTTTTTCCTTTAACATGAAACTTTCTTTTTGAGAAGAACCTTTGGAAGTCAGTGGTTACTAAGAGAAGCCCAAGTACCATACGTAAGGGGGCCTACAATTTTCTATTCCTACTCCAATTACTGATGTTGTGAGACATTGAGTATAAATTGTTTAGCTACCTCTGTGCCTCAAATTCTCAGGCTGAAAAATAAACTTTGCTGAAAGAAAACAAATTTGATTAGTTTATTAAAGCAAAGGTTTCTTTCTACCATATCACTACCACCAATGAAGTTTGAGTATCCTCTTGACATTAATCCTCTTGCTTATCTTGGTTAGATTTATTTTAATTTTGTGTGTAAAGTCAATGTGTAATGGAGGGAATATTACCACCTAATAAGTCAATAAGTTATGCCTCTGTTGTATAATAGTCTTAAGTAAATTTAATTAAAATATTCAACTATCTTTGGCATTTTTCTTATTTTAGAGCTTTGTAGTAACTTGTTATTAAAATAAATCTGTCTCTCCCCATCTCTTTCCAAAAATCATTTCCCAGGAATTAGACCAAGCTATTTCTTTGCCTTTTATTGTTTAAGAAACACTACAAAAATATGGGCACATTCAATATTGTTTACTATTTTATGTTCTTTCCTCTTGAGGTTGTCAAAGGAACCATTTTTAACACCCCCTTCTGGAGTTTGGGTTCTAGTCAAATTGCTTTTTCTCTGTTCCTTATATAGGACATTCAATCTTCTGTTTACATGCCCTGTGTCTAGAATGTACTCCTTCTTGACCTTTGCCTCCTGGAGTTTCTTTTTTAAAAAAATATTATTTTTTTTTAAATTTAGTCAATTTCAAACATTATTCCTTGATTACAAAAATCATATTCTATTCCTCCCTTCCCTCCCCCAACCCCTCCCATAGCCGATGTGCAATTCCACTGGGTATTACATGTGACCTTGATCAGAACCTATTTCCATGTTGTTGGTGTTTGCGTTAGGATGTTCATTTAGAGTCTACATCCCCAGCCACATCCCCCTCGACCCATGTAATCAATCAGTTGTTTTTCTTCTGTGTTTCTACTCCCACAGTTTTTCCTCTGAATGTGGATAATGTTTTTTCTTGTAGATCCCTCCAAGTTGTTCAGGATCACTGTATTGCCACTAATGGAGAAGTCCATTACATTCAATTGTACCACAGTGTATCAGTCTCTGTGTACAATGTTCTCCTGATTCTGCTCCTCTCACACTGCATCAATTCCTGGAGGTCGTTCCGATTCCCATGGAATTCTTCCACTTTATTATTCCTTTGAGCACAATAGTATTCCATCACACACATATACCACAATTTGTTAAGCCATTCCCCAATTGAAGGGCATCCCCTCATTTTCCAATTTTTGGCCATCACAAAGAGTGCAGCTATGAATATTCTTGTACAAGTCTTTTTCCTTATTATCTTTTTGGGGCACAAACCCAGCAGTGCTATGGCTGGATCAAAGGGCAGACAGTCTTTTATCACCCTTTGGGCATCATTCCAAATTGGCCTCCAGAATGATTGGATCAATTCACAACTCTACTAGCAATGCATTAATGTCCCAACTTTGCCACATCCCCTCCAGCATTCATTACTTTGCTTTGCTGTCATGTTAGCCAATCTGCTAGGTGTGAGGTGATATCTCAGACTTGTTTTGATTTGCATCTCTGATTATCAGAGATTTAGAGCACTTTTTCATGTGCTTATTAATAGTTTTGATTTCTTTGACTGAAAATTACCTATTCATTTCTCTTGCCCATTGATCAATTGGGGAATGGCTTGATTTTTTGTACAATTGATTTAGCCCTTTGTAAATTTGAGTAATTAGACCTTTGTCAGAGGTTTTTGTTATGAAGATTGTTTCCCAATTTGTTACTTCCCTTCTAATTTTGGTTACTCTTTATTTTTTTAAGAAACAAAATATGTACTATCTCCTTTCTACATGAATCTTTTCTTCATTCCTCCAAATATTAGTGATTTCTCTACCAAATCATCTTGCAGGAAGAAAAAAAAATGTGGTTGAAACTACTTTTTATCTGTGTTGTTGTTGTTCAGTTGTTTTTCAGTCATGCCTGGATCTTCATGACCCCATTTGGGGTTTTCTTGGCAGATAATGGAGTAGTTTGTCATTTCTTTCTCCAGCTTATTTTACAGATGAGGAAACTGTGGAAAAAATAGTTAGATGACTTGCCAAAGTCACACAGCTAGTTAGTGTTAGAGTCCAGATTTATCTCAGGAAGATGTCTTCCTGACCCCAGGTCAGCACTCTATCTACTGTGCCACCTAGCTACTCCCTTTGTGTATGTATGTGTATGTATTTATTAGCTTGGGATATTGAGGCTGTCTACATTTTTCTAGGTACTTGTTCCCCCATTAGAATATAAGCTCAATTGAGAATAGGAATTGTTCTTTGTGCTTGAATCTCCAATAAATAAATACATAAGTATAATAAATAAATACAATAAATAATGCAATAAAGCAACAAGTCATTTAGTCTAAACTCTTCATTTAAAAGATGAAAAAACTACAACACAGAATAGCTAAATGACTTGGCCATTTCATTTGGCCCATGACAGAGCTATGTTTCCTAATACCTAGCCCAGAATTTTTTCCATCATGGAACATGAGTGCTTTCTCTTTAGGAAAATAAGATTACTTACTTTCATCTCAAAACAAAACTTGACTGCCTAAGTCTTACCAGAGGTCATATGCCACTTGAATGCTCCATATATATGTCAAATTCAACATATATAAAACAGAACTCATTCTCTTTCCTTCTAAACCCACATTTCCTCCTACCTTTCATATTTTTGTCAGGGGCATACCATCCCTTCTGGTCTCCTAAAGTATGCAGCCTCTGAATTACCCTCAAGTCTTCCCCCTGCCTTGCCATATGCAATCAATTGTTAAGTCTTGTTAGTTCTACCACCACCATTCCATCTCTTTAGTCACATATCCATCATCCTACTTCAGACCCTATCACTTGTTTGGGTGATTGCAATAACTTTCTAATTTGTCTTCTGTTTTTTCCCAATCCTACTCTTTTCTAATCCATCCTACACACAGCTGCCAAAACAATATTCTTAAAGGACAGGTCTTACCATGTCACTTTGTTGTTTGTGAATTTTTGGTGGTTCCTTGTTGTTGCTAGGATATAGTGTAATTCCTCTGTTGGGTATTGAAAGCCATCACCAGCTGGTTTCATCCTGCCTTTCCAGATGGGCTTTATATTAATCCCTTTTATACACTATGCATTCCAACCAAACTGTTCTATGCAGTGTTACCTGAGTATAACATTCCATCTCCCACTTCCTGGCCTTTTCACAAGGCATGTCCTCCCACCTTTCCTCCATGCTTGAAATGCACAGCCTAATACCCTCTGCATCTTTGAAACCTTGGCTTCCTTCAAGACTCAGCTCAAGGGCTTCCATGAGGGACTCACCTCCTGCATAGGACCTTTTCTTATACTCTCATGTGTTAATGCCCTTCCTATCCTGAATGTATTTCATATTTGTTTTGCATTTGCCATGTATTCATTTTTCAAGGTACATTTTGAATCTCCCCCAAAGAGATATACTTAAGGTTTGAGACTGAGTCATTTTTGTATTTGTATCTAGGTAACTGACAGTGCTGCCATCACCAGGGGCAACCAACTCCTTTAATTCCTTCCCCTTCTAGTGGGGCTGTCCCAGAATCCAATGGATATGGTTGGACAAGTAGAACACCAGTACAGGGCTGCCTTACTTCCTTGCCTAACCCCTTACATGAGCTATTTGATTGCTCTCAGAGTTTCACGGAAATGAAAGCCAGCAATTACATTCATTAGGATAGTATATAGGACCACCATGGTGTATCATCTGCTTTGCCACTGCCTTCTGAGATCCTCTACTCCTCTTTTCATGGCTTTGTCAACTTAACTATTTAACTAACCAAAAGACTTCTCTGGACTTTGCCACCCACTCTTATGCTGCATGCTTAGGAATTCTCTGTGTTTCCATCTGCCCTGATTTTGAATTTTCTTTTGCATGTTGTCTCTCTTACTTAGAATGTGGACTCCTTGAGAACAGGGACTATCTAGCTTTTTCTACTTGTAATCATAGCAATTGACCCAGTAATTGGCCCATAATAACTTCTTAATATTGTTTCTTGGGCTTTTGACTAAAACCAAATGTTGTATGGGGCTGCTGGGTGGTGCAGTGGATAGAGTGCCAGGTCTGGATTCAGGAAGACTCACTTCATGAATTTAAATCTGGCTTCAAATATTTATTAGCTGTGTGGCCCTGAGCACTTTCATCCTGTTTGTCTGAGTTTCTTCAAATAAGCTAGAAAAGGAAATGGCAAACCATTCCCATATCTTTGTCAAGAAACCCGCAAATGGAGTCTTGAAGAGTCAGACACAAATAAAATGACTGAAAAGTAACAACAAGTATTTAAAAAATTCTTATCATTCATTCACAGTGCCTTGCATAATGTCAGCCATTTTTTGAACACAGTGTTTCTTGAATTGAATAAGTGTTATCAAAATCCATGTGTTTGAAAACCAGGTTTGAATTAGTATTACTGCTCTATAGGAAGGCAACATGTGGAGGCAAAACTATGGTTAATAAGTAGTAGTTCTTGGGTAGAATATTCATGTTTTAAGGCAATAGAGCAAACCCATGAGATAGTAAGCTTCTTTTTGTGGAAGTGTTTCAGTAGAAGCTAAAGATGACTGGACTGTTTTAGGGGAGATTTTTATAATAACTGGAGATTCTGTGATTCTAAATATCTTCTACGTGGAATGAGTACAACTACTTTTTAAAATTTAGTTAGAACAAAATATAATTTTCCTCTGTGATATGATAACATTTTCCATCTGTGTGTTCATCTCAAGGATTAATGTGGTAGGAAGTTTTGAATAAAATTGTGTAAATCTTTTGAATTTGGGGATAGGGGCAATATAAATTTTTTTTAGCTCTCAAAATAAATTTCAGATTTTTTTGGTCATCCACAAATTCAAAAAATTTGAACTTAAGTATGTGGGTTACCCTCAGAGAAACAGAATGTCCTTGTTTTTGAACAAACTGTTCTCTTCGAACTAATGAAGGAATGAGTTCTGTACATATATGACTAGGCTGTTTGACTCTAAAGTACCTAATTAACTGGATTACCATTTAGTTTTGCAATTCTAGAATGTCATTGATGAGAGGGTTTTTTTGTTGTTGTTTTTTTTTATTCCCCAGAGTGGTGATTTCTGAGATGAATGGAGTTACACAAATACACAGTTGGGCAATTTCATGATAGGATGGTCATGCATTTACCTTTCTTCCAATATCTCTCCTCCCACTCCTTTAATGATGGTTTGGATTATAGGTGGAAGAAGGAAATCCAGGTGCACTTAGTAAAGCATTTTTGTTTCGAATTTCAGTGAGACTTAATAACAGCCTGTAGAAAAAGAGACCATTTGTTCTGGCTCCTGCTAAGCCACGGATGTCTTCTGAAAAATAGCCTGTATTATCAACAGTATACCTTACATTATGCTTATTTCTATTGTTCTGAATTCACCACGTAATTGAAGAGATTCCTGCTTTGTTTTTCTTGTAAAGACCTAAGTTTTGCAGCCTCTTGTTTGGCAGCCTTGCCTTTTTTCTGAGCAGTTAGACAAATGAAGGAATCTCATTTCTTCTTATGCCTGCTCATATCATTCATTCATTCATTAGACAAGGCTTAATGGAAAAAGCGCAGTCAGAAGATCTGAGTTCATGTTCCAAATTTTATTCTTTTTAACTGTGTGATAATGAGGACATTATTTTATTTCTCTGAGTCTCAGTTCCAACATGTGAAAAATGTGGAAAATAATTCTTAGAGTGTTCAAATGATGAAGTAGTACTTTCTAAGCCTTAAAACACTGAAATTGTAAGTTACTATTATTATTATTGTTATTCTGTTCTGATCTTTTTTTTATCAGATTCAGATAGAAAAGAAATATCTTTATAGGATAGTTCTTAGATTTTTGGTGTTTTGCATAGGTGAATAAAATCACTACTTTTTGTAATTCAATAAAAGTATTGGTTTGTGAACTCTTTTTCTAGATTTACTAAAAGCATCTTTGGGCTAATTCCAGAAGCAGATAAGATGGCAAGGATAACATGTACCTCATCTTGTTTCCCATATGGTTTTAATTCCTTCTACTGAGTCTTTATAACTTGAAAGTTTTTCATTCCATAAAGTTTAGAAGTTATATTTTCAGCATGGTGACACCCATCAGAATGTTAAATTTTTTATGGATAAATGTTTTGTCTGGGTGGTTGTGACTAATAACTGTCTAATGTTATTCTTGTTCCAATTCAGTTAATTGGCTCAATTTTCAAGGATTTCTATTGTACCAAGATGATTTACTTTCTGTTAGTTTTTAAAGGTTAATTAATTTCTGACATATAATTCTAGCTACTTGATCATGTATTTCTAACTACCAGAAGGCAATGAACATGATTGTTATTTTTTTTTAAAACCCTTACCTTCTTTCTTAGAATCAATACCAGGTGTTATTTCCAAGGCAGAAGAGTTGTAAGGGCTAGGCAATGGGGGTCAAGCGATTTGCCCAGGGTCACATAGCTAGGAAGTGTCTGAGTTCAGATTTGAACCCAGGACCTCCCATCTCTAGGCCTGACTCTCAATCCACTGAGCCACTCAGCTGTCCCCTGAACATGATTATTATTGATTTGTTGTTGTTGTGATTATGATTCTGATACCGTTCTCTATTAGGTGCTAAGGTAAATTCAAAATTAAAAAAATTAGTCAATTATCAAATAGTTATTAAGTGTTTATGTAGCACAGGCACTATACTATGGTGACACAAAGTAAAAAATGAAACATAATCTCCCCTTAAGTAATTTACATTCTCCCTGGGAGAAATAAATTTATACAAATAAAGGTATAGAAAATATATACATAATAAGAGCAAAAGTAAATTTAATGGAAGGGAGAGCACAGCTAGGGAGTTCTGGAAAAGTTTCATGTAGATGCTGTTGCTTGAGAAGAGTTTAGTAAGAAAGAGAGTAAGTATTCTAAGTGTATAGGAAATGTGTGATTCTAAGAGAGATGAGAAGGAGAGATTCTAAGAAAGAGAAGAATACATTGTAGATATGGGAGACAACCCATGCAAAATCTTTGAGATGGGAGATGGAATGCCATATGTGAGGAAAAGCAAGAAGGCTAGGCCCAGAGTGTTGGAAGGAGAATAATGTATAAGATTAAAAAGACAGTTTGGAGCCAAGTTGTGAAAGACTTTTATCCGTTTAAACATAGGCATTTACTTATATTTAATCTTAGAGCTATTGGAATTTATTGAATGAGGGAAGTAAGAAGACCAGATGTTAGTTTAGGAAAATCAGTTGGGCAGCTATTTGGAGGATGGATTAGAGAGGAGAGAGATTTGTATCAGAGGGACCAGTAGAAAGATCATGAGGGCTTGAGCTATAGTGGTTGCTGGCTAAGTAGAGAGATGGGACAAATGAAGTTGATGTTATGGGGTTAGATGTGACAAGATGTAGCAATTGATTGGATTTGTGAGATGAGGCTGAAAAAAGAGGTACAGGTAACATAAGGTTACCAGTCTTTGTAACTAGGAAGGATGGTAGTGATGTTGATAGAAATAGAGATCTTGACTCATATCACTGAGCTTTGAATCAAATTATCTGCATCATGGGATCCAGATTGGAAAATCCTTTTTCTTTACCTCCATCATATTCCCTAGTTCACTTCCCTCTTTGAGCTCTGAGGGTTAGGAATCGGGATCAGTACTGACACTGTAAAACAGATGGTTGAATCCCTTCCACCTTTTCCACTTTGTCAATTATATCTTGACAATATGTTGCTCCCCAGAACTCTAAATCCCAGCTTTCCATGTCCCCTCTCACTTTATGTGCTAACATAGGGAGGATATACGTTTTGCATGGCTCTGCCTCTCCCTCTCTTTTCCCCTGATGGTGGTTGGGAAAGAGAGCTTTATGCCAGGCAGGAGAATCTACACATGTGGGTTTACTTTTTGTTAGATAATTAGGTTTGAACTTCTATTTCTTTTGGTTTTATTTTCTTTCTACTTCAAGTGAATATTAATAAACTTTATGAAATATAACACTTGGAGTTATTGGGTATTGATTTAAATCTTACACTAGCCTGAGATATTCTTACTCTGTCTTTTTCACTTTTTCTCACATGTTACTCAATAGATCTGTAGCAAGTCATGAAACTGTGCTGACCTGATCCACTCTAAGTCTCTTTTATAATTTCAGGGCAGCAAAGGCAGTCCTTCTTCTCCCTAGTTCATTCTCTCTATTTCTTCTCTTCTTCAACCTCCCACAGAAGTCCTCCCACCTTTCAGCTAGTGACCTTGCCTTAAGCAATAATACTATAATAAAAAAATAATGAGGCCATTCTGTTTGGTCACTTCCAGTATAAGAGTCATTTCTCTGCAGTTTTGCCTTCTTCTTGTCAGTTATCATTGTTATATCTTCTCTCTAGCATTGCTTCTACTTTCACACCCTAGCCCTCATTTCTAAGCCTTGGGAATAATTTTTCACCATGCCTCCTCATTTTATATAATCCTTTTCCTTCAAGGTCTAGCTCATGCACTAATTTTTACATGAAGCCTTTCCCATTTCCCCTCTCCATTACTCCCAAAGGCTTGTGCCCTTCTTGCCTAACTACCTTTTATTTAAATACCTTGTATTTATTCGGTTTTATTCTCCATATTGTTATGTGTATTTCCTGTCTCTCCCTTAGAATGTAAGCTCCTTGAGAGTAAGAGTTGTTTCACTCTTTGTATTCAGAGCCCCCAATGTCTAGTACAGAGTAGTGATAATAAATGTTTATTATTATTTCTGTAGCTTCAGTTGTTACTTTTTTTCTCAATTCTGGAAACATACTTCTACCATTCGTTTTTTTTTTCAGGATAACTAAAGTCTTTTCTTAATAATTCTCTTAATGTTTGTTTGCAAGTAACTTATCTTAATACTTTTCTTCTGGCTTCCCTTTAACCATCTCAGTTAATAAACTTTCCATAATGACAGATAAACTTTTAGTTTCTTAAGATTCTTTTGCTTTTTTAAAGATATAGTAACAATTAGGAGACAAGCAAAATAGTGGAGTGGTAGGAAACAATACAGCCTACCTTTGGCCAACTACTCCAACAAAGATTCTGAAAGAACTCCACACAGAATTGTGATTGAAAAAGCCAATGAGAAAACATAGTGAGTTATTTTTCCAACTCAGGTCAGCAAAGGAAGACTTATAGAAGGAACTGAACATTGGTTTAGCCAGAAAAATGTTGTGTGAAACCTTCCCTCATGGCCCTAGAACTAGGCCTAAAACCCATCACCTGTAGGGGTCAGACAGGCAGAGGTCACAAGCTTGTCTGTATACTAGGCAAGAAGCAGGAATAGAAGTGAATGGCTGTTACGTACCTCTAACTGTTGAGAAGGGTCATAGATTCAGATACCAACCTAACCTGAGACCTGTACCTGAATGATCAGTAAAGAGAAGTCACACCAAGTGGAACTTGCATTTATATCACCATGAAACTATAGAGCCTGCCACCCATCTGATAGGGTCTTAGGGAAGCAGACATTCTTTTAGATCTCCAGTGAGGGACAAGCATGGAGAGACCCAAATTGGGGTCAAGAGCTTGCAAATCTCAGACTGGAATGATAGTGACCAAATTTTCACATCTTGTTTAGAGTCTCCTCTGAGATCCTTTAACAATAATCTCAGTACTGAGTACTGAGTAATCTCAGTACTAGGTGAAAGAAATAGCAAGATCCCAGAAATTAAAAGGGAGGATGAAACAAGGACCAAACATTTCCTCCTGATGATCACAGAGTTGGGCCCAAAATAAATTCCCAATTTAGGAAATAAGATTGAAAGACTGGGCAAAAAGGAAATGATTTCACAACTAAAAGCTGTTATTGAGATAGGTATGCCCAAGATACAGACATAGAAGAAAACTACTCAGACATTTAAAAAAGTAAAAGTACAAAGAAAAACATAACTTATATGTGGAATAAGTAAATTAGAATTCTCGGGAGAAAGGAAGGAAGCATTAAAAATAAGTTTTAAATGACTTTAAAAATGAAAGGCACTTCTGGGTAAACATGGCTGCAACAAAAGAACATAAAAATCATCTTTGGAAGAACAGAGGGACTCTACAGTAGGGCGCAGAAATGAAGATACATGGGGTTTGAGCATTTCCACACTATAAGAAGGAGAAAAAGTTTGCACCCAAACGTGATCTGAACTACCCTCCCCCACCTCACCTATGGAACCAGAGTTGGGACCAGCTTCCTCACCAGAGACAGCGAGTGAGCGAGGGACATCTCTGTAGTGATTGGGGAGCACTCCAAGGTCCTTGGGATCTAACTAGGACTGCCAGGGACCTACCCCTGAGAGTGATTACACAGGAGACCCCTGAGCACTGGAGAGCACAGACTGCAGGTGCTCTTGCAAACTGTGGATGCAGCGGAGACTCCAGACTCCTTCCTGAGACAAAAGCTCCGCTCCTCACTGTAGTGGGGGGGGGGGGGGAGAAACACCAGGGTCCTTGGGAACTGACAAGGACTGCCAGGGAACTACCCCTCAGAGCGGTTTCATAGGAGACCCCTGGGCTCGGGGGAGCACAGACCGTGGGTGTGCTAACAAACTGCGGAGGCTGTGGCAGAACTGGCCTGAGGCAAAAGCCCCGCCACGTAACTCCATAGAAAACTCGCCCATCTCACTCAGACTTCTGACTAAAAAGGAAAGGGAAAATCAGCAAAGGGATGGCTCATTGTGCCCAAGACCAGCCGTCCAGGAAGAATAGGAAGAAAGTGTCTCTTGATAACTTTTACGGAGGGAAAACCCAGGCTACAGAGGAAAAAGAAGATGAAATTCAAACTAAATCAAAACCTTCCCAAAAACATGGAAATTGTCCACAAGCTCTGGAAGAACTCAAATTGGAGCTTATCCAAAAGATGGAAGCTTTCTGGCAAGAAAAATGGGAAAAAATTCAGAGAGAGGTCAACAGTCTGATAGACAAGAACACCTAATTAGAAACATCTAGAATCCTCAAACAGCAGGGCAGACCGAACTGAAAAGCAAAACCAGTCCTTCAAGACCAGAATTAAGCAACTGGAAGACAATGATCTTGCAAAACAGCAAGAATTAATAAAGCAAAGTCAAAAGTAATGAATTAGAAGAAAACATAAAATATCTCACTGACAAGGTGACAGACCAGGAAAACAGAGGAAGGAGAGACAATTTGAGAATCATTGATCTACCTGAATAACCAGAGATAAACAAAAATCTCGATGCCACGCTACAAGAAATAATCTAAGAGAATTGCCCTGATATTTTCAAACAGGGAGGCAAAATAGAAATTGAAAGAGTTCATAGAATACCCTCTATACTAAATCCCCAAAAAAACAACTTCCAGGAATGTAATTGTCAAATTCAAGATCTTCCGAGCTAAGGAGAAAGTCTTACAAGAAGCCAAAAAGAGAAACGTCAGATACAAAGGAACACCAATCAGGATTATACAAGACATAGCAGCAGCCAAGCTAAAAGACCACAAAGCCTGGAATACGATATTCAGAAAGGCAAGAGAACTGGGTCTTCAACCAAGAATCAGCTACCCATCAAAAGTGACTATATACTTCCAGGGGAAAGTATGGGCATTCAACAAAACAGAAGATTTCCAAGTATTTGTAAAGAAAAGGCCAGAACTCAGTGGAAAGTTTGACATCCAAACACAAAGAGTAAGAGAAACATGAAAAGGTCAATATGAAAAAAAGGGAAAAGGAGAAAAATGTTTTTTTTTCTTTTATTCAAACTCATTTCTATAAGGGCTACAATTAGATCAAATTATATATATTAATATATGGGGAAATGTTATATGTAACTCTCAAAAATTGTATACGTTAATAGAATAATCATAGGAATCACTCATAGGGAAAGATTGGGGCATTAAGATAATTTGAAGTGAAAAAAAAAACAAAAGAAAGAAAAACAGAGGGGGGGAATCAATGATGGTACCAAGATTTACTTGAAGAAATAGAAATAAATTAAATAGAATAATCTTTGTCACACAAAGATACACACGGGAAGGGTTGGGGAAGAATTCTCTTATAAGAAGGAGAGGAAGAGAGTGCTAATTGGTATTATTTAAACCTTACTCTCAGTGAAATTAACTCTGAGATGGAAGAGCATTTAGATCCATTGGGATCTTGAATTCTATCTTATTCATCAGGGTAAGGGAGAAGGTAAAACTAAGGGGGGGGGACAGGGGGAGAGGGAGTTTAAAAAGGTAGGGAAGGAGAGGGGGAGGGAAATTAACAGACATCCCTCCAAAAAAAACCAAGTAGGGAACAAAAAGGGAGGGGCCAGAAAGGGAAGCATAGCAAGGGAGGGGACTAGGGGGACTGATTTAAAGTAAACCACTGGTTTAAAAGTTCAAAAGAAGAAAGGTCAGAATTAAGGGAGGATATCAAAATGCTGGGGAATTCACAAATGACAATCATAACTTTGAATGTGAATGGGATGAACTCACCCATAAAAACATAGACAAATAGCAGAATGGACTAGGATCCAAATACCTACCATATGTTCTCTTCAAGAAACACATATGAGGCGGGTAGATACTCACTAGGTCAGAATTAAAGGTTGGAGTAAGACCTATTGGGCCTCAACTGACAGAAAGAAGGCATGTTCATGCAAGCCAAAGCCAAAGCAAAAATAGACCTTATTAAAAGGGATAGGGAAGGTAAATACATCCTGATGAAAGGGAGTATATAGACAATGAGGAAATATCACTAATTAACATCTATGCACCAAACGGTATAGTACCCAAATTTCTAATGGAGAAACTAGGAGAATTGAAGGAGGAAATAGATAGTAAAACTATATTAGTGGGAGATCTGAACCAACCACTATCAAATTTAGATAAATCAATTAAAAAAAGAAGAAAGAGGTAAAAGAGGTGAATAAAATCTTAGAAAAATTAGAGTTAATAGATATATGGAGAAAAATAAATAGGGACAAAAAGGAATACACCTTCTTTTCAGTAGCACATGGCACATTCAAAAAGACTGACCATACACTAGGTCATAAAAACATGGCATATGAATGCAGAAAAGCAGAAATAATAAATGCAACCTTTTCAGATCAAAAGGCAATAAAAATAATGATCAGTAAGGGTACATGGAGAACAAAATTAAAAATCAATTGGAAATTAAATAATATGATACTCCAAAATCGGTTAGTTAGAGAACAAATCATAGAAACAATAATATCATGGAAAAAAATTACAATGATGAGACATCCTTTCAAACTCTATGGGATGCAGCCAAAGCAGTACTCGGGCGGAAAATGTATATCCTTGAGTTCATATATTAACAAATTAGGGAGGCAAAGTTCAATGAATTAGACATGCAAATCAAAAAACTTGAAAGCGAACAAATAAAAAACACCCAGAATAAAACTAAATTAGAGATCCTAAAAATTAAGGGAGAAATCAATAAAATTGAAAATGATAGAACTATTGAACTAATAAATAAGACTAGAAGCTGGTATTTTGAAAAAACAAACAATCAAAATAGACAAAGTACTGGTCAATCTAATAAAAAAAAAAGGACAGAAGAAAACCAAATTAACAGTATCGTAGATGAAAAGGGAGAGCTCACCTTCAATGAAGAGGAAATTAAGGCAATCATTAAAAATTATTTTGCCCAATTATATGCAAAAAATATGCCAATCTAAGTGATATGGATGAATATTTACAAAAATATAAATTGCCTACACTAACAGAAGAAGAAATAGAATTCTTAAATAATCCCATATCAGAAAAAGAAATTGAATAGACCATCAAAGAACTCCCTAAGAAAAAACCCCTAGGGCCTGATGGATTCACAAGTGAATTCTATCAAATATTCAAAGAACAGCTAATCCCAATACTATACAAACTATTTGACATAATAAGAAAAGAGGGAGTTCTACCAAACTCCTTTTATGACACAAACATGGTACTGATTCCAAAACCAGGCAGGTCAAAAACAGAGAAAGAAAACTACAGACCAATCTCCCTAATGAACATAGATGCAAAAATCTTAAACAGGATACTAGCAAAAATACTCCAGCAAGTGATCAGAAGGGTCATCCACCATGATCAAGTAGGATTTATACCGGGATTGCAGGGCTGGTTCAATATTAGGAAAAACACCCACATAATTGACCATATCATCAAGAAAACCAACGAAAATCACATGATTATCTCAATAGATGCAGAAAAAGCCTTTGATAAAATACTATACCGATTCCTATTACAATCTATATCATTTTACCTGCTGTCTTGGGGTGGGAGAGGAAGAGGACATAGATTGAAAACTGACAGAAAATTATTATTAAGATTTTATCTACATGTAATCTAGAAAAAAATATGAAATGAAAAATAAGTAACACCTATCTAAAACCAAGAGCAATCAAATCTGGGAGATAAATTAGAGGCTTTTCTGGTCGATATGTCAGAGCATAGTGATATCCACCAAGTCCAGGGGTGCTGGTCACAAATAGATGGGACATTTTTTGACCTTAGATGACTACAAACTGTATCTAAGAAGGAAGAAGCTAATCAGATACTAGAGACAGCTTTGTTGCCCATTAGGGAAAACGAGTCTCTATTATGGGGAAACAGGGAAACCTTATTCTTATCACAGTAACCCAGGGACAAAATACCCCAAATCATGAATGCAAATTAAAGCGCCTATCTCAGACCCATCAGTTTGATAAAGTTGCCCACCCCAAAAGGAAAATGTTGATTGGATTACTGGGGAAAGAGGTACATTGATGCATTCTTGATGGTCCAATCATTTTGGAAAATAATTTAAAATTAAGTTCCCAAAGTCACTATACTGTCATAAGATTTGACCCAGTGATGCCGTTTCTAGATCTATACCCCAAAGAGGTAAAAGAAAGAGAAAAAGAACCTATATTTGCAAAAATGTTTATAATAGTTCTTTGTGTGGCAAAAACCAGACTTAAAGAATGCTCATCATCATTTGGGGAATGACTGAATACATTAGAGTATTGGATGTTCAGGGAAGATTAGAACCTCTGATGTGAGGGCTTACTGAGTTCTTTTTAGGGCTTTTTTGTTTCTTTACCTGCCACCCTATTCTCTTCTTTGTTTCCAGGAAGCTGTAACAAGCACAGCATCCACATCTTAGTAAATCATCTTGGCAGGCTGGCTAAACCAGATTGAGGGTAATTGGATAGGTCTCAGATCCACTGGAAAGTTAGAGGGGTGGCTACCCCAAGCATGTGAAGATGCTGGCTGAATTAGTGGAGGAGAATAATTGTTCAGTAGCCATGAAGGCAGCAGAAGTACGTGCTATGGAGTGCTTAAAGCTTGGTTAGACATCAAAGATGTCATGGTTATCCAGTGCATCCCAAATCATCATCAATCATTGGGAGTTTGTCTTGCCACTAGACTTGGATGACTCTGGAAGGAAAAGTAAGGCTGACACTTTGTGCAACTTTGCCTCCCTTAAATCCAATTTTGCACAAGACCAGAACATCATCAGTGATGTCATTTTGATCTTCTTCAACTATGAAGGACAACAGCCAGCCAATATGAAGATAAGAAATGGTATGTGTACATGTTGTACATATACATGTACCTTAGAAGTAGTAAAAGGAGTAATTTCAATTAAATCTAGTAAGATTTGCATAAACTGATGCAAAATGAAGTGAGCAGGTGAACATGAACAATTTATGAATTTTAACAAACCACGATTCTAGAGGACTGGTGTTTAAGTAGGTTACGTGCATCCTATTAGAGATGTCATCGACTCAGAATGTTGAATGAGAAACTTTTGGACATGACTATTGTGGAAATTTATTTTACTTGATGATGCATATTTTATGAATTTTCTTTTATTCTGTAGTGCTGGAAGGGATTTTTTTGGAAGGGTTTTTGACCATTGAAAAAATAATATTTAAATTAAAAAGATTTAATAATAAAATCTATATTCTCCATGAGATAGACAATTGAAACTGGCCTTCTATTTATACAAAGTGACTTTCTAGGAGGGGGAATGAGTAGAGGGATATTGGGAAATAAAAGTTATAGAAAAATAAAATGTATATATCATTAAAAATAGTAATTGGCATTCATATGCTTCCTGGTTTGTAAAGCACCTTTACAAATAATATTTCATGTGATCTTTACAACAACCTTGTGAGGTAGTTGATCTTATTATTTCCATTTTACAGATGGAGGAATTGAGATAAACAAAAGTTAAGTGACTTACCCAGGGTCAAACAGATGATATTTGAGAAGGGATTTTAAAAAGTATATTTATTTATTTATAATATTTTTCCATGGTTACAAGATTCATGTTCTTTCCCTCCCCTCTTCCCTTCCTCCTTCCAGCTGACAAGCAATTCCACTAGGTTATACATGTATCATTGTTTAAAACCTTTCCCCATATTATTCATATTTGTAGGAGAGTGTTCTTTTAAAGCCCAAACCCCCAATCGTATCCATATCGAACCATGTGATCAATAATATGTTTTTCTTCTCTGTTTCTGTGAGGAGGGATTTAAAAAAAATCCATACCATCTGTCCTAGAATTGATATAGAATATCAGTTACAAGGCAGAAGAATGATAAGGGTTAGGTCATAGAGCTAGGAAATGTATAAGATCAGTTTTGAATCGAGGACCTCCTGGCCTAATGTTCTTTCCACCGAGCCATTTATTTGCCCCTTGGAAAGGGATTTAAACTCAGATCTTCCTGATTCTTAAGTCTTGCACTATAGCCATCATGCTACCTCAATGCCTAAAATAGAAAAGAAGGCAGTCCATATTCATCTATATTAAAGAATAAAGAGATCTGTGATGATTGCTAAGGAAACAATTAAATATAATTCTGTTTTCTTAATACCTTAGGAGAATTGAAACTGGGACTTCTACGTAAGAAGAAAAAAATAATTGAAGATAGATAGCTGTTAGGAAAGCTGATAATTTTCTCCTGACTCCTTTTCACATATAAGTGCAGTTATATATTATTAGAGGGTAAATGTATGCTAAAAACACAATTATTTCCTTTTTCTTCTTCACCATGAAGCAAGAGAGGACTAAAGGGAGTCTAAGTGAAATATATCAATGATGTTCTCATTGACAGGAATGTTTGCAAGGTGGGCCTCTCATTAAGCTCTACTAGCCTAAGTAGAATGCATAGATTGCTGTAGGTTTGATGAAGAGATTTTAGAATTGCACTCATTTTGAGCCAAATGAAATACTTGCACTGTGATTGGCAGCTATACTGAGAGTGACTGAGGCAACAGCAGAATCATATGTCCTGTTTCTTGAAATGGGCCTTGCGCAATTGCAATTGTTCTCCCTCACCATCTCTCTGTGTTTCAGTTTCTCTGCCTCACTATCTGCTTCTTTCTGACTAATGCCTGAATGATGCAATTCCTTTGTTTATACAAGTAAAGAGCTTTATTAGTCATGGTATATTTCCTGGGCACTGCAGGCATGAACATGACATCATTCAGCCAATGAATAAAAAATATTTGTTGTATTCCAAACCCTCCAGCCTTTTTGGATTTTATTGTTCAGGCTGTGTGACTCCATTTGTGGTTTTCTTGGTAAAGATACTGGAGTGGTTTGCCATTTCCTTCTCCAGCGTTTTATACAGATGAGGAGACTGAGGCAAACAGGGTTAAGTGATTTGCCTAGGGTCACAGAGCTAGTAAGTGTATGAGGACGGATTTGAACTCCAGACTTTTTGACTATAGGTCCTGCATTCTAATCACTGGACCACCTATTTGCCCCTCTTTTCAGAATATACATTTTGTTCCCAATTCTTGGATTTTGATTGAGACCTTCTTTCTTATGAAACCACCTTCTCTCCAGCTGTTGTTGTTCAGTGGTGTCCAACTCCTTGTGACCTGGGGGACTATAGCATGCCAATACTGCCCCTGCATGTTTGGTTTTTTGGCAAAGATTGTGGAGTGGTTGCATGCTTCCTTCTCCAATACTCTGGCTACAGAAACCTAATTTTACTAATAAACTTGTAAATTTGAATTTGTAGTAGAGGAGATAAGATTGCCATTAAAAAAAATCCTCAGTGATCAGTGATTTTATTCTGAGAATTTTCCATTTGTTAACTTCATGTATCTTGGGATGGGTGGTGAAAGGTGGAGATTAAAAGACTTTAAAAGATTAAAAGACACTTATCATTTAAATTGCTATATAAATTTAGGTTGGTGGCCTAATTACATCAGACACATATGTTGACTTTTTGTTACATCATTCTCATGCTTTGTTTAAATATGGTAAAATAACATGTTTAGAGCCCTAAGAAAATTAATGCACCTCAAGAGAGTACTTAACCTAAAAGGGTTATTAAGGGAACTGCTAGTACATATAATCTTTTATCCTCAAAAAAAGACAACCTCCATTTTGAATTCCTTTGAGTTTAAGCAGTTTAGATAAAATGTCTCTCATGTCCACAATTTTTTTTTTACAATCATGTTTTTGATTAGTGTTTAGTCACATGAAATTGTGACTAAACTTCATCAACATAGAACCTTGCTCATTTAATAGACTGGTTTGTTGTTTTCTATCCCCCCATCCCCAACCCCACTCTCTACAATTCAAAATATGTCTTACTTAGCCGTTTATATTTTTACAAGGAAATTAGATTTGGGATTTACTTTTTGTCATTGCTGAAGCTGAGGTGTAGAAGAATAAAGTTCCATGCCCCTCTTGGAAGCACATTGATTGTAAAACAAAGCACTGAGAATCCTAGTCCCATAATTGGCTTTTCAGAATGATGATCAGACTCTTTAGCATATTCTATATTTGAGTTGATTTTGGAGTAATCAGAAAGGCCTTATGTATGAAATAAACCTGTGGTATGTATGAAGGTTTAAACCACCTGCTGATGACTTTTGCTATAGATGATTTTATTTTCATTTTTCTCTGTCATACTGATTCTGTGAAGTGAATGTAATTATTGTTGTTGTTATTGTTTGTGGCTTAAAGAGGCTAATTATATAAAATACTCTACTCATTTACTTAATCATAAATTTGTTACTAATTAAAAGAATTTCCTTTTGTCCTATATTTTTATCTAATGAACTTTTGAGATTTTTTAGCTTAAAGAGAATACATATGAACATACACATATGTACACATGTCTATGTCTATATATACATTGTTTGATTGTGTATATGGAGTATATAAATTCCCTTAAAATTAGAGAATTTGTATATACACGCATATATAAATATTTAATGATTGTATGTGTATATACCATGTGTCTGTGTATATATATAAAAATTCTTTCAGTTAAAAAATCTCAAAAGGTCTTTATTTAGTAAGTAGAAATAGAGTGCAAAAGGAAATTCCTTTAATTAGCAACCAATTTATTATTAGGAAGTGGAGAGGAATGTTTTATATAATTACCCTATTCAAGCTCTAAGTAATAACATAAATAATCACCTTCACTTCCCAGAGTCAGTATGACGCACACACAAATTAAAATGAAATCCCCTATAGCATAAGCCAATAGTAGGCGGTTCACACCTTAAACAAAACTGGTACATTTCATAAATAAAGCCTTTCAGACTACTCCAAAAATGACAAATATGGAATATGATAAAAATTCTGATCTCCTTTCAAAAAGGCAGATTATGGGCCTGTTTTTTTCAGTGTTGTAGTACAGATGAAGAGTGCCAGGTTTGGAGTTAGAGAGACTCATCTTGCTGAGTTCAGATCTGGTCTTTCTAGCTGGTTGTTCCTGGGCAAGTTACTTAACCCTGTCTGCCTCAGTTTCCTCATCTGTTAAATGAGCTGGAGAAGGAAATGATAAACCACTCCAGTACTAAGAAAACCCCAAATGGGGTCATGAAGAGTTGAACGTGACTGAAACAAGTGATCAACTTTCTCAATGCTAAGTTTTACAATCAGTATACTCCTGAGAGAGTAAATGGCTTCAACAAGAATAAAAAGTACAGAGCAACTCTTAATTTGCTTTTAAAATGCAAAAGCAACTAACGAAGAAGTGATTACACATATACACAATTAAATAACTAATTATTTATATATGCATACATATAATTAGCTTTTTTTTTGAGGAAATGCTTCTGACCTCTTAAAGGAAAGGTCTTATGTGAGTATAGTTTATTTATATATACATATATAAGTCCATTTATGCATTTATATATATACTATACACATATACCCCATGCATGTGTATATAAAATAGCCCCTAATCACTTTGACTTGTCCCTAAGGCAGTCACTGATATTAATAATTAAGTTGCATACCACCTTAGTAAAGCATTCTCCAACACCTTATAAACGTTAAATATTGAAGTTTCCCCAAAAAACTCTTTGAGGTATTGAAAAATAAATATTATTTTACCATCTAATAGTTAAATAATATGAGATTTAGAATTATTAAATACAATACCTGTAGTCATACAGAAAAACAGATGTTGGATGCCCAACTCATTTTTTCCCCAAACCATCTTCCTGAAGCAGAATATTTCCTATATCTTTCTATGAAATTCTCATTTTTTATATCAAATATTAGTCTAATAGAATTTTCTGATTGATTAGAAGAAAAAGATGATTGCTGGATTAGAATTGGAGAGAGCCCTGAGAGACAGAGCTACATTCCCTCCATATGACAGTTCTGCCAATACATCCCTATTTGACATAAAATTTTTATTACTCATCCTTTACTGCTTCCCCTCCCCCAGTCATCCAGCTGAACTAATATTTGCCACTCCCTACTGCCGGGGAGTGTTATGATGATTAATGAGTTATTGTTGATAAAAAATGTTTTGAACCTCTCAGAGGAAAGGTCTTATGTATGTAGTTTATTAGTGAAGATTCTTATTCTAATCATGTGCTTCTTATGTGTGACTCCAAGCTCACCATTTGGTTGAACAAGATCTCCTTTGTTAGCAAGTGCAAAATATGGCATGTGGTTTTCAGCTCTTAGTACATACATCTGGTTTGTGATGTTAAAAACCAGGTGAGATATTTAATGCTGCTACAAAGAAATCTCCTTTTATTGCTCCCATTTCCTGACATTTTTGGGGAGAGACAGATACCTCAGTAGGAAATCTGGGTAGACTTTACATGACAAAGTCGAGTATTACACTAGCCGAGATATTACATCAGATTGTCTGACTTGAATCGGTGATGCATAAGAGATAACATCAGACAGTGCAATAGTCAGATTAGCAAAACTTTAAGAAATGTTTCTGTCATTTAGACGTTCCTGACATATTTTGTTAATAGAAACAAAGATTGAAGGAAGGCTTCATTCAGTTTCATTAGGAAGACAGTAACAAATCCCTCTTAATCCATCTGATTTTTTCTTTCCCTTTACTTCATCTGGTCTGCAGGTTTCGTGCTTTTTGGCATTCATTTTTAGAGTTTGGAAAAGAGAATCATTACTGGAAATCACTGACACACACACTTCCCTTGGAATGCTGGTGATATCATGGAAAAGTGAGACTTTAGCAATTACCCCTAACAACCAGAGCTGCAGTAAACAGTAAATATTACCTCCACCAAGACATTGGTTTTTAGAGTCTTAACAAGATCATATATGCCAGCCACCACTCATAAAAACGATCTTATAATTTTACTATAGTCTTGCTGTAAGTATTGGTTAGCTGCTAAGATTTCAATACAGTTAGGGGATATAAAGACAAATTAATTCATTTTCAGGATTCGGTCATCAGAATTCATGACCCTTATTTTTCATCCTCTCCCTTTTAACTGTCTTCTGTGGTCCAGAATGAACTTAAGGAACTGATACAGACATGGTTAATACTACTTAAAAGATGTTTTGTTCTACTACTTAAGTGCCATAAAAGGTAATGATCAAATGGCTAGATATTATGGCCTTTATGTAGAGTTTTACTATTGTTATTAGCATTCCACTCTTTTCAGGTATTATATAGTATAGCATCTGATTTCTATATGTACACATGACTTCAAATTAATTTGAGAACAGTGGGAAATTCTGTAGGTCAAGCTCTATTTTCCCTCTAGTAGACTTTTAAGATGGCATTCCTTTGGCTCTACATTGTCTGAAGTTATAATTTTGTTGCCCTCCTTTTCAGGAGTGGACAGTACTTGCCATCTCTTTGCTTAGTATATAGAGTTGTCAAAGCAGTCTTCATTGAGAAGTGATGGGAGAAAGATTACAAAGTAAATGAGACTTCCCTGGTGTGAAATCCTACCAAAATTCTTTACAGTGTCGCTTATGAGAAGAAAAAGCTGTATTTGCAAGATTTAATTTTGGCTTAACCCTTTCAGGCTTATTTTAGAATTTCCTCTAGTCCTTTTTACGTAGATGACATTCAATGTCCATATTTCCAGAATTTAGATTCCAAGGTTAGAGACCCCAGGAAGAAATAAGTTTAGATTCCAAGGTTAGAGACCCCAGGAAGAAATAAGTTAACCAATCATTCAACAACATTCATGAAATCCTTCAAATACAAAACAAAAATAAAACAGTCTCTACCTTTAAAGAGCTTATCAGGGGAGAGAAGATGTATGTTAATAAATATCTCCTTTTCAAAAGATATAGATGTAAGGGAATAATGCTAGATAGTTATTTTTCTTAGGCATAAATTTACTTTGAAAAAAAAGTTTTCTCACGTAAGTCTACTTTTCCAATTTACTCATCTGAGACATAGGTTTACCTCAGATGTTTGTTTAAATTTTATTAAAACCTTTACCTTCTGTCTTGGAGCCAATATTGGCTTCAAGGCAGAAGAGTGGCAAGGGCTAGGCAATGGGGGTTAAATGACTTGCCCAGGGTTACACAGCTGGGAAGTGTCTGAAGCCAGATTTGAACTCAGGACCTCCCATCTCTAGGCCTGGCTCTCAATCCACTGAGCCACCTAACTGCTCCCTTTTCTCAGAGTTCTGAAAGAGCAATTCTTTATTTTCATATGACATGACATGATACAATAAGCTGAAGATCATTGGAATGAATGGGCAACACAGTATGCTTCAATTATTTGCATGTGAATAAGTGAAAAATTGGAGAAATTTTTGTTAATAACTAGGGAAATATGGACACCAGAACTGTTCTATGATTATAGGACAAATTAATTTACCCAGCTATATACAGGATGAAAATTTGAGTACTAATTATAAACTAATATGGGGTCATTTTTAGAGAGGACCAGTTGCTGAACCAAGAAAGGTTAGGCGAGACCAATATAGGAGTGGTGAAAGAACAGATTTTAGAATCATGTCAAAGAAAGGCTAGAATTTTTTCTCTTGGCAGTTATTCTTTGTGGCATGGCATTAGTTGGCCAATAAGAGTCTGGGGTGTTCTATGCTGCCACTTGATGCTGAGAAGGTTAACAAGAAGGAATAAAAAGAATATACCATATGCTCTATTTAGATTTTTTTTTTAATGGACAAAGAAGAGGGGGGAGAGAAGACTTTGGTTGCCACCTATTATTGCCAAAACTTTGAGGAGAATAAAAATCTTGCAAAAGATCAGTGTTGGAGAGGGAAAGGAAGGAAGGAAGGAAGGAAGGAAGGAAGGAAGGAAGGAAGGAAGGAAGGAAGGAAGGAAGGAAGGAAGGAAGGAAGGAAGGAAGGAAGGAAGGAAGGAAGGAAGGAAGGAAGGAAGGAAGGAAGGAAGGAAGGAAGGAAGGAAGGAAGGAAGGAAGGAAGGAATAGAATGGAAGGAAGGAAGGTAGGTAGGTAGGTCATTGCCTTTTCCTAGGAGGTCTGAAGCTGATTGGGACTCTATCAGGGATTAAGGTCAGCTGAACACAGAAAAGACTTGGGAAGAATGAATCAAAGAAGTGAGTTAGAGGATCAGCTAGTAATGTTAATTAAGCATCAGATGGAATGGAAGCATCCATTTAACACACAGGCTGCTCTTATCAAGGAACTTTTATAGATAGTTCTCAAGACAGTTAGGCGACTTTAAGTTCTGAAATTTAGGCATATTTGGAGATCTTGCAGATTTGGTTCCAGACCACCTCAATAAAGTAGATTTTGTAATAAAGTGAGTCACACAAATGTTTTGATTTCCCACTGCATAGAAAAATTATATAGTCTATTTGTGGACAATAGTATTATGTTTAAAAAATGTATATACATTAATTTAAAAATATTTTATTGCCAAAAAATGCAAATCATCATTTGAGCCTTTATTAAGGAGTAATCTTTTTGACAGCTGGATGTTGATAGTTACTGACTGATTAGAGTGGTGTTTACTGAATATTGGGATGATTGTAGCAATTGCTTAATATAAGAGAACGAAGTTTGAGGCATCATTTGACTCTTCCTTTCACTTGAACACTTAGAGACCATTTTAGTGTTTATTAATTGACCTAAATTCAAAATTATTGTGCCTCAAAGAATAGAGCTCTGAGGAAAGGGAGACTGAGAAATGGTTGATTGATGGGGTAGACAGAATGCACTATATTTATCTATTAAGCTTGCTCTCTTATATGCATATGGTTTGTGGTGCCTTCAAAACAATTACAATAGTAACATCAAAAGTCACAGGTTACTATAACATGTATAATAATAATAATAAAAAGTTGAAATATTGCTAGAATTTCCAAAATGAGACAGACATACAATGTGAGCACATGCAATTGGAAAAATGCTGCTGATAAGACTTGTTGGATTGAGGATTGTTACAAATCTTCAATTTGTTTTAAAAAAATGCATTATCTGAGACGAACAATAAAATGAAGTGCAGTAAAACAAAGTAAGCCTGTATTTCCTACATATGTGCTTTTACTACTTGGCGGCTTCAGGTATTTTCATACTCTCCCATGGACACTGTATGCACTGGAAGGAGAATATAATTGTGGTTCTTGTATGGAATATTATGTAAATATTATGATTGTTTTGCTTTTCATGAAATGTTTTGGTTAAAACAGAGAATTAATGACTGATTTGTGCAGAAGCAGAAAGGAAAAAGAAGGGAAAAATTTATAAAGTGAGATTTGGAAAAAACACATGATAGTACTAGTAAATATGATTATTGAATTTGAAAACAGGATGAGAAGAGATGACTAAAAGATAACTTGAGGTTTTTCAGAAAAACATAATTAAAAGAAAACCTGAATACCATACTTCAAGAAATATGGATTAATTGTTCACCAATATTGGACAGAATGCACAGAAATCCCTACAGAAAGATAAACCAAGATTAATTCACCAAGATATAGCAAACATTTTTTCATAAATCAAAATAATAAACAAATTTTGCAGATATCAAAGAAACCCTTAAAATTTCAAGATGTAAAAATTAAAATTAGATCAATAATAAAAATATTATTTTTTAGGAGATTTATGAATGATCATTAGAAATCAAGGAATAAAGAGGATACAAAATAAAGACCACATGCCCATGGCTGATTAGCCTTTTCAAAATCCCCACTCACCAAATGCCATGTTCACTGACAGGGCCAAAAAAAAAAAAAGGCGGGACCCTTCATGTCCTTGCCTAATATCCCCTGTCTATAGGAAGTACATAACAACAGGAAGTCAGTGGGTTCCCAGGAAATGTAGTTCTTTTTTTTAGGGTAACAGATTTTCAATTATACAAAGAGCAATATATGAAAATAGCACAGAATTATTCTACAGTCACAAAAAATCAGATAAAAATTAGAATATGAGGTTCCCAAAAGTAAAGTAACTTTGGTTGTCAACCCAAGATAATATATAAAGATAAACCTATTACACTTAAAATACTACTGGATATTCAACATCAGAGAGGAGTTAAAATCATTCCTTCAGAAGAATATATATACTAGCATATAGTATTCAATGTACAAACAGACCAAATTGCAGAATATTAGGAATTTTCATATTGAATGAAATACTTTAAAAATTTACAAAAAGAAATTAAATGTTTATTTTCATTTGATTAGGGCTGGACAAGGACAAGTGTGGGTTAGGTGAGTCTGATTTATTGTTTGATTTGTACAGTTTTTAAAATAAATTTTTATTGATACCTTCTGTTTTTTATATACTCATGTATCCTTTCCCTTCTCCCTCATAGAGAGCAATATTTTATAATATATATTACTTTTAAGAGGGGAAAAGTCAACATAATTGATCAGCATATTGAAATGTAAACATGTACTTTATAATATCTATGATCCTCTTACCTCTATAAAGGAATGGTTTGAAGATGTCTTCTCATATCTCTTGATTTAAGTCATGCTTGACTTTTATAATTCTGTTATATACATTTCTGATTTTTTGCTGTGTGGTTGTTCTTTCCAGTTAAAGTGGTATAGTTATTATGCATATTGTTTTATTAGCTTTGCTTACTTCATTCTGCACCAATTCATGTAAATCATTCTGGACTTTTCTATATTCATCTCTTGCTTCTTTTCTTACAGCCTTTTTTCATAATATTCCTTTACATTCTTGTGCCATAATTTCTTTAACCATTCCCCAATTTATTGACATCTACTTTGTTTCTATTTCATAAAATGTGACTTTAAATATAAACCTAAGAACTGACTTTGGAGCCTTTGGTTGGAAGGGTATAGATATTTTAGTCAAAGATACATCATTTCACAGCACCACCAACAATGCATTAGAATGTCTATCCTCCCACAACCTCTCAACCATTGACTATTGCCATTTTTTTTGAAGGATAGATAAAAATGTTAGGAATTCCATTCAAAACAATCACAAAATGCACAAAATATTAGTTGTTAACTTTCCAAAGTTGACTGTAAACTCCTTGAGGATAAGAATAGTATAATTTTTTTCATTTTCTTTTTTTTAGACTCACAGCATAGCCCCTTTTGTAGTATTCATTAAGCATTTCTTATAGAAGATAATTAGCCTCACTAATCAACATGTATGCACCAAATGGGATAGCACTGAAATTTCTAATGGGGAAACTAGGAGAACTGAAGGAGGAAATAGATAATAAAACTATACTAGTGGGAGATCTGAACCCAACTACTATGAAATTTAGACAAGTCAAATAAAAAAATAAATAAAAGGTAAAAGAGGTGAATGAAATCCTAGAAAAATTAGAGTTAATAGATATATGGAGAAAAATAAATAGGGATAAAAAGGAATACACCTTCTTTTCAGCAGCACATGGCACATTCACAAAGATTGACCATAAACCAGGTCATAAAAACATGGTATATGAATGCAGAAATAATAAATGCAACCTTTTCAGATCATAAGGCAATAAAAATTATGATCAGTAAGGGTACATGGAGAGCAAAATAAAAAATCAATTGGAAATTAAACAATATGATGCTCCAAAATCGGTTAGTTAGAGAACAAATCATAGAAACAATTAATAATTTCATTGAAGAAAATGACAATGGTGAGACATCCTTTCCAACCTTATGGGATGCAGCCAAAGCAGGACTCAGAGGAAAATTCATATCCTTGAGTGCATATATTAACAAATTAGGGAGGGCAGAGATCAATGAATTAGACATGCAAATCAAAAAACTTGAAAGTGAACAAATTAAAACCCCCCAGAAGAAAACCAAATTAGAAATTCTAAAAATTAAGGGAGAAATTAATAAAATTCAAAGTGATAGAACTATTGAACTAATAAATAAGACAAGAATCTGGTACTTTGAAAAAACAAACAAAATAGACAAAGTACTGGTCATTCTAATAAAAAAAAGGAAAGAAGAAAAGCAAATTAAAAGTATCGTTGATGAAAAGGGGGATCTTACCTCCAATGAAGAGGAAATTAAGGCAATCATTAAAAACTTCCTTTCCCAATTATATGGCAATAAATATGCCAATCTAGGTGATATGGAGGAATACTAACAAAAATACAAATTGCCTAGACTAACAGAAGAAGAAATAGAATTCTTAAATAATCCCATATCAGAAAAAGAAATCCAACAGGCCATCAAAGAACTCCCTAAGAAAAAATCCCCAGGGCCTGATGGATTCACAAGTGAATTCTATCAAACATTCAAAGAACAGCTAATCCCAATACTATATAAACTATTTGACATAATAAGAAAAGAGGGAGTTCTATGACACAAACATGGTACTGATTCCAAAGCCAGGCAGGTCAAAAACGGAGAAAGAAAACTATAGACCAATCTCCCTAATGAACTTAGATGCAAAAATCTTAAACAGGATACTAGCAAAAAGACTTCAGCAAGTGATCAGGAGGGTCATTCACTATGATCAAGTAGGATTTATACCAGGAATGCAGGTCTGGTTCAATATTAGGAAAACCATCTACATAATTGACCATATCAAAAAGCAAACCAACAAAAACATGATTATCGCAATAGATGCAGAAAAAGCTTTTGATAAAATACAACATCCATTCCTATTAAAAACACTAGAATTAGAAAGAGAAATTCCATTCAAGATCATCTTAGACAAAATAAAATACTTAGGAATCTATCTGCTGAGACAAACACAGGAACTATATGAACACAACTACAAAACACTGTCCACACAACTAAAACTAGACTTGAGCAATTGGAAAAACATCAACTGCTCATGGGTAGGACGAGCCAATATAATAAAAATGACCGTACCACCCAAATTTATCTATCTATTTATTGCTATATCCATTGAACTTCCAAAAATTTTTTTTACTGAATTAGAAAAACTACAACAAAGTTCATTTGGAAGAACACAGGATCAAGGATATCCAGGGAAATAATGAAAAAAAATACAAAGGAAGGTGGCCTTGCAGTCCCAGATCTCAAACTATACTATAAAGCAGTGGTCATCAAAACAATTTGGTACTGGCTAAGAGACAGAAAGGAGGATCAGTGGAATAGACTTGGGGCAAGTGACCTCAGCAAGACAGTCTATGACAAACCCAAAGACCCCAGCTTTGCGGACAAAAATCCACTATTTGACAAAAACTGCTGGGAAAACTGGAAGACAGTGTGGGAGAGATTAGGTTTGGATCAACACCTCACACCTTACACCAAGATAAACTCTGAATGGGTGAATAATTTGAACATAAAGAAGGAAACGATAAGTAAACTAGGTGAACACAGAATAGTATACATGTCAGACCTTTGGGGAAGGGAAAGATTTTAAAACCAAGCAAGACTTAGAAAGAGTCACAAAATGTAAAAGAAACAATATCAATTACATCAAATTAAAAAGTTTTTGTACAAACAAAACCAATGTAACCAAAATTAGAAGGGAAGCGATAAATTGGGAAATAATCTTCATAACAAAAACCTCTGACAAAGGTCTAATTACTCAAATTTATAAAGAGCTAAATCAATTGTACAAAAAATCAAGCCATTCTCTAATTGATAAATGGGCAAGGGACATGAACAGGCAGTTTTCATCCAAAGAAGTCAAATCTATTAATAAGCACATGAAAAAGTGCTCTAAATCTCTGATAATCAGAGAGATGCAAATCAAAACAAGTCTGAGGTATCACCTCACACCTAGCAGATTGGCCAACATGACAGCAAAGGAAAGTAATGAATGTTGGAGGGGATGTGGCAAAGTTGGGGACATTAATTCATTGCTGTTGGAGTTGTGAATTGATCCAACCATTCTGGAGGGCAATTTGGAATTATACCCAAAGTGTGCTAAAAGACTGCCTTCCCTTTGATCCAGCCATAGC
The DNA here is from genome assembly GCF_027887165.1 of Monodelphis domestica. NCBI lineage: Eukaryota > Metazoa > Chordata > Mammalia > Didelphimorphia > Didelphidae > Monodelphis > Monodelphis domestica. The sequence continues at coordinate 280,472,218 of NC_077227.1, forward strand.
ACTGCTGGGTTTGTACCCCAAAGAGATAATAAGGAAAAAGACATGTATAAGAATATTCATAGCTGCACTCTTTGTGATGGCCAAAAATTGGAAAATGAGGGGATGCCCTTCAATTGGGGAATGGCTGAACAAATTGTGGTATCTGTTGGTGATGGAATACTATTGTGCTCAAAGGAATAATAAAGTGGAGGAATTCCATGGGAACTGGAACAACCTCCAGGAAATGATGCAGAGCAAAACGAGAAGAACCAGGAGAACATTATACACAGAGACTTATACACTGTGGTACAATGGAATGTAATGGACTTCTCCATTAGTGGCAATGCAATGTCCCTGAACAATCCACAGGGATCAAGGAGAAAATAAAAACACTACCCTCAAGCTGAGGATAAATGGTGGGAGTAAAAACACTGAGGAAAGACAACTGCTTGACTATAGGGGTGGAGGGGATATGATTGAGGAGAGACTCTAAATGAACACCTTAATGAAAATACCAACAACATGGAAAAGAGTTCGAACTGAGGACACATGTGATACCAAGAGGAATCACACATTGCCTTTGGGAGGGGTGGTTGGGGGGGATAAAAAGAAAATGATCTTTGTTTCTAATGAATAATGTTTGAAAATGACCAAATAAAATAATGTTTTTTAAAAAAGAAGATAATTAGCCTGATGTTAAGCTCAAAATAGTTGCTTACTAACTTAGTATGTGGCCCTGGGGCAAGTCACTTAACCTCTGTTCGCCTTAATCCACTGGAGAAGAAAATGACAAACCATTCCATTATCTTTGTCAAGAAAACCCATAAATAGACTGAGTAACAAGGTGCTTAATAAATATTTTTTGACTGATGATAAAACATGTGTATAGTATACTACTTAGTCAGTCAATAAGCATTTATTAAGCACATATTATTCTCTAGGCCTACTATTCTCTAGGCACTGTAATAAACAGTGGGGACACATATGGGGAAAAAAAGAAAGTTAAATGCTCCTTCCCTTAGGGAGCTTACAATCCAGTGGGAGTTCATGGCCCCACCAGTGTAATATCCCAAGGCTGGTGGGATCTTTCAAGATGTTGGTGTTATTCCAGGAATGAGTTTCCTTGGGATATTACTATAATAGTATATCCTTATAGACTGGCTTTTTTTTTTTGCCTAGGAATAAATGTACAAATTTTAAAATGTACAAAATGTACAAAAGCTCTTTGAGAACAAAGATTATCCATCTTATTTTTTTCCAAATCCTTTACAGAACTTAGCTTGTACCTTAAACCACAGTAGGTATGCAGTAACTACAGACTGATCAAATTAATACTGTACTCTTCACCACATCCAAGAATTGTTTCTTATTCTATTAGCATTTATCTTTTTTTAGCCTTCTGGTCCTATAGATCTATAATAAATAAGAATACCATTTTATTTTTTCATTTTTTCTTAATTACAAGAACAAAACAACATTGTTCTAAATTATTCAACAGTAGATCAGGGAACTGATGCACAAAAGAGGTATCTAACTTAAATAGGCTACAGGAAACATTGTCCTAAAATGAATTGGGCTGCCTTAGAAGATAATGAGATCACCATTACTGGAATTCTCCATTTGGAAGCCAGATAACCCCCTTGTGTCTGGCATGTTGTTGAGAAGATTCTTGCTTTCAGTATGATTTGAACTGTATGACCTCTGAGGTTAAACACAAAGTTTGATTTAAAGATCCTGATTCTCTGGTAAATTATTTTAGGCCCCTGTTTCTTCCTCTTTAAAATTAGGCTGAACTAGAAAGATCTTTAGGAGTCGTTCTAGCTTTGTAATTTGGTAAATTTTATATGTTTGATTTTCTTCTATGTTACAATATCATATTCCTCTAGACCCTTACTTGAGAAACACAACTATACTTTGGCCTACGTTGGAGACATGTCCAAAGGAGGAGGAGGAAAAAAAACCCTCCAGCAGATGAAAATGAAAATGGCAAAAATGAGTCAAATGTTGAAGCTGTCAGCTGAACCCTATACTTCTTGAAGGGCCTTCTGTGAGAGAAGATCCAAATAATTTAAATCATCTAAGTACAGAACCTGTGCCAGTTATAATTTTGAGCAATATTTTTCTGCACAGGAAAATTGTCCATCTCCTCTTGCATTTATGCCTTTTGGTTACATATCTTCACAATGTCAAGTCATTCCCCTAGTTCTCTCCCTTAACCCTGCAATTGGTATTATCAGGCTGATTTTGTGTCAAGGCACTAAAAAACAGTAATAATAATAGTTAACATTTATGCAACAATTTAAGGTCTGAATAAGGCTTTGTGGCATTTTGCATGTACTAAATAATTTATGAATGGAGTGTGAGTGATGAGAGTCAGAGCAAGAGAGTCAGAGAAATGTAGATAGAAAAGAGGTTCATATCAGAATGAATAAGAACTTTGACTTATTTTTTAAGTAATTAGAACAATGTATATGATCTCACACTTCATTTTTAAATCTTAGACCTGATGGCTTTCATTTTTTTTCCTTCTCTTACTCCTTTAGGAAATTTCTTTGGACTGTTTTATATGCATGTTTTTTATACTAAAAAAAGCAACATTATTTTATTTTATACAAAATATATATTTCCATAGTATATGATGGTGATGGAATACTATTGTGCTGTAAGGAATGATGAAATGGAGAATTTCTATATGAACTGGAAAGACTTCCATGAACTGATGTGGAGAGAAATGAGCAGAACCAAGAGATCATTGTGTACAGAAACTGAAACATCGTGGAATGATCAAATATAATCAGCTTTGCTACTAATAGCAATGCAATGATTTAGGACAACTCTGAGGGACTTATGGGAAAGAATGCTATCTACATTAATTGAGGGAAAGAACTGTGAGAGTAGAAATGCAGAAGAAAACATATGGATTTATCACTTGTTTACTTGGATATGTGATTTGGGATTTTGGTTTTGGAAAAATATTTAAAAATGAAAATTAATTAAAAATAAAATAAAATAAACCTCCCAGTTTCTGAACATTTATAACTTAAGTAATTTTAAGATTAGATTCCATTATGGGAAAACTTCTAGAAGCAAGTACATCAGCACAGCACATTCCCCTCAAAGAATCAAAATAAAACATCAAGCAACTCGGACCCAATCACTGATGGTTGTTTCAAATAGTCATTAATAGGCCAACTCCAAAGTTAAAGAGTTCTAAGGGTGAGCAACATATTTTGTGCTCAAGGATGATATAAGCAACACTAAGATTAGCACATTTTGGGACACTAAGAATCAGTATTTCCATACTTAACTGTCATGATACAAAAGACATATAATACTGGAACAAACAGTCTTTAGAGTGCAGAAATGGCAGCAATTTAATAGGGAAAAAAACAAATGTGCTGTTCTTTACAAGCATCCTATAGGAGGTTTGGTTTAGGATTCTTTTCCAAGCTACTTCTTTTTTTCACATAAAATACACACATGCGCACACACATACACACACACACAAACACACACACACACACACACACACACAACATATTTCCCACAAGTAAGCCTCATAAGACCCAAAGAGCTCTTGGTGGTATACTTTTCTATCTGATTGTTTCCTGTGGAAGACATTTGTCTTGGTATCCATTCACTTTTGGTCTACCTGATAGGACTTGTCTTTATTCATTCCATACTGGCTCTGAGTGATGACAGCTGAGGCAAAAGTCACTTGGTTTTCCTTAGTTTAGGAAACCAGAGAAGGGTCAGGAAATTTGACCAGGACTCTTGGGTAGAAGTCTGTAACAGAAAGACTATATACACTGGAGGCTTTAATTAGGTTCCTATGTAGATTAGTCTGCATATGAAAAATAATGGGACCATAGAATTTAGAACTTGAAGGGACTTTAGAGACCCCCCAAATCATAGATTTTTTGAGTTGAAAAGACAGGGGTCTTCTCATCCAACCCTTTCATTTTAAAGAGCAAGAAACTGAGATTGAAAGATATTTTGGGCTATTATTTTTTGTATTAATTTATATCCAATTCATCTTTTAGTTCTAAGCTTTTTTTTCACAGTTACATGGGATTTTAGACACCCTTAAGATGCAGCTGGAGATATAGTTGATAGAGCACTAAGCTTGGAGTCAGGAAGACTGCATTCAAATCCAACCTCACAGAATTCCTAGCTTCCATTGTTTATAATCTTTCTCTTACAGACTTCTTCCCATGAATGTTGGACAAATTTCCTAACTCTTCTCAGTTTTCTATTCCAAGGAAAACCAAGTGACTTTTCTTTTAGCTATCAGCACTTAGAGACAATCTAGAATTGATATAACTGAATGATCCTGGGCATGTAATGTAAAATTGCTTTGTCTTAATTTTCTCAACTGGAGATTGATAATAATAATAATAATAATAATAATAATAATAATAGTATCTACCTAATAGGGTTGTTGTGAAGATAAAATGAGTTAATATGCTAGCAGTGGGCAAAGAAATAACAGCAGAAATGGTCTCAAGATTCAGGGAGGTCATAGTCAAATGGGGGAGATAATCCATATAGGAGGTTTCATCTCCAAATCAGGTTCAAAGGTCCCATGGTCATTAGAAGTTAGATGGTGATGCCTTTATTTAATGTCATCTCCACTGATAAAAATCATAAATCTTTCTAATGTCCAACCATTTGATAGTGCCAGAGACTTTCTTGTCAAAATTTCAGTCATTGTGGTTGATGATGATCTTCAGAACCTCTAAAAGCAACTCTCAGTTTGTAGCTCTGGCATTCTTGGGACTCTGGTGATTCCCTCACTGTCAAGGACAGTTAATCACTGGTAGTGGAGAGGATAGGTGGGCCTCCTTCAAAGGAATAGTTCCCTTCAATAATGGCTGTAGGGGACAGGCTGAAAAAGCAGCTATTGTTTGGGGTGAGGAGTGAGAACCCTGCTTATCCACAGGGATCTTTTGATTGGAACTATTTTTATTGGGGTCTGAGAACAAGTAGTAGAATTTCTTCAGGAAAATCTATCAGCTAATTTTGCCCATTACTAACTATGCCATATCATTCACATTCATATTCATATTCATATTCTGTGTTCACAGAATTTACTTACAGTTTCCTTCTTTATGTTCAAGTCATTTCACCCATTCTGAATTTATCTTGGTGTAGGGTGTGAGATGTTGATCCAAGCCTAATCTCTCTCATACTGTCTTCTAATTTTCCCAGCAGGTTTTATCAAATAGTGGGTTTTTGTCCCAAAAGCTGGGGTCTTTGGGTTTGTCATAGACTGTCTTGCTGAGGCCACTTACCCCAAGTCTATTCCACTGATCCTTCTTTCTGTTTCTTAGCCAGTACCAAATTGTTTTGATGACTACTGCTTTGTAGTATAGTTTGAGATCTGGGACTGCAAGGCCCTCTTCCTTTGCATTTTTAAAAAATTATTTCCCTGGATATTCTTGATCTTTTGTTCTTCCAAATGAACGTTGTTATGGTTTTTTTCTAAAAAAGTTTTTTGGAAGTTCAATGGGTATGGCACTAAATAAATAGGTAAATATGGGTAGGATGGTCATTTTTATGTTAGCTCATTCTACCCATGAGCAGTTAATGTTTTTCCAATTGCTCAAGTCTAGTTTTAGTTGTGTGGAGAGTGTTTTGTAGTTGTGTTCATATAGTTCCTGTGTTTGTCTCGGCAGATAGATTCCCAAGCATTTTATATTGTCTAGGATGATTTTGAATGGAATTTCTCTTTCTAATTCCTGCTACTGAGATGTGTTGGAGATATATAGAAATGTTGATGACTTATGTGTGTTTATTTTGTATCCTGAAACTTTGCTAAAGTTCTTGATTATTTCCACTAGCTTTTTAGTTGATTCTCTATGTTTCTTTAAATAGACCATCATATTGTAAAAAATAGACTCAAATACAGGACTACAATCTCCATAAGCCTTTTACTCCACTTCCCCAAAATGCTTTGTAATCTCACACAATTCTGAGGTGGGCCGAGATCGAGGAAGGATTTAAGCTGGTGGCAAAGGTTTTTGGTGCTCTTGTCTCTTTTGGACTTCCATTTTGGGGCAGACGTAGCTCTTTTCATAATGTAGGTGAGGTTGTGTCTAGGCCTCTCTGTGGCCTGGACACGTGATTTCTTATATCTTGTATTTTCTTTAATCCTTAACTTTAATAAACCTCTAAAAGATATAATACTCCTTGCAGAGAGAAACTAATTTCTACCTTCCTCAGTCTCCCCTAAATTTTAACTGTTACAATATCATCTGCAAAGAGTGATAGTTTGGTCTCCATTGCCAATTTTAATAGCTTCAATTTTTTTTTCTTCTCTAATTGCTACTGCTAGTGCTTCTAGAACAATGTTAAATAATAGAGGTGATAATGAGTATCCTTGTTTCACTCCTGATCTTATTGGGAATGCATCTAGTTTATCCCCATTGCAGATGATGTTGGCAGATGGTTTTAAATATATACTCTTTATTATTTTTAGGAAAGACCCTTCTATTCTTATACTTTCTAGTGTTTTCAATAGGAATGGGTGTTGTATTTTGCCAGATTTTTTCTGCATCAATTGAGATAATCATTTGATTTTTGTTGTTTTGCTTATTGATATGGTCAATTATGTGGATGGTTTTCCTGATATTGAACCATCCTTGTATTCCTGGTATAAATCCCACCTTATCATAGTGAATAACCTTCCTGATTACTTGCTGGAGTCTTTTTGCTCGTATCCTATTTAAGATTTTTGCATCTTTGTTCATTAAGGAGATTGTTATATAGTTTTCTTTCTCCATTTTTGAACTGCTAGGCTTTGGAATCAGTGTCATGTTTGTGTCATAAAAGGAATTTGGTAGAACTCCCTCTTTGCTTATTATGTCAAATATTTTGTATAGTATTGGGATTAGCTGTTCTTTGAATGTTTGATAGAATTCACTTGTGAATCCATCAGGCCCTGGGGATTTTTTCTTAGGGAGTTCTTTGATGGCCTATTCAATTTCTTTTTCTGATATGGGATTATTTAAGAATTCTATTTCTTCTTCCTTTAATTTAGGCAATTTATATTTTTGAAAATATTTATCAATATCACCTAAATTGGCATATTTATTGCCATATAATTAGGCAAAATAGTTTTTAATGATTGCCTTAATTTCCTCTTCATTGGAGGTGAGCTCTCCTTTTTCATCTATGATACTTTTAATTTGCTTTTCTTCTTTCCTTGTTTTTATTAGATTGACCAGTACTTTGTCTATTTTGTTTGTTTTTTTCAAAATACCAGCTTTTAGTCTTATTTATTAGTTCAATAGTTTTATCACTTTCTATTTTATTAATTTCTCCCTTAATTTTTAGGATCTCTAATTTGGTTTTATTCTGGGTATTTTTGATTTGTTCACTTTCAAGTTTTTTGATTTGCTTGTCCAATTCATTGACCTCTGTCCTCCCTAATTTGTTAATATATGAACTCAAGCATCTAAATTTTCCCCTGAGTACTGCTTTGGCTGTATCCCATAGATTTTGAAAGGATGTCTCATCATTGTAATTTTCTTCCATGAAATTATTAATTGTTTCTATGATTTGTTCTCTAAGTAACCAACTTTGGAGAATCATATTATTTAATTTCCAATTATTTTTTTTATTTGGCTTCACATGTACCCTTACTGATCATTATTTTTATTGCCTTTTGATCTGAAAAGGTTGCATTTATTATTTCTGCCTTTCTGCATTTGTTTGCCTTTTTTTTTATGACCTAGTATAAGGTCAATCTTTGTGAAGATTGTGCTGCTGAAAAGAAGGTATATTCCTTTTTGTCCCTATTTATTTTTCTCTATATGTCTATTAACTCTAATTTTTCTAAGATTTCATTCACATGTTTTACCTCTTTCTTATTTATTTTTTGATTTGATTTATCTAAATTTGATAGTGGTAGGTTCAGGTCTCCCACTAGTATAGTTTTACTATCTATTTCCTCCTTCAATACTACTAGCTTCTCCTTTAGAAATTCGGATGCTATTCCATTTGGTGCATACATGTTGATTACTGATATTTCCTTTTTGTCTATTCTCCCTTTTATCAGGATGTATTTAACTTCCCTATCTCTTTTAATCAGGTTTGTTTTTACTTTGGCTTTGTCAGATATCATGATTGCACCTCCTGCCTTCTATCTATCACTTGAGGCTCCAACCTTTAATTCTGACCTTGTGGGTATCTACCTGCCTCAGGTGTGTTTCTTGTACACAACATATGGTAGGATTTTGGATTCTAATCCACTCTCCTATTTGTTTGCGTTTTATGGGTGAGTTCATCCCATTCAAGTTCAAAATTATAATTGTCACTTGTGAATTCCCTAGCATGACATCCTCTCCTAGTTCTGTCCTTTCTTTCTTTGCTATATCCTTTTAAACCAGTGGTTTACTTTTTATCTATCCGCATAATCCCCTCCCTTAATATGCTTCCCTTTCTGGCCACTCCCTTTTTGTTCCCTTCTTGTTTTTTTAGGGTCTGTTAAGTTCCCTCCCCCCTTCCTTCCCTTCCTTTTTATACTCCCTCCCCCCTTCCCCCTTAGTTTTCCCTTCTCACTTACCCTGTAGAATAAGATAGAATTCAAGATCCAAACGGATTTAGATACTATTCACTCTCAGAGTTGATTTCACTGAGAGTAAAGTTTAAGTATTGCCTATTAGCCCTCTCTTCCTCTACTTCTTATAAGAGTATTTTTCCCCTCTCCTTCCCATGTGTATCTTTGTGTGATAAATATTATCCTATTTATTTTATTTCTTCAAGTATCTCTTGGTGCCATCTTTGATGCCCCCCATCATTTTTCTTTTTTGCATATCATCTTATAGACCTTAATGCTCTAATCTTTTCCTATGAGTGATTCTTCTAATTACTATAATAATGACTACAATTTTTGAGAGTTACAAATAAAATTTCCCCATATATTAATATTTATAATTTGATCTTATTGTAGCCCTTAAAGAAGAGATTTTGAATTAAAAAATTTTTTTTCCCTTTTCCCTTTTCTTTCTTATTTACCTTTTCATGTTTCTCTTGCTATTTGTGTTTGGTTATAAAACTTTTCACTTAGTTCTGTTCTTTTCTTTACAAATAATTGGAAATTTTCTATTTTGTTGAATGGCCATACTTTCCCCTGGAAGTATATAGTCAGTTTTGATGGATAGGTGATACTTGGTTGAAGTCCCAGTTCTCTTGTCTTTCTGAATATCATGTTTTAGGCCTTGTGGTCCTTTAGTGTGGAAGATTCCAGGTCTTGTGTGATCCTGATTGGTGCTCCTTGGTATGTGAGTTGTCTCTTTTTGGCTTCTTATAGAATTTTCTCCTTAGCTTGAAAGCTCTTGAATTTGGCAATTACATTCCTGGGAATTGTCTTTTGGGGATTTAGTGTAGACTGTGTTCTATGAATTCTTCCAATGTCTATTCCCCCCCCCCCCTTGTTCAAAAACCTCAGGGAAGTTTTCTTAGTTGATTTCTTGTAGTATGATGTCAACATTTTTGTTCATTTATGGCTTTTCAGGTAGACCAATGATTCTCAAGTTGTCTCCCTTTCCTTTGTTTTCCTGATCTGTCACCTTGTCAGTGAGATACTTTATGTTTTCTTCTATTTTGTCAGTCTTTTGACTTTGCTTCATTAATTCTTGTTATTTTGCAAGATTATTGCTTTCCAGTTGCCCAATTCTGGTCCTTAAAGCCTAGTTTTCAGCTTTAATCTTTTTTATTTTCTGCTATAATTTTTTTTATTTTTCTTTATAAGCAATTTCCCACTTTTCTTGCCAGAAGGCTTCCATCTTTTTGATAAGCTCCAATTTAAATTCTTCCAGAGCTTGTGGACAATTTCCATTTTTTAGAAAGTTTTTGTCTTTTTTAAATTTCCTCCTGTATTTCCTCTGTATCCTGGCTTTTTCCTCCATAAAAATTTTTGAGTGTCATTGCCCTTTTTTTGCTTTTCTTGGAGAGTTTTTGTTGGTCCTGTGCACAATTTTCCATCACTCTTGTGACTGCAAAAATATAGGTTTCAAGACTGTGAATTGCCCAAACTGTAAAGATAATTTTTCACATCTTGATTTTATATAAAAAATAAGTGGTCACCGTGGGAAAAATTCCCAAATATGAAATACCCAAGTCAGCTGGGTTTTATGGAGATTTTAATTAATATAATTAAAGGAATTAAGGAATGGGAAAGAGACAGAGTAAGAGGAAATAGTCGGAAAAGGCTAGGGCCTAGGCCAATGGCCTAGGCCTTTCTCTTTAAGAGAGAAACTAAGTCAGTCTTTAATCACTCATGACAAGATCTTTCCAAGCAAAACTAGTGTTCAGAGACCCAGCAACCTCCTCTGACTCCTGACCTCCAATTCAGCTACCAAAGCTGAACTAATTCCAGAGCCCTCCAGCTCCTTCCTTTTAAAGAAAACTTTCTCTTGTGTCACCTCCCCTAAATTTTTATGTCTGCCAATCACAGTAGATGCTTTTCCCAAGACAGCCCATTCTTAGTTTTTAGTTCTCACCTTCTCTGGGTACATTATATCTTCTGAGTACTTCACACCTCTTTGCTAAGCTTGTCCCTTGCAAGTTGCCTGACCTTTTAGTGATTAATTTGACCTTCATAGGTACTTAGCACCCTTTTGTATTAGAACTAAAAATAGACCTAGCTTAAGTTTTTGGCCTCACTTTAAGTATGAGTTAAGTACCTTCATTGTTCACTAAGGAGTTTTACAACTTTATCTTCTCCTAAAGTATGCCTAAGTATGGGTGGAGTAATTTTAAAGTTCCTGATACATTCCCGATCAAGTACCTCCATTGTTTAAATTGGGGAATAACCTTAACTATAACCTGAAGATCATGTTCCAAGGTAGAGTCTGAGAAATTTTAAGATTCACATTCTGGAGGCTTTTCTTTCCCTTTTTAGTCAGAAATCTGAGTGAGATGGGCAGGTTCTCTGTGTATGGAGTTAAGGAGCAAGGATTTTGCCCGAGGCAAGCTCTTGAATCTCTGCAGCCACCACTGTTCACAGCTTCTGCTGTTCAGGACTCTTCTCTGCACTACCTTACCGGAGTGCCCTTGGTCTGAGTTCCCCTGCCCGCTGAAGTTTCAGGTGTAGTTGCTCTCAGGAATAGGTCTTTAGTGGTCTTAGTCAGCTCCCAAGGACCTAGAGGTGTATCTTGCTCTCTCTAGAGGTGTCCCTCCCTCACTTGATGATTCTGTCGTGTGCTGGCTCTGACTCTGGCTCTATAGGTGGGGTGGGGGAGGGTAGGTCAGATCACATTTGGGTGGGAGATTTTTCACCCCCTTATACTATGGAAATGCTCAAGTCCCACATACCTTCAATGATGGGTCCTACTGTAGAGTCTCTTCATTCTCATGAAAAATTTTTTTTTGGTCTTTTGAGGTAGTCTATATCGGGTGCTGAGGAGAGCATCCCACATCCAGATTGCCACCATGCTTACCTCTATTTCTCTTGATAGTAGTATCAATAATTTACCTTGGCCCTTAACTTAGTATTCATCTTTGGCTCTTCCTTTTCTTATTTCCCACATCCAATCAATTCACACCTCCAGTTTATTCCATCTTTACAATATCTACTCATATCTATCCCCTCCTCTTTATTTCCCACTTTAACTGACCCTGCTGAGGTCTTCTTCTCCCTCCACAGATTAGCCTCTTAACTAATCTTTCTTCTTCCTTCCTATCTCTTCACCCTGGTTCCTAAGTAATCTTTCTTAAAAAACCTCGTTCTTTTCAAAAAGTTTCAATGACTTCCCAGTATCTAAAAAAAACAAACAATTGATTCCTGATTCTGGTATTCAAGGCTTTTCCAATCTTATTCTACTCACCTTACCAAACTCTGTTTCAACCTAAGTGAAGGATCCTTGTGTTGTCTGATTTCATCCTACCTTTCCCTTGCTTTATGTCTTTGCCTTTGTTCTTATGCCAGGACTTCTTTTCAAGGACCAACTTGATTGCCAGCCTGATGAATGAAGCTTTTTCTAATTCTTTCAGTTGAAAAGGGTTTTTCCTTCTCCTTCACATTTCTGCTGGCCTTTTGTCTGGTTTGTATTTCTCTTAATACCCATTTGTAGCATTATTACTTGAGTATGTATATTTTCCTCCATTAGATTATAAACTACTTGGAAGCACAGTCTGTATTGTTTCATCTTTTTGTCCTTTATGCCTAGCACAGTGCTTTTTTACATAATGGGTTCTCAATCTGTCTCTGTTGAATTGATTTTGTGGAGAAGACAGAGTGCAGTTTAGAAGTAGAGTCAGGAAGTTTGAGAAGAGCAAGCAAGCTCAGAAAGATTTATGTGAGCATGTTTTTGCTTGATTTGATGGGAGCTTGATGCCTTGGAATATGATTTAGGATTTGGATTAGAAGTCATATCACAGAGAAAGCCCCTCAGAAGAACCTTTCATACTAATAAATGATGATAATGATAATGCTATATAGATCAGTTAAATAGTGCCGTATGCCTTATAGAGTGCTTTCCTCATAACAGCCTTGTCAAGTAGGTAATAGCTTAACATGCCATTACAGATGAAGAAACCAAGGCTCATTATTGTAAAACAGGGCTGTAATAAAAAGTGTTAGCCTTGTATTTAGGCAGAGCATGGCAACCTTTTAAGGGAGAAGCTCTGTTTTGGGGAGTATAATCTCAGAATACAACTTTCTAAAGAGCAAAGTGAGTATAATTTTCCTAAAACCAAGATCTTGTCATGTCTTGTCCTCATTCAGTAAATTCCAATGGCTCCCAAATAATTCTGGCATAAAATGTAAATTCTTATGACATTTAGAACTCTTCATAATCTGACCCCTTTCTAATTTCCTGGTCTTCTTAACACCTTAATCTCCTTGGCACACTTGATGATCCAGTTATCCTTTCTTCCTTTCTGTTTCAAAAATACATCTCCTATATTTAAATGGCCTCATGCCTATAATACTCTTCTTTTTTATCTCTACCTCTTAGCTTTCCTGGCGTCTTTCAAGACTCAACGTACATCCTGCCTTCTGCAGGAGGGACTTCTAGGTCCCCTCATTTATTAGTAACTTTTGCTCTAGAGTTACCTTCTATCTGTTCCATATATCTTGTATGTATTACATGTCCTCTCCCCTATTATAGGGTCAGTTCCTTGAGGTCAGAAACCCTTTTTGCCTTTCTTTCCAAATCTGTAATACTTAACATAGTTCCCAACATATAGTAAATATTTAATAAATGACTATTTGCAAACATGCACATATATCAATAAATAAACATTTATTAAGATCCTACTGTGTTGCAATCACTGTGCTAATAAGCATTGGGGATACAAAAAGGGGCGAAAGTCCCTCTGCTTGAGGAATTTATAATCTAATGGAGGAGACAACATTGAAACAAAGCAAGCTATATATGGGATAAATAGGAAATAATGAATAGAAGGAAGGTACTAGAAATAAGAGGGAGGGAAAGCTTCCTGTAGAAGGGAAGATTTGAGTGGGGACTTAAAGGAAGGTAAGTAAACAAAGATGAGGAGGAAGAGTATTCCAGTCATGGGAGATAGCTAGAAGACAAGAGATTGAATGTCCTGTTTGTGGAATGGTCAAGAGGTCAGTGTCACTAGATCAAAAAGTATGCTTTGGGCAGTAAGATGTAAGAAGATGGCTAAGTTTTGAAGGGCTTTGAATGACAGAGAATTTGTTTTTGATCCTGGAGGCAATAGAGAGTCACTGGAGTTTATTGAGTAAGGGAGATGACATGATCAGACTTGAGCTTTAGGAAAATCACTTTCATGACTGATTGGAAGTAGAGGGAATGGCTTGAGGCAGATCAGCCTACCAGCCATCTATTGCAGGTGATGAGGACTTCCAGTAGAGTGGTTGATGTTTTAGAAGAAAGAAGGAAGTGTATTTGAGAGATGTTGTGAAGGTATATTCAGCAGACTTTGGCAACACATATCTATGCATAGACATATACACATACATTTTTATTTATGTATATGTAGAGGTTATGAATATATATATATATATATATGTACACACACAGAGACACAGATATATGTGGAAAGTGCTTCAGACTTGTGACTTTGTTGATAGATGTGTGATATGGAAATCACTTTAAAAGACTGATATATATTAATTTAAGGTTGCCAAGGAATTTAGCTATGTAATTCCTAAATGAAAACTCAAGTCAGCAGTCAACCTTTTATGGAGTTGTTTTTTTTTTTAATTACTAACAGGAGGAAGAAAGGTATTAGAGAGAGAGAGAGAGAGAGAGAGAGAGAGAGAGAGAGAGAGAGAGAGAGAGAGAGAGAGAGAGAGAGAGAGAGAGAAAGGGTAGAGAAGGGAATAGGGCTTAAATACCCCCTCTGCTTAGGTTGGGCCAAAGGCCCAAGGCCTTGGATAGCCGAGGCAAAGAAAAGAGATCAGTCCCTATCACTCACGTGACCAAAATGGAGAAACAGTCTCAGGGCCTCCACTCCAAGCCACCAGCCTCCAACCACCTCCTTCCTCCACACAGGAAATCCCCAGACTCCTCAGCTGTCCTCTACCTCACTTCCTGTGTCTCCCCTGTGCCAATGGTGGCTCTAGCTTAACCCAGGACCGCCCAGAGGTCTGTCTCCTTTGCACGTGTCTGTTGAAGGTCATATTCTCAAATAATTAAATCTTGAGCTTTGCTGCAGCTCTTCCTAAATCCTGTTACCCTGAGTAGGGTGGAGATTGTAGTTTCCAAGACCTGATTCTGTCATTCCAAGTATCTCCATTGTTATTGATCAGGAAATAGCCAAATCCCATCCTCTAAAGAATGGTTTGAACAGGGTTGAGTAGTTTTGAAATTCACAGATGCCAACAGTGAAGAAATTCCCTCTTTAAATACAAAACAAAACCTACTTTGTAACTTTTAGACTCTAGGCCTTAGGACATGAGGATTAAGTGATATACCTAGGGTTACAAAACCAGTGTGTTTCAAGAGCTGAACCCATGTTTCTGGATATCTGATTTCTGTTTCCCTGATTATTGGTGTATATACATATGTTCAATTGATACCAGAGAGATTTTCTGCTCCCTTATTTATACTTGTTTATATATGTAACATGTGCTCTGTCCATTTAGTCCTAGGGTACTCCAAAGGATTTGTGGTTTGCCTTTTTCTGTACTACTTTTGGATCAAGCCCCCATTAGCTATGTATTACCCATTTTAGGGGGTCAGTGATTAGAAATCTCACTTTCAGTTAACCACTAACATTGATTAGTTTTTAAAGAAGGATATTTCCTTTAAAAACAAGGAAAAATATATGAACATTTCAAGGTTGTACTCTCTGTAAGGGCAACTAATTTTCAGGGATAAGTTAGCTCATCTTAGCTCAGTTCCTATGCATCATTGTTCAAATCTAGAGGCAGCATCTCTGCCAGATAAGGCTTCTTCTTAACTTCTACTGAGTGAGGAACTTAGAAAAATTTCCTGACTAAACATCTATCTACTATGCTGGAATGACAACAATACTTTCCCTGGGCTCAGACTCATGTATCCCTGCAGCTTCCTCTCATGATCTTTTGAAATTCTCAAAATCAGACTCCAGTTAATTAGTCCATAAGGATTTAATGAGCACTTTTTTTATGTGCTAGGCAATCTGCTAAGTACTGAGGATATAAAAACAAACAAAAATAAGGACAGTTCCTGTCCTTAAGAACTCACCAGTGGGCAAAGGGGCCAGTAGAAGGAAAGGTAGAAGTCAGTTGAGATGTGGTGTAATATGGAGAATCAGGGTTGACCTGGCTTTTACGAGGTACCATGAGCATTGCAGTTATTAAGGTCCTCCAGGAGTTAGTAGTCCAAGTTGATAGGGGCTTGAGCCAAATTCTCTTACACATTATTACAATTATCCCAGAAGCAGGCTATCCAGATTTTCTACATGGAGAGATGCCATCCAAAGTATACCCTCAGCAGTCCTACAAGACCCTTATTCCACATATTTTTGTTATTTCACCTAATTTATACAAGTTTATATACCAAGTACTGTGTATTATAGTTCTATGGTAATAATGGTAATTCTCTCCAAAAGATCCTTATTATAATGTATATCTGTGATACAGAAACTGAGAAGAGAGTCCTGAGGGTTTCTATGACTTTTTTCTATGATCACATTAGTATAGTTAGTTCATCAGATTAGTTAATTGTCAGAGAGGAACTGATCTCCAGGAAAGGAGGTAGGAGAGAGATCAGAAGAGGAAGAAAATATGTAAGTGGTCAGCAATGGGAACTGTGGGGGAAAGAGGTGCTAAAATGAGAGGCAAGTGAGAATAAGTTATATTTAAGGCTCTGTGCTTTGGGCAGTGGCAAGTAAGGACTCAGAGCCCAGCCCTGAACCCTACTTGTCTCCAAGATTAGTGAATCATTGTTCCTCTGTTCCTAGTAATTTGACTCATTTATTTGTTTTGGCTGAAAGATCCCTATATGTATTTAAAGAGCCTAGTAACTCCCAAGCTTCCAGTTGCTGACACACATATGATGAATAGAAACAAGATGAACCCTGGAAATGGAAAAATGAGCTTAAATTCTGACATATATATATATATATATATATATATGTTCAATAACCATTTGTTAATTGATTAGCAAAGTAAAATTTTCCAAGAACTAGTAATGTGAAAAATTCTTGGAGGGTGTGATATGGAAATCACTTTAAAAGACTGATATATATTAATTTAAGGTCGCCAAGGAATTCAGCTATGTAATTCCTAAATGAAAACTCAAGTCAGCAGTCAACCTTTTATGGAGTTTTAATTACAAACAGGAGGAAGAAAAGTATTAGAGGGAAAGAGAGAGAGGGGGAAAAGGGAGAGAAGGGAATAGGGCTTAAATACCCACTCTGCTTAGGCTGGGCCAAAGGCCCAAGGCCTTGGATAGCCGAGGCAAAGAAAAGAGATCAGTCCCTATCACTCATATGACCAAAATGGAGAAACAGTCTGAGGGCCTCCACTCCAAGCACCAGGCTCCAACCACCACACTCTCCTCTACACAGGAAAAAGGAAGCCCTCCTCAGCTGTCCTCTACCTCACTTCCTGTGTCTCCCCTGTGCTAATGGTGGCTCTAGCTTAACCCAGGACCGCCCAGAGGTCTGTCCCCTTTGCACATGTCTGTTGAAGGCCATATTCTCAAATAATTAAATCTTGAGCTTTTGCTGCAGCCCTTTCTAAATCCTGTTACCTTGAGTAGGGTGGAGATTGTAGTTTCCAAGACCTGATTCTGTCATTCCAAGTATCTCTATTGTTATTGATCAGGAAATAGCCAAATCCCATCCTCTAAAGAATGTGTGAACAGGGTTGAGTAGTTTTGAAATTCACAAGGGGATATGATTGGACTTTCATTATTGAGCTAAATAATTTGTTCCCTAGATAGTATTTGCATGTTGTCTCCTCTAGTAGATTGTGAACTCCTTGAGAGCAAAATGTTTGCCTTTCTTTGAATAGTGCTTAGAACATAGTTGACACTTACTAAATGTTTATTTACTGATTAAATGTAGAGTACTTGAGAAGGAGTAATCTGAAATAAGTCTAGGTCTTTAAAAACCAAATAGAGGAGTTTATCTTTTTTTTAACCTCTTCACAGAGTTTCATAATGATGATCAACTTGAACCTTGAAACTTTCTTTTCCATTGGGTTCTATAATACCACTCTCAGTTCTCTGTTAACTTTTCTCATTGTTCTTTCTTTGTTTCCTTCATTGTGGCTTCTTCCTTCTCTTCTCTTTTAAATACAGACACTGCCCATGATTCTTTCCTTGACTTTCTTCTCTTTGAACAGTATCTTTTAGTGACCTTACCCATTCCCATGGCTTCAGCTATTATTCTATGTAAATTAATCTCAAATCTATTTTTGTAGGATCATAGATTTAGTCCTCAAAAGGAGCTTAAAGTAGCCAATTACTCCAGGCTTCTTATTTTATAGATAAGAAACTGGGCCCCAAACAAGTCAAGTGACTCACACAAGTTGTCACTAGTTGCCCTGACTTTTTTCTTGTAACTGAACTTCAGCAAGAGTGAGGCTGACAAATTTGGACAACTCTGCCTCACTTAAATCCAATTCACTCACAAGTCAAGATAGCACCCCATGATGCCATTGGTTCTCTTCAAAATGAAGGATGAACAGCATGGTCAAAAAATATTTGCTGAATGAATAGATGAATTAAATGCTTTCCTTTATCCTAAACAACTGGCAGAAGGTTGGCTCTTTCTTCAGAAAAGAATAAAGGGACAGACTTTGATTCCAAAGTTTTGTTATCCCGTAAAAAATATCAGTCCAGCACAGTAACAATTAAATTGCAAAATATAGTGTATTTAACTGAATTTGAAAGATGTAGTCATAACTTTTTCCTTCTTTTGCAGAACTTGGTAAATATAATTATTTTGTGAAATGTAAAGATTTCTAAGGTTCACAAATAATGAAAAATGATTAGTTTTAAAAGAATACAAATTATGTGTCAGGTAAGCAAACAAGGATTTGTTTTGCAGTATGAGTATGAAATTCTTATTGTACCAGGCTCTCAAAATACAAAGAGAAGTCCCCTTGCAAGTTTGACTTGTTTTACTTTCTCTTTTCTTTTTTTTCTCTTAAGGTAATTAAAGTATATCAAGATTGTTTTTAGGTCCTTTGTCTTATTTACTCCAACTATGACCCTTGAAGATTCTGAGGGGACATTTGTTTGTTTACCTATTAGAATAGAAATACTTCATCATCATAGTCCCTTCCTCATGCTCAGATGTGTTTTCATTTCTAGGTTTCACTTCACTCTGATATTTGCATTTCAGAATATCTACTCAGCTTTCATATCAGGAGCACTTTTCAGTCCTCTATTTCATTAAAGATTGATTATTTTTCCCCATGTAAAGGTATAGTTAATGTTACTGGGTAAGTTTTTCTTCCCTGTAAACTTTTTTCTTTTGCTTTCTAAAATGTCATATTCCAAGTACTCCTTTCTTTATATAGGTATCAGCCAGGTCTTGTGTGATCTTGACTGTGACTCCTTACTATTTAAACTTTCTTTCTGACTGTTTGCTATAGTTTTCTTTAATATAGAAGCTATGGATTTGGCGATGACATACCTGGGAAGTTTCTTTTTGTATATGACTCATTTCCTTTCTGGTTCTAATAGATTTGGACAATTTTTTTACCCCGCCTTGATTTTTTGACATATAGTATTTAGGCCTTTTTATTGTCAAGATTATTAAGTAGTCTGATTTTTCTTTGATCTTCTCTTGACCTGTGTTTGAGGCCACTTGTTTTTATCTTAAACTACTGATATTTTATCAATCCATTGATTTCCCCTCTCTAACCCAAATATTTCTTATCTCATAACTTTATAGATCTCTGCCTGGTTTAGTACAGTTTTCAGAGCCAATGACTTCAATAAGGCTTTGTATCATCTTTAGAAAAAATGTTTATTCTTCCAATTAATTTGTCTAATACTTTCATTTCCTTTCACAGTCTTATCTTTAGGGTTCTTATTTCACTTAAATTATCATTTTAAAATTCATTTAATTTCTTTCAGTTATTCCAATAGAACTTGCAGAAAATTTGGGTTTGTTTATAGATTATATAGAATAATTAATAAGTTTCTGTCTTGTGTCCCTTCATACTTTTGTCTTTATTATTGGTGTTTTCTTATGTGTACTTATTTTCCCAGACTTCTTGAAGCATGACTTTGTGTCAGGGTCAAGCTCTGTGTGCTTTTGAAAGGAATGATAATTCTTTTTTCCTACTGAATTGCATTTTCTGGGGTTTGGGTAATGAAATCTTTGGTTTTTAGGGACCTCTGGAGGAGCTCCAGCTAGCACACTGTGCAAGGACTGTTTGTGCAGGAGCATTATCAGTCAGTGGCAATCTCATCCAATCCTGGTCATTAGTTTCCCCCTCTTAGCCCTTTTTTGATGTCAGTGCAACACAGCTGCAGGCCCAAGTGTCCTTGGCATTACCCTAGTCTGAGCTCTTCTCTATTTGACTTTGTAACACAGATGTAGGCTTCTCTCATTGGCACTGAAAAGCATCATTATACTGTATTTTGGGGATTGGATTTTCTGTTTGGATCCCTTTACTGGTGATCACAGACACCTAGCTGTCTTTTTTCTGATGTCCTGGATTGGTGAAATGCACTTGTTATAATTTCTCCTTGGATTTCTTGATCATTTCTCAATTTACTTCTTTCTTTCCTGCCTTTTCCCCTTTTAATCCTTGCTTAAGTAGCTATAAGAATTATGGGCTGTTTTATTTCTACTCTGTCATCTTGAAGAGAGTCTACAACTTTAGTTATGAAAAGTTAAGTGTTGATCTCATATATTATTATATGCTGCTAATTAATTATAAGTTTATGTTGTTAGTAAGAAATTGTAAGTAGGTAATAACTAGAGTTGTGCTGATAAATGTTTAACAACTGGTTCCCTAGGGGCAGCTAGGTAGCTGGGCATAAGGTCCTTTCACTCTAGCCCAAATCCAGTTTTTAATTTTTAAATGGACCTACATCTTCCAACAGTGGGATCACATGGTGCTGAAAAAAAAGAAAATCATGAGAAACACAGTTGGATATGCATAATTGGAGGTCAGTAAAAAAATATTAAGGTAGGTATATAGATTTAGGAATAATCTGCATAAAGAAGATAAACTCACAGGAAATATTTAGGCCACAATTTCAAATGCTGAAAAATCTCTTCAATAGTAATTTTTTATTCTATCATTTTCAGTTGTCTGATTCTCTGTGATCCCATTTTAGTTTTTCTTGGTAAAGATACTGGGGTAGATTGTCATTTCCTTCTTAGTTCATTTTCAAAAGAGGAAGTTGAGGCAAAAAGGATTAAGTGACTTGCCCAGGGCCATTCAACTAGTAAGCATCTGAGACCAAATTTGAACTCTTGTTGTCCTGATGCTACTGCTAAGTCCTGTACCATCTAGCAGCCTCTCAATAATATTTAGTAATAGGCAAATGGCATTGTGTGGCTATCTTGATTTTGACTCTATTTTTTCCCTCAGTTCCTTATAAGAACTATTATAGGTAGATTGCAAAAGTTTTATTTAATAATGAAGTATTTGGGTAAGCCTATGTAATAGCAAAATATGGTAGAAGAATATGATAATGGTCAAAAGTTGTTAAACAGTTTTGCTTTTATTAACATACAAAGTATTTCATAGTAGATTTTCACTAAATTGCTACCCAGATACTGCAACAACTGTTTGGTGCTCCATAAAAGTATGCTTTCTTTGAGAGAAACACTGTCTCAATTTGGAGTATAAATACTTTTTTAGTACCTTGAGTCCAAGGTGTGGCACAGGGACTTTGGAGCATCTTTTTGAAGTGAATAAGAAATAGAGTTTGTAAAGGGAAAACATTTAAATGAGGTTATGCTGTTTAGCTTTGTTGCCCACCCCCTTCTCCACTTAACACTTGAGCTAATAACATAGCTCATGGCAGAGGCTAAACTTGGCACTCCTATGCATGGTCCTTCCGACCCTTGTAAATCCTTTGCCTGAACTCAGTCAAGGAGAATCATTGTATGTGTAGGAAGGAAAATATATTAAATATACAAAATTTAATGCTATAAAAATACCCTGTGTCTGAGTTGGAAATTGCATCATCTGTGCCTATAGCACTATGGACCAGTCCCAATTTGTGTAATTCTCTAATATAATAAATACTTAGGTAATTTTTTTTACAACTGCCAAGCAAATAGTTACGATTATAAACCATTGAAATGACAAACATAATTATTCATTTCTAGTGAACTTGAGTTTTTGTTTTCCTTCTTTTTCTCCTTTTTCTTTTTCTTTTTGTGTGTGACAGGATCACTACCTAATGAAAGTCCTATGTTTAAGTCTATAAAGAACAATTGTATTAGATTAATATTCTTAGAATGCCCACAAAGCATATAACACATATCTTTTGGGGGTGATTTTGATCCAAATATTGTATAATGGGGAAGGATTTAGCACATAATAGTAGAAAAGCATAAAGTGTCGCAGAATTACCCAATCACAGAATATAGAAGTTGGGAAGAACCTTAGAGGCCATGCAGTCCAACTCCTACCTAAAAGGAATCTCAACTGTAGCATGCTCCATAAGTGGTCATGCAACCTCTTCACCTTCTCACTGTTTTTTTTTTTCACTCATGTCTGAGTCCTCTTGATGCTACTTAAAGTCATATTGGCAAAGATAATGGAATGTTTTGCCATTTCCTTCTCCAACTCATTTTGTAGATAAGAAATTATATATGTGCACACATATATATATATACAGATAAACACACACATACACATGTATAAATTATAGATAAGAAAACTGAGGCAAACATGGTTAAGTGACTTGCGCAGGTCATACATCTAGTGTCCGAGTCCAGAGTTGAATTCAGGAAGATGAGTCCTTCTGACTTCAGGCCCAGTACTCTGTTGCATAAGGTATTCCAATGACGCTTTTGAACAGCACTAATTGTTAGGATTACTCCTGACAGCATGCCCAAGTTTTCCTTTTTGCAACCTCTGCCTATTGCTTCTGATTCTGCCCTTGGGGGACAAACAGGACACATTCAATCTTCTTCCTACATTATAGCCCATTAGCTATTTGAACATAGCTATGATATTTCTCCTTTTCCCTGCTAAACATTTCTAGGGCTTTAACTGATCTACATGGGATTATTCACCATCCATGTTGCTTCCTAATGAGTACTCTCCAATATATCAATATATTTCTTAAATTGTAAGGCCCAGAACTGAACACAATAATAGTCAACCAGCAAGCATTATTAAGTATTTACCTTATAATAAGAACCATGGTAGGTGCCAGAGATGCAAAGAAAGAAAAAATCCCTTATTCTTAAGGGGCTTTAATTCTAATGGGGGAGTCTTGCACGTATAGAAACATTCCTTTTGATGTATTTTCCCTTCTAACTTGTATTCCTAAGTTTACAGATTGGGTCACCACTGGACAACTGCTTCTTCTTGAGTATTCTGAGGGTACTTATTCCTACTATTAAAGTACATGATCTCCCACCAAAAGGATTTCCATTAGTAGTCAAACAGTAGACACAGCTGATGCTTTCCAGAGGAATTTAGCAAGATCACATAGTCTCAATAATAACTGCAATACAATCCCCTTATGAACCTGGGTGTACTCCTGCATAAATACACATGGCGCCCATGGGAAGAGTAGGCATATAGAGAGAGAATAATAGCAGTAAGGAACATGTATACTGAACATCTGAGCAAGGCTACTCATACTTTCATGCTTCATGGCCTAGACTTCTTTTAATTCCTGGAGAATTCTCACAAAGCTTCCCTCACTCCTAGGATCAGAGTTTCTGCTGAGCAACTTGTTTTGTTCCTCTTCAGAGTTCAATTGTAGATGGCCTAGGTCAGTTCCCTCTTGAGTCCATAGCAAGATCACTTCTTATCAGAAGTCCACTTTTCAAAGTTGCTTCCAATGATTGTCTCACTGTATCTTGGTTTCTTTAGAGCATATATTTTTGCTTCCTGCTTGATTCGTAGTTTCTTCTAAAAAAGCAATACAGATGGGATGAGGAGAAAAAAAGTCTCCCTTCTACCCTCCAATCAGTAAATCCATCAACAAACATTTATTAAATGCTCACTAAGTTCTAGGCACTGGGTTAGTTTCTAGTAATATAAATACCAATGAAACAATTCCTACTTATGGAGAGCTTCTAATTCAATGAGGGAGATTCCCCAAGGGTTGGGTTTCTCCTCCACTTCTCCATCCAGTTGTATGTTAGCAAGTTAACTCTTTAGTGGTCATCAGTGATATGCTCAGCCAGGACCAAAGAGTATTACCGGGAGCCAACAACTTTTAAACCTATGGATGTTTATTCTTTATTTTATTTTATTAGGGGTTTATCAAAACTA
Organism: Monodelphis domestica; assembly: GCF_027887165.1. Taxonomy (NCBI): domain Eukaryota; kingdom Metazoa; phylum Chordata; class Mammalia; order Didelphimorphia; family Didelphidae; genus Monodelphis; species Monodelphis domestica. The sequence goes on from NC_077227.1 coordinate 280,496,066, forward strand.
GAAGAATAGGAGGAAAGTATGGAAGATAATTTCAAGGGGTTTTGAGATGAAGAGAAGGGGAGAAGAGGCAAATGGTTTAATTTTTCTTTTTATAAAATAAGAGATAAAGATATTGGCAGAAGGACTAAGAATTGTAGGAAACTTGAGGAAAGAAGAAAAAATTTTGGACAGTCTATTGTCAGTCAGATAAATAAGCAAGTAGAGAATAATAAAAGGATTATATTAATTCATCAAGGGCCCAGTTTAAGTTGGATAATAGGAATTTATAGTGCAGCAGATTTTTATGACTTCCTTCTCCATTCAGTAACATTGAAGAGCAATGGAGAAGATGGGAATATTCCAAGACTCAAGTTTGGCAAGAGAAGAGTAACAATAGTCAAGGGATTGAAGAGAAGATGGAAGTGTAGGTTTGAATTGGTTTAATAATTGAGTCATAGAAATGGAAGAAAGGGAAGTAAGAGCAGTGGTAATAAATGTACTGAGAAGATACTGAGGCATTCAGGGATCACAGTCTGGGTGTGGGTAAAGACCCAGTTTATCAGGGATGAGGAATAGGGAAAAATTAAATAATGAATAGTATAGTCAGATAACATAAATGCCAGCTTTTTTTTTTAATGAAAGAAGTAGAATTCTTATGGGTAATTGTGGGATACAGCCTGTTGTCATTCATTTGTGTGTCTGAGGTGGAATGGAATTTAAGGAGGTTGAAGAACTGGTAGGCTAGAGAACTCAAGAGGCCATTGACATGGATGTTGGCATTCCCTACTATAAGGACAAAAATTGAGGAGGAGAAGAAGAAAGAAAAGGAAGTTCTGAAGGCTTTGAGAAAGGAAACACACCTTACTCTCTTTCTCCATCTATCTACACCACTCAGACCTTAGGAATGTAAAGATTAAAATTTAGGGGAGAGGGGGAGACTGAGGCAGGTAGAAATTAGTTTCTCTCTGCAAGGAATATATATTTTTTAGAGGTTTATTAAAGGTTAAAGATTAAGAATATACAAGTAAGAAACATGTGCCTAGGCCAGAGGCCTAGACATAATAACCTCACATCATGGAAGAGACGCCTCTGCTCCAAAAACCAAGTCCAAAAAGGCCCAAGACTTCAAAAGTCTTTGCTTAAATATCTTCTCGATCTCGGCCCAGGCGAGATTACAAGGCATTCTGGGGAAGTGGAGCAAAGGCTCATGGGGATTGTAGTCCTGTATTCGAGTCTATTTTTTACATCCCCCCGTGTGATCATTTGTGGAAAAATTAATTTTTCCCCAAAAGGATCATAAAAACATAATAAACTTAAAAGATTACAATAGTGTGAGGATAAGAGAAAAAAGAATAAAACCAATAATTTCTGAACACATTGACAAAAAGCCGTTAGGGGGCAGTCCCCTTTGGCATAAAAGTATACATACAAATAAATGTTCAATCAACCACACCCAAAGTTCAATTTTGTGCAACTTGTGGTCTGGAGGCTTCTTCATGGTGGCTTCTCCAACAGTTCAGTTCTGGATTCAGAGAGGTAGCATCTTCTTCACCTAAAATTCTTCTCAAAAGGAATTTAAACTTTGCAATTTAAATAATGATATTTTTTACATTCCCCCGTGTTGTGGGTGATTGAAAGATTCAGAATCAGTTAGGGATGCATGGCTGAGGTATGAGGTATATGAATCAATTGGCAAGAGATATGCAAGGCTTTCTCACCAAAAAATGAGATCCATTTCCTCTTTGTATCTGGCCATGATCACTGTGAGTAGAAGGCAAATGAATTGAACAAGGTTAACAATTTTTTCATCTTTAAAAATACAGTAGTACAACTATGTAGTTACCAAAATCCCCAAAATTCTCAATAGCCCAATTAATTACAATAGCAAACAAACACACTTTCATATTTCACATAAGTTGCTGTATGACATTTTTAAAACCTATGAATTGATGGACATTTGTCACAATTTTTACAAACGTAGCAATCCTTCAACCTTGGTATTTAAACATATTTTAAAACAAAGTAAAACTCATCTTGGGTTTAGAACATAATCAAGAAATCTATATATCATCCTGGTAGAAGTAAAATAGTGAGCTGAAGAGCATAAATAAAGGAGTGCTCCTTGTTCTTGGAGGCTTTTCCCAAGGGTACAAATGCCCTGAAATTAACTGCCCAACTTCCATTCACATGTGGGAAGGTTGGGGGTTATAAAATACATTTCACTTCAGCTACTAGAATGGGCCTTACCTCGTGGTAGGAGCAGGCAAAAATAACCAGATTGTTAAAAAAAATTCCAAAATCATATTTAAAAAACCCTTAAAATCAAATCATTTGAGGTATTTAGCACATTACATTTTTCCAAGGTTGTTAATACAATTATAACCAGTTCTGAAGTTCATCTATCCTCAGCAAAATAGAAAAAAGCTGTTTTTTTTCATATATGGGCTTATTCACAATAATATTTGTTCACCACAGTTATAGGGGAAAAACAACAGAATTTTTAAAACTCAGTACATTCAAAATAAATTCAATCAACCTTCAGTTCAAGCAGAATAATATTCAATCCAGTAATATATGAACTTAAAATCACAAAGTTATATCTTAAACAAAACAATGCAATAGAATACAGAGATTTTTTTATAAACCATTAGAGTCTGAAATGCCTTAGAATATAGCCTTTAGTCTCTTCAAAGTTCCTTGGGTTGTTTTTTTGTTTGTTTTTAATTATCCATTTAAATGTCTATTGTCCGAAGGTAGAGTAGTAAAGGCTAGGCTATGGGGTTCAAGGGATCCGTCCAGGGCCCCATAGCTGGGAAGCATCGGAGGCCAGATTTTAACTAGAGACCTCCCGTCTCTGGGCCTGGCTTCCAGTTTGCTGGGCCACCCATTTTCCTCCCCAAAGTTAAAGTTGAATCTTTGGGCTGAGTCTGCTCCCAGACAGGCAGGTAAAATCAATGAAATTGCCAGAAGAGTCAAAAATCCTTTTAAACAGCCCATTGCTATTAAGTTTCTGTTTGAAAAGATCTGTTTCTTCTCTTTAGTCTTTTCTCTCTTTCCCCTCTCTGATACCCCAGTGGCCAATACCCCCAGCCACGTGGAGGCTTAGCCTAAGGGAAAATTGCCCGGTCTCCTTTCCCTCTGGTCTCTCCCCTCCGCCCACGTGGCCAATACTGTTACCAGCTGGTCGCAATGAGTCCTGAGCGATCTGCTCCAAGGATCTGGGTGATGAGCCGTCTGGGGCTGGGGTGATGAGCTGTCTGGGTCGGAGGCCAGATGGGTGAGAGACAGACCGCCGGGGTGGGTCGGGCCGGGAGCCGGAGCGCAGCTCGGGCACCAGGTGAGAGGCCAGGAGCAGAAACAGGAGCCGATCAAGATGGTTTTCTAAAGAGTATCTTGGAGAATCGTGGCTTTAAAAAAATTCTCTAGGCTAAAAATTTTTTGAGAAGTTCTCATCCAATCTAGTGGTCGCCAATAACTGTAAAGATTAAAATTTAGGGGAGAGGGGGAGACTGAGGCAGGTAGAAATTAGTTTCTCTCTGCAAGGAATATATATTTTTTAGAGGTTTATTAAAGGTTAAAGATTAAGAATATACAAGTAAGAAACATGTGCCTAGGCCAGAGGCCTAGACATAATAACCTCACATCATGGAAGAGACACCTCTGCTCCAAAAACCAAGTCCAAAAAGGCCCAAGACTTCAAAAGCCTTTGCTTAAATATCTTCTCGATCTCGGCCCAGGCGAGATTACAAGGCATTCTGGGGAAGTGGAGCAAAGGCTCATGGGGATTGTAGTCCTGTATTCGAGTCTATTTTTTACAGGAAGAAGTAGTCTTATTTGCTCTCAGGCATATGCTGCTTTCCATTTACTCAATCTACTACCACCAGGACTTAGATTTGGCCTGATGAAAGTATAAAGAGATAGAGGAACAGAATTCTACCAAATATACCCCAGAAAAAAAAGCAAAATAAGAATACTTCTATTTAATTTAGAGAAACTAAAAGGTAAAGAGCAAGTGATTTAATTCTATAACAAATACAAATATAGCCACCAATTTCTAAAAATGGCTTGGTCACAAGGACCACAAAAATGACTGAAAAATGAAACAAGAAATTAAAATTGAAATAAGATGTATAGAAGAAAATACTGTGAGGAGAATAAAGTTTATAACCAAGAAAAAGTCTAATCAAATAACAAACCCCTGGAAAATCATATGACCAACCAAAATTCAATAACTCCAGGAGACAAGAAAAAGTAAAACAGCCATAAGATTGAAAAAAAAGGGAAACAGTAGTACAGTATCTTCTGTCAAAACAGCTGACTTGTAAAACATGTTCAGTAGAAGTAATCTTTAAAAGTTTATATTAATTATTTCTATATCTGTCTGTGAAAACCATGACAAAACAAAAAGTGTAGATACTGTATTTGAAGAAATTGGAACAGAAAACTACTCTAATCTATTAGAACCACAAGCAGGTAAAAACAGAAATGATCCATAGATTATCACCTAAAAGAACATTCAAACTGCAAACACCCAGGAGTGTCATAGTCAAAATTCAGATCTTCAAAGTTAAAAAAAAAGTTGTTCAGAAGAAAGAGTTCAAGTGTTCAATATTTACAATTAATATCACACAAAAGACTAGATTGTAGCTACCTTAAAGGAGAGAAAGCACTAGCAGCTGGGATAGATCAGGAAAGATCCTGTAGAAAATGGTACTTGAACTACATCTTAAGAGAAGAAAAGGATGCTAATATGGGTAGGGAGTAGGGAAGGGGAAATTATTACTTATTGTAATAATATAGTGCCTACTGTGTTCCTGGTACCATGCTAAATGCTTTATAAATATTATTTCATTAGATTTTAATAATAATCTTTTAAGGGCAAATGCTATTATTATCATCCCCATTTTACATTTGGGTAATCTAGGTTAAGTGGCTTGTCCAGGGTCTTACAGCCAATAAGTATCTGAGGTTATTTGTTATTCATTCACCTTGTATATATTGTTTTCCTGGTTTTGTTTTGTTTCACCCTTCCTATTTCATTGAATTTCTTATGTTTGTCATTTCTTATAATAATGAATTGCATTTATATGACACAATTTGTTTTTGTTAATTCCCAGTTTATGGGCATCTGTTTTGTTTCTTGTTTTTTTTTTGTAATTATGAAATAACTCCTATGAATGTTGGTAAATATGGGACTCTTTTGGACTATCATGTAAATTTAATATTTATAGAATTCTTTGTGCACAGAATTACAAATCCTAATCTTTCTGCTCTTGGCTTTTCCTAATTCAGAAGAACCCAACTCAGATCAACTAATGTTTCCTTTGATTTAAACCAATTCTGTCTTGAATTTGTCAAATAATAGTTTTACTTGTTCTACCTGTGATTTAGGGTTTAAGCCAGGAAATTTGCATTAGTCTCCCTTCATTAGTGGATAAAAATCATTATTACATTTTCTGTGCCTTTATGTGTACACATGAGGTCAGATTGGTGAGAGCTTGGAAGGGGACAGTGGTCTTCTGCGTTCCAGCTTTGAGAGAGGACATATTCAGCTTCTCAGTGTAGGAAAAAAGATTTTAAGAAGGAACCAACACGTAGAGAAGTTGCCACTTCACTCACAATAGGAGAATTCATTCCCTCTAAATGGAGTCTGACATATGCTCATCCATAAATTTTCTGAGTTTTATTTGCTAACTGCTTGGATAAAATGGATTTATTTGCTATTCACTATTGTGATGGTCTTTGTGTAAAAAGTACTTAGTGGGAAAGGAGTCAAGCCTTTGGCTTTTGAATTCTGAATAATTTCTTTTAGAATAGCAGTATTTGCAGGGGCAGATAGATATAATTAAGTCCTGTATCCCCTCTATGAGAAAGGCTGATTGAGTTAGCCACTTGGATCCAATGTCCTGCTCCCTTCAGTCAGGAATAAAATCAGTTGCTATTCTTAGATAGGTGATCTAGATGGAGAGAGCTATGAGTCTAGAATCAGGAATTCTGAGTTCAAATCTAGTTGTATACAAATTAGTCCTGTGACTCTGGGCAAGTCACTTGATTTCCATTTCAGTTTCCTTAACTATAATTCTGGGATAATAATAACACTGACTTCACAGGGTCATGGTGAGGATAAGATGAGATAATATTTGCAAAATGCTTTTGTAAACCTTAAAGTGATGGATAAATGCTAGATCTAGAGTCAGAAGGACTAGTTCAAAGTTTACCTCAGATACTTATTAGTTGTATGACCCTAGAGAAGTCATTTAACCTGTCTCCTCCTTCCTTCCTTCCTTCCTTCCTTCCTTCCTTCCTTCCTTCCTTCCTTCCTTCCTTCCTTCCTTCCTTCCTTCCTTCCTTCCTTCCTTCCTTCCTTCCTTCCTTCCTTCCTTCCTTCCTTCCTTCCTCCCTCCCTCCCTCCCTCCCTCCCTCCCTCCCTCCCTCCCTCCCTCCCTCCCTCCCTTCCTTCCTTCCTTCCTTCCTTCCTTCCTTCCTTCCTTCCTTCCTTCCTTCCTTCCTTCCTTCCTTCCTTCCTTCCTTCCTTCCTTCCTTCCTTCCTTCCTTCCTCCCTCCCTCCCTTCCTCCCTTCCTCCCTTCCTCCCTTCCTCCCTTTCCCTTCCTCCCTTCCTCCCTTCCTCCCTTCCTTCCTCCCTCTCTTCATTCCTTCTTTCCTTCCTCCCTTCCTTGCAATCCCCCATAAATATATACGTATATACACACACACACACACCCCTTATATAACCATTCCATGACTGCTTTAGCACCTACTAGCTTTCTCTTCAAACATCCCCCCCTTTTCAGTATTTCATCTAATAAATATCCATTCATGTACTTCTCTATTTCTTTAGCTTCTCTATTTCTCCCATTACTTTTCCCCTTCTCCTTTTTTCCATAAATCTTTACCTTAATCGTGATCCACTAACTCCAACTCCCCACTCCCCACCCCCACCCCAGCTTATCTCCATCCACTGACTACAAACATATAATATAGACATTATATAAACATATAATATAAACATATACAAACATTCACCAAAATATATTTTGTGCTCAAATGGAAAAGCAGATCATATATTTCTTATTATGAATTTTGATAGATGACTCTTGCATTAAAATTATGGAATCTGAAAATGGGGTGCTAATTTACAAGAAGATATAAATTAAGTAGATTTCCTTGGGAGTAATTCTGTTATTTCTTATTTGAAACCTTTGGTTTCCTGAGTAAGTTCATTCTTCAGCACTGCAATAAAAGCATTTAAAAAAAATTACTTTTAGCACTTAAATAGAACTAAGGACTCCAAGCAGTGTTTCAAAAGCACTGGGAGATTTTTTGACAAATAATCCAAACTATTTATTAATAGAATGCTACTGTTGACCTGACTCCTTCAGAATTTCTCTAGAGTATTTGACATTTCTTTGGCTTTTTCTATTTGCAGGTTTGCTTCTGGTTTTATGATTAATTATTCCTTCTGACAACTCTTTGAGGTACAGTTAGCATTGTCTCATTTTTACAGAACAGAAAGCTGAGACCTTGAGGCCTAAAGTGGCTGGTTGAGAGTTTCACAGCAGGTTAATTACAGAGCCTAGATTAATGCTTCTAACTCTTGAGTTTTTCATCTGCTGTGAAGCTCTCTTGGCATAAATCTAAAATAATTTACTGCACTCCTCAGTGTTTAATTAGAAATTTTCCTTTCCTTTAATAAAAGCAAAACAAAACAAAACAAAACATGAAAACTGTTACTTGTGAAAGAGAATGACAAGCAGGAAAAGTGAGAAACTGCATTCTAGACTTCTTAATTTGATCACTGGCTTTACTGTCGACTTGCTTTCTGACTTTCATCCAAGCACTTATTAAATGCCTATTATGTATAAGCCAAGCTCTGCTCCTGGAGATACTAAGATAAATGAGCCTGTGCCAGTGGCCTCCAGGAGCTTACTCATTTTCCTGTAGGCATTGTGGGAACTCCACCTGCTTCCCAGGTTGTGAGGTTTGTATGCCTTGTTAGTGAAGTACTTTGAAGTCCACTCACAAAAACAGCTTGAAGTGCAAAATGCTATTATTGATTAACTTGAAATGACCCTTCTTTGTCTGAAAAGTTCCCAGTGCTCCCTGAGGCGGGAGGTCTGGGTGAACATGCTTGGTAGGGTGTGGTGGGAACCAGTTTGCACCTCAGTGATTTGTTTTAGTTATCTAGAAAATTTTTGTTTTTCTGGTCAGTCTGAAGTGAAGAAGGAAGGGGGCGGGAGGAGGGGGGGGGGGGGGAAGAGCCTGCTAAACTGGCTTTGGTGAAGCCCAGAGTCTGTTTGCAAATGTAAATTGCATTCCAGTGGTGATGTTAGAGGAATGGATGTTGACTGTTCAGGAGAAGTAGCCCAAAGTTAATGTCTCCCACTAGCATTTTCAGTAACATGTACCAGATGTGAATAGTTAATTATTCTCAGATCTGATAAGTACCTGCCAGCCAAGGCTAATTTTATTTTCAGTAAACAGTGGTCAAAGGTCCTAGCTGTTCATTTGATAGGATGGAGACTATTTACACTTATCTATTAATAAAAGCACAACCCTCCTTTAGTTTTCCTTTCCCAGAGCCAGATAAAACATTTCAGACACTCCAAAGTGCATTTGTCTTACTAAATCAGACAAAGTAAACAAATCTGGTAGATTAACTGGGTAAACAGAGAGTAGTTAAATGTTACCTTTGTAGTTTAGCTCAATATCATATAAATAGCACTATTTGCATAGTATTTTCAGTAACCTTCATGGTTACTTTTGTTTCATAAATTTAGAACTGGAAGAGACCTCAGAGATCATTTGGTACAATCTCTACTTTTTTCATGAGAGGAAATTAAAACTTGGAAAAGTTACATGACTTGTTCAGGATCACACATGTTAACAAGCAGCAGAGCCAGGATTGAAATTCAGATCCTCATACTTCATTTGTAGCCTTCTTTTCCACTCTCTCTTTTTTAACCTTTCATTCTTATATTTTAAAATTACCTCCTAGATTTTACTAGATTCTAGACTTTTCGTTCTTACAAATTAAATTGTCTTTGATTTATCTAGTTCTATAATACATCTCCTTGTTAATTTTATTGGTATCATTCTAACTCTAGAATTTATTTTGGTAATATCATTTAAGTATGTTGTCATAGCCCAACCATGACACTGTATCTTTCTTCTTATTAGTTTTCTCTTATATGTGTAAATGTGTTTTTTTTTGGTATTTATAAAAATTGTGTGTATGTGTACACCTATGTGCAAATGTTGTAGATTAAATAACTCACGGATATTTTATTAATTTTGTAGTTATTTTTACATAGTAATTTCTCTCATTTTCTTTTCCGATTTTGAGTACAGTATAAAAGCAAGAATAGAGGACTTTTGTCTCTTTGCAGATGTTTAGACTTTTAATTTTGTTCTCTTATTTTGCTGCTGTTACTGACCACTTCTAGAATGATGCCAAATAATGGCCGAGGGAGGTGGTTATTCTTGCATTACCTCTGTTTTAACTACTAGAGTTTTTGGGATAAGTTGTTAATACTTTCAGATATCCTTCAACAAGATGAATGAAAAATTACTTGGGAAGGGAAAAATTGTATTCAGTTTCTTTGCTTCCCTACCAGCAGACTTATTCCTTCATGATGGGATTGGAAAAGGTGATGAAAGCTCTGGAGATCCCAGTTGGCCATCCCAAAAGACAGGAGTGCATAGAGGCATAGAAGCTTTCCTCTACCAAGACAAACACTCATTCATGGATCATACTTCTTCCTAGAGGGACTAACCTTTTGGAGTGGGGGGGAAAAGTTGACTTTTTATGGTGGGAGGACTGGTTTTGACTTTATTCAGCCCATTCCCTTCCTGCCTGCTACCCATCCCCTGAGACTAATCAGGACCAAGAATAGTGTTTGTTTTATGATATAGATACTTGTCATTTAAGAACTGGACTTAAACAATGTGACTATTCCACATAAGTCAACAAAGAGCGATTATAAAAACGACTTGTCACTGTAGGTCTGGAATGGATTTGTACTTGACTATAGGTATTAGCCTTCCATATCTCATTGTTAGACCTTTAAATAGAGTTATCTCTCTATTCTTTTCTTTTTAGTAATGATTGAAAATAGTAATTTTATTAAAAATGCTTTTGCATTGGATTTCTTTCTGAGATTATATTAACTTCATGAAACTTTTCTTTTTAAAGTTTTCATGCTCTGCCTTATTAGATATGGTTTGCATAGTGGTATCACAGTGATCTTAAAAGAACTCAGGAGCCTTTCCCACTACCAAAATACTTCTTATACTAATTTCTTCTCCCATCAGAAGGTTGCCTGACATGGTTCTTTGTAATATGGTGCCATGTACCCAGCGGGAATGAACTAAATGTTCATTGATGATAATGATAGTCTGGTAGAGAGAACATTAGGGCACAAATTAAGAGATGTATATTCTCTTTCCAGCTCTGCTAATGACATGCCGATGTGAGGCAATAGATTTCCACTCTTTATGTTGTGGCTTTTTCAACTATACAATGAACATAATAATCTGGGTACATTTGCCTACCTGAAAGGCATGTTGTTAGAATTAATGGGAGAATATGTAAAGTTCTTAGAATTCTATGAATGAAAGCTGCTATTACCAGAAGGTTCAAAACATATAGCTTATATTCATGCAGCTCAAAGGTCCTATTCAGATCCTATAAATACATCTTCTGCTATATTTTCATTAGGTTCATGTTTATCAGTCCTTTGCTATGACTCAACTAAAACAACCTCATTTTAAGCCCAAGTAATGTTAGTTTTAAAGGTGAGTGTTTCACTTTCACCATTTCATGTAATCATAGAAGGTCTAGAATTCTCAATTAGTCAATCAATCAATCAGTGGGTCAATCCAAAGTGTAAACTAGATATGGACAAGTCCTAAATCAACTTGAAAGGAAGAAAGAGCTTTGGACTCTGAATAAATGCAAACTATGCAAGAAATAACTCCTGATTGGTTGAAAGGATTAAATATACCTCTGGACCAATATATAACCCAGGAAGCCAGGAATCACACATGAGATTCCAGCAGCATTTTGTTGAATGATGGTTAAATTAAAAAATTAAGGACTTCTGAGAGGGTATTTTCTGGCAAGAAGAGAGATTGTCCTTTCTATTTCTCTCTGTCTGTCTTTCTCATTCTTCTTCTCTTTCTTTTCTTCCTGCCCTTTCCTTCTCTTCCCTCCTTTCTCATTGACCATGTCATGACCTTGGAAATTTCAAAAGGGCAAAAAGACTATAGTCGTCGTCCCAGTAGGCAGCAATTGCTGAAGACAATATCTGTTCTGATAATTTAGAGACACACTAAGGACAAACCAAATGTTCTTAGGCAAAGCAAAATCTTAGCCCAAGTCCTGCTTTAGGAAACCAGGACTTTTCAAGGGTGTCAACCCTTGGAGCCCAAAATGAGGACTCTCTGAAGGGAGAAAAGGACTTCCAGGAACCAAAAGCTGTGAATTGATCCTTTGATTACTTGTGTTCTTCAAGTTTGAGCCCACTTTCCCTGAGGACCTTATATATTCTAGGAGAGAATTTGGGAGAGGATTCTTTCAGAATTGGCCTCACTATGCTTGTTTACTAGGATGCTCTTTACAAAAACTAATTAACTATGACTCAGAATTAATTCTGAAAATGGTCATGGAGCTGGGGTTGGAGCTTGTGAATGACAGCATTAGAAAACCCAATCCCTTGGGGTTATCTTTAGAACCCTAAGGGAAGAAAAATAATAGTCACCTTCTAGGAGGTTGAGGAAATGTATCTATTAGAATTCTTGGCAAGGTTTTAGCTCTACTATTTTCTTAATGTAAAAGTTCAAATTCTCACACGTATGAATCAGAACAGTTCTTTCCAAACTAATGAAATTAAGTAGAGAATATGGGATAGTGGAAAGAATATTGGATTTGCAGTCAAAGAATATAGATTTGTTACCTTGTTCTGCTCTTTACAAGTGGGCCTTTGTCAAACCAATTTGTACTTCATATTCCTTGTGGTTTTCATGGGTCTTTACCCTGGGGACTGTGACCTTTCAAAAATATTTTTATAACTATGTCAATAGAATTGGTTTCTTTTATAATCCCATGTATCTTATGGATTTTAAAACATTATAGGAGTCTCTAGGCTTCACCAGCCTGTGAAAAGGATCCAAAATGCAAAAAAAAAAAAAAATCCCCTTTTTGATCCACTGTTTTCTTAGATGTTTATCCCTACAGATCAGAGTTGAACTGATTATGAGACACAAGAACTAGAGGGAGAGACACAGGCATTATATTTCTTCTCAGCAGAACTCCTCTCCTAAAGGAAAGGAGCCCACCATATCCAAGACAACTTAACTTTTTATTGCTTTCTAAACCCCCATATCTCAGAGGGGAAGACTGTGACAATAAATTCTTGTAGTGACCTTGGGGTCCCTGGAAAATAAGCGATAATAGTTGTTTTATCTGTAGAATCTCTGAAGTTGCTCTTTGTAGAGATAACATTGCTTTATCTGGAAAAGTCATTAAGGCTGCTGCCTGCCCAGGTTCAGTTGGAACAGTCTGGTCAGGATTAATTTGGTAGGTTTCTCAAACTTAGCTTATGGTGGCAAAGTATTATTGTTTTGCCAATGTTTCTTCAGAATTGGATAAATTGGATACTTGAGCAAATTCACCTAATTATTATAGCCAGTATACCTTTCATTTTCAAACCCTCAAAATTCTTAGCACCCAGATTTTGTGCCCTCACCATCTCTGTCATCTCCTAAGAACAATATAAACAGTATTTTTATTTTTTACTTTGTTAACCATTAAGTAAATTGACAGCTTCCAAATTGCCTTCAATTTTGAACTGTTTACCTAGGATCATTGATTTGGTCTAGTACTGTTCAAGTAAAAGATCTACTGTGGCCACACCAAAGAGCCTGTGTCAACATTTGTATATACAGAAGTACAACGCAATAGTGCCTCAAGTCTATCCCCTACTTGGAAACTTGTGGGAGCAGCCATCAGAAATTCACTTTTGATTTGTATCAGGATAAGATAGATGGGATGGGCCTTCAATATATGATATGATTTTAGGGTTTCCATCAATATTTCTCCCCAAATACTTCTCTTGCCCACCTGCCATGACACCTGAAATTCATCCCTTAGAATGTCACTCATTTTGTTGAATTCTCTCTCATAGGCATTTTTTAAAATGGTCTTAGAAGAACCTGTTAGTGTAGTTTACATTTATATAGCAAATTAAGGTTTGCAAAAACCCTTTCATCATTGCAAAAATTTGTCATTTATGAATTTAATGAAAAGGCAATAAGGAAAAGGAAGTATACATATCATTCTGATTTTATAAAGGAGGAAATTGAAGCTCTCAGTGGTTTGGTATCACAGGTAGTAAAGGTTTTATACCTAAGAACTGTCCGGGGTAGAATTTGAATCCAGACCTCCTGCCTTCAAGCTAGACACTCATATACTATAACAGGTAGCCTTTCTTTTAGTTATTAACAGTTATGAAAGAAATCATTTTTTTCCTCCATGACAGCTAAATTATAATATTAGACATTGAGACAGTGGCCATTTTGAAGGAAGGAAGAGATGATTTTGTAGCATACCCAAGGAAGTAAGTCCAGTGGGAGTATAGTATGTTAGTAACATGAAGTACTATGAGTGTAAAATGGGTGATTAGTGAACGACTGTTTTTTCATGAATTCATTCATTCAACAAATATTTATTGTCTACCAAAACTTGGCATAACACTTGTATTGACTTTGTTTTCTTTATTTCTCAAGAGAAGCAAATAGAACTAATATTCTTTAATATTTCATTCATTCATTGAATTCAGTGTTTGTGTTTTCCATAGACTATACTCTTTTTTAAGATTAAGTCCCTAAAAACAAGTACCTTTATATTCATAATGTAAGAGTTCATATAAGTTCAGAAACTAGCTGAACTTTGTGTAGGAGTATAGGAACACAACTTCAATTAAATACGAGTGAGTGGGTTTTAAAACAATCTGTACCATTCTTATAGCAGGGACTATCTCTAAAAGCACCTTGATTATTCCGGTGTATAAAGCATTTTATTCAAGTGAGATAACATAAGTAAATCAATTTGTAAATCTTTAAAGTTTTAAATGTTAGTTATTATTATTATTAGGATCAAGTGATTTTTTTATGAATGGGCAAGACATGGGCATGTTAGTAGGCTACTGGGAAGGAGCCAATGGAGATAGGAAGAGATTCAAGATTAGAGAGAAAATGAGGATGCTAATAGGGGTAGTTTACTGGAGAGGACTTTGAGATCAAAGGTGCATGGAGAAGGGTCATCGTTGGTGGGAACGGCCCATTTTCAACAGTGTCTTCTGTGGAACCATGCTCAGAAAAGCCCCATTTGCTGGGGTGATCAAAATGCTTTTGAAGGTGATTTAGCAGTAGGGTTTTTTTCCAGTATACATTACCAAGATTAAATAATTTTCTTCCTTATCAAACCTAGCAGGAAAATGATTTTCATAGACTTCAGATATAAATTCCTTCCTTCAGACTACTGGGAACTAATAAATTCTGAGTGGTTACATAAGCACTTTGGAATTTAAATTAAGCAGCAGTTCAATTTGAAAGTCTAATCATATCATCTAAATATCATTAAGTTATAATAGTTTGATTGATACAGGCCCAAACTGTTTTTGCCTATTCCTGCATGCCTTTTATTCACCCAGCCTTTTCAAACCAAGATGATGATTTCAAAAAAGATCCTATAAATCTTAAAGGTTGGAGACAATTTAAAATCATGGCTCCCTGGAATAGGTCACGCCCCTTTAAGTGACTTATTTAATATACTTTTAAAAATAGGTTAATTAGCTTAATAGAAATAATGGGACTCCCATATTGATATATAATTACCACTAAAGCAATTTTCTTTCCCCTTGGAGGAGAATTTAATCATAAATAAGCACAAAATAGCCAAGCATGGAATGACTGCCATTTTTTTTTTCCATCAGTACATTTCAGTGTTGGCCTTTTGGTCTTCCTTATTTGCTCTGGTCTGGGGGTTTGGGCACATCTCTACCAAATAGTTCAGTCTTCATCTGTTCTAATTTCAATTTTAGATAATAATATTAACAAACCCAATAAATTTTCACTTCTACCTCAGACTTCTAATTTAAATATTTTATATTTAATATACTCAGATCCTAAGACCTCACTATCTTTTTTTTCCTTAAGGAAGAAGTAGATTTTGGTCTCTAATGCAAGAAAATGTCAGACATAGTAACCCAATTTCACTCTTCTGCTAATTTGAGAGAAGATGCCTCAGTTTATTTACCTAGAAAACACATGCTTTAGTAATTTCTGTTAAGTCCAGTTCTCTGATTAGGTGGTTTTGCATGTTGGTAAATCTGCTGAAAAAAGCTTGGCAGTTTTAGGGTACAAAATGAAAAGTGGGAAGAAGAAAAGGTAATAAACATTTATATGATTGTGCACTCTGCTAAGTGATTTTAAAATATTATCTTATTTGAGGCTCATAACAACCTTGTGAGGCAGATGCTTTTATTATCCCTGTCTTATAGTTAAGGAAACTAAGTGACTTGCCCAGGATCATACAACTAGTAAATAGTATGATCTGAACTCATATCTTTTTGACTCCAGATTCAGTGCTCACTCCACCGTGCCAACTAGTTGCCTCTGAAAGAATAATGTACCAGTCAACTACATTGGTGCAAAGAAGAATTGGACAGATAAATTGCTGTTTTAAGAATTTATGCATATAAAGATAAAAAAAATTTTAAAGCTCTGCATAGAATAATATATCATAGTTTTTATTGTTTTATTGTTGTCCAGTTGTTTTTAGTCATATCCTACTCTTCGTAACCCCATTTAGGGTTTTCTTGGCAAATATTCTCTGAGTGATTTGCCATTACATTCTCCAACTCATTTTAAAGATGAAGATACTGAGGCAAACAGGGTTAAGTGACTTGCCCAGGGTCACTCAGCTAGTGTGTGAAGTCAGATTTGAACACAGCTCTTCTTGACTCCAGGGCCAGTGTTCTATCCATTGGACCACCTAGATACCCTAGTATATATAATAGTACAAAGAAGTAATGTTGTGAAATAAAAGAAATCCCTGGGAATAAAAGACCTTACTGAATTTCAAAATGGAGTTTTTTATAAATTAAAGATCAGTTTTTTTAGCATATCCTACCCCTAATACTAACCTCTGCTTAGAACAAAGTGCATTTTGAATAGTCACCAGTTATGGATGAACCACAGCTCTTATAGGTTCTTTTTCATTAGCCCTCCTTTATTTGCTCTCCTGGCTCTGATCCAGCCTTCATTTAGCTAAAGCTGGCAGATGACAAGGACTCAATGCCAAAAATGAAAGGACTTTTAATTTTTCCTAAAGACTAGGTCTGACCATGTTACTCCCCTACTCAATAAATTCCAGTGGTTCCCTATTGCCGCTAGGAATAAATACAGTCTAGCTTGGCATTCAAAGCTCTTTATAAGCTAGGCCCTGAATTTTCCTTTTTTATACCTCACTTCTCAACAGATGTGCTTCAATCCAATGATACCATCCTCCTGGTCATTCCCCAAGGAAGACACTCCATCTCTTGATTTTGGGCATTCTCTTCTCACTAGTCTCATGCCTGGCACTCCCTGTCTCTCTATCTCTCTGTCTCTTTCTTTCTCTCTGTCTTTCTTTCTCTGTCTCTATCTCTCCCTCTCCCCTTCCCCTCTCTGCTTACTGGCATCTTCCTTTAAGTCCCAATGAAAACCTTTTCTATTGCTGGAAGCTTTCTCAAACTCTTCTTTATCCTGCTGTCTTCCCTCTATTAATTGCTTCTTATTTATTACATATCTTGCTGTGTGTGTGTGTGTGTGTGTGTGTGTGTGTGTGTGTTATATTTGTTTTTATGTTTTTTCCCATTTTAGATTGTAAGCTCCTTGAAAGCTAGGACTGTCTTTTGCATTTTTTTTTTGGTATCCCCCACTACTTAGCACAGTGCCTACCACAGAGAAGGCACTTAATGTTTATTCACTGTTTGATTATTTGGTGAAGGCAGTATGCTTCTTTCTATGTAAACAGTTGTTGTGGTGCTCAGGTGAGAGCCAGGTTCACTCATCTAAAACAGGAGCATATTGGATACCTTTTGGAGATATATTAATTTCGTTAACCATTCATCTCTTTATCTTTATTGAGTGATCAGCCCATAATTTCACCTTTTTTTCCCCTGAGAGAAGAGCAAATATAAAAATATTAATTAAGTACTTTATGCAATAAAATGTATAGAGAAAGTCCCATATGGGTCAAGACGCTGCCTCCTCCACTGTAAAATGGGGGTGTCATTAGATGGCTTGAAGGGAGGGAGAATAGACAGTTCTAATCTCTTCTCCAAGGAGACTTTAATTTCTGCTAGGTATGAATTTTAGATTTACTCTACCCTGCTTAGTCTAGCAACCAGGAATGTATAAACCTCAATTTAAGGATTAAGTGTTGAGGAGGATGACCTATGACAGACATGTGCTAGCAAGTGACAAATAAGAAACAACTGACAGACCCCCTGGGCTGTCCTAAGTCAAGCTTAACATGTGAGATGCAGGAAGTGATGTAAAGAATGGTCTATACATTTTGCGACACTTCCTCTCTCCCGGAGACGTGGCTCTCGCTCTCATTCTCACTAGCTGAGACGTTGGTCTCTGTCGGCAGCGTGGGGATTGCTGGGTGGCATTTGGCATCTTGGCAGTTGGCATTTGCGGCTTGCCAGTAAGGGACTGGAGAAGCTCCTTAGTGTGGGTTAGGTGAGTGTATTCCCTGAGCGACGTGTTTGAGTGATTTAAGCTGGTTCTTTTTTCTTTTACCTCCTAAAAGCACTATCCTCTTAGGAGGCCCCTCATCTTGGAGTAGACGTCATGGCTAGAAGCCCAGCTAGTTCTAATCTTCTGAGGAGGACTTGTGGCTGAGTTCTATGAACTTCCCTAGGATGGAGAAATCTTGTATGCTTTTTTTCTCTCTCTTCTTCTTAATTCCTTCCCTCTATTGTAATTAAACCACCATAAAATTCCAAGACTGATTTGAGTATTTTTATTGAGATTGAATTAATCCCTGGTGACCACTAGTATAATATATTCAGTCAGTAATCCCTAAATTTTACCCCTTACATAGGAAAGAAAGTAGGAGGTGGGGTTTGAAGCTTGGCCTTTCTATTCTCCTAAAAGAGGAGAGTGAGAATTATATCTGTCTAGGGTCAGCTAAGTAGCTCACTTGATTGAGAGGCAGGACCAGAGAAAGGAAGTTCTGGTTTCAAATGTGGTATTAGACACTTCTTGGCTATGTATCATTGGGAAAGTCACTTAAACCAATTGCTCAGCCTTTACCCGTTTTCTGTCTTGAAACCTTACACAATAGTGATTCTAAGACTGAAGGTAAGGATTTTAATTAAAAAAAAAAGAATTCTATCAGCCTGCTCCCTTAAATATTGTTAGGCTTGACCACTTTCTCACCAAATACAAGTTCCACAGTGAATACACAGAGTGAATAGCAAAGAAATCCACTTATCCAAATTGGTAATCAAACACAATCAGAAAAGCATATATATTTCAGAATATATATCAACCAAGAACAAATAAATGGGTTCTCCCATTAATAGTAAGGTAACAGTTCACCAAGAGAGGGAGTTCTAGATCTCTCCTAAGGGGAAACTTCCCCAAAGTCTCCAGTGGAATAGGGACATACTGGAGTTTTCCAATTCCTCTCAAGCCTTTCCAGAGTTTTTTCCTTCAGCAACCTAAAGTGGGATTGTCCTCTTCCATCTTCCTTCTTCAAGCTGAAAACTAAAAGCTACCAAACAACTCACTAGTGAAAAAGATTGAAAAGCTCTTCTCTCTCTCTCACTTCTGCCAACTCTATCCTACCCCTCACATAGGTGAGAGCATTCATATCTTCTAATAAGGAGAGAGGCCCATAACCATTGGACCTTGGAACAGGAGCTTTATTCCATTTAATTAATCAAATAGTCTTTGAACAGCATATTTATTCATCTGCAGAGCATCCCATAAATAAGAAAGGTTCTTGTATATTCATTTATAGTATTCACACAAAGATCAAGAATGTATTCCTTACCCTCACTGATTTTATGGTTTATAAAAAAAATAATAAAATATGAAGAAAATCACCATAATTCAAGATAGAATCCTATGAAAAGGAATCTACTTGCCATGGGAGAATAAAGGAAGGAGGGGGAAAAAGAGAAGAACAGCACTCTGGATGAATTGGAGACTTCTCAGTAGGAATGCTAAATAATGTAGTGCCTTAGGGAGATCATTCAT
The DNA here is from genome assembly GCF_027887165.1 of Monodelphis domestica. NCBI lineage: Eukaryota > Metazoa > Chordata > Mammalia > Didelphimorphia > Didelphidae > Monodelphis > Monodelphis domestica. The sequence continues at coordinate 280,515,363 of NC_077227.1, forward strand.
GCTGCATATCTAGAAAAAACAGAAAGGAGATCATGCTGTGAAGGCATGTGTTCTTAATCTGGGATCTGTGAATTTACCTTTAAAATATTTTGATAACTATTTCAATATAATTGACTTCTCTTGTAATCCTATATATTTTATGCCCTTATAAACATTATTTTGAGTAGTCCATAGGCTTCACCAGATTATCAGAAGAGTAGATGACACAAAAATACTAAGATCCAGCACTTAGAACATTTCCTGACACATAGACTATACTTAATAAATGATTGTTGATTCATTGATCCCTGCTTAAGGAATCTCTATATCTCTTCTTTTATCTCTCTGCCTTTCACTTATGAACTTTTATCTTACTCTCCCCATTCTTACACAGGGTCATATACAACACAGAGATTTTCTGTTTATCAACTTTTAAAATGAGAAGGGGCAGCCATGTAGTGCAATAGATAGAGCATTATATGGAACTGAAAATGGCAAGCCACTCCAGTATCTTTTCCAAGAAAACCCCAAATGGGGTCACGGAGCCAGACATGACTGAAATGACTGAACAACAAACAATGATAAGGGATATGTGGAAGAATTGAAATAGCCTTACATTTATGTGATCTGAACCCTACTTTGAATAATTTTCATTCAACCAGTGGTGACTTTTTTGTGCTCAGCCAGGTGTGTCTCCCAATAGTAAGATCTATGTTATGAAAAAGTAATTAAACAGTGAATCTTATGAATGATTAACTTTCATTAGTCTCCTCCTATTAATCACTCCACTTTAGAACCAAATCTTTGAAATATCTTAGTAGATGATATCAAAGAAGTTGATGTTTTTTTATTCCAGTAAAGATGATTGATTCCAGATTGACAAGCATTTAAATTTGTCAACATTGAAAAAATGTAATTCATTATGAAAATTCAGGTAATTAAGTAGCAGGTCTCTTTTTATTAATGAGATTGTCAAGGTAAAGGTTCTATTTATTTGGTTTGCTAAATTCTCACAATGAGCCAGTAAAAGAACTCACATTAAATTCTACCTCCCTCAACTATTTGCCTCACAGACTTAATCCACTGAATGCCATGATTCTATTCTTCCTTGCTTTCATAGACTGAGAATGGTCCTAGATTCAATTATTTATTGTTCATGTCATTTTTTTTTTGTATGAGACATATTTGATAGGTGTTAGAGTTCTTACCTTTTCAATAGTTGGGATCATTGGGGTTTTCAAACATTAAGCCACTATTCATTTGCCTCTGGATTGCACTGACCCAATTTTTCTGTTTTTAACCAAACTAAATATTGCTTTGTTTGTAACTTTTGTGGTCTAGGACTAGGTTCCTTTCCTTTTCATTCTCTCCCTAACTCCCCTTTTATTTCCTTTAAGGTTCTTGACTATTTGTTTTTTAAGAAAGAACTTCCTAACATTTTTTCCTCACTCTACAAAGTAACTAACCCACAAGTAGTATCATGTGTTTATTCCTGAATAAGCTAATTAAAATTTTCTAACCGTGAGCAGTTGATATCTCTTTTTATTATTTAGTTTTGATTTTATTTCTGTAAAATGTTTTATAGTTGGATTAATAGAATTCTTGTGTGTGTCTTCATAGGTGGATTCCTTAACATTTTATGTATTTTTTTCTTTTAAATGAACTTTCAATTTCTTCCCTCTATGTTTTAATGGTTTTATATATGTATGTACATATATATGCATATGTATATTTATTTTGGTATTGATGGTGTGGTTCTTTTCCTATTTTTGCAAATTATGTAATATGTAATATTTGTTTTATTTGACAGTATTCACTTGTCATTTCATCTGGTCCTGGAGTTTTTTCTTTGGGAGTTTATTTATGGTTCATTCAATTTTGTTGACATTGAGTTATTTAAATTTTCCATTTCTTGTTCTGTTAATATGGGGGTTTTATGTTTTTTAAAACATTCATCTATTTTTTTAAAGTTATAAGCTATATCATGACATTATTGGACAAATTAGTTTCTAATGATTTCCCTTTTCATTTGTTGTAAATTTTCCTTTTTTATATTGACAATTTCACTTTAATTTCTACTGTTTTTAGTAAGACCAACTAATATTTTATTTATTATATTATTACCCCACCAAAAGCTCTTTTTAAAAAAAGTAAAATAAATAAAAAACACAAATTCAATGTTTTAATTTTTTAACTTTTGATTTCCAGAATTCCTATTTTTGTATTTTAATTAAAGTTTTTGATTAGTTGTTTTTATAATTTAAAATAATTGTATGTCCATTCATTGTTCTGTTGTTTTTGTTTGTTTGTTTGTTTTGTTAATGAAATGTTTAAATATCTAAATTTTCCCATAAGAGCTGCTTTGGCCGACTTCCTCAAATTTAGGTATTTTATTTAATTTTATTATAATTTTCTTCATTGATATTTTCTTTCATTTCTGTGATTTATTCTTTGACCTCCCATATTTTTTAGGATTAAATTACTAAGTCTCTGCCGAAGTTAAAATTCTTTTTTCAAAGGACTTTTATTAAGGATAATTTTTCTTGATTATGGTCTATAAATAATATCTTTAATACATCAGCTTTTCTGAATTTCTTTATGGTATTTTAATACCAAAGTATTTTTAAAGGTATAATGTCAAACTGAAAAATTATGTATGCTCCTTTCTTTTCATATTCAGTAATTATGAGAGATCTAGCATAACTAAGTGTTCTAAAATTCTTTTCAGAACTTTAACTTTTTCCTTGTTTATCTTTTTATTAGATTTATGTAGATCTAAAAGGAGTACATTGTACCCCCTCCCAGTTATTATAGTTTTGAATTCTATTTCTCCCTGTAATTCAATTAATTTTTCCTTTCAGTCACTTTTGCCATTTGGGGCATATATAATAAGTACTGATATGATTTCATTTTTTTTTAATTGTCTTTAAGAATAATATAGTTTCCTCTCAAGTTTTTTAGCCAGGGCTATTTTTACTATTGCCTTGGCTGAGATCATAATTATTATTCACATTTTTTTTGTTTGCCTGAAGTATTATTTCTTTAGTTCCTTAATTTTAGCACCTTATTGATCTTTGTTACAATTATGTTTCTTGTAATATGTTGTAAACAACATATTATTATATGAATTCTGATTTTTAATCCAAACTACTATTATCTTCCATTTTATGGATAAGCTCATCCTAGTCAATTTCATAGTTATGATTGATAATTATTTATTTTCCTTCTTCCTATCATATTATACCTTTTCATTGTTCTCCTGCCCCCCTACTCCTTTTTTTTCTTCTAAACTTAAAAGGAAGACTGTGGTTAAGGAGGAGTATGATAATTAGAACTATCTGGAATTCATCTGCTGTCACTTTACTTCCTCTTTTCTCTTATAAACCTTAAAATTTCTTAGACTTATGAATGTTGGAAATTTCACCATTGGGAAATTTCATACTTGGAAAAAATTTCCTACTGATAGTAAGAACTCTATTGGAATGTGAAACCCCTTGGCATGGGAGGATCCTTCTCCTCCCTACTTAAGACTACTTTAGGACAGAAACCTTTTGCTAAACAATGGAAAGGGCTTTGACCTATGCTTAAGCATAGAACAGGAAGTTCTTTGAGTCATGATTGATTTTAGAATTGATACAATAAATATACTTGGAATGGCAGAACCAGGTCTTAGAACTACAATCTTCACCCTACTCAGAGTAAAAGGATTTAGGAAGGGCTGCAGCAAAGATCAAGATTTAATTATTTGAGAATATGACCTTCAACAGACATGTGCAAAGGGGCAGACCTCTGGGCGGTCCTGGATTAAGCTAGAGCCACCATTGGCACAGGGGAGACATGGACAGTGATTGGTAGATGTGAGAACTGAGGGGAGGGAACTTAGATGGTTTCCTTAAAGATAGCGGGGTCTGAGGACTAGGACGAGGTTTTGGCTCTGAGAGGTTTTTTGCTCTGAGAGGTTTTGCTCTGAAGGAGTCTGAGAGGAGAGAGGTCCTGGAGGGAGAGCTCCTGGAGAGATCTGAGAGGAGGGCTTGCTCTGAAGGAGGCTGAAGGTAGAGGCCCCTGAGACTGTTTCTCCATTTTAGTCACATGAGTGATAGGGACTGATCTCTTTTCTTTGCCTCAGCTATCTAAGGGCTTGGGCCTTTGACCCAGCCTAAACAGAGGGGGTATTTAAGCCCTATTCCCTTCTCTCCTCTCTCTCTCTCTCTCTCTCTCTCTCTCTCTCTCTCTCTCTCTCTCTCTCTCTCTCTCTCTCTCTCTCATACTTTTCTTTCTCCTGTTTGTAATTAAACTCCATAAAAGGTTGACTGCTGACTTGAATTTTCATTAAGGAATTACATAGCTGAATTCCTTGGCGACCTTAAATTAATATATATCAGTCTATTAAAGTGATTTCGATATCACACTCTTCACCCAACATATTTCCTTGTCACAGGTTCTTATTCTTTTGATTCTTTTAAAAAGATTTCAGTATTCCTGGGATGTGGGGTACAAAAATTAAAAAAACATCTCAGACCCACCCCTTGAAGTCCCAGGCCCTGGGACTAGCCCTAGTGAGGTCCACAAGTCCATAGTTCTGGGCTCATTCAAGCCTCCAACAATAGTGAAAACTTAACCTCAGGACATAACTCTAAAAGTCAAAAGTGGAGATAGAATCTGCAAGTAGTTTGCAGCATTCCCAGTCCAAAAGCAAAAAACAAAAACAAAAACAAAAACAAAAAAAACAGGATAAGAAAATGAGAAAATAGCAAAAAATACTCTTGACCCTTGAAAATTTATATGGGAAAAAAAATCAAAGAATCGAACCAAGAGGAGATGGTAAAATACATGTAAAACATTGAAAAACAAAAACCAGGAATTGGTTGCAAGCTCTGGAAGAACTCAGAAAGGAATTAAAAAATCAAATAAGACAGGTTGATGAAAAATGGGGAAAATGAATGAAATTAATGCAAAAAGAAAATAATAGCTTAAAAAGCAAAAATGGGCAACTAGAAAAAGAGACACAAAAATCCAATGAAGAAAAAAGTACTATGAAAAGTAGAATGGATCAATGGTAAAGGAGGATCAAAAGGTCATGTAAGAAATTCAGTCATTAGAAATTAGACCTGGGCAAATAGAAGCTAATGATTTCATAAGACATCAAGAAACATTAACTCAAAACCAAAGGAAGGAAAAAAAGAAGAAAATATGAGATATCTCATTAAAAAAAAAACAAAAAACAACTGACCTGGAAAATAGCTCCAGTAGAGGCAATTTAAGAATTATTGGACTATGTGAAAGTCATGACTCCCCTCCCCCCCCCAGAAAAAAAAAAGCATAGACATCATATTACAAGAAATTATCCAGGAAAACTGCCCTGACATTCTTGAACAAGAGGGTAAAATAGAGATGGAAAGAATCCACATATCATCTCCTGCAATAAATCCCCAAATCACAATTCCAAGGAATATTATAGCCAAATTCAAGAAATTCCAGGCCAGGAGGACATATTGCAAACACCCAGAAAGAAACAATTCAGATATCATGGAGGCCCAGTAAGGATTACATAGGCTCTGGAAGCTTCCACATTGAAGGACCAGAAGGTTTGGAATATAATATTCTGGAAGGTAAGGGAACTGGATTTACAATCAAGAATCACTTACCCATCAAAACTGACTATATTCTTTTAGAAGAAAGTTTGGTAATTTCAGAAAATAGATTTACAAGTATTTCTGAAGAAAAGACAAGAATTAAATAGAAAATTTTATGTCCAAATACAAAAGTCAAGAGAACCATAAAAAGGTAAATAAGAAAGAGAAAAAATGTAAGGGCTTCAATAAAGTCAAATTATTTATATTCCTATATGGAAAAAAGATATCTGTAAATCTTAAAAATTGTTATTATCATAATAGTTAATATACATATATATACATATATATACATACATAGACAGAGGGTATGGTATTAAATTCTTTAGGATGATATATAAAAAACTAGGGGAGAAAAAGAGGATTATACTAAGAGAAATGGGAAAATACAAGTAACATGGGGCAAATTATATCATATAAAGAGATACAGGGAGGATATTATTACAATGGAGGGGGGGATGAGTGTTGGTGATGGGTAATACTTAAATCTTACTCTCATTGGAATTGGCTCAGAGAGGGAAGAACAGCCTAGTTCATTGGGGGTATAGAATCCTATCTTACCCTAGAGTGAAGTAGAAGAGGAATAAGAAAGGGGGTGGTAGAGAAGGGAGTATTATAAAGGAGGGAGAGGTTGGGGAAGGGTGATTAAAAGACCCTATAGAGAAGTAGGAGAGGAATAAGAAGGGAGGTGATGGGAAGGGGAATAATATAAAGGAGAGGTAATGGAGGGAGTGATTAAAAACAAAACACCGGTCTGGAGGGAAAGGAGAAAGGTCAGGCTTAAAAGAGAAAATCAAGATGGAAGGGAATACTCAGGTGGTAATCATAACTGTGAATATAAATGGGATGAACTCATCAATAAAACGGAAGTGGATAGTAGAATGGATTAAAAATGGAATGCAGGTAGACACCCACAGGGTAAAGATAAAAAGCTGGAGCAGAATGTATTGGAGTTTGCGACAAAGAAGGCAGGAGTAGCAATCATGATCTCAGACAAAGCTAAAGCCAAAATAGATTTGATTAAAAGAATAAGGAAGGCATCTTGATAAAAAGCAGTATAAGTAATGAAGAAATATCAGTTCTCAACATATCTGCACTAAATAATATAGCATCCAGATTTTAAAAGTAGAAACTAAAGGAGCTTAAGGAGGAAATAGATAGTAAAACTATACAGTGGGGAACCTGAGCCTTCCCCTATCAGAACTAGATAAATTGAACCAAAAAATAAATAAGAAGGAAAGTGAATGAAATTTTAGTAAACTTAGAGTTAATATATATTTGGAGGAAATTGAATAGGGATAAAAAGGAATGTACTTTCTTTTTAGCAGCACATAGTACATATATAAAGATTGGCCATGTACTGGGGCATAAAAACCTAACAACCAAATATAGAAAAGCAGAAATAAGTGAAACTTTTCAGATCATAATGCAATAAAAATTATAATCAATAAGCTTTCATGGAGAGGCAAATTAAAAATTAATTAGAAACTAATCTAATTCTTCAAAACTGGTGAGTCAAAGAATAAATCACAGAAACAATCACTGGTTTCACTGAAGAGAATGACAATGAGGAGACAACATATCAAAATTTATGTGATATAGCCAAAACAGTACTTGGGAAAAGTTATATCCCTGAGTGTTTATATCAACCAAATAGAGAAAAGGCAGATCAATGAACTTAGCAAGCAACTTAAAAAACAATTTAAAAATCCGTAGTTAAAGCCTAAACCAGAAATTCCAAAATGATCTCTTGATGGTTTGCAGATACTGGTAAAGCACAAGCCTTCATTCATCTCTCTCACTATAGAATAATAATAATATTATTAACTAACATTTAGATAGTGCTTACTTTGTGCCAGGCATTGTGCTATGCACTTTACATTTATCATTTCTTTTGAAATGTGATGACTCCATCCCTTTTCTGGTGACACATTTCTCTGATGGTACCTTTATTTAACTCTTCTTTCATGATCATTTTTGGTAATATCCTTTAGCTTGTTCATGTCCACCATATATATTTTGTTCTTTGGGGTAAAGTTCAGCTTTTAACTCTTTGGACGCTGTAAGATTTTGTGATTTTCAGTTAATTAGAACAGCTGTGAACATATAGATATTTAAAAGATGGACCTTTGTTCCAGGGAAAAATTTGGAATAATTAAAGAACTCAGAATTTCTTAAATGCAATCTATCTCACTCTGTTTCTTATATCAGTTTGTATGCCCTTTCATGATCCATTTTCCTTGTCAGATATGCATATCTATGTGCATATGTACATAAATGTATATATACATATACATGTGAATATATACATACACTGTTATATCAGCTTTAGAGACTGTCCTTTCAACTATATATCATGACCCTAGACAATAGGCATTCTTCTTTCATTTAATTTTTCCTATTTGGATAGTTAAATCAAAATCTTTTGTGCTATTATGCATGTAGTTTAGGAGATACTACAATATTCTAGGGATTAATAATAATATGGAATCATATATATCCAGAGGACCTTACCATCTATAGAAAATTACTTTTTAGGACATCCTTGGTGATACTGCAAATGTTTTGATGTTTGTCTCCTGTTTTATGTTTAACATATATCTCCCCATTTTTTATAATCATTGTATTAATGAATTATATTGTATTAATGTAATCAATTAATGCAATCTATTTGTATTAATGAATTTCTTTATTTTAAATTGTTGTATAATTTTAAGATATGCACAGGAGATACCTTGTTGAAGGAGTACCTTTTTCAGAGGTGGTTGGTTGGTAGAACAGAGAATGTCAAAAGCTACTTCTGATAGTACCTGGGTTACATTGGGCAAATAGCTTTAACCTTTCTAAACATTTCCTCAACTGGAAAATAAGAAGCTGAGCTAGATTATGGACTCCCTTCTTAGTTCATAGATCCTTAATCAGGGTAATTTTTTTAAATGCATAAAATAATTTTTTTTAACCTTAAGTCCTTGAACTCTAGTTAAATACCTTTGGAAAGCAAGGTGGGGTTGGGAAAAACAGGGAGGAGGAAATATGGTTTAATTTCCTGTTATATTCATTGCTTTCCCCTAGAGCAACTGAGTAGCAGAAATGGAAAATAAACCATTTCTTTGGGAAATCAATGCTCAAAGCACTGCTACTCTGTTTAATAGACACTATTGGCCGTTGATAGCAGCATAGACTTAATTAACAAGAGAAATTCTAGATTTAATATAGAAGTAGTGAAATATAGGGATCAGATAAAGGAGATGAGAAAAAAAACCTGTGAAGAATATGAGATGATGTGATAACAGTATCTAATCAGTATCAGATTACTTATCTGATATTGGAGAGGGAGAGAAGGAGAATATTTGGATTTCAAATTGTCAGGAAATAAATGTTAAAAGTTACTTCTATAAATATTTGGGAAAAATATAATAAAATATTTCTGGGGGAATATATGAAATGATGGAAAGCCTTGAGTGTATTAACACAGAAGCAAATGAATGTCCCAAATTAGCTAACTGGTTATAACTCTAAATAGAGAATAAGCAAATTATATCATCCAATCATTGAAAGATATCAAAAGAACAGTGGATGCTATGAGATGAGGTGAAAAATAAATTATGATGTGTATTAGCAAGTCAAAATTGGTCATCAAATTGAGGATATATGAGACCATTTGGAAGATATGATGGAAAGTACAAATGAAATTTAAGAGGCACTGAGTCATAATTATGGAACATCAGAGACTTATTCAGATGACATAGAGGCAGAATTGACTGCATAGGATGATGAATTCTGAGCTGATGAAACAAGCACTATCAATTCTCAGCGGTGTTCTGAGTGATAACCAATATACAGAGAGTGTGCTGGTGGATGAATTTAGATTGACAAAAATCCTTGCTACATAGAGATTAATCTTTAAAAAGAAAGTCATATATATAAAAAAACAAATCATGGAAACTGGGAAATATTTTGCTTTTTAAATATCATCATAATAAATTTATATATATATATATATATATTTTCCCTAAAGATAGTTTTGTGGCATAATTTTTTTTCAATTATAAGAGAAATTCATTTAATGGAAGCTTTCTTCATAAAAGATTTTTAAAATTCCTTCTCTATTCCTCATGCCTTGAATACCTCTTCTTATCTCTTCTTCTTGGCTTCTTTTAATTCTCAGCCAAAGTCTTGCTAGAGGCTTTTCCTAGTCCTCTTTAACCTTTTTATTTTTTTACCTTTAGACCTTCCTCCCCTACTCACATCATAGAAGGCATCTTCCAGCCCATAGATAAGCATATATAAAGTGTGTCTTTCTTGTTTCTACTTGTCAGTTCATTCTCTGAAGGTGAACATTCACAAGTTATTCTTCAAATATTAAATCTGTGGCTGTATATGATGTTCTCTTGGTTCTACTTGTTTCACTCTTCATTATCTCACAAAGTTCTTTCCAAGTTTTTAAAAAATTAATACTTGTCATTTCTTGCTGCACAGTAGTATAACATCACAATCATATACCAAAATTTGTTTAGCCCTTCCCCAATTGATGGACATCCCTTCAATTTCTAGTCTGTTGCCACCACAGAGAGAGCTGCTATGAATATTTTGGAACATGTAGGTTCTTTTCCTTTTTCTCTTTGGGAAATAAAGTTCTCTTTACTCTTAATGCCTTCCCTATGAAACTGCCCCTAATTTATTCTATATATATATCTGGTTTTTACATAGTTATTTGCCTTTTGTTCCCCTGATTAGACTGTGAACTCCTTGAGAGTACAGACTAAGATTAAAAGCAAGTTTTTTTTAATGTTTGACCTTAAAAAAAAATCCCAGTGTTTAGAATAGTGCCTGGCACATAGTAAGTACTCAATAAAAGCTAGTAGAGTGATGGCAAAATAGTGATAGCTTTGTATAAATTTTATTTTCATTTATTTATATTTTCAGAAATAATTGAAATTAAAGACATGATCTCTTTAATTTTTGAAATTCTCTTCCAACTTGAAAAAAGTGATTTATTTACTTAAAAATCTACTTCCTTACCAAAATAATTAAGTCATTTTGTACTTTTCCTGTAATTCTTATTATAGTTCAAGTCTGTATACATTTTAGAATCAGTCATTGGTTTAAAGCAAAAGCCTTTAATTGACTTGAAAGTTTTGTTATGTGTGCTTGTCAGCAAATCATTATTATCTTCAATATTTGATCTAAAGTTCTTCCTGTGCTTTTTGTCTTAAGCCTGGTTGGAGGTGTAATTCTGAAATTTCCTCAGTGTTACAGTTGAATTATAGTAACCAATAATGAAGTTATATCCTAACACAATGTATATATCATTTAGTTATATTCTATAAAAATTTTTCTAAAGGGACAGAGGGAACAAAACCTGAACTAGATGGTGTCTATAATTCTTTCCAGCCCTAAATCTTGATATCCCTTAACCAATGAAACCACCATCCCTACATCTTAATACTGCAGGGCTCCCTTGTAATTATATATTGACTAGTGCAAATCATTTCTCTAAATATATTTCTTGTGAAGATGCCCTTTGCCAGTAGTAACTGTCAAGATGGTGATAGTTGTTTCTTAATCTTAATTCTCATCCTTGTGTTTTTGATTCATTTTGCTATCTGCGTTTATCCGGCCTGTACTAGTTTTGTAGGCAGCTAGGTGGCAAAATAGATAAAGCTCCAGATCTGGAATCAGAAAGACTCCTCTTCCTGAGTTGAAAAGCTGCCTTCAGGCACTTATTAGCTGTGTGAACCTGGACAAGCCACACAACCCTGTTTGCCTCAGTTTCCTCATTTCTCAAATGAGCTGTAGAAGGAAATGACAAACCATTTTAATGTCATTGCTAAAAAAAAAAAACAAATAGGATCATGAAGAGTTGGATATGATTAAACAGCAACAAAACTATTTTTTGTGGTTAGGCCTTTACTGAATTACAGGAAAACATAATTTTCTAGTGGATTATGAATATACTTTTTGATAGACAAGATAGGTAATGACTCACTTTTTTAGCAGCAGGTGGGAATATTTCTGAGCCTGCTATTAGTTTATTACATTGCTTTGGGCAAGTCAAATCACAAACTAAGTTAATTTCCATATATATTTTTTGTTTTTATGGGCAAAAATTCTTTATTTTTTATACATGCCAATTTTATTTCCCTATGTTTATTTTGGAGGATATTTCTCAATTACATGTAAAAATTCTTTAATATTCATTTTCTGAAATTTTTGAGTTCCAAATTCTCTCCCTCCCTCCCACTTCTTGCCAATCTGTTGAGAAAGTCAATATGATATTGATTACACATGTGAAGTCACACAAAACTTATTTCTGTATTAGCCATGTTGCAAAAGAAAACACATACCCCAAACCCAAGAACAATAGAATTTTTAAAGATTCAATTTGCATTCACAGTTCATCTATTCTCTCTGGAGTTGGAAAGTATTTTTCATCATGAGTCTTTTGCAATTGTCTTAGATTATTGTCTCTATCAGAGTAGTTATCAGAGAGTTGGTCATCATTACAATGTTGCTATTACCATGTATAATGTTCTCCTGGTTCAGTTTACTTCACTTTGTATCAATTCATATAAAACTTTCTAGGTTTTTTTCAAAACCATCCTGCTTGTTATTTCTCATGGTACAATAGTTTCCCATCATAATCATCAACAACGTGTTTAGCCATCCTTTACATTATAACTCTTTAGCAGAAAGATACCCACAAGATGAAGTTTTTACCAAAGCCATTTATTAATAACACTAACTAGCTGTTAACCATTCCTAATATAATATCAGCTTACACTGGCTTACAATCACTACCCAAAGATGGGGTGCCTTACATTTTATCCCTCTCTCCCATCCCATTCTTGGGTATTCTGAAGGAGGTTGGAGAGTGTGTAGTTTCTGCTCTTGACTCAAGCCTCCTTCGCTTATGGTCCCTCAGTTCTAGATATCCTTAATACCTCAGTTCTACTAATAATTAAATTAGCTTTTTTTGTTTTGTTCAACCTTTTTTAAAATCTTGTCCTATTCTTCATGACCCCACTTGGGGTTTTTATAGCAGAAATACTAGAGTGGTTTGCCATTTCCTCCTCCATCCTATTTGACAGATGAGGAAACTGAGGCAAATAGAATTAAGTTACTTGACCAGGGTCACACAAAGTGTTTGAAGCCAGATTGGAATTCAGGAAGATGAATTTTCCTGACTCCTAGTGAGGTATTTTCTTCACTGCACCACAAATATACAATTATCTTGGAACCTAGGGGCATAATCCCTACAACACCATTTTGCTAAGATTGTTGGGAGGTGGAGTATGAGAAACAATTAAAATCACAGTTAACTCAGTTGCTATATATGGATCATTTTAGCACAATGCCTGCCATATAATAGATGTTATATAAATGTTAGCTATTATTATCATTATTATGCTCCCTTGCTGTGTAGGTGGGAGCAGCCTGTTTTCCTTTGGTTATATAGCCAGGACAGGCTACATCTTTAAAACTATCAGAATAAGTCAGTCTCTTTTTTCTATCTATGGGGTAAAGGTCTATTCACTGGAAATATGGGCATCATGCACTAAGCTGGGTGTGGAAGGGAGATCTACTTTCCTCTTCCTGCTTTGAGGCTCTGTGACTTCAAAGGTTGGGTTTGTGATCTCTTTAGTTTATCTTTTTTTCAGTTCTAGGCTCAAGGAATTAGGTCTCTAGACCTGTGAGCTTGTGCCACCGAGACCTCAGAGCCAGGGTCACAGGCCATAAAGTGTCAGCCCAGCAACAAAGGACTTCCAGTCTTTCTGTCTGCAGGCCCAGAGATCTATTCCCTATTCCATCTAACACAGTGTGCCTTCTCCCAGAAACAGTTGTCTGTTGTCTCCTACTGGGGAACCTCCATCTACCACACACAAAGCCAGAATCATGAAGACTAGGTTTTTCAGTTTTTTTGAAAGATACTCTCATGTTTTATACAGAATTTGCCAGCTCATGCTTTAGCGATTAGAGAGATGGGCTCTGAAACTGGAACACATGGCTTTATATCATCATATCTGGGCAAGTCACTTAAATTTCTAGTGTCCTAAACAATAACTTAAATGTCTATATTTTGGAGAAGATGGGAACATCTTTAACCAGGACCTTCTTATGTCAATAAAATCATAGTCCAAGTTTAAAAAATAAAAAGGAAAAGAATGATACTTAGCTACAAAGGCTATTAAAATATTTTAATTCAATATAAGACAGAGATTGGAGCATATAATGTCTAAATTTCTTGTCAGTTATGAAGTTCTGTGATTCTACTTTATGATTATAGAAGCACTGTGAAATTCTAGAACAAATTCCGAAACATATAGACTGATATATGTAATAAAGAGGGTCCAATGAAAGAGATCCAATTGTTTTCATGGTGGATAACATGAAAATTTTATGGAGAAGCAGTTGAAGGAGATTGGAATATTCTTTCTGGCATAGAAGTGTTTGGTAAAATGTACAAGAGAGTATTTCTGTAAACTGAGAAGGTGATTGGTATGTATCTTACTCCTAGCATGTTGCTGGTGCTCTGAATAGAAATAAAGATGTCTGTCAATTGGAAAAGAAACAAATGAAATGAAAAGATTTCATATTTTAATACCTGTGAAGATAGCATAATTTCACTTAACCCAAACTATTGCATTATTTCATGCCTAAATACCCAGTATGTAAAGCACAATGGGAAGAGAAGATAAGATTTCCCCATTAACTCCTACAACAATCTCTTGGTGTCTTGAAATAGATTATTTCAAACTCTTTTGTTTGTCACTCCCCTGGTAATTTATATCCAACATTGGAATGAAATGAGCCAATCATCAGCCATTCATTAATTAACAAAAGAATCTTACTTAATCATAACATGGAAAGAAAGCTCAGCAAAGATATTTCATTCAGTTCTAATAAACATGAGCCTCCAGACCTCTACATGGAAACATCTCTGTTCTGACGGCAGAGTGTGGTGATGTTGAAAGGAAAATTTTTTTGTTTGCGTTTTCCCCTAAGGAGGCAAAATTCAAGACAAAGAGAATAAAAAAATTTATTAAAATATGTCAACATAACATTTTGATCAACGGAGTTCAGCAATGGCTTCAAGATGGAGCCAACTTTTATTGAAAACTTTTGTAATGAGATAAACAGTTCCATAAGTCCATATCAGTAAAAAAAGGAATGGGCCATTGCTTCTCAGTTCCTCCTCCATTTCCTATATATGATGTTTATCAGGTACAAAGAGATAGAAGGCGATTTGACATATATATAGCTTCAGACTGAGTGATGCCTCCCGCAGCACTGATTGACAGGCAAGTCAGAGAACAATGGGTCACTGAGTCTGCATAGCTTAGTGATTTGTTGGGCTTGGTACCATTGAGTATAAAGGGCCCTAGACTTAAGGCGGGTGGGCATTTTTGTGTATGTCTTTAGATGAAAAGGAAGCCTCATCAGCATTGCCTGAAATCATCATGGAACTGACACCAGCTATCAGGCTTGAGCCCAAGCTCTCTTGTGCATTTTAAATCTTAGCTTTCTTGGCTTTTAGGAAAAGAATTAGCCTAACCCTATATGGCAGCAGAAGGAGGAAAACATTGGTCTATCACAGCTCTCTAATCCTATTACAAACATCTATGAAGGAAAAAATTCAAGATGCTTGTATGCACCTTAATCAACATCTAGGTACATATTTTAGAAGCCAAATAGAATGTACCAGAAGGGGTGCAATATTTGGGTTTCATCAATCATTGAGAAGACTAAGTATTAAATGCATCAAACGAATTGTTTTCTTTTTATACATCATGTATATGACTTTAAGAACTCACATATATTTATCAATGACTTTACCACCTGAGATGATGAATTCATCATATTTCACAGTCTAAACAAATTGGACTGGGTTGGCCTTTGCAAGGGAATTCTCTTAGGAACACACCTGTTTCAGGTTCTAAAGAGACAGCTGTTGGTGATTCATTTAGGGTTTTTCCCCCCCTTCAGATTCATTCAGTCCTTGAGCATTCCATTAAGTGGTATGTATTCTTAGAAATACTTTCTTTTGGAAGAAATGTCAAAGTAAGTCTTACCAGGCCACCAGTGAGTTTAGGGCACTTTTTGCAATCTGTGAGTCAAATACAAACTGTGGTACAATATTTCCTTTATAACTGTTTTCTTGGCTTAATTCCATGGGGCTATGGTGTTCTTTAGCCTGTGCCTTAGACCACTCACTCAGTCGGCACACCCTTTTCATAAGGTAGATAGATACATTTTGTAATTATTTCATTACCAGATGGAGTGCTAAAATGGGAATAAAGTTGCTAAGTAAGAGTCCTAAAATATCAAATGGCTTTTTAGGGAATGCAAGTAAAAAAATTTGTGGCCACTATTCTTGCTTTTATTCACCTTCATCTTAAATTTAATAGATGGTGTTTAATCTCCATAATGTCCTAACTGTTGCCTCCTCATGGCAGGGAAGTGACTCAGAGTCTATGTGAGCCAACCAAAAGCTCTCACAGGTTCTGGAAAGGCTCTCCAGGTATGGTCTTGGCAACAGACTCTGTTTTCCAAGGACCAGTCAATAGAGTCCAGAGAATTTAGGTTGTTTTTTTTTTTAATGAAACAAAAATATAAAATGGCCCTTAGTTCAGTTTGATCACCTTTTACTTCTTCAGTAACAATGACAGGATGGTACAAATGGGGAATGTGGGTGATAAGAAGCACCTAATTTTTAGACTATTTATACACTTTAATTTGACTTATACCCTAATCACTGGTAACAAACTCAAACAGAAATGGAGGTGACTATAAGGATCTCTATGGAGTGTATATTGACTTGTTTTTAAACAAAATGTCATCTGTGTTTTATTTTTATTTATTTTGTTAAATGTTTCTCAGTTACACATACCCAAAAAACCCCTTACCTTCTGTTTTAGAATTAATACTAAGTATTGATTCCAAGACTAGTAATGGCTAAGAAATTGGGGTTAAGTGACTTGCCCAGGATCATACAGCTAATCTGAAGCCAGATTTGAACTTAATTCCTGATTCTAGGCCTGGCTCCATCTCCAGTAAGTTACCTAGATGACCCTTCCCAATTACATTTGAAACTGATTCAGGTCACACTCAGGTGTATTGAGGACCACTTTTGTCTCATGAGCCATATGTTTTATACCACTGAGCTAACTATCACAGAAGATGAATCATCTCAATCTTTACATTTTTGCTATGAATGAAACCAGAAGAAGGAAGTTGTAATTACTCAGAAAGATGGGATATATGGGTATTACTTAGAGACTCGAAAGGAATTGCATTTTTTGTCCAAAGGCCAAAAGAAATGTTATTTATTGTGCATCAGGGTGTCTTGTATGACAATATTAATTATAAATATTTATAAAATGAACACATCTGTAACTTATGTACCACTTACAAATCTTTTTCCCCCATTTGAAATAGTTTATTTAGTCAATTTAAAACATTATTCCTTGGTTACAATAATCACAATATTTCCTTCCCTCCCCTCCGCCCATCCTTCCCGCAGCTGACATGCAATTCCATTGGGTATTACTTGTGTCCTTGATCAGAACCTATTTAAATATTGTTGATGTTTGCATTAGGATGTTCATTTAGAGTCTACCTCCCCAGCCATATCCCTTTGACCCATGTATTCAAGCAGTTGTTTTTCTTCTGTTTATACTCCCACAGTTTTTCCTCTGAATGTGGATAGTGGTTTTTTTCATAGATTCCTCCAAGTTGTTCAGAATCGCTGCATTGCCACTAATGGAGAAGTCCATTACATTTGATTATACCACAGTGTATCAATTTCTGTGTACAATGTTTTCCTGGTTCTGCTCCTCTCACTCTGCATCACTTCCTGGAAGTTGTTCCAGTTACCATGGAATTCCTCCAGTTTGTTATTCCTTTGAGCACAATAGTTTTCCATCACCAACATATACCACAATTTGTTCAGCCATTCTCCAATTGAAGGGCATTCCCTCATTTTCCAATTTTTTTGCCACCACAAAGAGAGCAGCTATGAACATTCTTGTACAAGTCTTTTCCCTTATTATTTCTTTGGGGTTCAAACCCAGCAGTGCTATGGCTAGATCAAAGGGCAGACAGTCTTTTAGCACCCTTTGGGCATAGTTCCAAATTGCTCTCCAGAATGGTTGGATCAATTCACAACTCTACCAGCAATGCATTAATATCCCCACTTTGCCACATCCCCTCCAGCATTCATTACTTTCCATTGCTGTCATATTAACCAATCTGTTAGGTGTGAGGTGATACCTCAGAGTTGTTTTGATTTCTTTAACTGAAAATTGCCTGTTCATGTCCCTTGCCCATTTATCAATTTGAGAATGGCTTGATTTTTTGTACAATTGGTTTATCTCTTTATACATTTGAGTAATTAGACCTTTGTCAGAGGTTTTTATAATGAAGATTGTTTACCTATTGGTTGCTTCCCTTTTAATTTTGGATGCTAGTTTTGTTTGTATAAAACCTTTTTAATTTGATGCAATCAAAATTATTGATTTTACATTTTGTGATTTTTTTTAATAGCTCTTGCTTGGTTTTAAAGTCTTTCCTTTCCCAAAGATCCGTCAAGTATACTATTCTGTGTTCGCCTAATTTGCTTATAGTTTCCTTCTTTATATTCAGGCCATTCACCCAATCTGAGTTTATTTGGTGTAAGGTGTAAGATGTTGATCCAAACCTAATCTCTCCCATACTGTCTTCCAATTTTCCCAGCACTTTTTTTTTTTTATCAAATAGTGGGTTTTGGTCACCAAAACTGGGATCTTTGGGCTTGTCAAAAACTGTCTTGCTGAAGTCATTTACTCCAAGTCTATTCCACTGATCCTCCTTTCTGTCTCTTAGCCAGTACCAAATTGCTTTGATGACCACTGCTTTAGAGTATAGTTTGAGATCTGGGACTGCAAGTCCTCCTTCCTTTGAATTTTTTTTTTCATTATATCCCTGGATATCCTTGATCTTTTATTCTTCCAAATGAACTTTTGTTCTGGTTTTTTTCTAATTCAGTAAAAAAGTTTTTTGGTAGTTCAATGGGTATGGGACTAAATAAGTAGATTAATTTGGGCAGGATTATCATTTTTATTATGTTAGCTCATCCTACCTATGAGCAATCAATGTTTTTCCAATTGTTTAGATCTAGTTTTAATTATGTGGAGAGTATTTTGTAGTTGTGTTCATATAGTTTCTGTGTTTGTCTCGGCAGATAGATTCCTAAGTATTTTATAGTTTAGGGTGATTTTAAATGGAATTTCTCTTTCTAATTCTTGCTGTTGAAATGGGTTGGAGATATATAGAAATGCTGATGACTTATTTGGGTTTATTTTGTATCCTGCAACTTTGCTAAAGTTGTTGATTATTTCCACTAGCTTTTTAGTTGATTCTCTAGGATTCTTTAAGTAGACCATCATATCATCTGCAAAGAGTGATAGCTTGGTCTCTTTATTGCCAATTTTAATGCCTTCAATTTCTTTTTCTTCTCTAATTGCTACTGCTAGTGTTTCTAGTACAATGTTAAATAATAGGGGTGATAATGGACATCCTTGTTTCACTCCTGATCTTATTGGGAATGCATCTAGTTTATCCCCATTTCAGATGATGTTGGCTAATGGTTTTAAATATATATACTTTATTATTTTTAGGAAAGGCCTTCTATTCCTATGCTTTCTAGTATTTTTCAATAGGAATGGGTGTTATATTTTATCAAAGGCCTTTTCTGCATCTATTGAGATAATCATTTGATTTTTGTTGGTTTGCTTGTTAATATGGTCAATCATGTGGATGGTTTTCCTAATATTATACCATCCTTGCATTCCTGGTATGAATCCTACCTGGTCATAGTGAATAACCCTTTTGATGACTTGCTGGAGTCTTTTTGCTAGTATCCTATTTAAGATTTTTGCATCTATATTCATTAAAGAGATTGGTCTATAGTTTCCTTTCTCTGTTTTTGACCTGCCTGGCTTTGGGATCAGTACCATGTTTGTGCTGTAAAATGAATTTGGAAGAACTCCTTCTTGGCTTATTCTGTCAAATAGTTTGTATAATATTGGGATTAGTTGTTCTTTGAATGTTTGATAGAATTCATTTGTGAATCCATCTGGACCTGGGGATTTTTTCTTAGGGAGTTCTTTGATGGCTTGCTTGTTCCATTTCTTTTTCTGATATGGGGTTGTTTAGGTAACCTATTTCTTCCTCTGTTACTCTAGATTTTTGTAAGTAGTCATTCATATCACCACTTACAAATTTTGATAGAAGCTTGATACTTTTGTATCACTATAAAAATGTTGTTACATATATTTTCTGCATATGTACATAATATTTTCTTTGATAAGGAGAATTGTATTGGGAGGTGCAAGATATACGAATACCAGATAATATCTTAAAAGTAAAATGGATTTATCCTATAAGACAAGAAAAGACTTGTTACTGATATGAGAGTTATTCCTTAATCAGCTATCTGTGTACTATCTAGCCCCTGACTTGTTAGGGCAGGAATTAAAATTAGTTTTGGAAAAAATTAAAAGGAGATGAAGGAATAAAAGTGAGAAAAAGATATTGCATACAACTGAGGAATCTCATACCTAAATAGTTATTAATGAGAAACTAGATAGAGATATCACAAGTAGCATTAATACTAATTGTAATTTCATACGTGTAATGCTAGCCTGGCCAATTAGAAAGAAACTCATCCTCAGAACATACAAAGCATTCTTTGACTGTTGCCAGCCCACGTGTAAGAGGATGAGGACTCTGCTTCTATAAAGGCATGATAACATGTAATGGAAGTATATTGCTCTCTTTTTCAGAAAGTGTGTTGGTATTCTGATTATTTCTGGTACCCTTACTGACATGAAGAAGAGGAACCTTTTGACTAGTCATTAAGTCAGAACTGAGAATGCTTACAAAAGTCACTAATTGGATAATTTTTCCTTCTATAGTGGGCTTCATATGTTCAGGAAAGTAAGCCATCAGAGACCTAGAATGTAGGCCAGAGTCCAATACCAGATAGTGGAGCCCAATAAAAATCCATGTACCCAGTGATCTGCTTGACTACCTATCTTAGAAGCAAAAAGAAAGGCAGCCAAAAAGAGTGATGGCAACTCTTGCATTGCCTATATCATATTTAAAGGTGAACTTGGTAAGGTGAATGTTAGGTAGAGTGGTACTTCGGTACTTGTCATTAGTCAGTCAATTTGTTCCAGAGGGCAGGCCAAGTCACAAATTGGAGCAGTAGGAGTAAATAGAGCTTGGAGTCTGAAGTCTGAAGTCAAGATGGCATGATTTCAAATATAGCTTCAGATACTGACTGTGTAGCCCTAGGTAAGTCACTCAAACGTATATGCCTCCCAGAATATTTGTGAAGATCAAATGAAATTATATTTGAGAAGTGCTTGAAAGTTGTTCTTGTTCATTAGTGCCACATGTTCAACCTTCCATGACCCCATGTACCACAGCATGCAGGGTTCTTTTCTCCTCCATTATCTCATGAACTCTGTCCAAGCTAATGTTTGTTTCTTCCATTACACTATGCATCACATTCTCTGCTATCCTCTTCTTCTTTTTTTTTTGTTGCCTTCATTCTTTCCCAGCATCAAATTCTTTTCCAATGAATCCTACTTTCTCATTATGTTACCAAATTATTTAAACTTTAGCTTTAGTATTTGACCTTCAAGTGAATAGTTTGAATTAATTTCTTTGAAGTATTGGCTGATTTGAACCCCTTGCTGTCCAAGATTCTCTCAAAAATCTTCTCCAGCAGCATTATTTGAAAGCTTTGATTCTGCAGGACTCGGCTTTCCCTGTAGTCCAACTCTCAGAACCACACATTACTTCTGCAAAAATCATAGTTTTGAGTATATGGACCTTTGTTAGTAAGGTGGTGTCTCTGCCTTTTTTTCCAGATTTGCCATAGCTTTCCTTCTAAGGAGTCTTTTAACTTCTTAGTTGTAGTCATTGACAACTTTTTTTTTTTATGTTAAGCTTAAAGCCACTTTTTGCACTCTCCTCTTTCACCTTCCCTAAGAGCCTTTTTAATTCTTCACCTTCTGCCATCAGAGTGGTATCGTCTACATATCTGACTGAGATTATTGATATTTCTCTGTGCAACCTAAATTTTGGCTTTTGATTTGTTTAGCCTTGGCACTATATAAATGATTATTTCTTTACCCTCCCCCAATTCCACCCCTCACTTGCCCTCAATATCAGAGCTATTCTAGAACTTAAGCAGAGGTTACATTCATTTTGTTTTGGTGCTCTTAACTCTGAGGAGGAATGCATCTGAAAAAAAAAACACAACAATCCTTAAAGTGTTATAAATGATAATTCAAGAAACATAATTTAATGAGTGTAGAATTCTTTACTGTTTTAGAATGAGTAGATGAATTTAGTCCTCAATTCCCCCATTGCCTTGTTACATGACCTCAGACAACTTGCTCACATTTAGATCATTTCTCCATTATGAAAACAAAGATAATTTTGCCTATCACCCAGAAGTGATATGAGAATGAAAAAGAAAATAACTTTAAAATAGTCTGAGTTCCCATAGAGGAAAGGCATTGTAGAAATGCAGCATAGACATTTTTAGTTGAAACTTCTCATTATGAAAGTATACATTGGACCATGAAACTTCTGATTTTTGCAATTAGATGGTTTTTACCCTTAAAGGCGGGGGGGGGGGGGGATAGAGAGACACCTATCAATGTCAAAGAGAAGTGGAACATCATCATCCAGCTCCTTCTGGAGAACTCCAGTAAGGATATCTGGATTGTTGTGATTGGCAGGGGTGTATTCCTGGAGAGTCAGCACTAAAGATAGGATTTGAACTCAGATATCCCTCATGTATCTTAAAAAAACACTAAACCAGTGATTGATAGACATGCAGTGCATATCAATAGTTGGTCTGAAATTTATAATCTGAGAGAGTTATCTGGAGTCACTGAGAAATAAACGGATTTCCCTTGGGTGATATAGTCAGTATATGGCAGAGACTTTGATTCTAGATCTTCCTAACTCACAGGTCAATTCTTAATTGAATACCCCAAACTATGTCTCATATCCTTCTTTCTAATTCTGATGTATCATGTTTGCTCTCAACTTATTATTTTAATTCCATTCCATAAGTATTAACTTGTTGCTGTTGAGTTGTTTCAGTCAGTTGAGTCCAACTCTTTGTAACCCTATTTTAGGGTTTTCTTAGCAAAATACTGGAGTGGTTTGCCACTTAGCTGCTCATTTGCAGTGACCCCAGTCCAGCCTAGGGCCTGAGGCCTCTTTCCCTATCTAGGGCTTTCATCAGTTCTTCACTAGAATATACCCAGGTAGGAATGAAGACCAGTCCCCCTTGTTTTGGCTGCTTAACTCATTTTGAATGCTTCCCAGTTCCCCCTTGATTGCTAATCAAAAAGGCTTCTCTTCATCACATGGTTAATGAACTGGAACCAGTCACTGAATGTGTGCACATGCTCCACTGTTCACATGGGGACTGTATCAGACAAACACACTGCATATTCATAAGGAGTGGACTCATTGGACAGTGCCCTCTTATATTTTCCTTCATTAACTAAAATAATAACTTTTTCTTGACTAGCAAGGTTGCATATTTGATAAAGCAAATAGGCATGGAGTCAGGAAAACCAAGTTCAAATCTGGCCTCATATATTTACTAGCTTTATAACTCTGGGTAAATTACTTAACCTCTATCTGCCTCAGTTTTCTTAATGGTAAAATGGGGATAATAATAGCACCTACCTCCAAGAGTTGTTGTGATGATCAAATGAGATAATATTTGTGCACTTAGCACAGTGCCTGGAAACATAGGAGACCCTTCCTTCCTTCCTTCCTTCCTTCCTTCCTTCCTTCCTTCCTTCCTTCCTTCCTTCCTTCCTTCCTTCCTTCCTTCCTTCCTTCCTTCCTTCCTTCCTTCCTTCCTTCCTTCCTTCCTTCCTTCCTTCCTTCCTTCCTTCCTTCCTTCCTTCCTTCCTTCCTTCCTTCCTTCCTTCCTCCCTTCCTCCCTTCCTCCCTCCCTTCCTCCCTCCCTCCCTTCCTCCCTTCCTTCCTTCCTTCCTTCCTTCCTTCCTTCCTTCCTTCCTTCCTTCCTTCCTTCCTTCCTTCCTTCCTTCCTTCCTTCCTTCCTTCCTTCCTCCCTTCCTTCCTTCTTCTTTCTGTTATATTAAATGGCCTTTTAGATTTTTGCTAGACTCTTTGTGGAAGAAATAAATATCTTAACACTTTTTACTACCATCTTAATGTGAAGTCCCACTAATTAATTTTATCTATTACAAGAAGTGACACTGTTATAGAAATAACATTCTGGGTCTGTGATAGCAAACCTATGGCATAGTTGCCAAAAAGAGCCCTCTCTGTGGACATGCCCGCAGTCTCCCACCAGAATTCATTACTAGAAAGTCAGAGGGACTGGGGGGGAGGGGTTTGGGAACTGTTCCCCTCTCCCTCTCCATATGCCTGAGGGTATTCCTCACTTCACCCACCTCTCTGCTCAGCAGTCCAATGGAAGAGCTTCTTCCTTATTCTGGAGTAAGGGGGTGGTCTCTAGGGAGGTGGGGTGTAGCACTTGATCTCTAAAAGAATCACCATCACTGTTCTAGAGTAATTTGCTGATTGTTTTAAGAAATATTCTGGAGTCATTTGTGTTACCTTCATGGCATTATATCATGGGAGGGCTTTACTTTATATCAGAAATAATATATTCCTTGTACTTTTAGATCCAGGATGTTAATCCAAGAGCCCCCAAATCCCTATTCTAATTCAGCCCAATTAAGTCATTCCTTTAGCAGTAGTTTGGTAGTGCATAGATGTGAATAAAATGGGAAGACTGCATTTTGCTACTTATATATACATGATAGGGTATAGGTATAGCTTAGTTGCTATTTCTGAAATAGTCTTCCAAGACTAGATAATCTACAAAGGCCAGGATCTTGTTTGAAACACTGATATAGACTGGACAAGATAGCATATCACTTAATAGTTAGAGCCCAAGTTCAAGTAGATGTCAGGAACAATGAGAACCTCTGTGTTTACATAGTATCATTCTTTTTCTTTCCCTCCCCATTTTGGTGGAGTTATCTAACATCTCCTATATTGCATTGTAAACTCTTAGAGTACAAAGTTTTTTTTAACTTTTTTTTAAATTTGGTATTCTATACAGCATCTAGAATATTGGTAGAGATTTAATAATTAATTAATTCAAGCAATATTAAAAACAACAGCAATAATAAATACCAGACCTATCATTTAATTTTTGTTTGGAGCTCCTGGTGAGTCAACCCCCCTACCAATGTTGATTTGCAATTATTATTCCCCTTATAGTCTTTAGAGAATTGTTGGCAAAACTCAGAAATTAAGGGATTTGCCCAGGATGACTGGCTATCTAGCTACTATCCCCTGCTGAATATTTACTTTAACTAAGATGGAGCTAAAGCTAGCCTTAAATGACTAGAGCAGATTGTTAAATTTTTTTATGTGAGCTTTTACAACTCAGAAATCAGCAAATGTTCCAAATCAGGGTTGGGTTTATGGTTTGGTTGATTGTCTAGAAAGTGACACAGAAAATGCAGATTAAACATAAAAGTATAACAGGCACATTTTTTTCCTCCTGAGGTGCTGGTTGTTATATCTTTGCTAGAATAGCATTGACTTTACCCTTATCAAGTAGCTCAGTGGTTCCCAACCTTTTTTTAAAAAATTTTATAATATTTTATTTGATCATTTCCAAGCATTATTCATTAAAGACAAAGATCATTTTCTTTTCCTCCTCCCCCCACCCCCCGTCCCCCTTGCTGACGCGTGATTCCACTGGGTATCATATGAGTTCTTGATTCGAACCCATTGCCATGTTGTTAATATTTGCATTAGAGTGTTCATTTAGAGTCTCTCCTCTGTCATGTCCCCTCAACCGCTGTAGTCAGGCAGTTGCTTTTCCTCGGTGTTTCTACTCCCACAGTTTATCCTCTGCTTATGAATAGTGTTTTTTCTCCTAGATCCCTGCAGATTGTTCAGGGACATTACACCACCACTAATGGAGAAGCCCATTACGTTCGATTATGCCACAGTGTATTGGTCTCTGTGTACAATGTTCTCCTGGTTCTGCTCCTCTCGCTCTGCATCACTTCCTGGAGGTCGTTCCAGTCTCCATGGAATTCCTCCACTTTATTATTCCTTTTTGCACAATAGTATTCCATCACCAACATATACCACAATTTGTTTAGCCATTCCCCAATTGATGGGCATCCCCTCGTTTTCCAATTTTTGGCCACCACAAAGAGCGAAGCTATGAATATTCTTGTACAAGTCTTTTTCTCCATTATCTCTTTGGGGTACAGACCCAGCAGTGCTATGGCTGGATCAAAGGGTAGACATTCTTTTGTCGCCCTTTGGGCATAGTTCCAAATTGCCCTCCAGAATGGTTGGATCAGTTCACAACTCCACCAGCAATGAATTAATGTCCCTACTTTACCACATCCCCTCCAGCATTCATTACTTTCCATAGCTGTCATGTTAGCCAATCTGCTAGGTGTCAGATGATACCTCAGAGTTGTTTTGATTTGCATCTCTCTGATTATAAGAGATTTAGAACACTTCTTCATGTGCTTATTAATAGTTTTGATTTCTTTATCTGAGAACTACCTATTCATGTCCCTTGCCCATTTATCAATTGGAGAATGGCTTGATTTTTTGTACAGTTGATTTAGCTCTTTATAAATTTGAGTAATTAAACCTTTGTCAGAGGTTTCTATGAAGATTTTTTCCCAATTTGTTGTTTCCCTTCTGATTTTAGTTACATTGGTTTTTGTTTGTACAAAAGCTTTTTAATTTGATGTAGTCAAAGTTATTTATTTTACATTTTGTGATTCTTTCTATGTCTTGCTTGGTTTTAAAGTCTTTCCCCTCCCAAAGGTCTGACATGTATACTATTCTGTGTTTACCCAATTTACTTATGGTTTCCTTCTTTATGTTTAAGTCATTCACCCATTTTGAATTTATCTTGGTGTAGGTTGTGAGGTATTGATCTATTCCTAATCTCTCCCACACTGTCTTCCAATTTTCCCAGCAGTTTTTATCGAATAGTGGATTTTTGTCCAAAAAGCTGGAATCTTTGGGTTTGTCATATACTGTCTTGCTGAGGTCGCTTGCCCCCAGTTTATTCCACTGATCCTCCTTTCTGTCTCTTATCCAGTACCAAATTGTTTTGATGACTGCTGCTTTGTAATATAGTTTAAGGTCTGGGACTGCAAGGCCCCCATCATTTGTGTTTTTTTTTTCATTATTTCCCTGGATATCCTTGATCTTTTGTTATTCCAAATGAACTTTGTTATGGTTTTTTCTAAGTCAGTAAAGAAATATTTTGGGAGTTCCATGGGTGTGGCACTAAATAGATCAATAAGTTTGGGTAGGATGGTCATTTTTATTATATTGGCTCATCCTATCCATTAGCAGTTAATGTTTTTCCAGTTGCTCAAGTCTAGTTTTAGTTGTGTGGAGAGTGTTTTGTAGTTGTGTTCATATAGTTCCTGCGTTTGTCTCGGGAGATAGATTCCTAGGTATTTTATTTTGTCTAAGGTGATTTTGAATGGGATTTCTCTTTCTAGTTTTTGCTGCTGAGCTGTGTTGGAGATATATAGAAATGCTGATGACTTATGTGGGTTTATTTTGTATCCTGCAACTTTGCTAAAGTTGTTGATTATTTCAATTAGCTTTTTGGTTGAATCTCTTGGATTCTTTAAGTAGACCATCATGTCATCTGCAAAGAGTGATAACTTGGTCTCCTCCTTGCCTATTTTGATGCCTTCAATTTCTTTTTCTTCTCTAATTGCTACTGCGAGTGTTTCTAATACAATGTCAAATAATAGAGGTGATAATGGGCATCCTTGTTTCACTCCTGATCTTATTGGGAATGCATCTAGTTTATCCCCATTGCAGATGATATTAGCTGATGGTTTTAGATATATACTGTTTATTATTTTTAGGAATGACCCTTCTATTCCTATGCTTTCTAGTGTTTTTAATAGGAATGGGTGTTGTATTTTATCAAATGCTTTTTCTGCGTCTATTGAGATAATCATGTGGTTCTTGTTGGTTTGCTTGTTAATGTGGTCAATTATGTGGATGGTTTTCCTAATATTGAACCAGCCCTGCTTCCCTGGTATAAATCCTACTTGATCATGGTGGATGACCCTTCTGATCACTTGCTGGAATCTTTTTGCTAGTATCCTATTTAAGATTTTTGCATCTATATTCATTAGGGAGATTGGTCTATAGTTTTCTTTCTCTGTTTTTGCCCTGCCTGGTTTTGGAATCAGTACCATGTTTGTGTCACAAAAGGAGTTTGGTAGAACGCCCTCTTTGCTTATTATGTCAAATAGTTTGTATAGTATTGGGATTAACTGTTCTCTGAATGTTTGATAGAATTTACTGGTGAATCCATCAGGCCCTGGGGATTTTTTCTTAGGAAGTTCTTTGATGGCTTGTTGGATTTTATTTTCTGATATGGGATTATTTAAGAATTCTATTTCTTCTTCTGTTAGTCTAGGCAGTTTGTATTTTTGTATAAATTCATCCGTATCACTTAAATTGATGTATTTATTGCCATATAATTGGGCAAAGTAATTTTTAATGATTGCCTTAATTTCCTCTTCATTGGAGATGATGTCCCCCTTTTCATCTTCGATGCTGTTAATTTGCTTTTCTTCCTTCCTTTTCTTAATTAGATTGACCAGTACTTTGTCTATTTTGTTTGTTTTTTCAAAGTACCAGCTTCTTGTCTTATTTATTAAATCAATAGTTCTATCACTTTTGATTTTATTAATTTCTCCCTTAATATTTAGGATTTCTAGTTTGGTTTTCTGCTGGGGTTTTTTAATTTGATCGCTTTCAAGTTTTTTAATTTGCATTTCCAATTGATTGATCTCTGCTCTTCCCTAGTTTGTTAATATATGCACTCAGGGATATGAATTTACCTCTGATTACTGCTTTGGCTGCATCTCAAAAGGTTTGAAAAGATGTCTCGCTATTGTCATTTTCTTCGATGAAATTATTAATTGTTTCTATGATTTCTTTTCTAACTAAACGATTTTGGAGTATCATATTGTTTAATTTCCAATTAGTTTTTGATTTGGTTTTCCATGTACCATTACTGATCATTATTTTTATTGCCTTGTGATCTGAAAAGGCTGCATTTATTATTTCAGTTTTTCTGCATTTGTGTGCCATGTTTCTGTGACCTAATGTATGGTCAATCTTTGTGAATGTGCCATGTAGTGCTGAGAAGAAGGTGTATTCCTTTTTATCCCTATTTATTTTTCTCCATATGTCTATTAATTCTAATTTTTCTAAGATTTCATTCACTTCTTTTACCTCTTTCTTATTTATTTTTTGATTTGATTTATCTAAATTTGATAATGGTTGGTTAATTCTCCCACTAATATGGTTTTACTGTCTATTTCTTTCTTCAATTCTCCTAGTTTCCCCATTAGAAATTTGGGTGCTATATTATTTGGTGCATACATGTTGATTAGTGATATTTCCTCATTATCTAAAGTCCCTTTTAACAAAATATAATTACCTTCCCTATCCCTTTTGATCAGGTCTATTTTTGCTTTGGCTTTATCAGATATCATGATTACCACTCCTGCCTTCTTTCTGTCAGTTGAGGCCCAGAAGGTCTTACTCCATTCTTTAATTCTGACCTTGTGGGTATCTACCCGCCCTCATGTGTGTTTCTTGTAGACAACAAATGGTAGGGTTTTGGATTCTAATCCATTCTGCTATTCGTCTACATTTTATGGGTGAGTTCATCCCATTCACGTTCAAAGTTGTGACTGTCACTTGTGGACTCCCTGGCATTTTGATATCCTTCCCTAATTCCAACCTTTCTTCTTCAGCTCTACCATTTAGTCCAGTGATTTACTTTAAATCATTCCCCCTAGTCCCCTCCCTTGATATGTTTCCCTTTCTAGTCCCTCCCTTTTTATTCCCTCCCCCTTCCCACTCTTCTTCCCTCCCTTTTTTTGTGTTCCCTCCCCCCTACCCACCTTGGTTTTCCCTTCTCCCTTCCCTTGTTGGGTAAGATAGAATTCAAGATCCCGATGGATCTGGATGTTCTTCCTTCTCAGAGTTGATTTCCCTGAGAGTAAGGTTTAAGTAAAAATTCTCTTCCTCTCATTCTTATAGGAGTTTTCTTTCCCTCCCCTTCCCGTGTGAATCTTTGTGTGAGAAAGATTATTCTATTTGGTCTTTCTTTTCCCCCTGTTTACACATTACATTTTCCCCACATGTTAGTATACATAGATTGATATAAATGTAGTCCTTATAGAATAGAGTTTGAGTAAAAGAAAAAGATAACATTTTTCTCCTTTTCCCTTTCCTTCATATTTAACTTTTCAGGTATTCCATCCTCTTTGTTTTTCGATATTGAACTTTCCACATGAGCTCTGGTCTTTTTGTTGCAAAAAGTTGGAAATCTTCTATTTTGTTGAATGCCCATACTTTCCCTTGGAAGTATATAGTCAGTTTTACAGGGTAGCTGATTCTTGGTTGAATACCCAGTACTCTTACCTTTCTGAAAATCATGTTCCATGCCTTACGATCATTCCGAGTGGAACTTGCAAGGTCTTGTGTGACCCTGATTGGCATTCCTTTATATCTAAATTGTCTTTTTCTGGCTTCTTCTAGGATTTTTTCTTTTGTTTGAAAGCTTTGGACTTTGGCAATTACATTCCTGGGAGTTGTCTTTTGGGGATTTAGTGTAGAGGGTGTTCTGTGAGCTCTGTCAGTGGCTGTATTGCCTCCTTATTCTAGAATCTCTGGGCAATTTTCTTTGATTATATCTTGTATTACGATGTCGAGTTTGGTGTTTATTTCTGGATTTTCTGGAAGTCCAATTATTCTTAAATTATCTCTTCTTCCTCTATTTTCCAAGTCTGTCACTTTGTCAGTGAGATATTTTATGTTCTCTTCTAATTTCTTGGTCTTTTGGCTTTGCTTTATTAATTCTTGCTCATTGTCTTCCAGTTGCCTGATTCTGACTTTTAAAGCCTGGTTTTCTTTTTCAGTTTGGTCAAACTGGTTTTGTAGATGCGTGAATTTCTTTTGAATTATTTCCCACTTTTCCTCCCAGAGGGCTTACATCTTTTTGATCCTTTCTGATTCAAATTCTTCATGGGTTTGTGGAGAGTTTCCATTTCCTTTGGAAGGTTTTGGAGCACTTGCTTGTGTTTCCTCTTCTATCTCCTCTGTATTTTGTATTTTTGTTCCATAAAATGTGTCCAAAGTCGCCCCCTTCTTCTTGTTTTTATTGGAATTTTGCGGCTTTTGTGCTTCTGTGGAGTTCGCCATCTCTGAGTGGGGAGGGCTAGTTTTTTTACCTCTGTCTGGTGTTCAGAGGTTTTAGCCCTAGGCAGATTGTCCGTTCTATGCAGTTGTTGTTCTGTCTTCCTGGAGAAGCCAGGAATTGCTGGTGTTTCCGTGTTACTTCCCTCCTCGGTTCCCTCCCGATGCTACTCCATTGCCTTACTTCCATGCTTTGAGCCTGGCTCTCCGCGAAGTGTTTCACTGCCTTTGCCGGCCAGCCGAGGCTGCACTCTGAGGTGGAGGGGCGTGGCTCCCTGGAGCTCCTTGGGCTCCTGATAAGATTAGCTTTCGCTGGGTTGAACTGAGTATGCCTTGAGGTAGGGACCTTCCGTGAGACTCAGATGGATCCAGCCAGGGGGTTACAGGCTCCCCCCATCTCTCTCTGTTTCCCTGCTGTCTGGGTGCCCCCACGACTGAGTCAGGTTGTTTTCAGGAAGCGGCCTTCAGAATAGCCGGCCCTAAGGCTCTGAGGTTCCCTCTGCTGCCTTGGACTCCACGCTCTGGTGTGGGGGGGGATGGGTCCTGGGATCTTCCTTCTGCTTACCCCTTAGGTTCGAGTAATCTCGGGTTCTGGCTTTTTGGTGGGGGGGGGAGGGGCGTTCCTTTTGATCCAGGTCCAGGAGGAGGGTTCTCGGGGTCTATGCTGTTGATCGTTTTGAATTTTGGTGCCCTAGGAGCATATAGTTTGAGTTCAGTAGGGAAGGGTTTCCAGAGATCTGAACTTTAGCTTTCTTTAAGCCACCATCTTGACCGGAAGTTGGTTCCCAACCTTTTAAAAACTATAACTTTTATATTTCCATATAGATATCCAAATTTGCCTCACATCAAGGACAAGGGTACAAAATGAAGTCAATGGGACCAGGAAAACACTATGCATAGTAACAGCAAACAGTATGAATGGAAAAAAAACAAGCTCAACGGACTATACCAAACACTACAGAATCATAATCACCACATTTATCCCACAAAAATGGATGAAAAAATTTTATTTCATTCTTTTCTTTGTAGAAATGAGGCATTATGGTTGTGGAAAGCTACATATGCTGTCATACTTGCCAAATGCATTGGTTAGTTCATATTGTCATTGGTTAGAGTCGAAAGAAGTCTCAAGAAGCTTCCTTCACTGAATTCCAGAGAAGTAACTCATGCAAGGAGATACCAAATAAGTAGGAGATTTGAACCGAAGTCTTCTGGCAATAAATCTAGTGTTCTTTCCATTTCACCACACCACATCCAGTTTTACTAAGTAACATATCTGGAAACAAAGGTGATATAAAATTGAAAAATATCAGCAAACAAACAAATGAACCATTTTGCCTGGAAAGACTGTGGCATGATAATGGGTTGTCTGGTCCACTAACGAACATTTAATGTATTTGTTTTGGGGTTGTTTGGAAGAAGTCAAACATAGAGAGGTAAACTTTTGACAAGATTAGTAAGAGGGCAGCTAGGTACCGCAGATTGAAAGCCAGGCCTAACTATGGGAGTTACTGGGTTCAAATCTGGCTTCAGATATTTACTAGCTATATGACCTAGAGAAAATCACTTAAACTTCATTGTGTAGCTATTACCACTCTTCTGCCTTGGAACCAAAACAGAGTATTGATTCTAGGATGGAATTAAGGGTTTAAAAAAAAAAGAAAAAAGGTTTAAAAGGAGAAAGGAAGGAAGGAAGCAAGGAAGCAAGGAAGGAAGAAAAAATTATTAACCAAAAAATAATTCAGAGGGATAGCAAAGAGTGGGGAAATAAAAAAGAGAGAGAAGGGAGAAAATCACAGAGGGAAGGAGGGAGGGAAGTGGTGAAACTAATGACCTGCATAGCACCCAGTAATTATGGTAGCTGGACTGCCCTGGGGAAGGCTTGTATTGTAATAGGAGTCAGAATGCCAAAGCCTGGATTAAGCCTGAAGGAGGGTTCTGTTTCCAGAAGATGGATTGAAATAGGGTTGAGACTGGAAGGATGAAAAGTAAACATCAAGCAGGAGTGGGGCACCACTCCCCTTCACCAGCCTCTGGCAAACCTTGCTAAGGGAGGAGGAAGATTTGGAATTTCAGATAGCCTGGATTGAAGCAACACAATACACAATGGTGAGAAGTTCCCTACACATGACTTGGAAAACACTAAGGCCCTTAGAAAGTAGTAGCATTACCTATGTATTTCAGGGGAGAAAATTGAATCACAGAGATAGAGTGAGTTGCATTCCTATTTAAATCAGGCAATAAATTGATATGAAAACTCACAGATTAGCTACTTTAAGGTTGGGATGCTCTTTGAGGAAATTCTTTGGGGAAATATGAAACAGATTGGGGAGTGGACTTTTGTTCTGACCCTTTCCATTCCCCAATACAATGAAGCAATAGAGTTTGAACTAGAGTAATGGAGATGAAAGTGTGTTTACATAGATGAGCAGTGGGATTTAGCTGGTGATAATAGCTGTTAGATAATCCAGGGTTCAGCCTTTCATGAATAGGTAGGATGCCATGTTCCTAAGCTCCTAGATTACTGTGGGCTTTTATAAGAATGGGTTGCGGAAAGAATGGAGATGAAATCTAGCCTATTTCACCTCTTGAATCTGGGACTCACTAATGCACTGCAGGTGTGCAGCCTGCCCAAGATTTCAGCTTTGGATGCCTCAAAGAACTTTCATCCCAAAGGGGGAGGCTTTTAAACACACCTAGAGCTTTTCCCCAACACTCCCTTGTTTTTCATCATTTCCCTTCCCACATTTGGTAACTGGAGATATGTGTGGTGTTAAATCCATGCCTTGCTCCTTCTCAGCCTGCCCCACTCCTGCAGTGAAACCATAAACCTGTAGCTTTGAATTAGCCAGATTGTGATTTCAATGTAGGATCCATCAAAAAGCAAGGGGAAAATAGATGAAATACTAGAAAGGACACTATAGGAAATCACCAAACAACAGCTCTCCAGTTCTCTAGGTGCTTTAATCTGAGAAGAAGCACAGTAGAACAATACATCTCTAAAATGGGGTGTGCACCAAATAATTATCTCCAGCTTATAGATGAAGGAATGAAAACACAAAAAGGAAATTTATCTACACTGTCACAGAATGAGTCATTGGAAAAAAAGTGAGTAAAAGCCAGGAAGCAGAATCGTACTCCTTAATCTTTTATCACTAATAAATGAAGTTGGCATTTTAAATATACTTTTTAAGTGCTTCATGATCATTAAGTAGACTAAATACTATTATAACTGAGTGATTTAGAATGTGATGAGGTGACCATGAGGGTGAAAAGTAATGTATTCTTCCTTGAGGAGGGCAGGTAGAGTTTTTCAACCCTTCTAGACTTAGGCCATTTTATTATTCTCATCGTTTTCCATAAAAACCCCAGCTACTATTCTAATGTTAAGAATACTTTTCTAGGGCTAAATTAAATGTTTTAGGGCTTAAGTCCAAAAGGGACACCTTCACTCATTCTTTTCTCAAGGGAATTAGTTCAATTTAAGTATATCGGTTTTGGCTTTACTTCACAGTCCAACCATCTGACCTGTTATAAATATGAATAGGTAATTACAGAACTTGGTGGGGTTAAAATTAGGATTTTTTTCTTCTGAGTAGCAAACACAAAAACTTTGTGAAGCATTTATTCTGTTTTATTTGGTTTTCATTTTTATTCTGTTGTACTCTTTATGAATATTTAAAATAAGTACTTGAAACACAAATAGTTATGTTGCATATATGTATACATTTGCTTATTTCAATGTTTTATTGGTTTTCACTAAGTGACCTCTCTGAGGAAGGGTGCTCCCTCCAGGATACAATTCACAACTCTTTTATGCTGTGTGACTGGTGTTCATGGCTAATTCTTTATTCACATCCTCTCATCAGTCCTCTATAGAAGATCTATTCAATAGGCTAGAGTCCTTTCTCTAAGGCTTTTAATATTCCATGAATACTAATGCATCTTTCAGCCAGTCAGCATGCATGGAACTTAACAGCCCTGAAGACATCTGAGACATCCTCTTTTAAGTGTCTAAAATGTGCCATTCCTGTTATAGGTGCTAATATAAATATCATAATATTTATATCATAAATATAATATATATATACATAATATATATAATAAATAAAAGTGAAATAGTTCCAGCCCTCAACAGGCTTACCTTAAACAGGGGAGATATATACATGGATAAGTGAATACAAAATCGAAAGAAATATTAAAAAAAATGAAACACAAAGTTATTTTTTGGCAGGAGTTACTAACAATTGGTAAAATCAGGAAAATGTCTCTTGAAAGAAATGATTCCTGAAATGAGCCTGAGAAAAAAATTAGGAGCTCCAGAGAGTAGAAGTGAGGATGAAGAATAATCCAAGAAGAGGAAACTGTGTAGGTAAAAAAGCATAGTGGTGAGAGAATGTCTTCTGGAGAGAGAATAGCTCCTTGAAGGTAGGTTCTGGCTCTTTTGCCTGAAACTTAAGAGTGAATTAAGAGAAGTGACCAGCCTGGGCAAGTAGGCTGGAGTCAGATTGCTAAAACCTTTAAATGTCAAGCAGTAGTTTGGATTTTGTTCCAGAGGCAATAGGGAGATGCCAAAGCATTTTGAGCAAAGGAAGAAGCGTGATCAGAGGCAGCTAAGTGATGCAGTGGGGGGCATGTGGTGCCTAGAGTCTCAGAAAGGCTTGTGTTCAAATATGGCCTCAGAAACTTACCTCCCAGAGATGTTATGAGGATCAGAATGCCATAGTATTTGTAAAGCACTTGGCACAGTGCTTGAAACATAGGAAGCACTATATAAACACTAGCTATGATGATGATGATAATCACAACTCTTGTTTTAGAAATATCAATTTAGCAGTTATGTGAAGAAAGGATCAGAGAGAAGAGCTGCTGGATACAGAGACATTAGTTAGGAGCCTAATGAAACTGTTTGGCCAAGAGATGATGAGAGACTTTAGTAGGGCAGTTATGTGAATGAAGAGAGGGGAACAGATACCAGAGAATTGTGGGCATTGGATCAACATGATTTGGCAACTGATTGAATATATGAAGAGTGGTTATTGGGAGTGAAGAGCTAAAGAGAATACCCGAGTTATGAATCTGAGTGACTGGTAATATCAATATCAATAGAAATAGAATTTAAGTGGAGGGATAGGTTTCAGATGAAAGATAATATGTTGTAGACATATTGAATTTGAGGTCTATTTGGTGATAGATATCCAACAAAGAGTCAGTGATGTGAGACTGGAGCTCATGTAAGAGGTGAGGGTTAGATACATAGATTGGGAAATTATATTAGAAATAATAGTTGAAATGTTGGGAGTTGATAAGATCTGAAGAGAAAGTATAAGGAGGGAAGAGAAGGTCTTAACAAAGAGTCCTAGAATACCTACATGCAGAGGGAGTGCTGAAGGCATGGCTTTAACTCTATTAACCCTTTCAGGTTCAGTGGTGAAATTATATAAGGCACTCACAAAACTCACTGAAGAGTTAATGGAAGAGGTTTACTTTGCCCTAATTCAGTAAGTACATGGAACAAGGATATAGTGACTCTTCACTTCTCTAGACAAGTTCCCCTCTCATCTTCAAATAGAAATGTGTCAATAGGTTAGATGAAGGCAATTTGCATGGGTATCAGAAATCTTCCAAATCAAAGAGACCTAGTCTCTATGTGACTTAGATGATTTGTTCCCTCAGATAACCAAGGTGGGTAGATCAGGGAAGCCAAGACTAATGAAGTAACGGGGAGATTTGTCTGGGGTCTAGCCCATATTGTCTAGTTGGGGGCAAGGTTGAGCAAAGAAGGAAGCTATATCTATTTTAGGTAAAGCCCCTCACTGGACTTATGAGAAAGAATGCTTTTCATATACAGAAAAAGAACTATGGTAGCAGAAACAGAAGAACAACTGCTTGATCACATGAATTGATGGGGATATGATTGGGGATGTAGACTAAACGATCACCCTAATGCAAATATCAATAATATGGAAATAAATCTTGATCAATGACACAAGTAAAACCAGGTGGAATTGCGCATTGGCTTTGGGAGGGGGGTTGGAAGAGGGGAGGGAAAGAACATGAATCATGTAACCATGGAAAAATTTCCTTAAGTAATCAATAAAATTAAATTTTTAAAAATCCTCTCACTATTGTCAGTGAGAAGAAAGAAGCTGAATCAATGAAACTCTGGTTCTGTCACAGGGGATGAGAACTGAATGATAATCTTGTAAAGATGACCAAGAAGAATAAATCAGGCAGAGAGAAAGATAATCATGACAGAGTGGTGTTAGAAAAACTCCGAAGGGAAAAAAAACTACTCAGAAGGAGGAGGTGGTCAGACAAATTCTTCAGAGTTCAAAAAGAATGAGGACTGAGAAAAAAAAAATCATTGAACTTGGCAATTCAGAGATCACCTGTGGCCTTAGAGAAAGTTACTTTGGGCAAATGTTAGAGATATATGCTAGATTACAAGTAGTTGAGCAGGTGTAGGAGGAAGTAGAGATAATGAATGCTGATAGCTTTTTCCAGGAATTTGACTATGAAAGGGAAGGAACGTGCATAGGACAATAGCTATCCATCTTTGATATTTCACTTTTGCCACATGACAGATTCACTTTTTTGTACATATTTCCTTGATATACTGTACATATAAAATAGATATAACCAA
Organism: Monodelphis domestica; assembly: GCF_027887165.1. Taxonomy (NCBI): domain Eukaryota; kingdom Metazoa; phylum Chordata; class Mammalia; order Didelphimorphia; family Didelphidae; genus Monodelphis; species Monodelphis domestica. The sequence continues at coordinate 280,552,980 of NC_077227.1, forward strand.
TATTTTAGGTATAATAGATGTATGTGTATATATAAACATAATATTGATATCTAATCTTATAGATCATCTCATTCAAAACCCTCATTTTTTTTTCCAGTGAAAAATTGAAACCCAGAGAAGTAGAATGACTTCCCTCAGACCATACAAGTAATGATGAAGGATAGATTCGAGATTTGGACCTTGGTTCTCTTATACTAGATTGAGCATTCTTGTCATTATACCACCCTGCTCTTCTTTGAGCTTCTATTAGAATAGAAATGCAGTTATTGCTCTTTTATGTCTACATCCTATATCTATAACTGTACATGCATATTAGTCCTATATAGGTTGTCCCAAAAGTCTTAGTTTAGTTTTAAACTAATGAAGTTTAAACAATCTGTATAGCTGTGGCCAACAGCAACTAATAAAAGAACAGAGACAAAAATTGCACTGGAGAAGAAGGTATGGATGGATTTTGATTTATACTAGCAGAGCCACATCAATGAGGTGTTGAATCCAGCGATATATTAAAGTATAATGCTACTCATATTTATGTAGCATTTAGAATCTGCAAAGTATTTCCTTTATGACAATCCTGTGAAGTCTATGTTAAGAACAAAATGTTTTGTGGATGTCTGTGTAATACTTTAGAGTTTACAAAATGCTGTACATATATCATCTTATTTGAGCTTCATAACATCCCTGTGAGACGGACTATGTAGATAGAATTATCTCTATTTTAATATAAGGAAACTGAAGCGCAGAGTAATTAATTGACTTGTCTAGGATTATACAGCAAGTATCTGAATTGGAATTGGAATTCAGGGCTTTCTGACACCAATTCTGGCATTCTTTTAACGTGCTACATCGTACAGTTAATTTTTATTCCTGTTTTGAAGGAAAATGGTTTGTGTAGCTTTAGAGACCTAAGAAGTGTTGAAATCAATACTCAGATGCAAGTCCTCTGATGTCAAGGTTACATTGTATTGCCTCATATATTTATATGTGAGTCCTTGTATTCACAATACATCTCTCTCTCTCTCTCTCTCTCTCTCTCTCTCTCTCTCTCTCTCTCTCTCTCTCTCTCTCTCTCTCTCTCTCTCTCTCTCTTCCCCCAAACCCCCTCTCTCTTTTTCTCTCTCTCTCTTTCTCTCTCTGTCTTTCTCCCTCCATTCCTCTCCTCCCTCACACACACACACACACACACACACACACACACACACACACACACCCCTCTATCTCTTTTTTCATCTTTCTTTGTTTATTTTAGGGTCTTTTAAAAGTGTTGAGTAGTTTATCAATGATAATCTAGCTTGATCTCTTCCTCTTGTTCAATTATCTGTTCAATTCATTGTCCATAGGTAGTACCTGTCCAAGGTATGTATATTGGGGGCTACATTGAGTCAGGAGTAGCAATAGTAGTTGTGATTGTTGTTACTGCCATTATACCCGAGTCCTGAGCCTGTCTTCACCCCTCCCCACTTTTTTCTTGTTTAAATTTTTCTTTTTTACTATATATTTAAACACCCAAAAGAATATTTTTGTATGTAAACTAGAATTACCATTATGAGACCATGAACCTTTATTATATATAGCTTATATTTTAAACAAGTTCATAATAAAATAAAAATAATAAAATTGAAAATTTTGCACAATCAAAATTAGGGCAGTTAAAAGTATAAAGAAATAGGGAGCAGCTTGGTGGCTCAGTGGATTGAAAGCCAGGTCTAGAGATCCTGGGTTTAAATGTGACCTAGATATTTCCTAGCTGTGTGACCCTGAGCAAGTCACTTCATTCTCATTGCCTAGCCCTTCCTGCACTTTTGCCTTTGAACCAATCCATAGTATTGATTCTAAGATAGAAGGTTAGGGCTTGGTTTTGTTTTTGTTTTTTTTAGTATAAGGAAAATAGTTAACTGGAAAAATTTTTTTGTAGTAAGTTTCTCTGAGGATATAATTAAAATATATAAGGACAAGAACCATTTTCCAGTAGACAAATAGTTAAAAAAAGGAAAGAAGTGGGGAAACAACAATTATTAACTGCCAGCTGCAGTGCTAAGCACTTTATAAATATTGTCTCATTTGATCCTCACAACAACCTTGTGAAATAGGTGCTATTATTTTTCCATTTTCCAACTGAGGCAGAGATTTTTGTTTTTTATCCTTCAATGACTTGCTGGATCATATAACTAGTAAGTGAAAGAAGTTCTTGAAGAAATTAGTCATGAATATACATATGAAAAAATGTTCATAGTCACTAATTATTAGATAATTATAAATTAAAACAATTCCAAAGTTCCATCTTATGTCGATCAAAGTTAACAATAAGAGAAACTGGCAATTATTAGAAGGTATGGGGGGAAGATAGGTACACAAATGCCCTGTTGGTGAGCTGTGAATTCATCCAGTCTCTCTGAAAAGCAATTTGGAACTATATTTCAAAAATCACTGGATTTGGTATACCTTATGACCTAATGCTAGCAATTACTAGACCTCTATCCCAAAGGGTTCAAAGACAGAGGAGAAAGAACCACATAAACAAAAATATTGATAGCAATTCTATTTGTTGTTTCAAGAAACTGGATGCTAATAGGGTACTCTTCAATTAGCGAATGGCTGAACAAGTTAAGGTATATGAATATAACAAAATATTATTGCACACCAAGAAATGATGAAAGGGATGGTTTCAGGGAAAATTTATATGAACTGATAAAGTGAAGTAAGAAGAAATGAGCCTTTATATAGTTACAATAATATTGGGGGGGAAAAAACAAGAAATTTGATTATGATGAACTGTGACTCTAGAAGACAGATAATGAAACATGCGTTCTACCAATGGTTTCAAGGTACATAAATGAGACAATACATTTTTAGGCCTGACCAATGTATGGATTTATTTTTATTTGATTATGCATAGTTGTTACAAGGACTCTGTTTTTCCTTTTTAATTGTTTTTCATCTGGGGAAGGAGAAAGAGATACAAATAACACCATTGGCCAAAAGAAAGAAAGAAAGAAAAAAGAGTAACATTTTTTTAAATGCCTAGGAAAGAAAAGAAAGAAGTTCAGAAAGAATCAAATCAAGCAGGCTGTCTTTGAAAGTAACCTTGAAATTATTATACTAAAAAAGGAAAGTAAGAAAGAAATTTAAGAATTTAATAACTTAAGGAAAAAAGAAAAGCAATCTGCATTAAATTGAGATTCTATGTAGAATTTTCATTGTTTGTTCTTCATTGTTTATGGAAATGCTCGCTTTATTTGGTGTGTAAGTTTGCAATTCTTTTTATTATTTTATTTTTTGGAAAAGGAAGCTATTCTTAAGGTCTTTTCAGTTAGAGTCATGGGATGCTGGCAATTTCCCAGCCTGTGCTTCCTCGAGAAAGAGATCTCAGCACACCTTCCTTTCCAGACTAGGAAGTTCTGTTTTGCTATTCAAGTAACCAAGTTTCTTCCAGGTCGATCCAGATGGCACTGGGGCTAGGGTGTAAAATCATCAGAGAAACCTTCTAGTAGTTGCCAGCAGCAATGGTGAAGAGATTTCCCTCACTTGAGAGCAGAAAAAGTTGGTACGTGTCATTAATCACACAAGAGTTGTTTGTTTACTTTCTTTAATCTAAGAATATTTGCCCAGGGCTGGCTGTAAAGTTAACTTGGTTGTATAAGAATAAGAGTGTTTGACTCAGAAAGTTCATGAATGTTTAGATAGCATTCCAGGGCTGTCTGGAACCAACCAATTACTTTTGTTTTTAACTTGTGTTTTAGAATGCACCTTTACACAGACCAATCACAGTGAGTAAAGTGGGGGGGTTCCCTGTAGTTGCAATTATACTGGTTTTCCAGTCGTGTGACACAGCTTTGTCAGAGTCTGGGTTAAATTTCAACCCAGATGTCTCACTTCAAGGCAGGTCACCCACTGGCCAGACAAAACCAAGGTTATGTAGTGAACGGATATAAAGAGCTTTGTTGGTTCCAGTAACTATAATGCTATCCCTTGTCTGAAATACTATACTGTGGTTTATCATAAATTGCAGCTGCTGTATCCTTTTGTTTTTGAGTTCTTAATTAACTAGACATAGGAAAGGTCACTGTTTCAAAGGAACCTTTATGAGGTACCTTTATTTGATTACCTTCTTCCACCTTTATTGTGAAAGGAAGACAACTTCCTGAAGACCCCCAAGAGTTATCAAAAGTTGTATACTAGGTTTTCAAAAGCCACAGGCTTTTCTACCCAGAGGTTGTTTTTAACCTATAATTATGTTTTTCTTTCCCAATAAGGAAAGCTTTTGAGCCCAGTTTTATAAAGACCTTCCCATTTCATTGCCCAAAAGTCTTATTAAGACCTAGCAAATAACTTAAATGAATAGTGCAACAATATTTGTTACTTTAACTGCAACCCAGTGATATTGGTAGTGTATATATTACTATTTCAGTTTTACAGATGAAAAAAGGGACTAAAAAAGGTTAATTATAATGACTTGCCCTAATAAATGATAGAGCCAAGAGTTTAACCCAACCCTAATTCCAAATTCAGTGTTTTTTCTAATTTGTAACTTAGATCTGTTTCAGTGCCCCTGAATTTACCTTATTCCATTTCTTGATTTTTACTAGTTTTTTTCCAAAGAATCGTGAAGTTTCTAATAATAGTTCTCTCAGAATTATATAAAATCTTTTGAATTTCTAAAGTTTTGTTTCAAGTCACTTCGTAAACCTTAACACACTGTATTAATTTAATTGCTGATAGCAGTATTGATAAAAATCTAGGCCACATTTTAGATAACTTGCATAGGTAAGCCTCATTTTATATTAAATTAATATTACATATCGTTTTGAAGTCCTTTACCTCTGAGACCCTAGATATTTGTCAAAAACTTGAGAATTACAATGGATTTTTATAAACCATTACTGTGTATATATCATCACAGTATGAATTTTCATCCTGGTATTGTCATGTTCAATTAAGTCCTTTTATTTGTCTATGCTCAATCTTCATTGGTTAAATAAATTTAAACAGTCAATCAAATAAATAAAAATCTTCTTTACTGATAGAAAAAATTACATATTTATAAAGTGCTCTAAAGGTTTTTAAAGTCTTTGCTCACAACAACCTCCATTTTCACTGATGAGGAAAATAGGACTTAAGTGAGATTTTGACTTTTTTTGTGCTCATGAAACTCTCAATATCAGAACTAGAATCTGATCTCTAGTTTTTTGGATCCCAATCCCAGAACTCTTCCTTCCTCATTTCTGTTCCTTGTTGTGTTCAAAGGCTAAGGAACTTAATTTTATCAAGTAGTTGGACAATATTAGCATTATTATAACTGGGAACTGTTTTAAATTTTTCTGTGGCAAATGTATACTGCCTTTCCCTAAGATATATAGAAGCTACATTAGACAATAGTTGGGAATAGTTCGATAGGAATGCTTTTTTGAGCCTCTTGAACTTCAGCTTCATCAACAATCATACCTGGTTTTTTGTGGAAAGTGATAGGATAGCTACCATTAAATCCCCATTACTGGAATAACAACCAAGCTATTTCCTGTGCAAGCAAACTTACTCAAGCCTTTTTTCCCCTTAGAGAATAAGTGAAAATGGAAGGGGGTGGTAGGATGCAAGAGATGAGATGCTTCTGGGGTAAATTGATTATTTAATTTGTGTTGAAAACTCTTCTTTAAAAGTCTCAGTTTTTCCCTCCCCTATTCTTGCCACAGAGATAAATATCTTTGTTTGGAGAACATTTCAACATCACATTTGCAAGTGTCACTTTACAATGGAAAATGTTTTTCATTTTGGAAAGAACTGACTTATTTTGTAATGGGAAGCAAACAGAGCTGCAGCTAAGACATGTACACAAAGTTTATATAAGCTTAATGGAGACACTGAAGTCTAATTTTATGAACAGGATCCTGAAGTTGGGAGATCCAGCTTTTCATTTTAGCCCTATTCAAATCAAAGAGAGTTTAAGAACCTGTTCTACTTCTTTATTTAGGCTACTGAGCATTGTTGGAGGAAGTCAAACAACTGTGTTGACTTGGTCTACTACAAATTTATTTTATATAATCACAACTGAGTTCTCACTTCTGTGCCTTCACTCCTTTTATTCAGTCCAAATTGCCTCACTATCCCATTCTCCTCAGTATTGGTTCCAAACTTTCTCTATTATCTTCAAGGCATCTATACCTCCACCTTTCCCCTTTCTCATTTCTCTTAATAAAGGATTTTGATTTATACCTGACTAAAAATTGTCATCTCAAGTGAATTTCCTCTTTTCTCCAACTTTTATGTTCTAGATCAACTAAAAATCATGCCACATGTCCCTCCTTTGTTCCAGTGTCAGAGAGAGGTGGCCTTGCAAATGCCAACCTTTTTAACTGTGCCCTTGATCCCATCCCTTCTCATCTTTTAGGAGGTATTTTCCCTTTGATCATTCACCTCTTCTCTCTTCTAATTTTTAAGTTCTTTTTGCCTATCTTCCCCACTGCCTATGAATGTACCCCAATGCTCCTATCCATAAAACCTTCATTTGATCTAACTATCCCCCCAAGCTGCTGCCTTCCTTTTAAAACTAAACTTCAGGAAAGGCTATTTAGATTTGTCGCTTTCATATGATTATATCATACTCACTTTCAAACCCCTTGTACATCCATCCTCATCATTCAGCTAAAAGTGCTTTCTCCAAAATCACTAATGATATATTAATGGTCAGATCTGATATCTTTTTTCCCCTGCTCTCATTCTTCTCTTTTGGACTCTTTGCAACATTTTAAAAAATAAACCCTTACCTTCCATCTTAGAGTCAATACCATGTATTGGTTCCAAAGTAGAAGAATGGTAAGGGCTAGGCAATGGGGGTTAAGGGACATGCCCAGGGACATACAGTTAAGAAGTATCTGAGGTCATATTTGAATGGGCCTCCCTCCCATAAATAGGTCTGGCTCTCTATCCTCTGAGCCACCTAGCTGTCCCCCATCCCCTAAAGCATTTTTTATACTTTTTGGACTCCTTTTCCTCCTCCCCTAAACTACCTACATACTCCCTCTTCACTGGTTTCCCATGATTTTATTCCTCTCTGGTTCTTCTACTGGACTGCCTACTTTTCTGTCTCCTTTGTTGGAGCATCATCTCCTATGATTGCTAACTCCAAGAAATCTACTGTTCTCTCTACAGATACCTTCTCTTGGAAAACTCACTAACTCTCATGAATTAACTATTTTCTCTTTCCTGTTTCTATATGTTCTGCCTCAGTGTCTCTTCTGGACTTCAGTTCTACATTACCTTTTAGATACCTTCAATTAGATATATTATGAACATGTCAAGCTCAACACCTTCAAAGGAGAAATCATCATTTCCCCTCAAACCCTTCCTTCTTAATAACTCCTATTTCTGTTGAAGAATCACCATCCTTAGACTCACCCTAGTTGGCAGTCCTGAAGACATACTCAATTCTTCCCTTATCCTTTACAGTCAGTTAGTTTTCAAATCTTATCTTTTTTCCTTACACTATACCTTTTACATCTGTACTCACACAGCTACCATCCTACTTGAGGTCCTCAACACCTTTCATTTGGACTGGAAGCTTTCCTGCTTCTAGTCTCTTCTCCCTCCAATATATTCTCAATATATCTGAAAATTTGTTAAATTTAGATTACTGCCTTGCTCAAGAAGCTCTAGTGGTTTCACATAAAATGCAAACTTTTTAAGTTTTTCACTTCAAGTTCTTCCCAATCTGGTTCCACATTACCTTGCACTCAGTTTCCCAGTCAAACTGACATTCTTGTTCTTCTCCATAGATAATATTCAATATTCTGTGTCTGGCTTTTGAATATGCTGTTCCACATGCCTAGAATGTAATCCATCCCCACTTTTCTACTTTATAGATTCCTTTCTTGTTTAGTTATTCAGCCACATTCAATTTTTTTTTGTGACCTCATGTGGGGTTTTCTTGGCAAAGATAATGGTGTAGTCTTCCATATCCTTCTCCGGTGGATTAAGGCAAATAGAGGTTAAGTGACTTGTTCAGGATTACATAACTAGTGAATGTCTGAGGCTGGATTTGAATTCAGATCTTCCTAACTCTAGCCCCAGTGCTCTATTCAGTGAGCCTTGTAGCTGCCTCTAAATCCATAGCTTCCCTAGCTTCCTTCAAACCCCAGCTCAAGTTCCTCCCAAATGCTAGTTCCCTCCCCTTTAAATGCATTTTATATTCAGTGTTTTATGTATATTTTGCTTCCTTTACCTTCTAATATAAATTCCTTGGGACCAAGAACTATTTAATTTTGTCTTTGTATCTCCAGTGCCCATCACATATTTGGCACCTAATAAAAGCTTATTAAATAGATACTTAGCACTATTGCTAATTACTATAGGATGTACAGAAGAAATAATGATTTTTACCCTCAGCATGGTTGCATTATAGTTGTACAGAGAACATATGCATATATGAATCAATTAGAGAATAGTACAAGGAACCGTTTCTTTTATAAGCTTTATATCCCCACTCGCCAGCATTTCTAATCATGTGGTCATTGACTATGAGAGGGCTTCTAAATGCATCTCTTTCTTGGCTCTGCTGTTTAACTGCTTTAAAGGTTCTTGCTTTTCCTTTGTAAACTGGAAAAAATGCAAATTATACAAATGCTCATTTGTAAAATGGGAATACCATTCAACTGCTTATTGGCTAGAAATAATTTGACTCACACAGTATTTTAATATAGTATAAAGTGATTTACTAGTGGCATACCACTAGTATATTAGTAGATGACACTGCTAGTATAGTGTAAAGTGAGCCTATTTATTGGGGGATAAAAGTTTATTATGAACTATTGTAATGGCAGTGGAATAATCAATACCCTAGAAGATAATAGTGAGCCAAGCCATAGTCCTAGTCTTTCTGATCATTTGTGATAAATTAAATAACATGTCTCATTTTTGTTTTTTGTTTTTGGAGGAGAGGGGTTTTCTAAACCGGTGATTTCATTGGTATTGGGAATTCCTTCCACCAGTTAACAAAGATTAGCTTTGTCACTTAAAGTCTTAGAGAACTACTTGTAAAACTGAAAATGTAAGTGGTTCATCCATTATGAGATGTATCTTGAAACCAGGTCTTCCTGATATAGAAGCTGGTAGTATATTGACTATATCTCTAAGCCTGCTGGGCAGTCATGATAGTAAATATATTAATTACCATCCTCATTGTTATGGCAGTTTTCTTTTTTTGGAAAATTTTATTTAATTAGTGAACATTATTCCTTGGTTACAAGAATCATATTCTTTCCCTCCCTCCCCTCCCCTCACCCCTTCCTGTAACTGATGCACAATTCCACTGGGTTTTACATGTGTCCTTGTTCAAAATCTATTTTCATGTTGTTGATGTTTGCACTAGGATGATCATTTGGAGTCTACATCTCCAACCATATGCCCATCGACCCATGTAATCAAACAGTTGTTTTTCTTCTGTGTTTCTGCTCCCACAGTTTTTACTCTGAATGTGGATAGTGTTTTGTAAATCTCTTTGAATTATTCAGGATCATTGCATTGGTTATGGCAGTTTTCTAGTTGTGATTTTTAGCTTGCAACTGGTGAGAAGAAATTCTTATGTAGCTAGTGAGAAATCTATTTTTTATTTCTTAAATGTGGAAGAATAGAGAAATATCTAGCTATTCTATGATAAGTACATCATACAACTTTTGTGTGATGAAATTAAGTTTTCTAATCTTTGAATAATCATGGCAGCAGTTTTTATTCCCAAATACAAAGAAACTTTTAATAAACAAAATGTTTTAGTGTTATATGATTACCTTTTTCGGAGACCTTAAACAGATATAAATTGAGGGAAACAATAATTATGAATAATATAAATAATAATAATAAATGTCAGAGCTTTTATAAACAAATTCTTCTTTGCCTTAAGAATTGAACTGGAGGAAGTTTTCCCCAGTTATTCATAGTATAATTTCATCTAGTAGGAAGTTCATGAGGGCAAAGATTGTTTCATTTTTATATTTGTATCTCTAATGCCTGTTACATAGTTGATATTTAATAATTATTTGTTGGGTTAAGCTAAATGCCACAGTGCTGAGATGAATTCATTGAATGAATATGAATGCATTTATTAGTGATATATCCATTGACTTTGGAACAAATTGGAAACAAATTCATTTTTTGGTTTCTATTCATGGGATCTTAGAACTAAATAGATCTTAGAGATCAGCATTCATTCCTTCTTTTTATAGTTCTATATTCACTGTATTATTCATAGGCCCCAGCCCAGTTGAAATCATAAATCTTATAATCAGAAGGACCTTAATCATCATTTAGTCCAACCCTGCCCAATGGAGGATTTCCCTTTGCAATATCTGATAGTCATTTTCTGAATACTGCCAGTGATAAGGAACTCTACTGCATGAGACAGTTCACATCATTAAAAAATACTTCTAATATTTTGTTCCTCTTCTCTCTCTACTTCCATGAGTTTACTGATCAACTCTATGCATATGACTGCCAGATCTGCATATCCAGCCACTCTTTCGTACTAGTTATACTATTCCAGTTACCTCTTGAACTTTTTAAACTAGATGTCCCACAGACATTGACATATATCCAAACTCAGTATTTCTAAAACAGTATTCATTATCTCATCCCCCAAACCTGTCTTTCTTCCGAATTTTTCTTTCTGTCAAAGGTACTACCATTTTTCTAGAACTCCAGGATTTCAATCTCAGTGTTCTCTCAAATCCTCACTCACTCATTAGTCAGTTGCCAAATCTTGTCATCTCTACCTCTAATATATTTCTAGCATCTGCTCTCATTTCTCAGCTTAAATAGCTGTCAACCTTTCAGATGCTTATTTCTCTCCTGAACCATTTCAGAAACCTCCTAATTGCTGCAAGTCTCTCCTTAACTTCAGTGTAGCCTCCACACAGCCACTAAAGTGCAGTTGACCATCTCACTCTTGATTGGATCACTATTGTCTTTGGGATCAAAGACAAACTCATCTCTCTTTTAAAGTTTTCCTCTACTGTTCAACTTGGTTATGTGTCTTTCTCCTTCTTGTGGTCTATGATCCATTCAAACTATCTAACTGTTTTTCACAAACAATAATCCATCTCATCTCTAGTTTTTTTTTCTTCTAGATATCTTTTTTTCCTTTTCTTATAAGACTTTTCTTAAAAAAGTAATAAGCATTTTAACAATTAATATGCCCCTTCCACTCCCATCATGAGGTTTTCTTGGCTAAGACACTAGAGTGATTTGTCCACTGGATTAAGGCAAAAAGAGAACCACAAAGCTAGTAAGTATCTGAGGCCAGATTTAAACTCAGGTCTTTCTGACTCCAAGCCCAGTACTCTATCCACTGAGTTATCTAGCTGCCTCTGGTTGGAACATGGTAGATACTTAATAAATGCTTGTTGGTTGATTGCTAAAAATTTATTCTTGATATTGAACTAAAATCTGCTTCCCATGTAGCTTTCCTCTATTGGTCATAGTCCTACCTTGTGGAGAAGTGGTTTCCAAAATGAGCATCAATGGCCTGACCTAAGGAGATCCTGATCTGAAACCAAGGAGGTCTATGATCAACCAATTAGAAAATAGGAAGATGAGTTCAAGCCCACTTTAGCTACTAATTGTAGGGCTTGGGTACTGCAGTCATAACTATTCTTCTCCCTCAACACTCCTATACTCTGCTCTAGCCTTCTGCCTTGCAAATTTCTAACCTTTTCCTTCTGAGGCAGGTGTTGAACATGAAGAGCTATTATAATCTAATTACTACCTAGGCACCTATAACAGCACCTGCACAGATAGTTTTAGTAGTAAAATCCTCTCTTCACCAACAAACCTACCCTGTCCCCCAGATGACCATGAGACTATAGCAGATACCCTTGAAGGGCAGACTCTGTGTTAAGGACAATAAGGTACGCCAGAGTCCTGCCTCCCATCTTTTTTTGTTTTGTTTTGTTTTTTGTTTTGTTTATTATTATTTAAAATTTTCTTCCAAATTACATGTTGATACCATAATTTCCTGACATTTTACAATTCATGTTCTTTTCCTCTCTCCCATTCCTTCCTTCTTCCCAAGAAGGTAAGTAATATAATAAAGTTTGAACTTGTTATCATACAATACATATTTCATGTTCATCATGTTGTGAAAGAAGACACATTTTGCCTACAGTATAGAAAAATTCACGGAGGAAATAAAATGAAGAGTGGTATACTTTAAGTTCATCATTTAGACTTTGTCAGTTCTTTCTATGGCTATGGATAATCTTTTTCATCATGAGCCCCTACAGTTGTCCTGGATCTTTGCTTTACTGATAATAGTTAAGTCATTCACAGTTGATCATCATTATTGTTTCTATGTACAGTGGTCTACTGTTTCTTCTCACTTCACTCTGTATTGCTTCATATTAGTTTTTACAGGACTTTATCTTGTTCATGTACCTCCCTTATTTTTAATATTAAGTGAGATAGAGTAAGTTGTAGAGGATAAACCAGCTAACGGTGAATTTTTATCAAAATCATAGATACTGTTAAATCATCTTTCCCTCCAAACTCACCCCTCTTTCAAGGGCACCATTGTCCTTCCAGTTACTCAGGCTCTCTCAGTCTTGGCATCATCCTCAACTACTTTTTTATCCCATATATATAAGTCTTGTCAGTTTAACTTTGGCATCTTTCACATCTGTCTCCTTTCTACTCATATAGCTACCACTTCAGTTCAGACCGTCTTTGCCTCTTACTTGGACTGTTGCAAGTATCTTCTAATTGGTCTCCCTACTTCAGATCTCTTCTGTCTCATCCATTCTTTACATAGTTGTCAAAGGGATTTCCCTAAAGTATAGTTTCAGAACTATATCACTCCTCTATTAAATAAACTCCAGTGGACAGTTTATCTGTATTTTATCCTTATTTTATTCCCACTTTTGTATAAACTTTATAATGTACATTATTAGTGCAGTAGTTCATGTATGTAATTTATAAATATACATATATTACCAAGGATGTGTTTGGTTATTATTGATAAGAGTCTACAATCCAAACAGATTAGAGACCACTACTTTAGAACTACCCAGAGTAAGTCTTCTATATGTAAAAAAATAATAATAATAACAACAACAAACCAACATAGTCCAAGGTGTAAGCCTCTCTTTTCCACTAGGAGATTTTAGTTCTAGATTCCCACAGATTGATTTCATTCACAGAGGAACCTGACCTTGAAAGCAAGGTCATCAGACTTTTTCTCAAACGTTTGGACTCATTATGCCCTGCACTGGAGCTCTGAGATTTTTCCTCTAAGAACAAATTAAATCTCTTAAAGCTCAAGTTTGACTCATCTCTAAGATCTTTCCAACAGGCTTAAAAGAGTTACTTCCAGAAATGTTGACTAATGAATAGAACTACTCCACAGAGTGAGGAACTGTCAAAATAGAGAATTATATTGGAAACAAATTATTTACTGTGATCTTAGAGATATGGTCCAGAGCTTGAGTTGCTCTCGCTCTCCTAGAAAATTTCATACAGATATATCATACAAGCAAAGAAAGTTTTATCTGTTAAACAATTTACAACTAACTGGGGAACTAGGCACAGGATATTTTGAAAGGAAGATCAAAGCGACTATAGCTACTTTTAGCTTCTCCTGGAACATCAAAGCAATTACAGCTGCATGAAGCTTCCAGGAACTGTTTGCATTCTTGTTTTATCAGCAAGGTTTTACATAGGCTTGTTAGATTAAAGGAGTCACTATTATGCTTATAACAATATTCAACTCCTTAGACTTTTCATATCCTTGTTGAAGCTAAGCATTTCAAGAACTTCACAGCCTTATTACTCTCCTTCCCACAAAGTAAATCCTTAAAACAAAGGACTCATAAATTTGCACTGACAAATACTTAACTCAGGATGGAACTCATCACACTTGTACTCTCAGGAGATTGATACTTAAGACATCCTAACATGAAATAATTTGTGAGACTGCTAAACAAGGACCCTTCACCTTGGTTCTTCACTGTCCAAGCAATTCACTCAAGATTCCTATCTTCTAGAAAGCCAAGGCATAGCCTAGGCTCATTCACCCAAGATGGACCCTGTTGATGGTCATTTTTTTTCTCAGAGAAGTTATTTCAGAGGTTACCTCTTGCTGGGTAATTAGTACCTTCATTTGAAAGTTCCTTACCTCTCTAACTCATGAGATGGAAACTTATCTAAGGTCTGATGTTCAGTCACTTATTCCTATGGAAACAAAAAGAGATAGTCAGGTACCCAAGATCTTGGCCCAGTTCTTGTCAGGCAAGAACATGAATTACTCCCATGGATGAGTAGCCACTGAAGGGGGAAGGAAAATGACACTTCTTCTATCTTGCTCACAGGAAGTGAAAAGAAGCACAAAAATTGTCACTTCCTTCAAAATTCTCTGAATAGGAGGCATTTCCTGCCCGATTACCAATCCTCTTCTACATGGGCCCCAATCAGAGGTGTTCAAACATATGAGACCCAATGAGAAGGAAGCCTTTGGCTGTGTATGCCCTTTATCAAGAGGCTTTTAAAGCACATATTTCATGAGAAGCTGCCTAGGTGACTGCTTATTGCCCTGCGGGCCTTAGTTATATACTACTTAAGGAGGCCAAGGTCCCACAAATGCTCTATGGGATGGTCACTGCTATCCTTTTAGAAACATTTCAGAGATATGAAGACAGATATCAGGCCTCCCTTGAGACTTCTCATTTACGTGCCAAACAACCCCAGTTCCATTAATCATTTGTCATTTGACATGACTTTCAAATGTTCTACCATCTTGATAACCACTCTGACGATCCTTCAGTCTGTTACCCAGAAATGGACACACTATTCCACATGATAGCTGGTCATTATAGAGTTGGAAATCACACATCTATTAATGTAACACTGTACTTCTTAACAGCTTTATCAGTGCTATATTATATTGAGCTTACTTTTCAACCAAACCCTATAGGTCATATTTACCCAAAGTGATGTTAAACCATATCATTTGTATTATGTACTTTTTTTCTGTTGATTATTTATAAGAAAATGTATACTTTACGTAGTTGTTTGGGGTTGATCATTGCTGGTTAGTAGAATTGCCAAGGAAAGAAACTAAAACTATCTACCTTACATATAGAATAGTTGTTTACGTTGAGATTAGAGGAAGAAAAAGAACTGAGCTCCATTTAAGTTTTGTAAACTTTTCCCCCTTCCTCTATTGTTTCATTTGGGGACTGAATTTGGAATCCAGTCTTTATTCTCTACCATATGTCATTCAGTGGTAGCCATAGACTGCCTTTGCCAAAGGCTCTTTAGCTGTGGGAGCTTCTCCTAGCTTTATTGAGAAAAATCTTGGTTGCTTAATGATCCTGAATGTCACCTGCTTGTGTTGCAATTTCGGAAAGACTTTACTCAATGTGTCTTCCAGGGGAACAGAACGCCCTCTCATTTCTTTTGTCCCCACAATCCAGCTATGGAAAATATCTGAAGGCTACTGGCTAGTTTCCTTCACTACCTTGTATTCTCCCTCCCCCCAATAATCTGAGTAGGAGAAAATGTGGTAAATTAGCTGCATGACAGCAGAGAAGGAATTTATTAAAGAAACTGAGATGGATTCCTCTCAAATTTCAGACTTTCAAGCAAAAGCCACAAAGAAATAATCATCTTGTTGTTTTTAATCACTTCCCTTTGTGGCACCTTCCTTGTCCATGAAACTGATCTCTTTGTCAGACAAAGAGGGAGTTTGAGAACATAAGAAATCCTAATGGAAGCTTTGATTTGGGTATTATTGCAACATTATTAACCCACTTCCTTCCAGCTTCAGTTTGCTAGATTGGTTATGGCCAATTCGAGGAAAACACTGGACACTGTCATTGTTATTATTTTCACTTAACCTATCACCTGCCAGAAAGACTGGTTGATCTTTCTCAGCTGTAAATCCCCTGATCATGGGATATTTTGGGGGCTTAATTTTTTGCTAAGTAAAAGTATCAGGGAAACTGGCAGAAAAAAAGAAGTTTGGGATGTTAAGAAGTTCTTTATTATATCCTAAAAAATGAACAGTGGAAGAAATTGAATTAATGTTAATATATGTAATCATTATATAAGATTAAATTCTAGGCCTCCCAGGAAATGGAAGGCATCTCTTATTTAATGAGCTCCAGGGTTGATTTATAGTATGCTAATTAGATCTAATGATAGTTATTAATGCATTTTCTATATGCAGAGTTATTACATTTTTTAAAAATGAGTTAAAGTAATTTCTGCATTTTGCAGGGGAAAAAATACCTCATCTTCTTAGAAGCAGATAAAAGTTAGTATAGACAGTAAAGTAATATCAGTGCTTAACATATATGTTAATATATATCATATATTAATATACACATATTTACATTTTAAATCCAGATTTTTAAAGGAGAAACTAAAGTAGCTTAAGAAGGAAATAGGCAGTAAAACAAAACATCAGAAACAACTAATACAGATTTTTTCACACCTTATCTCATTTGAGGCAACCCTGTGAAATGCTGAATGAATTTTTAAAGGGTTAATTTGGAGTTACTTATACACATTATTCATTTTAAAACTATTATGTCTTAAATTTGGTTCACAGGTAATAGTTTAGTTTTAGTTTCTCTTTTGGTGTGAACCAACTGATTTTTATTCTTATTCATGTTTATTTGTTTATTTTTTAAACACATACCTTCTGTCTTAGAATCAATATTGTATATTGGTTCCCAGGCAGAAGAAGGATAAGAACTAGGCTATGGGGGTTAAATGACTTGCCCAGGACCACACAGCTAGGATGTATCCAAGGCTAAATTTTCACCCAAGACCTCCTGCGTCTAGGCCTGGCTCTAAATTCACTGAGACACTTATCTGCCTCCATAGTTTTTCTAAATGTAAAAAGAGCCACCTACTTCTCACAGATTGAGAAGAAACTATTGAGTGGTTATAATGGGAGAAATAGCTCCTCTTTGAGTTTGCATGGTGGGACTGCTGCCAAAAGTATATTTGCCACAATACTAAAATTATAGAGGTAAAAACTTAAGTTTTATTATTATGCTCAAACAGGCAGAAAAAAAACCTGGATCCCAATAAGGACTCTGATAAGATAGCTTATAGGCAAAATTATGTTAGAGTGACAGACAAATAATTCTTTTTTGCATACTGCAGCCCTGTACCTTCCTCTTAGTTAATATAAATTAAAGGGAAGGTTAAGCTATAATCCCATGCTTCTTTCAGTGTCATAAAATTAGAACAAACTGACTTAAACAGTCATAATCTCATATATTCACTAAGGAAACAATCCTCATCAAACAAACTCTGTAGGTGAATTGATTCAGGTTACAAATTAAGCTACATTTAGAGAATTCAAAAATAGACAAATAGAGTAGGAGAATTTACATGTCACCAAGAAATCAGGGACAATTGAGATTCTTCCTCTGGGTTCTTATCTAATGAATGGGTAAGACTTTTAAGTAAATTTTTACATCCCATGGAACAAGTTTTGGTCAGGTGACGCTAATATTAACTAAAAACTTAAGGAAGAATAAAACGAAATATATAATTGCTCTAACATGGCTCTAACTGATTTTATTTCTCATTATTTCCTTTTCACTATACTGATTTATTATACTTATGAGAAGCTAGACTTTTCAGACCATGAGATTATATCTGGATTATTACAATCTACTTGGTGATTGCTTCACCAAATACCTTCATACAAGTCTGTCCAAAATTATAATGCAACCAGGAAATGAATTTTAATTTCCAGGAAGGCAAGGGCTATGTCTTAATTATCTTTGTTTCTCCTCTTGCAACTCTAATAGACACTTAAAAAAAAAAAAAAACTTACTAAGTATTGGTTCCAAAGCAGAAGATTGGTAAGGGCTAGGTGATTAGGTTTAAATGATTTGCCTGGGATCACACAGCTAGGATGTGTCTGAGGTCAAATTTGAATCTAGGACTTACCATCTCCAGGCCCAACACTATTCACTAAGCCACCTAGATACCCCTCTTTTCTAATAGACCCTTTAAAAAATTAATAGAATTTATCTACAAGTGTCTCAGTCCCTTCCCACCATCACTGCATCACAGGAGGCATCATCTAGTCTGTACAAATTAAGTCTTTCATGTTTTCCTCTAATAGGCACTTAAAATGGCATTTGCATGTAAACTCCTCAAAGGCAGGAAGAATTCAATTTTTATCTTTGTGACCAGTGCCTAGCATAGTGTCTTGAAGACAGTGAGTACTTAAATGCTTTTCAAATTAGGTTGAATTGAATTCACATCCTTTGTATTCCATCCATAATGGATTATTAGCTATTCCCTGACTCTTACTGTTCTTGCTCTGTTTCTATTCACTTCCCCATCTTGAAATTGATCCTGAAATTCATTTTCTTCTCATTTATGGAAGAAGAAATTATCTTTATTCAAAATTCATTTCAAACACTGCAACATTTATGATCCACCTTATTGAAAGTCATATATCCCTCCATTTTTATTCCTCTACATCTTCATAGTCACATTCTCTTTTGTATCCTTGTTATTTGTGTCTGTCATATTCTTGGTTCCCCATTCCTTGAGAGCAGGTGATATGTTAAATTTCATTTTCCTATCCCACTAGCTTGTGTAGGATAATGCAAAAAGTAATAAATAGATTTATGCCACCCAAATTGGGTAGTGCTCCCTTTGGTGGCTAGGCCATGAGCCCATGAAAGCCAGTCACTGATTTTTTTCTTTTGTCTCTGATTCCTTCAAAGAGGTTTAGGTGGTTTTAGGATCAGAAATTTAGAGTTTCAAGGGACTTCAGGGACCATTGAGTGTCTAGTCCAGTCAGATTATAAACAAGGAAGCTGAGACACAGGGGATTTAAGTGCCTCCCCCTACATTACACAAGTAGTAAATGTCAGAAGTGAGATTTGAACTTCAGAGCCTCTAGTATTTTCATTGTATTTAATTATTTTGGCAACACTTTCTCACTTCAGTGACATAGTGGTCAGTTGGACAGTAGTTATGAAAAGGCTATTCAGAAAGTAACTAGTCATACAGCCAACAGTAACTAGTTTTTTTTTTTTAAAGAACATAAAGAATATGTAGCTCCAAGATAACCCCAAGTTAAAACAAACAAACAAACACAAAAAGCCCTCTATGGACAGCCAAAGAAGGAATTGTTAGAATCTGATTAGAGATCAAAGCATTCTATCCTTCATGAGTTTTTTTTTTTAAATTTTATATGTGATATACATCTTCAGGCATGGCATGAGGAATATGGAAATATGTGTTGAATGAAAGTACTGGTATAACCTATATCAGATTATTTACTGATTCAGGGAGGATGGGGAGGGTGGAAGGGAGAAAATATGGATTACAAAATATCAGAAAAAAGGGGCAGCTGGGTAGCTAAGTGGATTGAGAACTAAGCCTAGAGACGGGAGGTCCTAGGTTCAAATCTGGCCTCAGACACTTTCCAGTTGTGTGACCCTGGGCAAGTCACTTGACCCACATTGCATAGCTCTTACCAATCTTCTGCCTTGAAACCAATATACAGTATTGACTGTAGGACGGAAGGTAAGGTTTAAAATATAAATATATATATATATATATACATATTTTTTTTCTGATATATATATATCAGAAAAAAATTAACACTTTCTACATTAATTTTTTTCTTAATGACATGTAAAAAAATTTCTAACTAGGAGGTTTTTTTACATTTTGGTCACTTATTCATTTCAGTCATGTGTGACCATTTGTGATCCCATTTGGGGTTTTCTTGTCAGAGATACTGAATGGTTTGCCATTTCTTTCTCCAATTTGACATTTCTCATTTTAAAAATCTAAAATTTAAATTTAAAAATTTAAAAGATTTTTAAAATGAGAAACCCTCAGTTTATTTATCTGTCATTTATTTTCAATGAGAAGTGTTCCATTTGCATTTTTATTTCACTTTCATATTCTATTCTTTTAAAGATAAAATCATTTGTATCCATTTGCTTTCATTTTCTGGTTTCTGAGTTTCAGGGAAATGCTAATGTATTTAGTTTTCCTTCTCTTAAGTGTTTGCTTTATTGTAGAGCTTTCCTATTTGAGAAGGGCATTTCTGTGACTCACTCACAGAATGAGAACATTGTTTATGGTTCTTTTTTTAATATTCATTTTTTTACTTTAACATGGATTTGTTCTGGCCCCATTTTAAAGAACAAGTCCATACCCTCACCCAGGGTATTCCAATATTCTAAAGGATTCAGATGAGACTCTCTCCTCTTTCTCTGACTCAAGCTCACCCCAATAACCCTCTATTTTTGAGGTTTAGTGACTACGACTCTAGTTCCTTTTAACCACTTAACATCATATTATTTTTTTAGAAAGAATATTTACTTTTAGAATATTGCAAGAACAAACATACAAATAATTCCCCAAACACCTTGGGGTCATAATCTTCCCTACACTCCTTGATTCTGAGGAGAGGGGATGAAGCTAACAGGTTTGCTCAGTTCTCATATAGCATTAGTCTCATAAAATCCAAAGACATACTGGGCTAGTATCCTAGACCCTTGCTACTCAAGGCTTTCCTTGCTAAGCTGTCTGCAATATCTAGCCTGAAATCTAGGTTCTGAGATCCCCTTGTCTTGAGCTACTAGGTCACAGACTACCTTTCCTGACCCTGAAGGAGAAATTAAACCAGATCAAAATCCTAAATCTATTTCTTGGAGCCATGGGGCTTAAGACAAGGAGGAGGTAGACTTCAGCCCTGTCCCCCTTACTGTGGTGTCTCTTACTGTGAATGTAGTGTGTCCTTCACTCTCTAGAAATGAACCCTGGAAAGAGAGAGGCTGTGTTCAGTCAGGTGGATTTAAAGATGGAGACAGTTCAACCAGGCCCTTATAGAAAGAGCCTTCTTCTAACCACATGGTAGACCAACACAAAAATGTTCATATATGTCAGTTCTCTTGTCTTCTATAAGCAAGTCCAGTGAATGTCTCTGTGAAGCAATTTTCCATGAAGCAAATCTTATGAGTGACTTCATCTTAGATGGTTAGACCATATGCCAAATCCTCTTTATCTGATTTTTCAACCATAGGGTCTAAATTCTTCTAGAATCAATTAAGTGGTTGACCTCAGATATATTTCAGGATTCTCCCGATGTTTAACAACCAGTTTATTTGCTTACTATATGGTTACCTTCCCTTTTATATAATTTCAAAGTGTTTCCAAAATCTTCTCTGACAATATTCTTTTTCAAGGCAGACTCTTGGAGGTTCAAGTCTAAGGCCTTTCCATTTTTTTTTTCTGGCAATTAGGTGTTCTAAGGAAAACATTGAAGCCAAAGTAGCTCATCATCTTCTAATCTCTTTCTCTCAGTGGAGAGAATCTGGACATTCTTGATTTGCACAGTGGAGAAGCCTGGGAAAGCATAACTCTATTTTGTGTTTAAAATAGCAAGATGCATATATATAACAGTTTATGCCTAAGTGATGATCTCTCTCTCCATTTAAATGATGCTATAATCATAGTACTAACAATAATACTTTAGTACCTCAGAAGAGAAAACCTATGCTTTAAAAGAGTAGATTTTAAAAATTCAGGGGAAAAAATCAATATGACCCTACAAGCAACATGACTTGGAGATGAGAGACCCTCAAAAATAAAAATCTAACTAGCAGTCCAAATCATATTAAGGAGTAAAAATAATTTTTAAAAGAGTTTTAAAAAAGGAGAAGGCGAAGAGGGATATTTAAAGAATTGTGGCTAAAATTGTATATTTTTATCAGCTTTCTTTTATCAGCTTTTCTTTTATCTTTTATATCTTTTATATCAGTCTTTTATCAGCTTTCTTAGGATTTCAGATTTTAAATAATATGTACAGACGAAGGGTCACATAATCAGGGAGTGTATATAAAAGTGTCATGATCTAATAAGAAAAAATCAGGAAGGGTTTTTAAAGTTATTTCTAGAACAAGAAATGAATGGCAAAGAAATGGAAGATTTTGGGGAGATGGTGTAATGTTACAAATTACACAGGAAAATAGAACTACCCAATTCCTATTTTGCTTCTGTTTTCAGGAAGGAAAATACTGTTCAAGCTTAAAAAGGGAAGATCAAGCTTTTTAAGGGTAAGCGAAGACTAAAATAGAAGAGAAAATAGTAAAAGAAAACAAAGTACCCACTTAAAACTCACATACCAGACTAGTGAAAGAATTTAGAAATCTTTGAGAAATCATTGAAAACTGAAGAGCAGCCAAAAGACCAAAATGTCTCAAATGTCTCCATTTACTAAAAGATTAAAAAAGAAAAAGATAGACCCGGCCATAGAAACTTTAGCTCCATAAATTGATATCAATTATCAACAACTTTCTACAGATTATCAAAGTAAAGGTTTGTGATGAATTAGAAATTAAAACTGGTCACTAACAGCCAGCAGGAATTCAACTGAGAGCAAGAAATGCTAAACTAAATTCATATTTTAGGGACCTTTTGCCCTAGGATTGCAATGTCCTGCTTTTTGGGCCCACTAATTAGACTTTAGTCCTGCTTTACCTCACTCCCTACTCTCCTGACATTTTTTTCACCAACTTCTTCAGTATCCTTGAGGCCATTCATTTACTCTTGCCTTCCTCCTCCAAGTCTTGAATCATGATCAAATCCACACTACCATCATTCCTGAAAGGGGTGCTGATCTACTTTTCCAAAACTACACTCACCACACTTATGAAACCATTCTTTGTGTTAACAGAGAGCTTAATACAGGCTCATGGTTTTTCTTTTTATAATGTTGGTCTCATGAGTTCATTTTCATTCTTTTCCCCTGCTATTTTGGGGAACTAAATTGTGCTGAATATTCACGGAATGCTTTATGATCAAATCCTCCAGATTAAGGAAGAAATCAAGCCACAGGGGATACTGTGGAGAATAAGGATCCTAACAAGTATTCCCATGTGGGCCATATGACTATCATGTGAGAGAGCCTTGAGAGATAGTATGGTTAACTTCTTCATCTATATTAATTCCTAGATGTTGGCCACAGGTTTGGCCATGGTCTGTGGTCTGACTATAACAGGACTAGACAATTAATGGCTCTCTCTTTTGGTGTAAGGACCAATGGAGGAAATTTTTTCCAATGCTTCACACTGCATGTAAAAGATATTCAAAAAGTCTTAGTGATGTTTTAAACTGTTAAAACATTATTACAGGGCAGCCAGGTGGCTCAGTGGATTGATAGTCAGAATTAGAGAAGGGAGGTGCTAGGTTCAAATATGGCCTCCAAAAGTTCCTGGATATATTACCCTGGACACAACCCCAATTACCTAGTCTTTATTGCTCTTTTGCCTTGGACTCAATGCATACTATTGATTCTAAGATGTAAAGTAAGGGTTTTTAAAAAAATCATTATTATTATTATTATTATACTACACAAAAATACTTGGGATACTGTTGTGGTTGATGTCAGCACTCATCAGAAATATAATATTTGCTGAACTAAGTATCTAGGTAGAAGCTTTTACAAGAATGACAAATACTAGAGTAGGTTCACTGCCCATCCTTACATGGAAGCTGTGATGTCATGTTGGGCTAGGCATGGGATCATATAAATCCTCTTAATTAAAGTTATGGCAGCTACTCCCATACTCCTTGTTTAACTCAGAGTACCCACTTAACCCATTAAAATGGACCTAGCCTATATTCAACTGGAAGATATTTTCTTCAGCTAATTTGCGTCATCATCATGCTCCTAACTACTAAGGTCAGATATTCAATGTGGCCATGCCCATGGTAAATCAAGGCCACCCTTGGAGGGAGAAGGGCTCTCTGGTCTGTACAGAATCTCTCAGAGGAGGCACGTGTGCCATTAGAGTTTGCCAGAATTTGTTACTAGAAAGCCAGAGGGATACGGGGCTGGACTGTTCCTCTCCCCCTCACCTGAAGACGTTTCTCACATCACCTGCCCCTCTAAAAGGTTCACCATCACTGCCTAGGGAAATAGCTTGGATCCTTTGCAATTAGCCCAATTCTTTTTCTCAGAGATGAATTGGACAACTTTTGTTGGAAGGCACCTTTCCTTCTAAAGGGATGGAAAACATGAAACAGTTGCCTATGTAACAATTTTAGATTGCATTTACTGGGAAGAAAGGGGATCCCCTCTTTAATTTGGTAGTAATTCTGAGCTGAAGCTGAAGTTGAGTAATTATCCAACCCTTGTGAAAGAAGGGAGAATCTCTGAACAGAGATTTGTAAATGGTAGAAATTTGTCATTATTCCCCAATGGGGATCTTAGGAAGAATGCTGTGGACTGGTAGGCTGGTGGACACTGCAAGAGGGGGTGATGCTACATGACAAATTTTGGTATCAAAAGAAGCTATATGCAAGAGGATAAAGACATTTTAGCTGGATTTTTTAATAGTTTAAAAATTGCTTTTAATTTGAACATTCAAACAAACAGAACATAATTAACAATAATCCTCCTTCTGGAAAAGAAATCTCCAAGTACAAAACAATCTTTTAATTAAAGCTAAGGTGGCACATGTCTATATTAGGATGGGGACAACAGTTAACCCAAGGGAAAATGAAGCCTAAAGCTTGTTTTAAGGATTGAGTAGAGACATCTGATTCATGAAGGATGTAGGGGGTTGTATATGGGAGGAGGGAGTTCATAGGGTGATCCTGACCTAAATGAAGAATTGATTGGGCTAAGAGTGTGTGTCATAATTTGTGTTGTAGCTTTGATATCCTTATTGTTGTTTCAGTTAGCTCATTGTCATCTCTTTATATCAAGGGACCCATGATTAACTGAACTAGATAGTTGAGTGGTGGGACTTGGTCCTTCAAAAGTGGAAAGGCAAAGGGTAGGATGTCTGGTATTAATTCTCTTCCATCTTTTGACAGTCTCTCTTTGAAGGGGTCTTTAAATTCTTTGTTTGGTTGATTGATTGTTGCTTTCTTTTGAGTCTCCCCCCCCCCGCCCCCGCTTCTTTTTCCTCCAAAGTGATTTTCCTAAAATATAGGTCTAGTGATATCCTCCTAAAATTCCAGTGGCTTATTATAATAAGCCTTCTAGATCCAGTCTAAAGTCCTTCATTTCTCATTTAAAGCCTTATTTGATGTGGACCCTTCCTCCATTTTCAGTCTTCTACCTTCCTGTCCTGCACATGCTGCTCTACATTGCCCTAAATAACTTGATGATCCTCACATAAGACACTCTATTTTCTGACTGCATGCTATTTGTCCCTCATAGCTGAGATTTCCTTTTTTCTCATCTCCATTTCCTTATTTCCTTGACTCCCTTCAAGACTTAACTCATCAGACCATTTGCAAAAGGCCTTCCTAGGCTCTCTGACAACTAGTGCCTTTCCTCTGAGATGAGTTTCCATGTACTCTGTCTAGCTTATATTTATGTGTATTAATATATATATATATATGTATATATATATATATGTATATATATATATATATATATATATATGGATGTGTTATTTTATTGGTATGTTGTCTGCCCATTAGAATGTGAGGACAGGAACCATGTTTTTCCCTTAATTTATATCCCAAGCACACAGCACTTTATTTCTGGCACATAGTGAGTGCTTAATAGATACTCTTTGACTGACTGACCCAATTACCAAGATGATTTTTCCTAACTATAGGCTTGATCATGTCACTCCTCTACTTAATAAAGACCAGTTGTTGCCTCTTGCGCCTTAGATCAAATACAAATTCTTTAATTTAACTCTTAAGATCCTTCCCATACTTCTGGATAAGCATGACAGCAGTCTAGACATGGGACACTTTGTCTCCTCAGCACCCATGGATATAGACTACCTAAAAAGACAAAAAAAAACCCAACCCAAATTCATAAGAACGAAGGGACTCTACAGTAGGGCGCAGCATTGAAATTACGTGGGATTTGGGCATTTCCACACTATAAGGGGATAAAAAAGCTCTCACCCAAATGTGAGGTGATCTACCCACCCCCACTGCACCTACAGAACCAGAGTCAGAGCCAGCATGTGCCAGAATCAGTGAGTGAGCGAGGGGTACCTCTAGAGTGAGTAAGAGGCACTTCTAGGTCCTTGGGAGCTGACTAAGACCACCAAAGACCTAACCCTGAGAGCAGCTACACCTGAAACCCTGATGGGCTGGGGAGTGCAGACTGTGGGCACTCTTGGGAAGGGGGTGCAGAGAAGGGCAGTGAACAGCGGAGGCTGTGGAGATTTGAGAGCTTGCCTAAGGCAAAATCCTTGCTCCTTAACTCCATAAACAGAGAGCCTGCCCATCTCACTCAGATTTCTGACTAAAAAGGGAAGGAAAAACCTCCACAGTGATGGCAAATTGTGCACAGGAGCAACAAATTCCCTCCAAGAAAAAAAAAAAGAAAGCATTGACCCTTGAAAATTTTTACAGATGAAAAACTCAGGCTACAGAGGAAATACAGGAGGAAATTCAAATAAACCCAAAACCTACCCCCCAAAATGGAAATTGTCCACAAGCTCTGGAAGAATTTAAATTGGAGCTTTTCAAAAAGATGGAAGCCTTCTGCAAGAAAAGTGGGAAATATTTCAAAGAGAAAATCAAAATATTATACCAGAAAATCAAAAGATTAAAGCAGAAAACCAAAAGATTATAAAAGAAAACCAGGCCTTAAGGACTAGAATTGGGCAACTGGAAACCAATGATCTTGCAAAATAGCAAGAATTAATAAAGCAAAGTCAAAAGATTGAAAAAATAGAAGAAAACATAAAATCTCACTGAGAAGATGACAGATCAGAAAAACAGATCAAGGAAAGACAGTTTGAGAATCATTGCTCTACCTGAAAATCCAGAAATAAACAGAAATCTTGACATCATACTAGAGGAAATCATCCAAGAAAACTGTCCTGATGTTCTTGAACAAGGGGGAAAAATAGACATTGAAAGAGTTCATAGAACACCCTCTACACTAAATCCTCAAAAGACAACTCCCAGGAATGTAATTGCCAAATTCAAGAACGTTCAATCTAAGGAGAAAATTCTATAAGAAGCCAAAAAGAGACAATTCAGATACCGAGGAGCACCAATCAGGATCACACAAGACCTGGCAGCTTCCACACTAAAGGATTGCAAGGCCTGAAACATGATATTCAGAAAGGCAAGAGATTTGGGTCTTCAACCAAGAATCACTTATCCATCAAAACTGACTATATGCTTCCAAGGGAAAGTATGGGCATTCAACAAAATAGAAGATTTCATGTATTTGTAAAGAAAAGACCAGAACTAAGTGGGAAGTTTGATATCAAAACACAAAGATCAAGAGAAATATGAAAAGGTAAATAAGAAAAAGAGGGAAAAGGGGGAAAATGTTTTTTTTTAATTCAAACTCTCTTCTTTAAGGGCTACAATTAGATCAAATAATATATATTAATATGTGGGGAAACTTATTTGTAACTCTCAAAAATTGTATTCATTATTATAATAATTAGAAGAATAACTCACAGGAAGATATTGGGGCATTAAGGGCTATAAGATGATATGCAAAAAAAGAAAAATGGCATGGGGGAAACAAAGATGGCACCAAGAGATACTTGAAGAAATAAAATAAATAGGATAATCTTTATCACACAAAGATACACTTGAGAAGGGGAGGGGAAGAATACTCTTATAAGAAGGAGAGGAGGAGATTGCTAATAGGTAATACTTAAACCTTACTCTCAGTGAAACCAATTCTGAGAGGGAAGAGCATCTAGATCAATTGGGGTCTTGAATTCTATCTTATCCTATAGGGTAAGTGAGAAGGGAAAACTATGGGGGGTAGGAGGAGGGAGTAAAAAAGGGAGGGAAAAAGAGGGCGGAGGGAACTTAACAGATCCTAAAAAACAAGAAGGGAAAAAAGGGAGGGGACAGAAAGGGAAGCATATTAAGGGAGGGGATTAGGGGGATTGATTAAAAGTAAACCACTGGTTTAAAAGGATATAGCAAAAGAAGAAAGGGCAGATTTAGGAGAGGATATCAAAATGCTAGGGAATTCACAAGTGACAATCATAACTTTGAACATAAATGGGATGAACTCATCTGTAAAACGTAAATGAATAGGAGAGTGGATTAGAATCCAAAATCCTACCATACATTGTCTACAAGAAACATATATATACAGAAGGTAGACACACACAGGGTAAAGATAAGCAGATGGAGCCAAATGTATTGGACATCAACTGATAGAAAGAAGGCAGGAGTTGCAATCATGATATCTCCCAAAGCCAAAGTAAAAATAGATCTGATTAAAAGACATAAGGAAGGTAAATACATCCTGATAAAAGAGAGTATAGACAATGAGGAAATATCAGTAATCAACAGGTATGCACCAAATGGTATAGCATCCAAATTTATAAAGGAGAAACTAGTGGAATTAAAAAGGAAAATAGATAGTAAAACTATACTAGTGGGAGACCTGAACCTACCACTATCAAATTTAGATAAATCAAATCAAAAAATAAATAAGAAAGAGGTAAGAGCTGTGAGTGAAATCTTAGAAAAATTAGGGTTAATAGATATATGGAGAAAAATTAATAGGGACAAAAAGAAATACACCTTTTTTTTCAGCAGCACATGGTACATTCACAAAGATTGACCATGTACTAGGTCATAAAAACATGGCAAACAAATGCAGAAAAGCAGAAATAATAAATACAACTTTTTCAGATCATACTGCAATAAAAATAATGATCTGTAAGTGTACATGGAGAGCCAAATCAAAAATTAATTGGAAATTAAATAATATGATTCTCCAAAATCAATTCGTTAGAGAACAAGTCATAGAAACAATTAATAATTTCATTGAGAAAATGACAATGATGAGACATCCTTTCAAAATCTATGGGATGCAGCCAAAGCAGTACTCAGGGGAAAATTTATATCCTTGAGTTCATATGTTAACAAATTAGGGAGGGCAAAGGTCAGTGAATTGGGCATGCAAATCAAAAAACTTGAAAGCGAACAAATCAAAAACCCCCAGAAGAAAACTAAATTAGAGATTCTAAAAATTAAGGAAGAAATTAATAAAATCGAAAGTGAAAGAACTATTGAACTAATAAATAAGACTAGAAGTTAGTATTTTGAAAAAAAACAAACAAAATAGACCAAGTACTGGTCAATTTAATAAAAACAAGGAAAGAAGAAAACCAAATTAACAGTATCATAGATGAAAAGGGAGAGCTCACCTCCAATGAAGAGGAAATTAAGGCAATCATTAAAAACTATTTTGCCCAATTACATGGCAATAAATATGCCAATCTAGGTGATATTGATGAATATTTTCAAAAATATAAATTGCATAGATTAACAGAAGAAGAAATAGAATTCTTAAATAATCCCATATCAGAAAAAGAAATTGAACAGGCTATCAAAGAACTCCCCAAGAAAAAATCCCCAGGGCCGGACTGATGGATTCACAAGTGAATTCTATCAAACATTCAAAGAACAGCTAATCCCAATACCATACAAACTATTTGACATAATAAGCAAAGAGGGAGTTCTACCAAATTCCTTTCATGACACAAACATGGTACTGATTCCAAAGCCAGGCAAGTCAGAAATGGAGAAAGGAAACTACAGATCAATCTCCTTAATGAACATAGATGTAAAAATTTTAAATAGAATACTAGCAAAAATATTCCAGCAAGTGATCAGAAGGGTCATCCACCATGATCAAGTAGGATTTATACCAGGAATGCAAGGATGGTTCAATGTTAGGAAAACCATCCACATAATTTACCATATCAACAAGCAAACCAACAAAAATCACATGATTTTCTCAATAGATGCAGAAAAAGCCTTTGACAAAATAAAACACTCATTTAA
The DNA here is from genome assembly GCF_027887165.1 of Monodelphis domestica. Taxonomy (NCBI): domain Eukaryota; kingdom Metazoa; phylum Chordata; class Mammalia; order Didelphimorphia; family Didelphidae; genus Monodelphis; species Monodelphis domestica. The sequence continues at coordinate 280,582,779 of NC_077227.1, forward strand.
AAACACCATAAAGTATAGGAATAGAAGAGTCTTTCCTAAAAATAATAAACAGTATCTATCTAAAACCACCAGCCAACATCATCTGAAATGGGGATAAACTAGATGCTTTCCCAATAAGATCATGAGTGAAACAAGAATGCCCATTATCACCTTAATTATTTAACATTGTAATACAAGCACTAGCAGTAGCAATTAGAGAAGAAAAAGAAATTGAAGGTATTAAAATTGGCAATGAAGAGACCAAACTATCACTCTTTGTGAATTATATGATGGTCTACTTAAAGAGTCCTAGAGAATCAACTAAAAAGCTAGTGGAAATAATCAACAACTTTAGCAAAGTTGCAGGATACAAAATAAACCCACATAAGTCATCGGCATTTCTATATATCTCCAACACAGCTCAGCAGCAAGAATTAGAAAGAGAAATTCCATTTAAAATCACCCTAGACAATATAAAATACTTAGGAATATATCTGCCAAGACAAACACAGGAACTATATGAACACAACTACAAAACACTTTCCACACAACTACAACTTGATCTGAGCAATTGGAAAAACATTAACTACTCATGAGTAGGATGAGCTAACATAAAAAAAAAAATGACCATCCTACCCAAACTTACTCATTTATTTAGTGCCATACCTATCGAAGTTCCAAAAAAATTTTTTTACTGAATTAGGAAAAACCATAACAAAGTTTATGTGGAAGAACAAAAGAGCAAGGATATCCAGGGAAATCATGAAAAAAAATGCAAAGGAAGGTGGCCTTGAAGTCCCATATCTCAAACTGTACTATAAAACAGTGGTCATCAAAACAATTTGGTACTGGCTAAGAGACAGAAAGGAGGATCTGTGGAATAGACTTCGGGTAAGTGACTTCAGCAAGACAGTCTATGACAAGCCCAATGATCCCAACTTTTGGGACAAAAATCCACTGTTTGATAAAAACTGCTGGGAAAATTGAAAGACTGTGGGACAGATTAGGCTTGGATTAATACCTCACACCCTACAGCAAGATAAACTCAGAATAGGTGAATGACTTGAACATAAAGAAGGAAACTATAGGTAAATTATATGAACACAGAATAATATACATGTCAGACCTTTGGGAAGGGAAAGATTTTAAAACGAAGCATGACTTGAAAGAGTCAGAAAATGTAAAATCAATAATTTTGATTATATCAAATTAAAAAGTTTTTGTACAAATAAAACCAATCTAACCAAAATTAGAAGAGAAATATCAAATTGGGAAATAATCTTCAAAACAAAAACCTCTGACAAAGGTCTAATTACTCAAATTTATGAAGAGCTTAATCAATTGTACAAAAAATCAAGCCATTCTCCAATTGATAAATGGGCAAGGGACATGAATAGGCAATTTTCAGTTAAAGAAATAAAAACTATTAATAATTAATAATAATAATAATAATAATAATATGAAAAAAGTGTTCTAAATCTCTTATAATCTGAGAAATGCCAATCAAAACAACTCTGAGGTATCACCTCACACCAACAGATTGGCTAACATGACAGCTATAGAAAGTAATGAATGCTGGAGGGGATGTGGCAAAGTTGGGACATTAATGCATTGCTGGTGGAATTGTGAATTGATTGAACCATTCTGGAGGGCAATTTGGTACTATGCCCAAAGGGTGCTAAAAGACTGCCTGCCCTTTGAGCCAGCCATAGCACTCCTGGATTTATACCCCAAAGAGATAATAAGGAAAAATACATGTACAAGAATATTAATAGCTATGGTTTCTGTGGTGGCAAAAAATTGGAAAATGAGAGGATGCCCTTCAATTGAGGAATGGCTGAACAAATTGTGGTATATGTTGGTGATGGAATACTATTGTGCTCAAAGGTATAATAAAGTGGAAGAATTCCATGGGAACTGGAACAACCTCCAGGAAGTGATGCAGAGCGAAAGGAGCAGAACCAGGAGAACATTGTACACAGAGACTAATACACTGTGGTACAATTGAATGTAATGGACTTCTCCATTAGTGACAATGCAATGATCCGGAACAACCTTGACGGATTTATGAGAAAGAATACTATCTGTATTCAGAGGCAAAACAATGGGAGTAGAAACAGAAGAAAAACAACTGCTTGATTACATGGGTTGAGGGGATATGATTGGGGATATAGACTCTAAATGAACATCCTAATGCAAACACCAACAACATGGAAATGGGTTCTGATCAAGGACACATGTAATACCCAGTGGATTTGAGCATCAGCTATGGGAGGAGGGGTAGGGAGGAATAGAAAATGATTTTTGTAACCCAGGAATAATGTTTGAAATTGACCAAATAGAAATTTAAAAAATGAAAAGAAAAAAAAAAGATCCTTCCCAGATATTGTTGTTCATTCATTAAGTCATGTGTAACTCTGAGACCCCATGGACGGTAACAGGGATGCCAGAGTGGTTTGCTATTTTCTACTCCAGTGGATCCAGTGAATATTTTTGTCAGGCAATCAGAGGTTAAGTGATTTACCCAGGGTCACACAGCTAGAAATTATCTGAGGCTGAATTTGAAATTGGGTCTTCCTGACTCCAGACTTAGTGCTCTTAACCACTGAATCACAGCTGGCTCTAAGTCCCTTCCCAATTGTATTCTAAATTATCTCTCCAGCTTTATTGGAGCATTGTGTGCCCCTGTCAAAATGGCCTCTTTGTTTCTCGGAGAGGGAATTCCATCTCCATGACTTTTCCCTGCCTATTTCACATGTTTGGAGTATACTCATCTTTCACTTCTTGTCTCACAGATTCAGTCTGTTCCTTCAAGTCTCAATTTAAGAATTACTTATACATGCCTTCTTTTTCTTTTTTTAAAATCTTCTTTCTTAGGCAAAAGAGTGGTAAGGATTGGGCAAAGGGAGTTAAATGACTTGCCTTGGTTACATAGCTAGAAAGTGTCTGAGGTTACAGTTGAATCCAGGACCTTCCATCTCTAGGCTTGACTCTCAATCCACTGAGCTACCTGGCTGTCCCCTACATGAAGCTTTTCTTTATCCTTTTCTCCACTCCTACTGTATTCCCTCCCTAATTACCTTGTATTTAGCTCCTTTTAATTCATTTCTATTTATTCTTTTAAAATTTATTCTGTATGTGTTATTATTATCGTTTACTCCCCTGGCAGAACTTAAGCTCTTTGGGAATAGAAATTGATTAATTCTTTGTATATGTATTCCCCTAGTTCTTAGCACAATGCTTGTCTCATAGTAGTTGCTTAATAAAGGCTTGTTAGTTGATTGACAAAAGGAACTAGCTGAGGGAAAACATATAACTTATGTGTCCAGTGATTTGGGAAATGGGTAAATAGATTTCATAATAGGCACATAATGAGATATTATTGTACCATCAGATAGGCTAATCTCAAGAATACCCCCACACACACAGACACAAAATGTTGATGAATAGGAGTTATGGTGGAGAAAGCCAAGTCAGAATAATTTATACACATCAGCAAAACCCAAAATAATACACAGAAGAAATACACAGGCATAATAAGAGCTTAGTAAATTATCTATTTAAAAAGTTCATAAGGGGAACTTTTTTTTGTTTCCATAAACAGGAAGTTTTTGTTATCTTGTTAAAGTTTATAAACATATTAAAAACAGACTTTAAATAATCAAAACTATAAGTAATCAAATCAGTGCTACTACTATCCCCGGAAAGGACATGTCAGGTTTTTTTGCTTTTTGACTTCACTTATCATCTCCATGACTTCTCTGACCTAAGCCCTTTCCCTCTACCACTCCTCTACCACATTTTTCCTCTCCCCATCAGATTGTAAACTCCATGAGAGCAGATTCTTTTTTGTTTTTGAATTTGTATCTCCAATGCCAGCCATTGGAACCTGGTACCTAGTAGAACTTGAAAGCTTTTTCATCAATTCATTTAAAGAGTTACAAAGCATTTTATTTTTTACCCAGTTACAAACAAAAACAATTTTTACCATTTGCCTTTTAAAAAATTTTTGAGTCTTAAATTCTTTCCCTCTCTCCCCCTTCTCCTCCTTTCACTGATTTGGTAATCAGCCTGACATAGATTTTATATGTAGAATCATGTAAAAATATTTCCCAGAGTAATATAGAACTGATTTTTTTCTTATGTATTTGAATTGGAAAGAGGGGATTGCTAAAGTGTTTCCCCCCTATTTATTGGACCTTTACAAGTAGTGTAGGGAATTCACTTTATGAGGACTCCCTTTACCCATGCAAATGAAAACATATTAATAATATATGTTAGAAAGTTTTCTGGAACTTTGTTAATTGATTTTCAAAAAACATGAAAATTGTCAATGTGATAAAGTCCCCAAAGTCCCCTGCCATGAGTGCTGAATGATTCTTTTCCCAGAAAGTTGCTGAGGTCCTAGTTCTCAAGACTTAATTATAGCTCAGGAAGATAAAAGTTTGGGTATTTTACATCTCAAGAATTCTAGCTCTACTCTGATGTTTGATGGGATAGTTTTGGGCAATGCAGAGACAGAATCAACTTCGATCAGCTAAGCCATCTTTATGTCTTCACTAGCTATCTTTATTGAATATCCTTCCCCTAAAATGGCTAAGACTTTTGATAAGTCTCATATTTACTGTTTGGGTTTAATTTCCCTCCAGTATCAGACCTCAAGTACCTAGAGATTGGCCTGAATCAGATGTTTCCCACAATAGTTGCCAGCTTTGTTTTTTTCCCCCCATAATCTAAAAATCTTTTAACTTTTTAAAAATACTCATTTATGCCATAAATTTGTAGGGAATTGATTCCAACAGCTCAGGTTCCTTGCTTCTTTCAAGTATGCTTCTTTGAATAGAGTAGGCTGAAGTTTCAGTTGAATCCAGGTGTCTTCATCTTTAGCTTTCTTATGATAATTTTCCTTCACTTGCTTCAGGAAGCTCTCTCTGCTCCTATGATGCTTAATATTTTCGATGCACACATTAATTCTCTTGGTGAGTAAGACCCATCTTGCCACAGTAACATTTTGGGGGCCTTCCTTGAACTGGTACTCATACTCTCAATATCTACATCATCACCATTCTTGTATATTCTCATATACACAGCCAAAGGGAAGCATCATGTTATCTAAAAGATCTAGAGGGGGAAGCTGTGTGGCTCAGTGGATTGAGAGCCTAGAGACCTAGAGGCCTCGAGATGGGAGGTCGTGGGTTCTAATCTGGCCTGAGAAACTTCCTAGCTGTATGGCCCTGGGCAAATCACTTGACCCCCATGGCCTAGCCCTTACCACTCTTCTGCCTTGGAGCCAATACACAGTATTGACTCCAAGATGGAAGGTAAGGGTTAAAAAAAAAAAGGCCTAGAAAACATATATTGTGTCTCTTTCCCTTTTCCTATTAGGTATTTTACATCTCAAGAACTCTAGCTCCACCCTGATATTTGATGGGACAGCCTTGGGTAAGGCAGAGGCAGGATCAGCTGTGCTCAGCTGAGTTACCTTTGAGTTTTATGTTCCTCGTTTTGGCAATTCACTGGAAGATAGAGCTGGTGGAAAGAGTTGCCAGCTTTATATCACAAAAACTTAGAATAGTAAATATATGTGGTAAAGAACTTTTGTAGTTACGTGTATCCCCGTTGGCTCCTTTCTCATCTTTTACCTCCTTTTCTCAGCTGCCTTCAAAATTTTGCAAGAGATTTTCCTAGGCCCTCCCATTACTAGTGCCTTCCCTCTGAGACTACCTTCCATTTATACTGTACATATCTTCTATATTATGCAATTGTTTGTGAGTTCTACCGGCACCTCAAATTCAACTTGTTCGAAAACTAAAGGCATCAGCATCTCCTCTGAAGTTAGCCCTCCTCTCAGCTTTCCTTACATAGATAGTACTACCATTCCCCCAGTCATCCAGACTTACAATCTGTAAGCCATCTTTGACTTTTCCTTTTCTACAATATTTCTTGCATTCTTCCTTTCATTTTTAATCACTTTGTCATTACCCTAATACAAACTCTCATTGACCTCTCATTTGAATTGCAGCAATTAAAATACTTCAAATAAAAGTTTTGACCATAATTTCCTTTTCTCCCCTGGTCTCATTCATCTTTTACATATAGTGGTTGGCTATAGTAATCTCTCTAAAACACTGTTTTGACCATTTTATTTCCTAGCCCAGAAATTTTCAGTGACTTTCTTTTGCCTTTAGGATAAATACCCACTCCTCATCCTAGTATTTGAGATCCTCTCTAGTTTCCTTTAAACAGCATTTTTAGCCTTATTTTTCCCTCCTTCAGATACTGTATCTTACAGTCAAACTGGACTACCAGTTTTGTTCCCTGATCTCATCCTGCCCCTTTCTAATTCTTTGTAGGCAATCTCCTATGACTCTGTATTTTTGTTCATTGAAATCCTTCTCATATTTCAGGGATCAGGGATGCCCAGATTAAAAAAAAAAAACTAAACTCTTAGCTCAGCCTACCATATCTTCCATGATGCCTTTGCTGATTACTCCAAAGTGAAATTGATCCCTTCTTCCTCAAATTTTCCTAGGACATTTTGTCTGGATCTCTTCTTTGTTTCTACCTTTTGATGAGGGTGAAAGAGGAGAGTATAAAAGCTGGTTTGCAGCTTAACATTTAAAAAAGGAAACACCTAAACCATTGGCAACTGGTCCCATTACTTCCTGGCAAATAGAGGGAGAAGAAATGAAAGTAGCATCAAATTTTATATTCTTGGGCTCAAAAGTCTGGGCAGCCAGTAATTTCAATGATGAAATTAAAAGACAATCTTTAGAAGGAAAGCTATGGCAAATTTGGATAGCATCCTAAAGAGGAGAGACATCACCTTGTCAACAAAGGTCCACACAGTCAAAGCAATGGTTTTTCCAGTAGCAATGTATGGCTGTGAGAGTTGGACAATGAGGAAAGCTGAGTGATACAGAACCAGTGTTTTCAAATTGTGGTATTGAAAAAAACATTTTTAGAGAGGCCCTTGATCAATACATTCTTACTTAAAGAATTTAACTCAGACTATTCACTGGAAGGTCAGATACTGAAGCTGAATACTTTGGTCACATGATGAATAGACAGTCTTCATTGCAAAAGGCTCTGATATTGAAAAAGATTGAAAGCAAAAGAACATTTTTGGCAGAGGATGAGATGGATAGATAGTGTCATGGAAACAACAAACATGAGTTGGATAAACCTTGGGAGACTGTGCAGACTAGGAGGGTCTGGCGTGCCTATGGTTCATAGGATCATGAAGAGTCGGATATGACTGAACCACTCAACAGCAACAAACTTGTAACTCTTTTATTTGTGTATGTATCACATTCCCTCTATTATACTGCATTCTCCTTTTGAGGCCCCTAAAATAGTGTATTGTATAGTGAGAACTTAATAAATATTTGTTGAATCTTTGTAATAAATAAAAATTCACTGTTATTTACTCCTTTTCACATGACTATCAAGAGATATAAAGGCATGAGTTGGCTGACAACCAAACTTCTAAGTTAAATTGGTCATTCTTTTAGAGCCACAATTTATGGTTGGCCAGTGAGGCAATAGATTACTCTTGGCTTTAGTGTTACAGATGGTTCCCTTCTGGATTATGGATCTAGTCCAAGTGCACACCAGTGTTTTGAGTTAAAGAGAATGACAGTCTCCAAATTTATGCATATGACACTGCTTAGAATAAAATGCGTCAAATTTTGGCCTGATAGCCACATGCAACAAATAGAGATTTTTGTCTTTCCCTCGGGGTTTAGTTAGCAAGCCTCTTTATTGTGCTGTATTGTAGTAATAGTTTCCCAGTCTTGTGGGCAAGCTGTGAAAATAGCAGTTACTTCAGTTCCACTTGGTCGTTATTGGCCTGTGTGCTTTTATTAAAAGGAAATCTCCAGGGGCTCTTAAGTATATTTAGTAAATAAAAACTTGAAGTTCTAAGAATTTGGAGAACATTTTGTTTTTCTTTGTCAGATATTTGTGTCATAGCAGTAAAAGCCATGTATTACAATTTAGAACACAAGTCAGCAAAACATGTTACTCCATGCAGGAAGAAGCATCCGGTGGCACATGGAGATATGTGGTATCTCTGGGGTCAAATAAACTTCTGAATATGTCATGTATTTTCCATAAGTACTACACAGAAAATGCATCATGATGCTGGTTCATAACCAGTTAACAACATTGGCCTTTGGGTCAGTTTGTTGTGTTTCAGAGGAATGAAAAGAAACAGAAACTTTCTAATCCGTTATTCTCTTTTTGGCTTTGGAGTTTCAAGACAATATGAATGCTGTTTTGTCTTTTGGTTTTCCTTTCACAAGAATTATAAGGCAAAACATAAGCAACTGCCCATAGAAATGGAGGCTTATTCTAAAATGGCATTACTCAAATTATTATCTTTATCTGTCTCTACACCTGTGATCTTTAGCATTTATACCAGATCACAAAAATTATCTTCAGACTAGATCTGAGTCCCTTTAGTATGAAAATTGTACCTTATCATCTGAGTCTTTAATATGTAAGTAGGAAGCAAAGTAAAAGTGGTGGCCAGATTATATTCCTATAAAATAAGGCTGTCACTGTGTTTTGCCTTCAAAATCCCAGGTGTTTTCTTGATGACATAACTGGAACTGATAAATTGACATTTGCCTTTTTTTATATTGTTTGATATTTTTTAATTAGAAAAATTCTGCTTTATCTTTTTCCCACTCTCGTTACTCCCTGTTTTGCCATTGAAAAAGAAAAAAAAGTTACAAATAGTCATAGGAAAGCAAAGCAAATTTCCTCATTGGCTATGTTTATAAATATAAACAGTGACTCCTTGGTAATTGTATTCTTTCTTTCTACTTATTGATTTTTTTCTTTGACCCTGAATTTTGGCTGTAATATTCTTGGGAGTTTTAATTTTGGTATTACTTTCAAGTGGATTCTTATTGTTTCCATTTTACTCTCTCCTTCTAAGTATATTTTTAGGTATTGGGTATTTTTTTTAAAGATTTCTTGAAACATATTGCCTATATTTGTTTTTTTTTGTTAGTGACTTTTAAGGATGAAGGAATGGTGAGAGCTGGTGACACTGTCATCTGAACCAGTCAAAGCAGGGTAGAATAAACATGTGAATACCTACTTGGGTACAGAAATATGCTTCACTTGCCTGATTTCTGACTTCTTTTAAATACCACCTAAAATAAAATTTCATCATCTACAGGAAACTTTCCCCAATATCTTCTCTGTGTTATTCAGTTCCTATTTATCTCATATATAGTTTATTTGTGTCTATTTGTTTTCTCCCCCTTTAGATTGTAAGCTACCTACAGGCAGGCATTGTCTTTTGCATCTTTTTATATCCTCAGTGCTTAGCACATGGCCTGGAAACTTAGTCATTTCTTAACACATGTTTATTGATTGATTGATTCTTGAAATGATTTTGGATTTGAACAATAGGGGTATGAGCTTGTCCTCTCTAGAATTTCTGTATCCTGAGGGTAGACTCAGTCACTATCAGTCTGCTAGAAATTTTTGTAGTTTTTCAGTGGCAAGACTATAAAAATCTTTGTTCTGGGAGTCTTGCCCTGGTTATTTCTCTGTAGGCTTCAGACTGTATTGTAGACTGGAAATGAGATTCCACTCAGCTTCTGGGGTCTAAGCCTTATTACAGCTGCTTGCTTCTAAACTTTCTCCTTTTTTTCTGTATATACGACCCAGACTCCCCAAAATTCCTCATCTTGAAATACCACTTCTAGGCATAGCTCCACCTCTCATTCTGACCTACCACTATACCTTGGGACTGAGGAGTAATTGTCTGAGCTGCCAGTTCTTTTCCCTTACCCAACATAAGTTAGGCTCCTCTATGTTGGATCTGAGACATCATTTTATTCTGGAATATAAGAGCTTTCCCCTTACTAAATGGCCTGAACCTGGCCAAACCCTGTCCCCTATGTCCACAGTCTTTGCTTTTTTTTCTCTCCCACACTGACATGGACAGGAAAATGACTTTTTGTGATTTTTCATTTCTTAGATTTCTCAATCAGAATTCAGTCTGGGACATTTTCTAGATTTTTTTTTTTTGGAGGAGTTTTTGTGGAGGAAGAAGCTTGCTTAACTCTTTTTCTGCTATTCTACCATCTTGGCTCCACCTCTGACATTTTCTTAGAGGAAGGAAGAACTTTATAATAAATCTACTAAAAAATAGAGTTGCCAGTCTTGGAAAATGATATTCTCCTTGTCTTAAGTTGAGGACTGATGACCATCTGTTAGAGTTTATAAGACTATGAAGTGGAAAGGACATTAGAGGTCAGCCACTTGTTTTAGAGATGAAGAAACGAAGGCCCAGAGGAACTAATTGCCTTTTTCATGAATCAATGCTGTGACCAATATTCAAACACAAGTTCTTATAACTTCAAATCCTGTACCATACTGGATATTAGAGAAGGAATCTCTGTCAGATGGAAATGCTGTTCAGATGGTCTTTTTACTTTTTGAAATTTCTGTTAAAGTTTTTCTTGGATACCTTTGTGCCAATTATCTCTGCTTATTATTGTATTGATATTTTATTTTATAATTTATAATATCTCTAATTATAATAATCTCTAATTTATATAATTAAAATTCATAATAATTATATTAATAATGTGTTATTACAAGTTATAACTTATGGCAAGCAATGTAAAAGTGACCATTCAGTCATTTTTGAGAAAATAGATACTAATCTTAGAATTATCCAAATCATTTGTGGTTTTTATCTACCCATAGTTGGAGAAATTTACAGGAAGAAAAGATAGCACACTTGGATTAATATCTCAAAAACCTATTAAGCATCCCTAAAAGTCTCCTCAAAGACCTATGGTAAATCCTCACCAGAGAATCTGTTCTCAATTCCATGATCCACACTGTGTTCTCTTTCTGATTTACTGTAGTAAAAATTGTCCAGTAATAGCGAAGTTTTTTTTTTTACTGTTATACTACTATATCATATAAAACAACTATAATTTTTCTTTCTATCACTCAGTTCTACTGATTTATATTCAGTGGGACAGCCCAGTTCTTGAAGAATGCACATCTTGTGGTTGGTTTGAATTCTCAGAGCATGAACAGATTTTTTTTACTTACTTTCAATCAAACCATGTGGAAACTTCAGGGATCCAGTTAGCAGCCATGAATGACCCAGGAGTTGGTACTACCTGATGACAAAAAAAAATTTTTTTCTAATTGGCTTTTGATCCAGAAGGCTGATGACTAAAGGCATGTCATGCTAGAACTAAATGTGTATACAAACCACTGTTGGAGGCCCCTTTAAGAGAAGAAACACAACATTTGGACACTTGTAATGGTTAGGAAGTCTTTCTTGACATTGAACCAAAATTTGCCTCTTTGTAACTTTCAGGCATTGCTCCTGGTTCTGCTTTTGGGACCAAACAGAATGAGTCTCATCCTTCTTCTACCTGGTAATGCTTCAGATATTTGAAGTTAGCCATCATGTCCCTCCTAAGTTTTCTCGTCTCAAGACTTCTGTGTCCAGCTCCTTAAACAAATTCTCACATGACATGGGCTCAAGGCCTTTCATTATTGTTGCCCTTTCTCTGGATGTTCTACAGCTTATTAATATCCTTCCTAAAAGGGGGTAGAAAGAAATGAAAAAAATGGGGTATCAGGGAGGACGAACAACTCTAGTGAGAGAGCTTGCCACCTCCTTTTCTGGACAGCCCATCTACCTTTGGTAGCCACTTTTCACCCAGCTTTTACTTGTGACTAGCATATATGCAGTGGCCACATCCCAGGAGAACTGTCTTGGCAAACAGGCCTCAACTTCATGTGGTATCTATGATTTTATTAGTATCTTGCCTTTATTTAAATCTTTGATGAAGAGAAAACAACTGTCCTTTCTCTTCCCTGACATTTTATTCTCAAAAGTCATTACATATCATGATTTATTTTTACATATTTACTTTTTACACATCTCATGTTATTATTTAATGAATGAAAACATAGTAATCTTTTCCCAGTCATAAGCATTAGGGTATGGAACTAGACAATATTTTTTAGTCTGAACTTTATCAATCTTTGTAAATGTTTTTTTTTTTAATGCAAAGGATCATCAATGCTGAAACAACTCAAAATGCCTACCTGATTACGAGGGTACCATCAACATTGTCATCAAATACTAAACACATCATATCCTATTAACATCATTTTAGCCCATTCAACTATTTAAAAAGTTGTCTGTCTGAAGCACTTGTATTAGTGATTGACTTCCTTTGTATTTTTTGTTGTTTTAAACATGTAATCAAAGCTGGTTAAAAACAATGTCAAAAATATTTTATATTTAGATATATTTCTATTTATAGCAAATCATATGCATTATATTATTGTCATATATCATTTTATATAGTAAAAATGGTAACAAAAACAGCACTAGCCTGGGATTAAGGAGATGTGTTTTAGTCCTATATCTGCAGCTGTTTATTTTGTCTGACATTAGGAAAGCAATTTGATTTTTTAGTTTATTGGTTTCCTCACCTAGAAAATAAGGGTTTGGACTATCCAAGATATTTTCCAATTCTTTGATCTGTGAACTTTGTTCAGTCACATCCAATTCTTTATGACTCAATTTGGAACTTTCTTGACAAAGATACGAGTGATTTGCCATTTCCTTCTCTAGTTAATTTTACAAATGAAGAAGCTGGGGAAAGCAGGGTTAAGTGACTTACACAAGGTCAAACAGCTGGTAAGTTTCTGACTTACACAAGGTCAAACAGCTGGTAAGTTTCTGAGGCTGGAATTGAACTCCTGACTCTGGTCCTGGCACTCTATCCACATAGCCACCATCTATGAACTATGCATCCTTTTATTCAGAGGCAGTCTGCTAACTGGTTTGCCAGGCCCCAGGATAATCAAATGAGAAATTTAAGAAAATTCCTTTAAGGTGGGAGACTATTATTTATCCTACTGAAGTGACCTTGTTGCTCTACCTTGTCTTTTGAAATTTGATTTTTCCCCTCTGTTTTGATTTGTACTACATATGCTGTCACTGTGCTATAAACTGAAAACAAATGAATTAGTCCTGCTGGGATGCTTTAGGATCAGAATTCATAGAACATTTTATTTGCTTTGTGGTTCCATGGAATCATTGGCCTAAATGTGTCCTTAATCCCACAGTGGAGTTCTTGGCTGTTAGGGATGTTTCTATAGCTCTCTCAGAGGATTTGGAAGATTAGGTGAGCATAGTATAACGCCTCCATCTAGTGTGAGAATTTATGAGTTATGAACAGAGGCAATGAAAGAATTTTCCAGTCTAATACTTGATCCTTTTTCCAAGAAGGGGTATGACTGGCAGTTTCCAGTTCACTCAGCTTCAGTGTGGGATTTAATTTACCATTTACTGGGATTCCATCTGTTGCAGGATGAGAGAGAAATGATCCTAGAGAGTTGAATTCTTCAACCCATTATTGCAGGCTAAGAATTGTTCAGGGAATAGACGAATCAATTGAAGTATATGTGAATGTTTTTCCTAGAGAAGAGAAAACTCACAGTAGAGGGGCACCATGGTAGATTTCTTCAAGTATTTGAGAGACTATTTTGTAAGAGAAGAATTTGACTTGTCCTGCTTTGTTTAAGAGGACAAAACTAGGAGAAAGAGTTAGAAGCTGCAGAGAGATGGTGTTTGGTTTCATGTATTTTATATCCTGAAATTCAGACAAAATTATTGTTTCAATTAATTTTGAGTTGTAATCTATTTAAAAAATGCTAATTTTGTTTTCTCTTTGGCTATGCTCACCATATCAAATAATAGCAATGCTAATTCATATCTTCATTTTAATCTTAATCTTATTAGAAAAGTCTCTAATTGATCCCTCTTTTATATACTGTTGTTTCTTGCTTTCAGATAGGTTCTACTTATTTGACTGCATGTAAAGAAATACTTCCTAGCAATAATTAAATTAGTAATTAAAGGCATCCTAAAGTATAATGGGACTTCCTTGGAAAGGGAGTGAGAGAGGTTTTCCATTAACAAAAGCCTTCCTTCAGAAATTGGATGGCTACTTCCTTTAGATTCCTCTTGAGGGAGAAATTGGAATAAATGTCTATTGAACCCTTTTCCAACTCTGAATTTCGGTAATTCTAAGAATCTGACTCAGATTCAGATTTGTTCTAATGTCCATATTAGCTGTGCCCTAGGCCACAGCCCAAGGTCCACCTACAGTCTTGGTTAAGACCACTAGCTCACACAGAACTATTCCTGGGTCATGGGATTATCTGACTTTAAGATGCAGGTGGAGAGCTGTCAGAAATAAAAGCTTTTACTGCCTTTATTATTCTGGGATTTGACCACACTCTTTCCCCTCATGTTCAGCCTTCCACTTATTAATCAAACTAAACACATGAATTAGCACTGAAAAAAAATAAGGTTACTGTTCTGGTCTTATGCTTCTTCTGAGTTGTCAGAAAAAGCTAATGCTTCAAGATTGAGGGTCTTTTTATTCCTCTCTAATTAATTCTCTAGCACACCTTCTACAGTTGTTCCATATCTTTTCTCCTCAAACCTCCCATATCTTTTTGCCCTCACCCCTCAGCTGAATATCTTGCCTCTTACTGAACTCAGAAAGGTGAAACCATTCCCCTTCATCTCAAATACCTTTGATATCATCCACCATTCTTCCTTTCTTTTATTCTCTGATAATGAGGTGAACCTTCCTCCTTGTCAAGGCCATTCTGTGTACATGTAACCTTGATATTATCCTTCCCTTTTTCTCCAGCAGACTTTCTTCTCATTCATTACTCACCAATTTTCAACCTCTTAAGTTACTGGTTTCTTTCCTGATGGCTCCAAACATAAGCTAAATTCATACCTCTGACTCTTACCAAGACACTGTCCTTAAAACAAACAAACAAAAGAAAAATTTCACAAATGCTACCATTTCCCTCAAATGATTATCCAAAATCTCTCTTCTCTTTCTGAAGGCCTAGAAAAAAAACTTTCTACACTCATTGTATCCTCTTCCTTCTTTCTCCAAAGTTATCAATGAATTTTTAATTGCAAAATTAATCTTTCCAAATTCCTCATCCTTCTTTACCTTTCTGATGAATTTGATAATATTGACCACCCACTTCTTCTGGATACTCTTTCTTTTCTGTTTTCTTTTGTTTTTGTTTTTAATGATAGTATTCTTTCCTAGTTCTCCTACCTGTCTGATCATTCCTTCTTTGCTAACATCTATGTCATGCCCTAAGACTCTATGCTGGGTCCTTTTCTCTCTCTACTTTCTTGAGTTCCCAAGGATTTATTTATCATCTCTTTACCAGCGATTCACAAATCCATATACCTAGCTCCAGTCTTCCTTTTTGGGATCCAATCTTGTGTCCCAGCAGCCTATTGGCCATCTCAAAACAGATGTTCCAGTTGTGTCTAGAATTCAACATGTCCAAAAGAGAACTCATTGTCTTTTCCCACAAACTATCCATCTACCAATCTTTGTTGCTTCTATTGTGGGAACTACAATTCTTCTAATCTCCCAAACTGATATTATCTTTGATTCATCTTCTTCCATAAGAAGCTTTTCCCAAATCTCCTCAACTACTAGTGCCATTCCTCTATAGCTATCTTTTATTTATTTTAAATTTATCTCTTAGGTTTTTATATCTCTATATATTTTCTCTCCTTATGTGAGCTTGAGAATAAGACTTTGTGCAGGTATTTTATCTTATTATCTCTAGTGCCTAACATTAACAAATACTTATTGATTAAATGATGACATTTATGTTATAATTATGTTATATTACATGTGTCATTATTATTATGATATGTATTATTATTAGCCAGATTCTAATGCAGACTACTTTCCTGTACCTATCTCAGGACTTGCACCTATAGTAACCAGTAAAATGGTCTATCCTTGCTACCTCTAGGCTCATTTAAATATATTTCTCTGATGTGCCTCATTGTCTTACTCCTATTCTGGTTCATTTGGGAGTTTTGCAACCGAGGGGATACCAGTCTCAGCATACACAGAAGGGGCCAGCTGTGTGTGGAAGAGAATGAGAAAGAAATTAAATTAGTGGGAAGTAACAACTGTTCCAAAGCATTAGAGTGTTAAATTCTTCTTTTCCTTCACCTGATAATCCTCAAGAGTAAACATTTTCATCCTTAACCAAAAGGACGTAGGGAATTTAACATTAAAAAAAATGAATAAGAAAAAAAGAGCAATATGTTTCTATGGTATCCACAAGGTGACTTCCAGAAAGACCCTTAACTTTTCATATTTCTCAAGCTTTGGACATGTGGTTTTGCCTTTGGGTCATTGTTCTCTATGTTAGCTAAACTCAATAGTTAGTAAAATATATTTATTGTTTGATTACTATAGAGACAGGAAGAATTAATACTGGATTTGAGTCGGAAAACCTGGGTCAGAATCCCAGCTCTGCGACCTTTGTGATCTTTGGCAAACCATCTAACATCTTTGGACTTCACTTTTAATGAAGAAGTTGGATTAGATCTCCTTTTAGGTCCCTTCCAAAGCTAAACCTGAGATCCTATGGGTAGCCCCAGGAAATTTCTAAACATAATCTGTAAGACGGGTGGGAAATATGCATGCTTTCTGTCTGGATGTGAAATAGTTTCAAAGTTCTTGGCATAAAATGTATTGTGAAAATAATTTGAATATTATAAAAATGAGTATCATAATCATAACCATTCTACTTGTAAGACCAACTTACATAGAATAAATTTGCTTCATCATTCATTCAAGAGTCTCTCTGTTAATTTTCAATAGTTGGGTGGTCTGAAAGGACACAAATATTTGAGGATTCTGAATATAGGCACTAAATCTAAGGAGATTAGGAGAAATATCTTTCAGTTTCCAGAGAGAAAGATTTGCTACAACAAATCATATATTATAATATATTTTAATAACAGAGAATTATTTTTAATGAGATGACACATTTTTTGGAATACTTTTTCCATCTGTATTTACTTATTCCTGAATATTTTCCTTCATGCTTACTGTTCCCAAATGAACAGCTGGATGCCACCTTCCAAACTCCATCTTTCTCTTTCTCAGTCTTCTTTCTTCTGCTCTCTTTCTCCTTTTCTCACATTTCTTTTTTATTCCAATTTTCATTTCTTCATCTTTACCTTTGTTTACTCTTTTCTCCTCTTTTATTTCTTCTGCTTTTCCTGATAGTCTTCTCCATATCTTGACTCCTAAAATTAAATTAAAATCCTACCATTCTCCCTCTTCAATTTTGTCTCATTAACCAGTTACTAAAGATCAAAGTCATCTGTACCCTGCAAAATAAGCAACATGATTCCTTGCCTAGTGACCTGTTAACAGAATGGATTAGAAGCCTGCTAATGAAATTTTACTTGAATCTTCCCTCATGTAGCAGTTTTCAAAGGAGTGGTTTGTCTAGAAGGGCAGGTAGTAGAAATCCAAATACATTCCAGAGTGTTGTAAAATGAATATGTAAGACAAAAGAGATATTTGGATATGAAGCTAGTAGACAACCAGGCACTGAGATCTGCTCAACCTTACTGGGGGGAAATTAAAGAAGGTAGTGACAGAAGCAGACAGAATTAAAAGTAGCAGAGCTAATGAAGCAAGGAATGGAAACAAATGTTAGTGCAGTCAAGATGATATAAATATTGAAATAAAAAGCAAGATGAAAAGAGAATTGGGAGCTGGACCAGGCAGGTAATATACAAGTGTGGGAGAATGGACAAAGCTGAGGCATGAGTGTTTTGGAGAAGGCTTTGCCTGGACTTCAAGGTTAAACTGATAGATGTTAAGCAAAGTCTCAAGGCAATAAAATAATCTCCAATAAAAAGAAATGAATTGGAAAGCAAAAAATGCAATTAAATAATTCAGTCATAGGGCTTATTTTTCTTTAAGGAAGTAGGACTTGGACAATGCTAGATTAAAATTTATATGATGATTCCTATATAAAGTGGTGTTTCTGATGAACATAGTTAAGAAAAACAATTGTTAGAGCTATATAATCACCAGGAAATATAAAGGATTGGGGAGGATGGTGGGAAGATACTTAAAATGTTATTGACCTGTGAACAAAATGGAAACAGAAAGGAAAGGAAGACAAAGATAAGATACCATGAGTGGCTTTGAAGAAATGAAAACTGAGATACAAAGGTCAAATTAACAAAATAGGGAATAAAAGAAAGGAAAGAAAAGATATGAAGATATTTGTGAAGAGGAAGAATTAGAAGTAATAAATTCAGGCAATGTCATAAGACATGATAGGAAAATATATTTGTTTTTTTTTTTTACATTCTTAACTCCTGACTGCTTACCCCCTACCCCAACCCTCATCCTCATCCTTTGAGGAACAATCAAAGGCAAAAGGTATGGGTAGTATGTTGGCAAAAGTAAATCACTGTATTAAATTATTTTTGTCTTTATCTGTAGGTCAAGAAAAAAATAGTAAGCAATCCTAGTGCTTTCAGACTTGGAAATCCCCTAGCTTTCCAGCTGCTACAATCTGCAATTCACCAAGGCTTTACTAACAGGATGGCTCTTTCCCAGCTTTCAAATATCTACAAGTTGGTTAATCATTTTCTTTCCTTGACTCATTGAAGCCACTAGGAAATGGCTTCTAGCACTCAGTGGACTTAAGTTTTGATCAAGAGGGTCAGATAAATTGGCTCGATATCAGGCAAAAAGAAAAACAAAGAATTTAGTGCCTAGAGCACTGAAACTGAACTAAAATGAGCACATGTCACTTCTTATATTGCCAACAAAGTTCTTCTCAACTATATCATAATGGTTTGGAGGGAACTACTGAGGCTATGCTAAAAGAATACAAGCTTTGTCAGATTCATTTAAGGTGGAAAGATTTCAAGGTGAACCTTTGTGCATCAGCCTAATTTTGTAGGATTCATCACTAAAAACGTTGGCTACCACATGCTGATTTTATTGACTTTATTGACCATAAAGTATGTAGGAGTCCCTTTCATTTGGTGAAGTGAAATAGTCATGCCAATGAAGTTACAGATCTTTAAAAAAATAATCCTTCTATTATTATGAAACTGACAAACATTAATTAATATGAATTTTTCCTTATAGAAAGAATAGGAAAGGAGGCATGCATATGGCCTCAAGAATCTAACATGTACAAGTTGCTTTTTTTAAAAGTGTTTATAAAATTTAATTTCTTCTTCTCCATCACTGTAAGCACTACCTTTCTTTTGGAAAGAAAAAGGCCTTCCTTGTAAGAAATGAGCATAGCCAAATAAAGCAATTTCATACATTGGTTGTACCTGAAAAGGCATGTCTCATTCTGTACTTGTAGTCCCTCATCTTTCTTCCAACAAGGATGAAACATGACTCATCTCAGTTTTCTGGAGTCATGATCAGTCAAGGCATTGGTCAGAAGTTCTTAATTCTTTCAGTTTTTATTTTTTGGTGAAGAAAATTGTCTTTTTGTTTCTTATTACTTTACCCTTTGTCATTTTATATGTTTTCACAGGTTTCTCCTTTGTTCTTCCTTTTTTGTGATTTCTTATAGTACAATAATATTATGTTACTTTGTGTATACATAATTTATTCAGCCATTTCCAATTGATGGGTACCTATTTAGTTTCCAGTTATTTGCCACCACACTTGCTCCTATAAATATTTTTGTGCATATGAGTTCTTACCCTTTTTCTTTAGGCTACTATCAGTATTGATAGGTATATGCAGTTTAGTTACTTTTGGGGCATAGTTCTAAATTGCTTTCTGGGATGATTAGATGAATTTATAACTTTAATCATCACTATGTGTGCCTGTCCTCTATTAACTTTCACTTCCTTTGTGAAATAAACTTTACCGGTCTGATTGATATAGAGCCTGATTTTTAATTTGCCTTTTTTATTTTATTATTAATTATATGGATCATTTTTTTCCTGTTGTGGGTGATAGCTTAAATTTCATCTCTTGAGAATGGCTTTTTTTCCACATTCTTTGATTATTTATCCATTGGGGAATAATTTTTTTTTTGTCATGGATGATGATGATGTTTGAAGGGAGTCCTTCACCCTATAAAATCTTTATCCATGGATAGTCAGAGGGAAATCACTAAAAAAGGAGGCAACAACATTTTTAGGGAGTAAAGGATCTCCTTAGGTTCTGGTTAGCTTGCAAAATTTATTCTACAATATCTAGAGATATGAGTCACTTTAATTTGTTACTCTCTCTCTCTACTTATACTTGAGTCTGCTAGGAAATACTTTTGTAAGGGTAGCACCAAAACGATCAAAATTCCTAGGCCAAATCACTAAATCCATTGCCTCTGTGTGGAATCTCTCCCATTTCTATCCAGACTCACTTACTCCTCCCAAATCTCTCTTGGCACTGTTAGTGTTTATTGCTGTTAACAATAAGCACATAATAAAGATTAGCAGTGCCTACCTCTTCTTTATGTAAAAGCAGGATAAACAGTACTAATGAAGGAGAATAGAGCAAGGGGGAGGGGTGTAATTTGTGGAACTATACAATCCACACTGAGGGCTAACCCTTTAGCAGAAACATGGTTTCTTTAGATTTTTCCTCATGGGAATTAGTCAAGGCAAATACCAGAAGAGTGGAGCAGTTGACAGCAGCTGTTTCCTTCCTTAGGAGTCTTATGAAAGAAGAAATGGCTCTGAGAGGACTCTTGGGTCATTTTTTCAATGTGATCCATACCATCACATCAGCACACTCAACAGCAATAACAGAGTAGCCTCCTTGTCTCCAATTCTCTGCAGAAGATAAGTTTGGGCAGTAGAATGCCAGGACCCACTAGTTCCCATCCACGTGATCCCAAGATGTAAGATGAATTGTGAACTCTGATCTCCTAATTAGATTCATCTTGGTGTGCATTTCTCCAAGAAGTCGTTAGAAAATCCATTTTTTCACAATTTTATTAGGTAGTGCATTCTGAACTGTCTCTATGGCAAAGTGGGTTATATTCTATAATAGAAACTTTAATAAACTAAAATTGCACTAAGACCTTTGAAATACCATGTATATTTTTAAATTTTTATTTATTATTGTTTTTTAAACCCCTTACCTTCTGTCTTAGAATTGCTCCTAATATCACAGGGTCACAGAGGTAGAAAGTATCTGAGGCCAGATATGAACACAAGACCTCCTGTGTCTAAGCCTGGCTTTCTATCCACAGAGCCACCTAAGCTACCCCTTATATTCTATCAATTTCCTGTTCATCTTGAATATCAGACCTTTATCAAAGAAATTTTATTCAAAGGTTCTCATCTAGTTCTAACAATATTGATTTTGTTTGTATAAAAAATTTTCAGCTTTATGTAATTAAATTGTCAATTCTAGCTTCTGTGATCTTGTCTATCTTTTGTTTGGGTACAGATTCTTTTACCCATTATTGTGAATCCAGTTATATGAATTTTAAAAATTAGGTCATATCAGTTTGGAGTTTTTGCCTTATATGTTTTGAGATTTTGACCTAAGTTAAGTTTCTGTAAGATTTCTTAATAGTTTCCCTAGAAAATTGAATAGTGAACCCTTAACAGAGTCTTTGGAGTTCTTAGGTTTGGCACTTACTGTGTTACTCTGGTAAATTGCTACTATGTTTGTTTTCTTCTGAAATTTAGCATAATCTATTCCATTGATCCCCTTTTTAATTAGTAGCAAATAACTTTGATGACTATTTTATAATACAGTTTAAAATCTGGACCTCATTCCTTTCTACCATTCTCCAATTAAATAATTAAATACATTATAAATTAAATAATTATAATGTTAGTTAATCAGGTAACTTTAAGATTTTTTTTACCTTTTCCCCCTCAAAATGAAGTGTTATTTAGGACCATTAAGGTGGTAGTTTGATTTTTCAGTGAATCTATACATTAATTTAGGTTGAATTGCCATTTTTTTATTATACTGGCATGACCCAAACATGAACAGTTAATATTTATCCAATTATTTAAGTCCATCTTTATTTCTTTAATTTGTTTTATACTTATGTTCTTATAATTTTGATGTATGCTATTAGATGGACTCACCAAATATATTTTAAATTCTATATTTATTTTACATGAGAGTTCTTTTTCTGTCTCTTGTTATATTTTACTTGTAACATACATAGAAACTGACACTTTTGTGGTTTTATTTTACATACTGCTACTGTGATAATAAAGTTACAAAATTTTCAGTTAACTTTATTTGAATCTCTAACATTTCCCAAGTCACTCATATCATTTAGAAAAGGTAATGGTTTTGTTTCTTTGCCAAAGATGGTTTATTTTTTTGATTTGATGCCATAGCTAACGTTTCTAGAATTATATCTGATAATAGTGGTGACAGTGAGCATCCTTGTTTTATCCCTGATCTTATTGGAAAGTTTGCTAGTGTTTCTCTATTACTGAGAATGTTTTAAATTTATTATGTTTAATTTTTTAAAACATGAATGGGCATTGTTAAAACTTATTTTTATACTTAGCCTTTTTTTCAGTGTATTCCCTATGTGATTAATACTTTGACCTTTTTGTATCTTTTAAGTACTCAGGAAACTTTGCTCGTCATTTCTTACAGAAATTGATGATAAGAGACTATTATCTGCCTTTGATAGAGGAAAAAACTGTTGTACTAGTTGGCAAAGAACTTGCTCTTGGTAGTGAGTCATTAGGGAATTCAAATATTGTGCCCAGATTACAAAAGCTCTTTTGTTTTCATATGACATGAGTTTGTTTAGACTTTTAATGGAACAGATTTTTCCTATGTGTACTCTAATATATACTTAATACCCGTCTTAACAACCAAAGTCTTCAACAGATTTTGATGATTTCATTCATATTAATTATACTTATCCTCCCCCCACCAAAGAATAAACAGATTTTGCACTTTTAAAATGTAAAGTTATCAGAGGGACAAAAATTACCCAGGTTGGAAGTTGAAGGATAGTAAACAGGAATAGGGTTAGTATATCTAAAGAAGTTAAAAATAGTACTAGTTCTCCAAAGACTACCTGTTTTAATTATCTTTATTGCCTTATTGTACTTAAGAGTTGCAAAATATCCAATATGCCTGCCAGAATATGTTTATATAGTGTTTGATTCTTACATAAAATAGTGATATTTTTTCAGTATGTTTTTGGATTCATACTTGAAATGCAATGAGAGTCCTCTGTTACAAAGCCCAGCTGTATGTGTTATTGTCTTGTTAGCTATTAGCATCCTGTAATTTTTTTTTTCTCTTTACTATGAAGACAGCTTGGTGAATAATTTTACTTATCACCTGGCTTTATGTGTGATTACCCTAATATAGCCTTTAGTTTCACTAGATAACAAGGCTGACTTCGGGCACAAATTAAAATTTTAGTTGTCATTTCACTTGAGCTAATGAGGAAGACCAGTGATAACGTAGTTCTTTTGTTTTCTAAATCGTATTGTGTAATTTTTGTATCATTTGTCGCTTTTCTCCACCCTCATCCAATAAACATTGATTTAGTATGAGATGATGAATTGTAAAGACAAAAAGGAAAGAAACAAACAAACAAAAACCCCACTCCCTTTGAGAATCATGCATGGTGTGGGTATTGGGGACAGAATTGTGGAATTCTAAAAAGATATTTAGGGTTACTTAAAGTGGGAGAATGTATTAACCACTTAGTTTATAACAAACTACAGCCTTCAGCTCTTTAACCTATGTTATGAGAATCATAGACTTATTTAAAGTTGGGAGGGACCCGAGAGGACATTTAGTCCAACCCATTCATTTTACAGAGAAGAGAGCTTGAGACAGAGTTTAAGTGATTTGCCCAGTGTCACTTTTTGAATCTAGTTTTTCCTGATTCCAAGTCTAGGGTGCTATCTACTACTACCTCTCACCTTGTACAAGTAGGTCCTTTCTTCATTTCATTTCTCTCTCATTTTATTTCATCCAATGTCTCTTTTATCTGTTCTTTTCTTTATGTTCCTGTCACTACTTTGGTTCTGGTCCTTTTTTTTAAACCTTATGTAAACCCAAGTCCCAAAGCCCATTGACATTGTATTTTCTCCTTATTAGTGAACATCAGTCCCCCCACTCCTACCACATACATACCCCCCCTACATGAAAGGTTCAGTAGAGTTGGCGAGTAGGGGAGAAAAGAGCTCTTTAGTCTCTTTAGAGCTCATCAGTCTCTCAGACCTCTTTGGTCTCTGGCTTCTGAAGTATCTTCAGGTATCTTCAGCTGTTGCTGACTTCTAACTTCAAGAAAGAAAATGGGTGATGCCAATCCAGTGTCAGATTACTGAAGAGAGAATAAGACTCTGGGGGGATGCTGACAAGAGAGAAGTGGACAGTTTCCATCATATCCCTTCCCAGTTTGCTATACTGTAGACTTTGGGAATTTCTCCCGAAGGGTGAGATCTGAGACTTTTTCTCTTGGTTGAACTGGGTTAATTCACTCCCAATGGGAGAACTTCATTCTGTATTTTATGGTACATATTTTTCTATGCATGCCTTCTCTGGTTTCTGTTTGGCTTTTGTCTTGAATAAATGGGTTTCTTTGCTCCTCATTGTGTGTTCATTATGGAACTTGTATTTGGTGAGAAAGAGGTCAAGCCTTGGATATAAAATGTGGATCATCCTTTCCCCATTAATAAACAGCAATCAATTTAGTTTGAACCTGAAAACCACATCCTCATGACTAACAATATGTAAGGGAGCAAACAGATATAATTCTAACTTTGGTACCCCTTCTCTCTGAGAAGAGCACAGTGATGAAGACTTCCCTCCTGACATGATTTGAAGTCTTCTTTGGAGAAGAGTATAGGGAAAAGAGGCTACAGGTGTCTATTCTCCTCCCTTCAAGCCACACAATGATAGTCTCATGCTATTTGTGGTGGACAGCCTCATTACACTTATATAATAGCTTTTTACATTATTCAGTAGTCTCTTAACTGAACTTCCTGCCTGCAGACTCTTTCCTTTATAATCCACATATTGGTGCTGTCGTATTATTCTCCCAAGAGATTGCATCATGGCATAAAATTCTACATTAAAATGATTTAACCTTTCAATGGTTCCCCATAGACTACTGGATCAAGTCCATCCTTCTGAGGTTGCCATTCAAGGCCCCTCATAGTTTGGCCCACATCTTGCTATCTAGTTTTATCTCATTCTATTTTCTAAAACAAGCCTTTGTTCCAGCCACTCTAAACTTCTGCCCTTTCTCAGTGGCATCATTGTGTTTTCTGGATTCAATGCCTTTGCTTATGTCCCTCTTTCCTTCTAGAATATCCTCCCTCCACCAAAATTTTACATATCACTCAGGCTTCAGCTTCTTCATAATATCTTGCCTTCCTTTCTGTGCATCATTAGACAATTTGGTTTTCACTTGTATGATACTTAAAGGAGCATAGAATTTTGATGTGTAAGAATCCTTAAATATTTAATTCAGTTCCATCGTTTTAAAGACAATGTAGTAGAAGTGGAGCTAAATTATTTCAATTGTAATATATAACTTCTTTAAGAGAGAAACTTTCATTTTTGTTTTTGAATCTTCATCAACTCTAGTAGACTTGCACACAATAGGTGTTTAATAAATGACTTAATTGAATTAAATTGAATAAATAAATGAATGATAGAGAACTCACTCTTGATGAATTATTAATGAAATACCTCAGCTTTCTTTTCTCCTCTTATCTGTTGGTTTATCCTGACCTATCAACAGATAAAGATACAAAAGTCTCTAGGAATATGTTTGTGTCTGAAAGCAGTCACTACCTGTACCAAAAATTCTAGAATACATCAGAGAGTGTTCTTTTTTCATTATTCATTCCTTCACTTGGTTCAGATAAGAAAACTAATGACATTTACAAAATATTATTGCTTTCTCAAAATTCTGAAAACTTTTCAAATGATATTGTAGCTCCTTGTTTTTATTGATTTTTAAATATTACTCCTTTTAGTTACTTTAAAACATCTTTTCTAAAATTTTCATAATTTAGGTTTCTTTATGATTTTTTTCTCCTCAAGGAAATTAGTTGTTATTAGAGATGGTTATAAAATTATTTCCATCATTATCATTCCTTAATCAACTTAACATGTGAGTAATAAACCATTTCATTGTTAAAGTCACATAATCATTTGTTTTATAATTGGTAAGTTTTCTTTTCATAGCTTAATGATCTTCTGTTCCAGTGTTTTCCATATTGGTTTGTATGTTACTTTTCATTTGTTCATTGTTGTACTCTGTGATTATTAAAAACAAACAAACCACTTTTGCTCTTATTGCTAAAAGTGCCACTTGAGAAATTAAATAATAGAATTTTGACATATCCATGGTTCCATTGGTTTGTGTACAGTCTTCACCAATAAAATTATGGCTCTTCTTAATCATAGCATTTTTGTGTAGTAGAGAGAATGCTGAACTTGGAGTCAGAAAGACTGCTCAAATCCTATCTCAGAAAATTGTTAGTTTTTTGACTCTGAGAAATTAATTTAACCTTTCATCATCAGTATTTTTTTCTACAAAATGAATATAATAATAATACTGACTTCTCAAGCATACAAAAGTTAAGTGAAGTGATGTATGTAAAGTACTGTGCAAACCTTAAAAAATCATACAAATGTTAGCTATTATTATTATTATCTTTTTATCATATGAAATTTTGGCCTAATGTTTTTCAGGAATTTTCCTTAGAAGACCTATTCGGCATGGTTCCTTCTGTTTTTTTAAAAATTTCTCTGGAGTATCAACATGCCCTTCTGATTACTAAATTGCTTTTCATTCTTTCTAAATGAACTGCCTGCTCTCTTGTCTGGGTCATACTTGTCCTCAATAATGTCAGGAAATTACACACATATTTTACTTCTTTCATTTATATATCAAGTTATATCACTATTTTGGAAATATTTTTGGAGAAACTTTCTTAATTCACTGATATCTTATCCATAAACATTGTCATAGTATCATGAACTCTCTGAAATAATTGGTATTTCATTCATAATTACTATGAACTCTTAATCACCAATGAATCCAGCTCAATCATAATCATATGTTGATTTGTAATCAAGAGAGTACTCTTCTTTATTTTTAATCAGTTACAGTCTGGAGACTTTCCAGATTATGACATTCACTTCAGATTTAGAAAACAGTTTTTTTTTTTAATTTAAAAAAATAACCTTCTTCTAGTGGCCCTACCATTTCTGTCATATTCTGTGGGGAACTTAGTCCTCACAGTAAGTTTGTGGATACTTCCAAATCACCAAAAACATAAGAGTGACATTTCCTAAGAAATCCTAGATTATTTTCTGTATTTGAGAGCGATAAAGAATACCTCAGAGAAATTGGATTAAAGATAAACAAACCAAGGATTTATATAACAGGATCTCCTACTCTTTCTCTCCTGAATCTACCAACTCAGTAAACTCCATTGGCTCCATGTCACCTCCAGGATCAAATGTAAAATCCTGTTTCTCTTTAAAAATTTTTACAACCCATTTCTTTCTTACATTTCAGCTCTTCTTCCACTTTGTTCCTATCCATTTACATTATAATTCATCTGTACTTCATGTTGGTGACTTTTCAAATAACTGTACTCCATGTCTAGAATGTTCTTCTTCACCTCCAACTCCTAGCTTTGATGACTTCTTTCAAGACAGAGGTCAAATCTCAACTTCTACAAGAGGCTTTTCTGCTCTATGTCTTCCCTCTGAGATTACTTTCCATAGATACTGTATATAATTTATATATACACACACACACATATATATGTACAAACATAGACACATACATATATATGCATATGCCCCCATATAGTTGATTGCACATTATCTTCTTTCATGAAAACATGAGCTTCTGGAAGATAGGCACTGTATTTTTGCCTTTTTTCTGAATCATTGCTTTTAGCATATTGATTGGCATAAAGCAAGTTCCAATAACAACTTCTTCCCCTAAGACCTCTCTCCAGGTTCCCATGGAAGATATAGCAAATATTCTTACAGGAGTTTTTTTTTTTTTAGGACTTATTGGTTGCTTGTCTTCAGTGATTCCTCTGATTCATGGTGTTTGTTTACAAATGTGACTGTTTAAAACATAGGTTAAATAGTGTTAAATAGGATTCTTTGGGAATTTTTGCTTGATATTTTGTTAATCTTTTATTTTATAGAATTTCTATTTTGTTGTTTAATTGTCTTTGTTGCTGCTATTCTAAAATTTGCTTCAAATGTTCATGAATTGGTAGAGAAAAACCTCTTCCTACATTCCAGTGACACTTGATTGTCTTGTTACTCAAGACAGAAACAGTACAAGTCTTTATCTTTTGCCTTTTGGTGTCGTGTAACCCAAGACTTTTTGTTTTTTATTGTTTTCACTGCCAAGTCTTGTGTAGCTCCTGACTATGGTTCCTTAGGACTTAAAGGTTCTGACTGCTTACAGTATTTTTTTTCTTTGACATGAAAGCTCTGTATTTTAGCTATGGAGTTCCTGGTAGTTTTCATTCTGGAGTTTATTTCAAAAGAATAGTGGATTTTTTATTTTTACTTTGTCCTTTGTTTTAGTAGAACCAGGAAGTTTTCATTTATGATATTTTGAAAATTGGTTTCTTCATTGGTTATGATTTTCAGGGAGTGAAATGATTCTTACATTATCTGTCTCTGATCTGTTTTCTAGACCAGTTAATTTTTATGGTAGATACTTTTTTCTTTTTAATTTTAAAGTATTTTGATTTTGTTCTAATATCTTTTATTTTTTTTTCATGGAATCTTTGATGTCTGTTTAGGCTATTCTAATTTTTAGGGAGGCTATTCTTACATATAGTTTGTCACCTTACTTTTGAAGCAATTTGTTTTCCTTACAATCCTTTTTTTCCAGCTACCTTATTTTATTTATGTTATTTTTATCTTTTGCTTTATTTATTCTAAAAAAATTTATAGTCATTGTGACAAAAACATTTTCCCCCTGAGGCTCTAGTTATAGTTTCTGTGAAGTTATTCTTGTCTTGTGGATTTGTCTCTTGGACTGCACCAGATCAATTTATTTTTTCATACTTTTTGGGCTTTTTCTTGATTCTCTTGGATGGGGTAGTCATGCTGTGTTTGATTCTGACCTCAATTTTCCTTGCTATTGCCTTTGATTTCCACTTTACTAATAGGTATGAGCTTAGAGTATAAGAAGGTTTTAGGCCTCTGACTAGTTTGGGTTCAAAGTATTATTGATCTCAACATGAGACTCTTCATTCAGAGTGCTATAAACATCTACCCTTGTGGGAACTCTACTATGAGCACTATGAGCTCCTTTCTTAGCACTCATAATCAGATCAGTCAAAACTCTGAGGATTTCTAACCACCTTAGAGCTTCCTCTTCTGTATACTGTCTTTCTGCCCCAAGGTATAGAGTATTGTAGGCTGCAGGTGCTGGGAGAGAATCTCTCATCAATACTTGAAGGCTTATTTACCTACACTCAACTGGCTTTTCTAGTAGGATTCCTTTTCCAGTGCCTGCAGGCTCTGGCTGTCTTTCTGTTAGCTGAGATGGATGAAGTTGGTTACTGTATTTTCTCTTTAGAATTGACATTATTTGGTCTGGTACTTTTTTTAGACCTTTGTTAGAGCTCATGTGTGAGATCTGGGCTCATATATTTCTATTCACACAACTATATTAACCAGAAATGCCCTCTTTACAGTAAATTGTGTCCTTTCTTTCTATTGGTTGATCTTGAACAGTAGGGAGAAAGCTTTTCATTCTTGACTCCAAGTTAGTGACTATCTCCCTTTCCTTTATCACTAGGTAAAGTCTTTCTTAAAGAATGGAATTTTATCCCAATCTAACCTTCCAAAATTAATTTTCAAAATTTATCTGTAATGGCTTGTTGATTGAGATTGTCCTGTTGGTCACAGTAGATTCATTTTAGGCAGACATATTTTTAGAAATAATCAGCTTTTTATTATGAAGAGAATTAAACCAGAGAGGGAGTTTTTCCACATGTTGTATTGCTGTAATGGAATACTTTCTTATTGTATCATTCTTTTAACCACAAAACCACTGGTATAAGTTAGTTGACATGTGACAGAACCCCACAAAGTAACATGCAGTTGGATAGAATTCTATGTCGTTAGTGTGTTTTAAACACTGTGCTCACTAACAAAATGACAAAAAAAATATTTTGAAAGAAAATGTCCTTTGTATTTTAAAATAGCATTATAGTTTATAAAAGCAAAAATGATTTTTAAAAAATCAGCCTTTCCAGTATCTATTTAAGTTTTGTTTACTTTCTTCTCTCTTCTCTTTGAAGATAAAAAGTGCACTGGTGGTTCTTTTTTTATCCAGTCCTATGTGGTTTCATTTCTTGGCTCTCATACCCACAGTGTTGCCATATTTACATTTACATTGAGGGAATATTGAAAATGTTTTCATTGGGATTCTTTGAAAAATCATAAAAATTGGGTGTGTTTTTTAAAAAAAGGTATGTATGTTAAACTCATTTGCAACTTGCAAAATTTCACCTTCTCTCCTAGATGCTTGACAATGTTATATATTCAGATGGGTGAGAACTAACCACAGTATTAACTCTTATCAATTGTGACGTCTGGACAAGGCAAATTGATGGTACTGGTTTTTAGAAGCAATTCATGTCAGTAAAAAAAAAAAAAGATAAAATGTAGCCCTTTTTTCTCTCCTGGAACTTTGCGTGTCTTTTCTAGGCTTGTTGTTTAGCTTGGGTAGAGCACTAGGTGTCAGAATAGCTACATCACAAAATCTCTTCCAACAGTCTTGTCTTAGAGTCCTGAAACCAAATCTTAAGACAACCATCTGTGGCTATGTGAGATTTAACCAACTAGTATCCTAGCCAACTTTTTCTTGACAGGGAACTGGCCGAAATAATTCTCAAACAGATGCTTCCAAGATATAGGCTTTGGGGTTTTTGTTACAGATTCTTCCTCTCTATGTGATCCCACCCCCCTTCACCCCATCTCCCCCTCTAACCTTCATTTTAATTTTTTCAGCCCCACTGCTTTTATACAGCTTGGGGTAAAGGGAGCTATAGAGGACATGGCTAGAGGGCAATGACTCCAGTGTCCTAAATAAACTTCCAGAAAGACAAGAAGGGTCCTCTAATAATGACTGTGCTGTGTAAACATGAAACAATTTATTTCAAAGCTGCTTTACTAATGTATGTGGGACATATTTTCCCATAAGAAATTATTTTTTTATTTCTTTTTGTTTGAGCATTTATATGCTTGCTCTATCCATACACTCACCCTACCCTCACATTCAACACATGCTTACAGGATTCAGTCTCTATAGAAGACACTGATCTAAGGTACAAATCTTCAGATTTGTATAGTAGATTGTAGGAAAATACAAAGTTCCAAACCTTCAAGAAGCTTGAAGTCTTTTGGAAAGTGAAGTATACAAATAAGCAAATTTTTTTGGGGGGGGAGGGCTTGTATTAATAATTTCATTGGACATTTATTGTCTCTCAGCCTCAGTTTCCCCATTTGTAAAATACACAGTTATAATAGCACCTGCCTCCCAGGGTTGTCGTGAGGATCAAATGAGATAACATAAGTAAAGTACTTTGCGAAGTTTAAAAAAAATGAAGATTTTAAATTTAAAAAATCTTTAAAATAAAACAAATCAAATAAAAGCTACTCTTCAGCTTATAGTCTTAGAGAACTAGCTGCTAGATTTAGATTAAATGACTTCCTTAGGGTCACACAACAGTATGTTGAGGGAAGACTTGTTCTCACTCCAAGGGTGCTCCATTCCTATGATAGAAGAACAGGTAAAGCTCCCAATTAAGGTAGAGACAAAATTCTGTAGAGGATTAGAAAGGAGGGTTTAATCATATCTGGTTGGAGAGGGAGGGCAAATCTAGGAGGGCTGTTCTTAAAAGAAATGGTATTTGAGCTGAATCTTGAAGGAAATATAGGATTTTAATATACAAAGATTGTTAGATGGGCATTTCAAGTTGAAGAACCAGTATGAGCACAAGCAGAGATATTGAAAAACTCAGGGTACATTCTCAGCAAACATTCTGTCAAATAAGATGTAGCCTAGTTTGAAACTGGAGTTTAAGATGAGTGCATTAGAGAGAGAGAGAGAGAGAGAGTGTGTGTGTGTGGGGGGAATAAACCTGATTTTTAGGGAATACTACATTCAGAATACTTGTGTATATGTGATCTATTTAATAACAAAGATATCTCAAATCTGACCTCAGATACTTCCTAGCTACATGACCCTGGGCAAGTCACTTAACCTCTATTGCTTAGCCCTTACTGTTCTTCTGCCTTGGAACCAATACACAGCATTGATTCTAGCATGGAAGGTAAGGAATGAAAAAAAAAATAAAGGTACCTTTTTCAGAGAGAAGGAAGGGATGTTATAAGAAATGAATTTGTTATTATCTCAGCACTATCATCCTAGACTCTAGGACAGCCCATGCAAAAACCAAATAGTATATCTACAGCAATATAGAAAAGAAATACAATTGTATATCCTTCTGGATGTTATGGAATATACAGCTATTATAAGAAAAATAAAATCTGTAGAACATTTAAAATCATAGAGCCTAGGACTAATAATGTAGATAAGGTCCTTTTTAAGGAAACACTGTGTAAAAATCCTGGTACTTTAATAAATAACAAATTAGAGGGTGCTTATTTGAATTACAAAATCATTTTTTTTTTGCTTTATGAGAGGAGTAATAATAGGAATCTTCCAAATAATGAGTCACCTGTGTACATTTAAAATGATTCCATGTCTTCTAACTTGATTTTCATGCCATTTCCCAGAAGCCCCATATTTAAGAGATAGTTATTTAAGGGAATGCACTGTCCATTTAGTCCAGTCCATATATAAAAGCAACCTTAATTATAACACACTGAAGTGGTCATTCAACTTCTGTTTGAAGATTTCTACAGCGGGAGAAATTCGTCACCTCTCAAAGTGGGGGGTGAGACACTTTTGAACAGCCCTAATTGTCAGGAAATTTTTACTGATATCAGGCTTAAATTTGCCCCTTTGCATCTTCTACCCTTTGCTTCTGGTTTTACTCTATAGGGCCAAACAGAGCATATCTATAAATTCTCCTCCACATGACAGCCCTTCAGATATGGATGACAGTTATCATTTCCTCCTGAGTGTTCTCTTCTCCAACTAAACATCATCAGTCTTTTCAGCTGACCCTCGCATGATATATGCTCAGTCTCTTTCACCTTCATCTTGGTTGCCTTATTCTGGAAACTTTCCAGCTTATCAATATCCTTCTTAAACTGTGGTTCACATCACTGAACATGGTTCTTCAGATGGAGTCTTTACCAGGGCTGATGACAGGGTGACTGATATCTCCATATTCCTAGAACTTTAACTCAGTGCAATCCAAGTTCACATTGAACATTTTTGGCTGCCATCTAAAATTTCTGAATCATCTTGAGATGATAGTCCATTAAATCCCTAGATTTCTTCTTAGAATAACTGTCGTATAACTATACCTCCCCCATCTCATACTAGAAAAGCTGGTTGTGTGTGTGTGTGTGTGTGTGTGTGTGTGGGTGTGGGTGTGGGTGTGGGTGTGTGTACATGTGCATACCTGCATGCCAAAGTAAAAGAACTTACTCTAGGGGGCAGCTGGATGGCTCAGTGGTTTGAGAGCCAGACCCAGAGATGGGAGATCCTGGTTTCAAATCTGGCCTCTCAAACACTTCCTAGCAGTGTGACCTTGTTAAGCCACTTAACTCCCATTTTGTAGCCATTACTGTTCTGTCTTAGAACCAATGTACAGTATTGATTCTAAGATGATGGGTAAAGGTCTTTAAAAAAAAAACAACTTATTCTAATCCCTGATGAATTTCATCTTTTCAGCCCTTATTTTAGCTTGTCAGGATCCTTTTGGATTTGACTCTTGTCATCCAGTGTGTTAATGATCCCTGTATTGTATCATCATAAAATTTAATAAAACATAATTTTACCCAAATCGCTGATAAAAATGTTAATAGCTCAGGCACAAGTACAGATCCATTGAGGACTTCTTGCTATATTGACCTGTAGCCATCACTTCTTTGAAACTAGCCATCCACCCAGTTAAAAATCTACCAGATTTTCTTATCATCTAATCCATATCTGTCCATCTTGTCTAGAAATATAGCATGGTATATTTTGTTAAAATCTTTGCTAAAAGCTAGGTAGACAAAATCCATAGTGTTTTCCTTATATACCAATTGGATAATCTTGTCAAAAAAAGGAATGAAGTCATGACTTATTT
Organism: Monodelphis domestica; assembly: GCF_027887165.1. Classification (NCBI taxonomy): domain Eukaryota; kingdom Metazoa; phylum Chordata; class Mammalia; order Didelphimorphia; family Didelphidae; genus Monodelphis; species Monodelphis domestica. Next base: position 280,616,938 of record NC_077227.1, read on the forward strand.
TGGATGAAACCATTCTGGCTCTTCATATTCACTTCTTAACTTTCTGGATGTTCACTGACCATCTAATGAACCTCCTGAATTTTCTTAAGAATAGAAATTAACCTCACTATCATATAAATTGTAGACTCTGTTCTCTTATTTTTTTTCCTCAAAATCAGGACAACATTTCTCTAGTTTTCCCTGGACTTTCTAATGTGGCTAAGCAATCCCATCTGCCACTTCTTTGAGTGACCAGTAGTTTAAATGAGGCTAGGTGATTGAATTTGTTGAGGAGAGTGGGCACTCTCTTGCTATCTCAGTATTTACCTTGAGTATCAACTTCTGCTTAGGAAAGGTCTGCAGTATAATTGTATGTGTACATTCATACATATGTGTACATATTTACATACACATATATGTTTATGTGTTTGTGTGTACACATTCTCGTTAGGAATCTCAAAGTACTTTAAAAATAACTATCTTGTTGATCCTAGAAATGGAAAGCTAAGGAGTTTTACCCAAGTACATATGAGGATTCATTTGAGTTATTCCAGACTTCTCAGGTAAAGAGTTCCTTCTTTATCTATGGCTTCCCTTCCTCTTCTAGAAATAAAATTATCACTTTTTTGAAGGGACCTAATGGACCATAAATAGATAAGACCAGTGCTCTCAACCCAGCATTTTTTTCTGCAGTAATTCTTTAAGCCAGGATGGATAATAGTACATCTTTCTCATTTGCCTTAATGTTGCTTGAAATAAAATGTCATAAAAATTCCAAAACAGCAGTAAAATTTCTAAAGGGGCCTCTCTTTATTGTTTCCCTCTAATTGCCTCTTTGGTGCCTTAGCGAGTACATGTGTTTCTCAGATAACCCTGTTTCAGTCACTGAATTGTAGCTTGGATTTTTTCCTGGTTTTCAAATTTAACGTTCAGATCGGATTATTTCTTTATTAGGTGTTTGCATTGTAGATGTCTCCCCTGCCACTTGCCTCTCCTTTTTGGTCTCACCCTTCTGAGTAATTGATATTCCCCCACCCCCAGGATGAAAAAAGATGTGTAAGGGCATTTTTGCTCAGACCTTTGCTCCACAGGCCTTGTTTTTAAGTTTCTGGAATAGAACACTGGTAAAAATGAGTCACGGCTTCTTTCTATATTTGTTTCTGAGTCAAGAAGCCTAATTTTCTTGTAATTTTTAATGTACATTATTTTAATTAGAAGGGAAATAGCTGAAATTTAACCCACTTTCTTTTAATTACATGTTTGCAAATACTATATAATTCTTTGTATTTATGTTTTCCAAAGTGAATGGTACAGTGATACTAGCTTTATTTGTCCTTACCAATAGGAAAAAGAAAAACACAAAATAACTAGAATTGTCATCTAAATTTTATAGCCTTTTGTGTATTGCCCCTGCTATTTTATTAACCTCAAGATGATCAGCATATACCCAGTTGTCTAGGAGATAGATAGGCTTAACAATACAGAGAACAAACTTGTCTTTGATTCCTGGGAAAATTCTAAAATAAATCATTAAAGAAGTAGTTGGAGAATATCTGACTTTGTCAAGAACATGTCAAGTCAGATAAAATATATTTCCTTTTTTGACAAGATTACTAAACTAGCAAATGAGGGTAATGCTGTGAATGTAATTTATCTAAATTTTAACAAAGTTTTTAGGCTAGTTTTGTGGGAAAGATGGAGATATATAGATTAGATGTTAATAGTCAGATGGATTCAGAACTCTTTGGATGGCCAGCCTCAAAGAGAGGTTGTTAATGGTTCTATGTCAAGATGGAAGGAAGTCTTTAGTTGAGCCACTTCATTCATCCCTTGAAACTTCTGCTTAACTGATACAGTTCTGAATTCTTTCTTCTCTGTGTCTATCTCTTTCTTTTTCATTCTCTTTCTCTTATCTTTCTTGGGTCCTTTTTGTGAAGATTCTTAACTTATACTTAGTCATCACATTCTCTTTTGTCTATAATCAGATAAATTAACATTCTTCTCATAATCGTAGAACCATTCCGTAGTTCATACCACTCCAGTATATTACAACTTGTCACATTCTAGTTAGGAACAGCTATCTCAGGTCTCTTGAGTGAGAAAAGCTACTTCTTTTAGAATCCCAAACAAAGCCATATTCCAGGTAAGTTAACAGCTATTCTCTTACAAAGGCTCAGATGGTATGTTCATCAAAATTTCAGGTGACACAAATCTGAAAAGGGATATTCAATATATTGACTAACAGTCAAGATAAAAAAAAAATCTTTTGGCAGGCAAAGCATTGTGTTGAATCTGTTAAGATGAAATTCCATAGAGATAAATGTAAAGTCTTACTCTTGGATATAAACAGTCAACTTCACAAGTACAAAATAGAATAAGAGTTATTGGAGAGTAGTTCTGAAAAAATCTTGGAGTTTTAGTGGAATTTAAGTTCAATATGGATTAGCAGTGTGATATGGCAGACAAAAAAAAGTAATGTGATCTTGAGATACAGGCTTCTAAGAATATGACAGGAATCATTTCACTATATTCTGTTCTGGTCAGATCTCATTTGGAGGAGTGTTTAGTAGTATGTACAATGGTTTCAGAAGGACATTGGTAAATTAGCTAGTGTCTAGAGGAGGGTAACCAGGATGGTGAAGAGACTTGAATCTATGTCATATGAGAGTTGGTGAATGGAACTATGGGTATTTAGCCTGGAGAAGAGATGACTTAGGGGAGAAGGGGTATGTAGAAAGCCAAGCCTGGAGATGGGGGGGTCCTGGGTTCAAATATGGCCTCGACACTTCCTAGATGTGTGACCCTGGGCAAGTCACCTAATCCTCATTGCCTGACCCTTACCACTGTTCTGCTTTAGAACCAATTACATAGTATTGATGCTAATAAAGAAGGTAAGATTAAAAAAATAAAAAAGAAAGAAACAAAAGATGAACAACAGCAGAGAATAGAACCAGAACTAGAAGTAATGTGTACCAGTAGCAAAGAGGTCAATGTAGGATTGTTGTATGGAGGGAAAGTCTCACCTACATTCAAAGTTGTCCAAAGATGGAATTAGCTGCCTCTAGACATGGTTTCCTTTTTCTTAGAAGACTTTAAGCAGAGAATGAAAGATCACTTGTAGAGTAAGTATTCTTTTTGTGTATGGTTGGACCAACTGCTGAAGTCTCTTCCAAGTCTTAAGTTCTGTGATTCTGTCAGAGCAGCATTGTTTTAGAGTAGGAAGGGAACTTATAGTTTAATAATGGACTTGCCAAGAGTGAGGCAGGTGGTGGTAATTAGAATCTAAACTCAGATCTTTTGACTGCAGTACCAACTTCTCTATGTAAAGTGTCTGATTTATGTGTATTTTTGTGTGTACATAAGCGTACCTGCATGGAAAAGGGGAGGCCAAAAGTTCTGAAAGGCAAAAAAGAGAAAGTCTTGACCAATCTCAAAGTTATATACAAATGGTCTCTGTCCAAATCCAGTGATGATGAAGAAGAGAAACCAGATGTTCAGTTGCCCCCATCCCTCTGGTCTCAAGCTCCATATTTGATCATTGTAGCATAAACAATGCAGCCAATGTCTTTGATTCTAAACACATCAAGCTTTCCAGCCCAGACTTGTTACTCACATTAAGGACATGTGAAAGGAATGAGGACTTTCAGGGAGATGACTGACACCAGACAACAATTATAAATTCACTCCTGTTCAGTTTCATTGACAAATCCTGGATTTTAACTTGATGGGCCAAGAATAAAAAACAAAGGGACTGATCTTTTCCTGTTTTACTTTTCACACAGAGCTCTTCACAGATTTTGTTTATAGACATAACACCACTGGCAAGTTCCAATGTACTTAGACTTATAGTGCAATACAATTTACTTCTAGACTTCTTACCCCTAATCCTTTGCTTATAGAGAAGACCCTTTCCATTAAAATTCCTTCATGACTGCATCAAGTAAAAGATCCAAACATGTGTAGTTTTTTAAAAGGAAAGATTAGTTTAGGAACTGAAGATGTCCTAAGATCTTTCCTATTCTGACAAATGTAAAGAAATGGAAACTTTTTAAAGCATTTAAAAGAATGTGGATGGGTCATCATTCTAGATTTAATATTTAGGAGAAAAAATAAGAAGAAACTCACTTTAAGAGAAGAGACTTTCCCAGGCCAAATTGTATTCCCTGAAGTGCCACATTGGGTTTCAAGGTTGGATCTAAATACAGGTATTGTCAGAATAGCTGCTAAGAGCAAAAATGACATAGGAAAGAAATTCCTGGTTCCTCAATTTGCCTGTTTACTACCCTACTGTCCATTTCTGTCTTTAGGTCTTCATTTTCTAAACACAGCCTTATAAGTGTAAGAGTAGGGTAGAAACAGTATTTTTTTCTGAGTGATATGATATTACACTGGAAACATAGAAAGAATGAAGGAAGGAAAGGAAGCAGGAAAGAAAGGAAGCAAGATATTTCTTTCTTATTCTCTGGTGGAGTAAGAATATAAGATGTAATGATTAACTAAAATGATCCCTCATCTGTGTTATAAAAGCAATTCAAATACTTATTTATCTTCTATTTTTTAAATAAATTTTAAGGTTGAAAGGACCCTTAGAAATCATCTAGCCCAGCCTTTTCATTTTAGAAATAAGGAAACTGAGACCAATGCATATATGCTAGGAATTGGTAAGGTACATGGTCAATGTTAAGGGAAGCACGTAGAGCCTCCTTTTCCTTGGATCAGAGATTCAGATTTTGAAGGCATCTGAAAGGTTATCAAGTGCATTCCTCCTTACCCATTTTAAACATGAGGAAACTGAAACCAAGGTTGGTTAAATGATCTGCCTAAATTTCTGACACCAAATCTGGTATTAATTCACATAAAAGTCATCTTTGATAATATTTTTCATTCTACTTATACCTACCACAAATCTTTCCATTTTCCTTTGAGTCATTGCAATTTTACTTTTCTGTGATTGTGATATTCTATGACTTTAAGCCATAACATTGGTTTGGGTAGATGCTTATTAATCCAGCAAAATAATATTCAGTTTCCACAAATATAGCAGATTGATAAAGTTCTACCTCTGAGTGACTCACTACAAATCATATTTCTTGACTTCCTACTTTAATCTGTAGTTCAAAATCTCAGAGCTGTAAAAGACCTCACTTATTTGAACCCCAAACTCAAGCATGAATACCCTCTATAACCTCCCCCCAAAATGGTTATCCAAACTCTTTGTGATGACCTCCAGACAGAGGAACTCACGACCCCCTGAAGCAGCTCATTCTACTGGGGTCTGCTATAATTATAAGGGAATTTTTCTTCATAGCCAAAAATATGCTCTTTTCGACTTCCAGATCCAGGTCTTAGTTTTGCTTTCTAGGGCAATGCAGAACAAGTCAGATTCTTCTTGTGACATGGCAGCCCTTCAAATATTTGAAGGCAATGATCATATCCTTTCTATTTTTTTTCTTCTCCAAGCTAAATACTCCTACTTCTTTTTAGTTGATATTTATATGGCATGATTTTGTGTCCTCTTGCCATCCTGGTTACTGTTCTGTGGGTCTCTTCCAGGTTATTATCTTTGTTCTTAACTAAATTATAGTCCGCAGAGCTGGATATAATATTTCAGATGTGGTCCAATCAGGGCAAAGTAGATTGAGACAATCACTTCCTTCTTTTTGGACACTATGTTTCTATTAATAGAGTCTAGGACTGCATTCTGCTTTAGCCTTTTTAGTGCTGTTAACTCTTAGCTAGTCTGTGGTCCATTAAACTAACTATCTCTTTTTCACATGAACCTTTGTGTAACCACATTTCCCCCATCCTGTGTTTTTGCCGATGATATTTTCCTATGTACTCTCAAACCACTCCTTTAATGATACATTCCAGAATTTTGTCAGGAATCAAAATTAAGCACAAAATGGAAAGGACACAACTTCTGTCCTTTTTTCGAAATAAGATAAATGCTTGCCCTGTTTGTCATACTGAAATTTTCATTATTTGCATTTTTGAAAGATCACTAAATGAATGAGTGAGTAAATGAATGAATGAATGAATGAATGAATGAATGAATAAGCACTTTAAAAAAAAATCCTTACTTTTCTGTCTTAGAATCAGTATAGTTCCAAGGCAGAAGAGTGGTAAGGACTCAGCAATAGGGGGATTAAGTGACTTGCCCTGGGTCACACATCTAGGAAATATCCAAGACCAGAATTGAACCCAGGTTCTCTCATCTCTAGTCTGGCCATTTGGCTGCCCCTGAATATGCATTTAATAGATGTTTATTTGTCAGGCACTTTGTTCTGTACTTTAGATATAAATAGAAAAAATAAGACAGTCTTTACCCTCAAGGAGCTTACATTATAATAGGGTAGGCGTACTATATAGGGTGATGATGGCCAGGAAGTGGTGTTTTGGTAAGAGAAGTCACATGAATGGTAAGTGGAATTATAAGTATAAGACAAAATTGATTGTTCTATCCTTCCCAGAAATGGTAATGTTGATATGATTACTGTACCCAGAGCTAGAAGTGGAAAACATGAGCTAGAAGTATGGAAGGTCACCAAAATGCAGCATGGGCAGCCTAGGTTGAGCTAGATGTGGTGAACTTTGATCAGTCAGAATCTCAAGGTCCTTGGGCAAGATCTGAAGTACTTATTATAGGTGGAGTCTGGAGCACAGCAGCAGGACTAAATGTTATTAGAGAATGGTAATAACCATATCCAGAGATCCTTTAATATCCTGATATGTACGGTAGTTTATCTGAACCTAGGGACTTGAACTTATTTTAATAGCCTTAGATTTCAAATCTGTTGGGGCATCTGGGTAGCTCAAAGCACCAGTCCTGGAATTGGGAAGACCTGGGTTCAAATCTGATATCAGACACTTCCAAACTGTGTGACTCTAGGCAAGTCACTTAATCTCCATTGCCTAGTCCTTACATAAAGGTTTTTTTTTAAATTTAATTTTAATAACATATTTCTCCATAAATTTTCCAAAGTTATATAATCCAAATTGTCTCCCTGCCTTCTTCCCTCCCTGCTCCCAGAGCTGGCAAGCAATTCAATCTAGGTTATACATGTATTATCATTCAAATATATTTCCATATTGTTAATTTTTATCAGTGAATAATCTTATAAACCAAAAACCTCAAAACATATACCCAAATAAACAAGTGATAAATCATGTTTTCATCTGCATTTCTACTCCAACAGTTCTCTCTCTGGAGATGGATAACATTCTTTTTCATAAGTCCTCAGAATTGTCCTGGTTATTGCTTGTCTCTATGATGACCTTTGTGATACCACATTTTTAGTGCCATTTTTTGTTTTGAATATGTTGAAGCCATCTCATACTCACTATACATCTCTCCATTGCCCTTTAGGAATCCCACAATTGTAATTATTATATAGCTTTGGGATTCTATGACTTAACAGTCACATAGTATCATAGCAAGAATATTATGTTTTTAAAAATCTCTCACAATCTAAAAATTCTCACATTCCATTGTGTCTGCAATCATCCTTCTCTTCTTAGAATTCCTACCTCTTCACCACAGAACTTTGCCAGTTTTTGTCTATCATTTTTTTAAGATTAAAATTTCCTTTATTTAAGAAATACTTAAAATCAACCATGCTGAATGCTTGCTAGAATCTAATAGAGAATAAAAAAGTAGAAGCAGTTCCAAACTTCAAAGGGTTTCAGTTGATTTGGGAATATGAGACAAAAGATATGCAAAATTAAAGAATAATACTATGTACATAGTTATGCAATAAAATAATAATGGCATTTTTAGAATTCCTTAAGGTTTCTAAAAGAATTTACAATTAATTTCTCATTCTACCATCACAACAACCCTGGGAAATAGGTATTAACTTTATAGATGAGGAAACTGAGCAAACAAAGATTAAATGACTTGCCTAAGTCACACAGTTGGTATCTAAAGCAAAATTTGAACTCTACACTTCTGACTGCAGCTGTGGCTCAGTGTTTAAAAGCACTGGGCATGAAGTGAAGAAGACCAGGTCTTCTGACTCAGAATCCATATCATGTTGAACAACACTCATCATGTTTACCTACACCCAGGTAATAATAGTAATAACATGTTGTTCAGTCACACCCAACTCTTCGTGATTCCATTTGGGTTTTTTTTTTAGCAAAGATACTAGAATTGTATACTAGAAACTGAGACAAACAGAATTAAGTGCCTTGTACAGGGTCACACAGATAGAAAGTGACTGAGGCTGAATTTGAACTTAGGAAGATGAGTTCTAAGCTCAGTACTTTATTCACTGTATATTTGCCCAATAGTAACAACAACAATAATAACAATAATAATAACAACTAACATTTAAATAGTGCTTTAAGGTTTGCAAATCCCTTCACAAATATTAGATAGTTTTATCCTCACAACCCTGGGAGGTAGAGAGTATTATCTCCATTTTACAGATGAGGAAACTGAGGGACAAAGGAGTTGAGTTACTTGACTGGAGTCATACAGTGAGTGTCTGAGACAGTATTTGAACTCAAGTTTTGCTGCCTCTTCCCTCCAGTTTTCTGTTCACCATGCCAAATAACTATCTTACAAGATAATCCTAAATGTCCCTTTCACGCTTTCTGGCCAGATTCTTTTAATTGTGTTTACCTTATAGGAAATAAAGTGACCGATCACTCTAATCTTCAAAGTTCCTATAGAATCTTATTCATAGAACTGAGTCAATGAAACTGTAATGAGTTGCTGTCATTTCTTTGATCTTGATTGAAAAGTTCAAGAATCTTTTAGCTATTTATAATTTCTACAACTGAAATGGGCCATAGTTATCATCACTGTTTTGTTTTCTTATTTAAAGTGGTAACTTGGATAATTGGATTGAAGCAGGTCCAAAATGGTTTCTAAGTGGCTTCTGCCAGAGGATTTGCTTTCAGGTAGATATTGCCCTAACACATATGAGTCATGAATAATGGGCAATTTTATCTACATGTCCCACATATATAGTGCCAGCCTTCTTTCACTTAATATGAGGACTGCATCAGTGATAGGACTATGCTTTCTTTACTTGAACCTTGAAGCCTTCATATGGTTAACAGGAACCAAAATCTTAGACTTAAAGGAGGGGAGGAAGAAAGAGAAAGAAAGTAAATGGTTTTATTTACATAAAGTGTAGTTTCATTTCACATAGTATGTCACCTTGGAAGAATGTATGTCCTGTATGATAGCCCATCAGATTGCTTCAGGCTTTTCTAAACATTCCATTCAGTTTATTAGAAGAATAAATAGTGAGTAATAGTGAGGTTCATTTGAATCCAGGACCTTGTTTATCAGGGTTTTTAAAGACAACATTGGAAAAAATGGGTGCCCTTATCAGAGGGAATGGCTGAGCAAATGGTGGCAAAGGAATTTAATAGAATGTTATTGTACCATGAGAAAGAAAATAAAGAGAAATTCAAAGAAAAGAGTAAGAGTAGTATGAATGGATGCAGAGTCAAGAAAGCAGAATCAGAAAATTCTAGCAATGACTATTTTAGATGAATAAAAATAATAATAAAAGACAATTGAACTAAGGTAAAGTACAATTTTGGTCCAAGAGAACAGAGGATGAAACATACCTCTTTCCTGTCAGTCGAAAGATAGGGAAATTTGGGGGCAGAATGTTTTTAATGCTTTTAGATGTCATTGGTTTGTCAATTGATTTTGCTTAACTTTTCTTCTTTTATATTATTATAAGGATGATGCAATGAAAGGGGATATATTGAGAAATGATTGTAAGTTGGAAAACCAAAAGACATCAATAACATTTTTAACATATCATAAGAAAAGACTTCTTTTTTCAGCAGAGAGGCTAAGAGAGCATGTGCTACAGGGCAACTGTGTCAAACTTAAATAGAAATGGAGGCCACTAAACCATACACTCTGGCAACTAGATGGATCAGTGGCTAGAGTACCATGACTGGAATCAGAAAAACCTGATGTCAAATGTGGCATCAGATACTAGCATCTTTGTGACCTTGGGCAAATCATCCCTGTTTGCTTTAGTTTCCTCAACTATAAAATTATCTGGAAAAGAAAATGGCAAGACACTCCAGAATCTTTGCCAAGAAAACCACATATTGGATCACAAAAAGTATCAGATAGAACTGAAAATGAACATTTTAATCATCTAGTACTTTGGTAGAAAGAGATGGTTAGTTAGAAGACTGAAATTCTAGTCCCAATTCAAATATGAAATTCTCTCTTTGACTTTTAAAGCTCTTGCTAACCTGATCCCTTCCAACCTTTCCAGTGTTCCTACACCTTAGTCCTTTCTATGTACTCTATAGCCCAGCAATTCAGGCCTTCTTACAGTTCCTCAAATATGACATTATCTCCACACTTTTGTAGATCCATGCCTGCTCCTCATGTCTGCTTAATGTCTCCCTGGAATCTTTTGAAACTTAAATAAAATTCCTCCTTCTACAGGAGATTTTTCCTCATCCATATAATTATTGGTTCCTTTCCATTTCATATTTCTTTCCATCTTTTCTTTCTACATTTTGTATGTACCTGCTTAAAAACATGTTTTCTTCCCACCGTAGAAGCTGAGCTTCTTGTGGGATGGGAGTGTGTGTTATTGTTATCCCTATTACTTCACTTAGTAACCAAACCAAATTGTTTAATAAATGCTTTTTGACTATCTTATTAACTTATTCAGTTGCTTTTCACACCCCATGGGACTTCTTGATGCATTCTTTTTTATTCTTCAGATAATATATCATTTCATTTTAAGTTTTTATAGTTTATTTTAAAAATTTTTTAGTGATAAAAACTAAGAATTCTTTGTTTAACATACATCAACATGTAAATGACCTATATTTGGAAGAATCACATATTCTCTCTCCCTCCCTCCCTCCCACTCTCTCTCTCTCTCTCTCTCTCTCTCTCTCTCTCTCTCTCTCTCTCTCACACACACACACACACACACACACACACACACACACACACACACACACACATAGTCTATGTCTCTCCTTCCTTCCCCCCTCCCCCCTTTCTTGACATCTTTTTCTGGCAATAAGCATATGGTACCTTCTGTTACCATTCAGATGGAATGAGATTTGCATGTGAGAGGAAGCTGGTAAAATGCTTTCCTGATAATTCATGCTTCTCTATGAGCCATTTGATCCAATAATTATGGATCTTATCTAGCCCCACCACTTTCTAGTTTCCCAGAAAAGCTAGAATTTCCATCTACTTCCCTTGATGTAACTGTTCCTTCACTCATAGGTTTTCTGTTTCTTGTCTGATTCAAGTTACATTTTTGTTGAATTGGACTTCTCATCAACCATAGAGACAGCCAGACTTTGTCCATACTCTCCTTCTTTAGAGGTTCTCTTCCTTGCTCCTCCTCTTCCTCCTCCTCCTTTTTCTTCTTCTTCTTCTTCTTCTTCTTCTCCTTTCCCTCTCTTCCTCAGTCTCACCCCCTTCGTTCCCTTCCTTTCTCCTTCTTTATCTTTCCTTGTCCTTCCCTTTCTCCCTCTTGGATTCAAGGGATGGTGTGGAGGTAAAATGACAAGATTTGGTGATTAATTGGTCTATGTAGGTGAGGGAGAATGAAGAGTTAAGGTAAATGTCAGATGACAAATGTGGAAGTCCAGAAAAATAGAAGTTTTAACTGAAACAGGGAAATTTGGAAGAGGCTTTGGTGGAGAGAGTTCATAGTACATTCTGTTTTAGGTATGTGTAGTTTGAGACATCTGGTCTGAAATGTCCAATGGGCAATTGGTAATATAGTATGATAGCTTAGGAGAGACTTGGGCTGGATTTATTGATCTATGAGTCATGAGCTTAGAGATGATCATTGAACCCATGGAAATTGTTGAGATTATCAAGAGGAATGATGGGGAGTGAAAAAAAGTTTTAGGACAAAGCTTTGGAAAACACTCAGAGGACGTTATATGACTCATGAGCAGCATAAGAGACTGAGAATAAAAGCTCAGATAGTAGGAGAAGATCCAGGAAAGAATAATATCAAGAAAATCCATAAGGGAAGGGATGATAGTCAACAGTGTTAAAGTCAAAAAAGAGACTATTGATAACTTTGGAGAGAGATATACTTCAGTTTGTTTAATGAGGTTGGAAGCCTTTAAAGGTTTAAAAACCTAGAAGAGAGGAAATTGAGGCAGTAACTAAACAGCTCTCTTTAGGAGTTTGGCTGAGAAAGTAAAGATAAAAATAGGATGATAACTTGGGGAATGGTAAAAGATTATTAAAATTTGGGGGAATTTAGAAATGTTTTAGGTCAGTATGGAACGTGCCAACAGAAAGGAGGTGGAGGTTAAATATGAGAGAGAAAAAGAGAGAGACACATACAGAGAAAAGGAATGATGGAAATTTCAATTTGACAGAGAAGATGCCAAGAGGATGGTGATAAGGGTGCAGATAGATAAAGGGATGACTTTAGCAAAGAGAAAGATCACTCCATAGTCAGACATGTAAAAAGGAATAGTAAGTTAGTAAATGATGTCAAGGAAGTTTGAGATGAAAAGAAAAGGGAAACGAAGGGGCTCATGGTCAATGGCCTTCATTCTAAGATGTAAAATATTTGCAGAATTCATAATTTATTCTGGGATTCATAAAGGCCTGATTTTCCTTCTTTAAAAAAAAACTATTTAAATAGGGAAGTTAGATGGCTCAGTGGATAGAGCAATGGACTTTTAGTCAGGAAGACTTAAGTTCAAATCTGGCCTCAAACATTTACTAGTTGTTTTACCTTGGGCAAGTCAAATAAATTCTTTGCCTAGGAGGCAACTAGGTGGCTCAAAGGGTAGAATGCTAAGCCTGGAGTCAGAAAGACCCAAGTTCAACTCCAGCCTCTGACAGTTAATAGCTGTGTGACCCTGGGCAAATCATTTAACCTCTACCTTAATCCACTGGAGAAATGAAAACCACTCCAGGATCTTTGCCAAGAAAACTCCAAGGAAAGTATGATCTACAGGGTCATAGACATGAATTAATCAATTGACTCTCCCACAACAATCTAAATAGTTAACATTAATGTTAAGAACCACCATATTTCAAGATTTATAGTTCTAAAGCAAGCTTTTTAAAGTTGCCACTAGTCATTTCATAGATTTTGCTAAAACATCTACAAAAAAAATTTGTGCAAGATGAAGCACAATATAAAAATTTTAAACTAAAAAAGATATTGTAAAACATTTAGTTTAATCATGATTTTCACAAGGTCATAGTGTGTTCAATGAAATCACAGGTCCAGGCTCTATCCTTACCTCCATTCTTTTCCTATATTGACAGTATTAATAATTATTTTCAATCAAAGCTCAGCCCACTCTTAGATTATCTTAAAATGCTCCTTCTTAACACAGAAAAAAAAAATCTACTCTCAGAATCATACCTCTCCCATGTTTGGTACATTTCTCTAGAACATCTGGCCAACATGTAATAGGAAATTTCTTTGGTTTTCAGTGTTGCCAATTCTGTGTACTTCAGCATAGTCATTCCTACTACTGCCATTTTTCCTAAACCACTACTGACGTAATTGCCCACAAATTTCAGATCCTTTCTCTTTCAAAGCCTTCCTTTTGTCCCTCCCACATGGCAGAAAAAAGAAGAGATGAGTATGAAAGAACACCCTTGTTTTTGTTTTGCTTTTTTCTTGATTGAGCGATTTTATTTCTTGTGCAAGGCATATAAAATTGGCTTGTTTCATATAAATGTGTACTGGATGCCTAAGAAGATTGTTTTGGAAAATATCAGTGTAAAATACCTGTATGCACTGAAGTCAATGGCAAGGAGTTGTAGGAATCACTCCTTATTCTTTTCTCCCATTCCAAATGAAATAAGTTAGTGGGCAGAGGAGACAGGCAAGTATAATGATATAAAAAAATAGTACTTGGCACTCTATGACTTGGGAACTTCTGGCCTTTGGCACAGACCAATAATCAACCTAAAGGTTAGAGGAAGAGGAAGCTGAACAATAGTGTCTGGCGGAAACTATTTTGTAAGGACCATCAGTGATCAGGACCAAAGTTTATTGAGTGATTTTAAATTAAAAAAAAAAAAGAGAACTTTATTGGATCTAGGTCCTGGAAGTAGTCTTCATATTGAAATTTCTCTCTACCTCTCCATATTTGTACTCTGTCTGTATGTCCATACACTCTGGCCTTTAGAAGATAGATCTGGAGAAAAGAGGAATGATGGGTTAGCTGACCTTTGAATACTCAGAAAGAAAGGGAAGGGTATAAATATTTATAGAGTAATTACTATGTTCCAGGCACTATGCAAAGTACTTTTAATACATATCATCTCATTTGAAACCCTCAATATCCCTGCTATGTATGTCATCACCCCCATTTTGTAAAAGAGGAAACTGAGGCAAACAGATTTAAATGACTTATCCTTGGTCATATAGCTAATAAAGTACCTGAGTACTGATTTGAACTCAGATCTTCTCTGCTTCAGTACCAGCACTCTGCTGTACCACCTGCTTCATCAGATAACTTTGTGACCTGTTTACTTATTTTTATTTTAAAATATATTTTATTTATTTGTATTTAACTGCAGCCTGTATCTCTTGCATTGGTTGTAGAAGAAAGAGGAATTCTCCATGAAGAACTTGAGATCTTCCAAACTCACTCAGAATAACTTTGCTTGGACTTTATTGTATTCATTTTAGTTCAGAAGGCACTTCAATCAACTTTAGAATGCTGTTAATGTTAATCATTAATATTATTTTGTGGAATTCCCATTTTGAAAATTCCCTCTCACAAGGCAGCTAGGTAACTGTCCTTCAACTTATAGTCTTAGAGAGTTGCCAGAGTTCCAGTGACTTTCCCAGGGTTATAGAGATAGTCAGAGTTTGGACTTGAATTCAGACCGCCATGACCCCAGGACTAGCTCACTATCCTTTATTTCATGCTACCTTACAAAGTAACTTGGTTACTTTGATGTGAAAGTGGGCTTGGGGAGACGACAAAATCTATGTTGAAAAACGTGCATAAAGATAAGAAATATCTTGAGGATGAAGAAATGAAAGAAGCTGAAGACTTATTCCTTAAAATCACTGTGAAGTTTCATTGTTTATCTTATTAAAGATAAAATTTTCTTCAAGAAAGTTCCAAACGTGTTAGACATGGCTACTACCAAGCAACATCATAAAAAAATGAAATTTACTGAATCTTGAAAAATAAGAAATTGACTGATTTGAAACCTAATTTTAGAGTCAACCAAGTGAAATCAAATAATTGACATCACCGTCATCATCAATATCCTTTCAGGAGATCCTACCCCACTTGTGTCACTGTTCTCTGATTAGTGAGTTCCTCTGGGAACCTCCATTTCGATGAAGCGCCTAGACCAGCCCTGTGTTCATTTCTTTAATTTCTTCTTAGCAACTGCACCAGCTTAAATTATGGTAAAAAAAAATCTAATGAGAAACTAGAGGAAATGGATACTTCCCCTCCAAAAATGGACAAAAATAAAAATGGGCAATAAGAAGGGAGGCTAGCAATAAAGCTAACACCACTGCAGAAAAACAAGCCATGAGTGTCCTAACATGATCAGAGGCTGCAAGACTTTGTATCTGAAGACCTCAAGAAAAACAGGTGACCCGAGGAAGTCCACAGGTGATCAAAAACACCTATCAGAGAAGCTACCTGCTGTGACAGCACTCCGATTGGGACATGCCACACCTAAGTCCTTAAAGCATACTTACTATCTTTCCTGTCAGTGTGGTTACAGTTTTATTTTGGGATTTTGGTTTTGTATGTATGTGCTTTTATAACAATGACCAATATGAAAGTATTTTGTATGATAAAAAAAAGTTTTTTAAGTATAGATCCCTTAAAGATCAAATATTCTGAATCCTAAGGATGAGGCAAGAGGAATAGTTAATTCTAGAATGTGGAGGAACCTCCTCAACAGAGAATTCATAAACTGGTTGTAAAGATTAAAATTTAGGGGAGATGGGGAGACTGTGGCAGGTAGAAATTAGTTTCTCTCTGCAAGGAGTATTATATTTTTTAGAGGTTTATTAAAGGTTAAAGATTAAAGAATATACAAGTAAGAAACATGTGCCTAGGCCAGAGGCCTAGACAAAATAACCTCACATCACGCAAGAGACTCGCCTCCTCCAAAACGGAAGTCCAAAAGAGCCAAGAGACAGCCCTTCAAAAGCCTTTGAATCAGCTTAAATACCTTCTCGATCTCGGCCCAGGTGAGATTACAAGGCATTCTGGGGAAGTGGAGCAAAGGCTTGTGGGGATTGTAGTCCTGTATTTGAGTCTATTTTTTACATGGTAGAAGAACAAGCAGAACCAACCAACCCGTGCAAAAATGCAGCAGGAAGCAGAGACTGACCCTAGCCAGAATTCAGCAACTAAGGCTAGAAAGTAGAAGAACCTATGGGCCTCCTTTGCTTAGCAAGGTGCCTAGCACATAGTAGATGCTTAATAAGACATGACTTTATATTGTAATTGTGTGTATTACGTACAAAGCGTCATTATAGAATATAAAGAATGATAGTGACAACTTGGCAACTCTCAGCAATGCAATGATCTTGGACAATTCCATAAGGCTTATTATGATGGGGAATGCTATCCACTTCCAGAGAAAGAACTGTTGGAGTTGGATGGCTATAGATCAAGGCATACTATTTTTCACATCAGTGTATTTATGTTTTTCTTTTGGAGTTTTGGTTTTGTATTAGTGTGCTCTTACAACAATGGCCAATATGGAAGTGTGTTTTGTATTTTAATACATGTATGGCCCAGATCAGATTGCTTACCATCTCTGAGAGGATAAAGGGAAGGGAGGGAGGGAGAGGGTATGGATCATATACATTTGGGAAATGTATGTTGAAAGTTATTATTACATGTATTTTGGAAAATAAAATATCTTTGGAATTATATTTTTAAAAATAATTTCAAAATAAAAAAGAATTATAACAGATACAGATTCTCCAAAATCTCATATTAAAGGAAAAATATCTCTGTAATAAGCAATCTCAAAGGGTAAAAGAAGATTTTCCATAAGAATCACTTGAATACTTAGAAGAAATGAAGTGAGATTAAAAGATGAAATAAAAACCACAGAGCAGTGGTTCTCAAACTTTTGGGTCTCAAAAATTATTTTTAAATTTTAAACTTTGATAAAGATCTTTTCTTAATTTGGGTTGTACTTATCAGCATACCATATTAGAAATGAAAATATCTTTCGATTTTTATGAAAATGAACCTATTTAAAGAGTCTAGAGGATCTCTAGGGATGTCTGGGCCAGAATTTGAGAACCACTGCTCTAGAGAAGAGAGTTGAAGGGTGAGGATTATCGTAGAATGTTTGTCGCAAACATTGATAACAGTGTGAACTAAAGGATGTCAATGTCCTCTTTTTTTTTCTTTTTAAAACCTTTACCTTCCCTCTTCGAATCAATACTATCAGTTCCAAGGCAGAAGGGAAGTAAGGGCTAGGCAATGGGGGTTAAGTGACTTGCTCAGGGTCATACAGCTAGGAAATGTCTGAGGCCAGATTTAAATCTAATACCTCTCCTCTCTACTCCTGGTTCACCATCTAGCTGCCCCTCAATGTCCCTTTTAAAATATGACCCCAGACTAGAATAAAGCCCATTTTTGCCTGACCATTTCAGGGTAAAATGGAATTATAATTTCTCTGGTTCTGAACACTTTTTCTTTGATATTTTGAAAGACCTGTGATTTTTTTCTGTCTTAATATTTTTTCCACTAAGGAAAAACAAAACAAAACATGAGTCTTTAATTGTTTCTGTGACTGAAAAATTCATCAGCTGGTAACCTGACTTGTGATGCTGAGTGTTTCTTTACTCAGGTAGTTTGTTCTGAAGAAGACTGATACAGAGTCTAAGGCCTGTGCTCTTTCTAACTTTGTATGCAAAGCCTTTCCTATCTACAGGAGCTGGTACCAGAATGGAGAAGTGTTCAATAAAGCAGAATTACTTTGATGCTACAAGTGAGGCCTTAGAGGACTTTAGCAGAGGATTCTGGATGTATTCTTTTCATAAAAGCTAAGATTGCATGAGGTTTATTTTTTTCTTTTCTTTTTCTTTTCTTTTTTGGCTTCCACATTCTATGGTTGACTCATTGAGTCTGTAGTCTGTTAAAACTTCTGAGTCTTTCACATGCTCACTATTTGACCCAATATATTCTGACCCTATTAGTAAGTCAAGCATGTGCTTTGTGTTGGGTTTTCTAAGAGTGATGATAGATCTGCTCAGATCCATCCACACATTTTTGCCTGGCTTCCTTAAGAACGACAACATTCATTTATGAGACATCTGGCTGGGCTTATGGGTGCCATCTGTAGCCATGGGACAGACTGATTTTTTAAACCTGTGGCTTTGGACTTATTAGCATGAAACTGAACCAAATACACCAACTTACAAATGGACTTCTGAATAAAAATATTGAAATATTTTAGAAAATAAAGATGTATTGGAATAGAATCATATAAACTGAATAACAAATTCTGGCCAACAGACCTGACATCCTGCCAGTGAATGAAATTAATAATGTTGTGAAATGTGCTGATAGAGTAAGTTTACAATTTGAATTGGCAGATTTTTCATTGTTTCATTGAGGGAATTGAATTGAATTGAATTGCCTAGGACGGCTGACCTATAGAGATTTTGCCCTGAAATTACTGCTTTTTACTCAAAGTATCTATCCTAAGAGGATCTATCCACCTCTAGTGTGAAAACTTGCAGAACCTTTTTCAGGGCTGTTCATCCACCTTTGGTACCAGTTACTGTTATGTAACTCTCATCTGTGGCTCTAAGAAGGTATAACTTGTCTTGGCAGTCAGGCTAACCAGGTTTAGGGTAACCATCATGCCTCAAACCCATTGCTTTACAGTAAAAAGAACTATTTGAACCTTGCTTTGCTTCCTATTGGCTATAGTATGGCACACTGGACCACAACCTCTCTCTGCCTTGATTTTCTCAGGAGTAATTGAGAATATTTATACTTACCTCCCACTTATACCAAGGCTTCAAGAGCATTTCAGTGAATTCTTTGCTTCTGAGATGATTTGACTTACCTGTCTATTTTGAAGAATTTGAAGATACTAATTAAAGTATTTTGTAACTATTGAGTCCTCTTTGAATGCCCCCCATCATCATCACTGTTATTTTTAGAAGGACTGCTCCCACATATTAGCATCACTCTTGGAAGTCTTCCTCCCCTTCTGTTCATCTTATCATTGTTTCTCTGATCCTGAAAGAATGCATCTATAGATAATTAGGTAGATTTAATCTATAGTTATTCCTTCTGAAAAAACCTGGCAAGGACTTTCAAAGGCAAGACAGATGGGGAACCTGAGCAATGACAAAACAGTCAATTATTTTAGTGACTGCTATTATAGTATATATACTAAATGGACTTCTTTCAGAACTCTTCAAGATCTAGTTCAGATTTCGTCTCCTCCAGGAAAAAGTCCCCTCTGATTACACATAACTGAAAGCAGTTTCTCTTCTGAATAACCATAGCCCATATTGCCCAGATCACTTATCTGGCTTTTATTGTCTGTTCCAAATATCATACCATTATAATAAATGTAAAGAGCTATCTCATGAGATTGTTATGAGGAAAGCTTTTAAAATTGCTATAGAAATGTGAGCTATTATTGTTGTTGTTGTTGTTATCATTATTATTACTATTGTAGCTTCTCTTCTGGGCTACTTCCCCAAATTTCACTCCCACTAATCCAATTAACTACTCCTCTTAGAGTTCTGTTGTTAGATAACTCTAAGGGACTGGGATATTCTAATACTCCCCACCAAACTTATTTAACTAGTTGATATCAATTAGCTTTTTTATAAAATGGTATTGTTTGAGAAGGTATAATATTGATAGAAGTTATAAAAACATCCCACCCAAACTGGGAGCATACTCTCATCTTAGCACACGCTATTTCCCTAGGAAGCAGTTTAAACGTAAGGTGGTTCATTCAAAACATTTATTCTGTCCCCCAATCTAGGGGCACAAAAAAGCCCCTAAGGAAAGTGGGCTCAAACTTGAAGCATAGAGATACTGAAGCACCTATGGAGAGAATATGGGTATCTGAAGGGGTGCATCCTGGTTTTGGGAATCCTTTTCTCCCTTCATGGAGTCCCCATTAAGTTCATTTCTGAGGTTTAGCTTATGAAAGGCTCACTTTCTTGCTGGGTTATGCTGTCTCCTTGTAGTGTAATGGCCAGAATGTAAGGGGTTAAAATTAAAGGGTTGGCCTAAATTTATCAGAGAGTATGGTTGCCAGGAATTAATCAATTCCAAATGATTTTTATGGTAATTTATTTATAAAAGGAGAAAGAGTGTAAGAAAGAAAATCAGAGAGAGGATAGGGTAAGATATCTAACCTAACACACTAAGTATTTTGCTCTGGCCCCTGGCTTAACGTAGGCAGGGCTAATTAGTCCTCTGCAAAAGGGGCCTCAGCCTTGAGCTGAGGGCTGGGGGATGAATAAAGCAAGGGCTTCAGTCAGGAAGCCTCTCTCAAGCAGGGAGGCCTCTCCTGAGGCTAGTCCCTTCAGAAAATCCAGGAAAGGAGTTAGCCTTTTTCACTCACCCACATGGTAGTTCAAAGAGAGAGATTTAAGAACAGTCTCACCAAGTCCAAATTCTCAGGTCCAGCAAGCAAATTCTTCACCAGCCTCCAACTTCAACAACACAGAACTCGAGGAACAAAACACTACTTCACAGGAAGTTGTAACTCCTTTTAAAGATGCCTCCTTGTGTCACTTTCTGTACCTTCCTCTACTTTTACATGGACTCATTATAATCTATAGTTTTGCTTAGGACTGCCCTGAGGGCAGTCAGTAGTTTCTAATTCATCACCCACTTTCACACACTTGGTTCACAGACCTGCCGTACCCAAGTGTAATTGTATATGCTTCTGGTGATTAAATCAAAAAATGGGCAGGGGAGAGTTAATCCCAATTTCACAGTAGGAAATTGTATCTTAGCTGCTGCATCAACCTGGTAAAGGAATGAATCAAGCTGATTGATCCTCAGGGCTGGGGCCGCTCCCTGCTCCAGTGATCTCAGCTCCCATTACTGTATTAAAAGGGAGAGGAAAGTTCTAACCTAGGGGTTCAGTCTTTCAGTATAGAAGAGGGGGGAAAGAGAGTGGAGAACCTCCCTTCACAAAGCGGGGTACAGAGAAGACAGCTGATGTTTAGGGTTGGCTCAGAGAGAGGAGAAGGGGTTTAAAGATGTTCCCCCTTCTGCCTTCCCTCCTTAGCTAAAACTGCTCTCCCCAATTTGCTCTTGTCTCTCTTGTCCCCCCTCAACTACTTGAGACCAAAGGGTCTCCCCTTGATCTGTTCACTCACACTCAGCTTGGGGAACAGATGACTTTTTTTTAAACCCTTACTTTTTGTCTTAGAGTCAATACTATGTATTGGCTCCAAGGCAGAAGAGTGGGAAGGGCTAGGCATTGGGGGTCAAGTGACTTGCCCAGGGTCACCCAGCTGGGAAGTGTCTGAGGCTAGTTTTGAACCTAGGACCCTCTGTCTCTAGGCCTAGCTCTCAATCCACTGAGCTATCCAGCTGCCCCCTGAGAGAACAAATGACTTTTAATGTCAACTCAATCAGGTAATACAAAAGGAATGACAGGAAGGGAAGAATGGGAAAGGAATATGGGAAAAAGGGGTCCCTGTCTCTATCTAAACCCTTTTCCTCCCTCCTTGAGTTTGGGGGGAACTCAGGCTTTGGCAGTCTGAGCCCCCCGGGAGAAAGTCAGGTTGACTCACCCTGGGTTTGGCCCCTTAACCACAGTTCAGGTTCAGGGCAACAGGAGCTGAGGTAAAGTTTGCTCAGGTTTCTCTTCAGAAAGTCCCTTCAATTGGGAAGTGTAGGGGGAAAAATTTCTAGCCACCAGCAGGAAAAATGGGTAACCCTCAGGAGAAAGTCTTTTCCCACCTACTCTCTTGGGCTTCCCAATACTAAGAGACCAACTCCTTTACCAGCCAGAGTCTTCTCCTCCTACAGATTCCAATCCCTTGGGACCCCTCCCCCATCGAGGTGATCAGTTTCACACACTCTTCAGTCTGGCACTTTTTCTTTAGTGCCAGCCTCTGTCACAATCCTGAGGGCATCTCTCGATGATTCTTTCAACTTTTCCCAGTCTGTGTGTGGAGACCTATTTACCTAAGAAAGGCATATCTATGCATCCTCTAAGAACTAATCTCTCATTTTCCAGTTATCTGTTTTATTATGTTTTCATGTGTATATCTCTATCTATAATTACCATGTCACCTTGATTGTAAGAAAAATAAATGCATCTGCCCCTACTTTAAATTTTGAGAACTCCAATCCCATTATCCTACTATCATTCTCTCTGCCTAACTCCTAATCTGCACCTCATTGCTTAGTTCAAGACCATCTACCTCTGAGCCCTCAGTTCAGCTCTCTGTGTCCTCACCAACTGACTCCAATGTTCGTTCTGAGAATAATTCTGAGGCAAATAAAAACAAATCACATAATCAACAGTGCCCTTAAATATAAATGGTAGACCTGAGAAGTTAATGGATTCTTCACTGGAGGAAAAAGTTGAGTGACATCTTCAGTGTGTTGTAACTACTTCAGTTGTGGGTTGGATTGGATCATCCCTGAGATCACTTCCAACTTGGATTTTCTGTGACAATATGAGTTCCTTGAAGAAAGAGATAGGGACATTTCATTGTGTCCATGTTAGTACCTGGATCCAGCATGTCATGGAAATATGGAGCGTTATCTTGAGAGACTTGGTTTTTTAGGCCCATTTCTACCCTTTACTAGCCATAATGCTTCTGAAAGCATTATTTTCTTCATTTGTTAAATATGAAAATAGTAAAACATTTCTCAGGTATATCAAGGGACTGTTATGAAAACCTAGCTCTCTCTAAAAGAAAAAGAAAACTGAAAGAGTTATTGTTCAATCAAGTGGTCTCCAGTGAAGTACCCCAGAGAACTGTGTATCGACTTGTGGTACTTAACATTTTTATTGACTATTTGGACAATGGCATGGATGACATGTTTATCCAATTGGAGGCTGACCCAAAGCTGAGGATAGCTGACACACTGGATATGAGTCAGTTCCCCACCCCCACGAAAAACCCCAAAATCCTTGATGAGTTAAAACATTCGATTGAATATGAAATGTGAAATTCAGAAGAGATAAATGTAAAGTTTCACATTCAGCTTCAGAAAATCAACTTCTCAAGTAGAATATTGCAAGAGGAAGGGTTAGACAATTTATTTGAAAAAAAAAAAACTGCAACATTTTAACAGACCACAAGTTCAGTATAGATCTGCATTGTGACATGGCTGCTAAAAGGCTAATGTGATCTTTAAATCAAGTTCTATAGTTCCCAATAAAGAAATGGTGATCAATTCTCTATACTCTGCCATGATTACTCCATGCCTGGAGTAGCATTATGTTCAGTTCTTGGCAAAACACTTTAAAAAATTCATTGATAAACTAGAAAGTGTTCAGAGAAGGGCAGCTAGAATGGCAAAACACCTAGATTTTATGTAAAAGAGGGCCCTTTACATTCTAAAGCAAATTTAGGTTTGATACCAGCAAAAACTTCACAAATTAAAGTTGTCCAAAAGCAAAATGGGCTACTTTAAGAAGTGTGGGGTCATTTGGAAGAGACTAGATGACTGTTTGCCATGTTATATGTCTTATTGGAATTGCTTTCAGTATGTGTTGGACTAAATGACCAGCAAGGTCCTTTCCAATTCTCAAATTACGTGATTCTGTGAATAAATACTAGTTAATTGGTTGGCATTCTACCATGTTTTAATGGTAATTTGTAAGTAAAATCTGGATGAGGAGTAGTAGTCAAGGAAGACAACCATCCAAATACATGTAGAAATAATTTTTGACAATTGTTTTCTGATATTTTATAATTCAGATCTCTCTCCACCTCCCACCCCCAGGTGGTAAATAGTTTGATGTAGTAAGTATATCAGTGTTTTCATGCGATATATATTTCCCTATTGTTCATGCCATGGCAAAAGATACATATTGCACATCAAATAAGAATTCATGAAGGAAATAAAGTGGAAGATGGTAAGTTTTAGTCTGCAACAGTCTCCAATAGTTCCTTCTTTGGCTATGGACAGCATTTTTTCATCATGAGTCCTTTGGAAACTTGTTTTGCTGATAATAGTTTAGTCCTTTACAGTTGCTCATTGTACAATATTTCTGTTATTATATATACTGTTCTCCTGGTTCTGCACACTTCACTTAGTATAAGTTTATATAAGTCTTTCCAGATTTTTCTGAACTCATCCTGTTCATCATTTCTTATGACACTATAGTTTCCCATTAAAACTATATACTACAACTTGTTTAGCCATTCTACATTTGATGGATTCCTCAGTTTCCAATTCTTTGCCATTACAAAAAGAGCTGCTAACATTATTTTTTATAGGTAGGTCCTTTGGGAACAACCATCTAGAGAGAAATACCCATAAGACAAAGAAATAGATATCTTTTAATAAATACACAAATTTTAATATAAAATATTTTGTCTTTTCCAATACATAGGACTTTATTGCATGACATCAAGTTTCATGGTTTAGAAAGGAACCTGTGTTGAATAGTATAATAATCCATTTTCAAATGTGACTAGGAAGAGAAAGGTAGGGAGCTGAGGAACATATAATTTTCAGGCTTTGTTTAAGGAAAACAAAATCTTGTGGTTCTGTTCAAAGAGCAGTACTTTTAGACATTCACTATTTTGTCAGAATGTTAGGCATTGCTTACCCCACAAAGGGAACTTCATGGAAATATCATTTTTGTGAGTGGTGAAGGAGACTAGAGAAGGTCTTTTTTTTTTTTGCAAAATTTTGCTTGAGAGTGCAGAATTTAAACCTGGGCCACTGATCTCAGCAAAAGATTATTCTAGTACATGTCCCTTCCCCATTCTATAACTTTCTGACAAGTTAACATTTGATAAAATAAGATCATAGTATTTAATTTAGTATTATTTTCAGACTGCACCATGATCATAAGCTAGATAATCCATTTGATACTGTTTCCTGCCTCCTACTTTTAAGGCATACAATTTTTGGTATTCCAAATTAATGAGTGTTCTGTAAGTTAGCTATGGTTTGAAGTAACCGACTTAAATACCATTTTTAAAGGAAAAGTTGGAGTGGAAAGGAGAATTAACCAAAAAAAAAAAATCAGACAAAAACCCAAAGCAGCTCCTTGAGCAGCATACAAAAAGGATTGTGTTCTCTGTTAGCAGAGAAAACCTGGCCAATTTTATCTTTCCTCTGGGAAATATCGTTTTTGACACACTTGTCAAACAATTTTATATGTGCAAGTTTTTCTTCTTTTTTTTAACTATTAGAATATGTATATGTCTATTTCTCTCTATCCACATAAACACACACAGCCTATATTGTATTTGTGTGCATGAGTATGTATGTATTAGTATAAATTGTACATCTTCAAAGACACAAATGATTACCAGCTGTTCATTCTCACTTCCTCCTGTGTGCCTTTTAGAGCCCAAACTCCTAGAGAAGTGAAACCCATGTTGGGTTGGGAGACCTTGAATTTGCTGAAGTGGTTGATGGAGAGATTACTTATTTGTAGATGATCTTTGCCTTATTCTAGAGGGGAATGGATGGAAGATTTGCAGATGATCTGATCATGCTTGACATTCAGTGATACTAGAATCTGATGATGAAGTAGTATAGTCGAAACAAAACAGATTAGGAGTCAAAAGAATGAATGGGTTCTAGTCCTGGTGTTGCCATTAAGTTGCTCTGATCTTGTTTAAATCACCAACTTCTGGGGGCAGCTGGGTGGCTCAGTGGATTGAGAGAGCCAGGTCTAGATACCAGAAGTCCTAGGTTCAAATCTGGCCTCAGACACTTCCTAGCTGTGTGACCCTGGGCAAGTCAGTTAACCCCCTTTGCCTACCCCTTACCACTCTTGGAGCCAATACACAGTATTGTACTTCCAAGATGGAAGGTAAGGGTTTTTAAAAAATCACCAATTTCTCTGGGCCTCAGTTTCCACATCTGTATAATGTACAGATTGGACTAGGTTATCTGCAAGGTATAAAAATTAAATTTATATCTCTAATAATAAAAATATTTTATGAGGTTTAGTAAGGATCATTAGAAATTAAGGAATAAAGAAGATACAAAACAAAGACCACATACCCCATGGCTAATTAGCCCATTCAAAATCCCCATGCTTAGCTTTCCACCATACTTGCTGCATCATTGCAAAGGAAGAGAGAGCATGGGAGATGTTACTGCCAGTTAAATACTAATAATGTGATCTCACCAATGTGGAGACACAGGAGAGATTATAGGGAATTCTGGGGAATCAAGTCTAAGGTTCAAAACCTCCATTTTGAGATTTGAGAAGGTACAAAGGTACCTTCTAGTTCTAACATTCTGTGATTCTATGGTTTCTGATTTCATAGATTGGCTTTGGTTCATTCAGGATTCCTCATTAACCACCAATCCACAGTGACTGTGCCATATTTCTGATCCAAAATTTCCTCCCAGTTCCTCTCTACCTATGTTCCTTATATGAAACATTTCCATATTTACTCCTTGATGGACCATTTTATTGAGGGAAAATTATGTACATTTAAGAAAATACGAATGGAAAATATTTTACAGTAAAAAAAAATAAGCACTCTTTTATCACAGTAAAAATTTCTTGCTATACAGAAATTAATATGTAATATGCTCTATACTACATATTTAACCAAAAATAAACTACATGTTCAACTGAAAATGAGTATGGTCTACAAGTAAAATAATTTCATAACATATATAATGTTAATTTACATTTACTATCACTAAACCTTAAATCTATATGAATTAATAAAAAAGATAAGCATTTCATGTTTGTTTCCCTTAAGGATGTAGAAGTTCAATGGTTAATAAGACAAACAAGATATTAGAATAAATATGCAGCTTAGTGATGCCTTCAAATGTAATGCAAATCAAGTAAATTTTCTTTTGTTTAACTCATTCCTCAGACTAAAATGGATAGATGGACTGGATATAAAATTCTGTATGGGGAGGAAATGGAACAGCTCTGTATTTTATTTAGGAGAAAGGAGCCTGAACAGGGTTGGTAGCATAATTTTGTTTGTTATTTGGTTAATTTGGTTAATTTTAAAGTATTGCTTTTATATTTTAAGATTCAGGTTCTTCATCTTACCTTCTGTTTTGGAATCAATGCTGTATATTGGCCCCAAGACAGAAGAGTGGTAAGAGCTAGGCAATGGGGGTTAAGTGACTTGCTCAGGATCCCACAGCTGGGAAGGGTCTGAGGTCAGATTTGAACCTAGGACCTCCCCCTTTTTTTAAAAACCCTTACTTTCTGTCTTGGAATCAATGCAGTATATTGATTCCAAGGCAGAAAAGTGGTAAGGGCGAGGCAATGAGGGTTAAGTGACTTGCCCAGGGTCAAACAGCTGGGAAATGTCTGAGGTCAGATTTGAACCTAGGACCTCCCATCTCTTGGTCTGGCTCTCAATTCACTGAGCTACCCAGCTGCCCCCGTACATGTGAAAATAGCTGTTTAAAAGTATATCTTGTAAGGTATTGGCATATAATTTAAGAGGAATATTTTCTGCCCTATCTTTTCTATTAGACCCTCAAATACTTGAGGGCAGAATCCAGTCTCCTCCTTTAGTGCATAGCATATCATGGATGTCCAATAAACATTTGTTGACTTACTGAAACAGCAAGACCACATCCTGTTCCTAACTAAATTGTGATTAAGTTTGGGACTTATTCCACATTCCACATGTTTCTAGATAGACCTATTTTGTTTCAATGCTGTTGTTGCCGCTATGATCCAGCTGTGACAAGAGCAATGTGATGATACATATTCTCCTGCAGATGTCATCCTTCTGGCTCTGGTGTTAGGATGCGACAAAGGCTGATGAGCACACCTGTGATTCCATTATGGTGACTAGACATTTAATGGTTGTATCACTCATTAGACTTAACTCCTCCTTCTTTGGAAACTCCACATTCACAACTGTTGCCAGCTTGGAGGAACAATTGGAATTTAGCAGAGACTGCTTCATTTTTCTTAAGTAAGTAGAATTGGATGCCCTCAAATCTGTTGAGTGAGTTGTGAGGGAAAATGAGTTCCAGAACTTCTAGAGGGAGGATAAATGAATCTCAGTTTCTTCAAAAAGTATTAGCCTTGGGGGCAGCTGGGTTGCTCAGTGGGTTGAGAGCCAGGCCTTGAGATGGGAGGTCCTAGGTTCAAATCTGGCCTCAGACACTTCCCAGCTGTGTGACCCTGGGCAAGTCACTTGACCCCCATTGCCTAGCCCTTACCATTCTTCTGCCTTGGAACCAATACACAGTATTGATTCCAAAACGGAAGGTAAGGGTTAAAAAAAAAAAAAGTATTAGCCTTATCCTCGACTCTCTTGTTGTTTCTACTCTTTTTCTTTGTAATCCTTTCATTTTAGGGAAATAGCAACATGGAAGACAGTGATTCAGCACAAGTGTTAGGGTCATAACCATTGGTTTACCTGCTTACTTGTTTACTTTGTAACTTTGGACTAAATAAACCTTTTAGCTCATTTGAGACTATTGTCATGGAACTTCATTTGATTATCAACTTAAGCAATCAAAAAACAAGAGCAGGGCTGGTACTTGTTTTGGTCTCTCAAAAATTATATTCATGAGAATCTGTGTGGAAGCTGGGGTAGCTGAGGCCAAGGTGGCAGGCAACTAGGTTTATATATGGTGACAGTGATGCATGAGGATTTTTCAAGAAAAATAAAGTGATTTTTCCCTTGAAGTATCCCTTCAAATAAGTTCTTACTGTCCAACAGAGGAATAATTGTGAATTTATTTTTGCCATGAATATGAACTTACCCTAGTAATGTGCTTTAAAATGTAAAAAGCCAGGGACAGGTAGTGGCTTAGTGGATAGATTGAGATCTGGAGACAGGAGGTCCTGGGTTCAAATTTGACCTCAGACATTTCTACCTTTGTGACCCTGGGAAAACAACTTAACTCCATTGCCTAACCCTTACTTCTCCTTTGCCTTGAAACCAATATACAGTATTGAATCTAAGATGAAATATAAGGATTAAAGAAAAAGAAGCATGTAAAAGGCCTTTGACCTAGGATGGAGAAGATGATACAACTGGAGGCCATTAACTATCTAATAGTAGTAGGAAATCTAACTTGTTATAGTTTGAAGACCATTAGTTTGATCTCTTTTAATCAGATCTATTTTTGCTTTAGCTTTGTCTGAGATCAGGATTGCTATTCCTGCCTTCTTTGTCTCGGTTGAAGCCCAATAGATTCTGCTCCAGACACTTAACTTTATTCTGTGTATAGAAGACCATTAGATTGAGAGCCAGGGAGCTGACTTTGGTTCAGCTCTTCCCCAATGGGCTTTTTGATCTGGAACAAGTCTCTTCCCATTTGTAAACCCCATTTTCCTCATCTGAAAATGGAAGAGATTGCATTAGGTGATCCCTATGGTCCCTCCCAGTTTTGACATTCTACAACTCTTTGACACAAAAAAATCAAGCACTTGAGTCCAGCGTGAAACCAGGGTGGCAAGCTTGTTAGAAAGCATAAAATGGAGTGGAGACAGGGGGAAGGGAAGAGCTTCCTGATGACCCCTGCAGTATGATAATATCACATTGAGGGCTGAAATAGTCTTGGATGACTTGCTCCTTTTTTATTTTTTATTTTTTTTAATTTTGGAGATAGCACCTCTAGGTCCTGATGTCCTGCAAAGGGTTGTCGAGTTGTTTTATTGGAAGAGTTCACAGGGAGTGTATTCACCTACTAAGCTGGTCTGAAGTACTTTCCATTATCACACGAGGAAGGCCACTAGAACTGGAATAGGAAATAATTACTGAGTAAGTTAAAGTAATTTAACATCCGTTTCCCTGCCCATCTGCAGTTGTTCACTTATGTCCTTTCGATCTGTGACCTCTGGTAATACAGGGTATTTTGCATATGGAGAAGGGAGAGGCCTTTGACTTTGCCCTCTTAACTCAAGACTTCTTAACTTGTCCTGATTTTCCAAACAAAGGTAGGATGAAGCTCCTAGCTAGAGGAGTAGGATTTCTCTCAAACTTTCCCAGGGGATCCATACACTGACATCATGAAAAAGAGTAGAAGGATAAGGAGACGTGTATTTCTTTAAAACTGTGGATGTCTGCTAAACTGGTTTCCTCAATCTCCCTCTTCCTGGAGCCACCCATATATAGAACATTGGGATGGATTCTAAAAGCCTGGAACTATATAGAGATGAACTGATAGGCATGTAGACATTGGTTACAGAGTGTAATTCAGCCTGCCTCAGAAGGTCACATTTTTGTGACTTTGTTGGCTATATTCCTCTTTCTCTAAAAGGAGGAAAGGCAAAAAGCCTGGGGCGATCTCTGGGTGGTATTTGTTTCAACTTGAAAATGGAACCAGGAACTGCCTGAGCAGCATATTTTTGTGCGCTGTTCTTTTCTTTTTCTTTTTATCAGGTAAGACTGTTATTTTTTGAATATTTGGATCTGGTTTCCCCACAGGTTCTGATCCATCAGAAGACTGTTGGAATAGACTTATATAACCAGCGTTTTTTACTATCTCTGTTTGGCCTCCAGTCAAAATTAATACAATTGGTTGAAGTAGCCAGGTTTACTGAATTATAATCTATCCCTGCTCCATTAAGGCAACGTGGTTTCTAATAGATTATGAATCAGAAAACCATAATGTATTTTTTTCTACTGTCAACTTGTATGTATTTTGCCAAGTCTCTTTCATTTTTCTGAAGGATCCTCAGATCCTTCTTCTTTTGTAAAATTAGCATGCTCAAGTGTCACGATTTTCCAACTTTTTTGAAAACATATTTCCATGATTTTTAAAGCCTGATTGTCCCTGCCACTCATGGTATCCAGTTAGGGCCTAGAGTGCAGTGAACTGAAATGCCCTGTTCCCCTCCAGCTTTTCTACTTAGACCCAAAAGAATTTTTTAAAAATAGGACAAAGGTTGACCACCCTATGCTCCCTGTGGGTAGCAAAACCCTCCATTATTCAGGGGAATAGAGGAAAAAATTAGCAAAGAGTTAACTAATTTGTTGCATTTGTTAAAATTTCAATTTAAACTGTTCTTTGAACTTTGTAAACCTGATGAAATTATTTCAAAGCCTTTCCTAAATAGTTGGAAAGTCCTGCAGGGTCAGCACTATTCAAAACTAGCCAGTAGAAAAAGGGATTCTTTTTTTGAGAACCGTTTCCCAAAGGGACTGACTGAACCTCAGACTGTCTGCTGGATCCCCCAGTATAGGAATAGAATCCACCCTCTTTCATTCCTGTGTTTATCTTCAAGGACTTGTTTGTAGGACAGAGATTAATATTTTGATGACTACTGGCAGTATATATGTCCTCTGTAGTATATATGTCCTCGTCAACTTTTGCCTCTAAGGTGGAAAGTTACAAAAAATAGATATTAATGGCTCAAATTTAATTTGAGGATTTTTGTTGTTGTTTTGATTCCCAATTAACCAGCTTGGTTAGGATAACTTTTCTTAAGATTTTTCCCTAAACTCTATTTCCTGTGAAATGAAGATTTTCCCTTTACCGTGCAACTGTGATCTGTTCCTTTTCATGGGTTTCAGATGTGTTTAGTTTTTAAATAAAATGTGGGTAAACTTGAAACCTTACACTCTCTCTCTCTCTGTCTCTGTCTCTGTCTCTGTCTCTCTGTCTCTGTCTCTGTCTCTCTGTCTCTGTCTCTCCCTCTCTCTCTCTCTCTCACTCACTCTCTCTCTCTCTCTCTCTCTCTCTCTCTCTCTCTCTCTCTCTCTCTCTCTCTCTCTCTCTCTCTCTCTCTCTCTCTCTGTGTCTCTCTCTTTCTCTCTCTCTCCCCACTTGTCCCTTACAACTGAGGGATTGTGCTTTGCTTTGCTGGGCCCATTCCATTGGCAGAAAGGGTATTGAAATGTCTTGCTTTTGGTATTCCAGCTTTTCATTGAAAGGGTGAGATACTCAGGCTCTGAAAACTGAATACATTGTGTTGAATGGAAGAAAAGTTCTCAGAGGGCTCCCCTTCATTAGTGCCTTTCTGCTAGGTGCCTTGTTTCCATGCCTCCTTTCAAATAGCTCCTTTTAATCAGCAATAGATTCTCTGCCTAAATGGCGGATTCTTAAATAACCTCTCTTCTACACAAAGTTCACTTTTCAGTCATTTTCAGTCATCAAGAGCTTAATATTCTGCTTATTAACATTTTCTGTAGGGCTAAAATCTTGTAGTACAGCTTTTGAGCAATATGTCTTGGGCCATTGAACTTAAAACTCAGTCACACGCCAAATATTTGAAACATGTAGACATCCTAAATGCTAAGTAGGGATTGGTACAGTCTAAGTTTCTTTTTCTGAAAGGTTACAATTCTTTAGTTTCTTTTAAGGTTTCCAGCAGAGCAGCCTAAATATGGAGAAAGAATGACTGCCTTGGTCGTATAAATTGAGGGGTGCCCAAAGTTCCCCCACCAATATAAAATTCCGTAGTTTCTAAGATCTCCAATGGAGTGGCTTAAATGTGGAGAGAGAGTGACTACCTAGCCTTATAAATTGAGGGGTGCCCAAAGTTTCCTCTACAAATGACTACTGTACTCTACAATGAGTACATGAGTGCTTGAAATTCCCACAATTATAGACATGCACTCAAAAGAAAAATACAGTAATGGCAGAAATTTGTATCTCTGTGAGTAGACTTTCTCCCTCTCATCATCTTAAAATTCAAATATTTAACTTGGGGTAAACATTAATAATTTATTAAACATTAGTTTATCAGATCAGCTAGCCTCAGTGAACAGGGCCTTAAGGGAATTAGTCAGGGCAGATTTGTTTTTCACAGGAAGAATCAAAAGCTCTAGAGTTGTATTATAGCCAAAGGAAAACAGACCCAGGTGACTGGGTACCTTGGAAAGCCACCAAGCCTGGGAAATCCCTGAAAGGAGGGAGATTGTGGGACTGAAGACATATTTATCTATCTCACAGCTTTTTCTACATTGTCTTTTTTTCCTCAAATAGTATTTTGTCTCTCTACTTAAAACCTCAGGTTGCATCTAAGATTTTTCTTCCTCCTTTCTTGTTGATTTCCCAGATTCAATGTCTTATAAATATCAAGAATCAGAGAAGGCAGAGAACTATGTGACTCAGTGTATTGAGAGCTAGGTCTAGAGACAAGGAAACCCTGGGTTCAAGTATGACTTCAGATACTTCCCAGCTGTGTGACCCTGGGCAAGTCATTTAACCCCCATTGTCTAGCCCTAACCACTCTTCTGCCTTGGATCCAATACATGGTATTGATTCTAAGATAGAAGCTAAGAGTTTAAAAAAGAAAATATCAGTAAAGAAGAATATAGTTCTAGTACCCTGTACATACAGTTGTAAGCAGTTCTTTATGGAACTCTTTCTAAGATGGTATTGTGTCTTAAAGCACAACTTTATAGACAGTGGCAATTATCTTGGTTATTAATTTGTTAGACTGTTGTTTTGCCTCAGTGGAATGTGACCTCCTTAAAAGTTAGAACCATCTTCCCTCTCATCTTTGAATATGGCACATCATAGATACCTAATAAATACTGCATTGAATGCAGGTGCCTAATATGGACATTCTCCCCTTTTCTTTCCTATATAAAAGCACATCATTCTGAAATAGAAAGGAACGGTTTAAAAAAATAAAAAGAATCAATAGCGTTTATTGGTTTCAAGGCAGAAGAAGGTGAGGGCTAGGCAATTGAGGTTAAGTAATTTGCCCAAGCACCATATAGCTAGGAAATCTCCTAAGTCAAATTTGAACCCAAGACCTCCCATCTCCAGGTCTGGTATTCTATCCACTGAACCACCTAACTGCCCTCATATGCTATTTTTAAAAAATCAACTAAAACTGTATTCAGAATTTTAAATCTTTATTTATTTTTTATATTTTTCCAGATTTCACAGAGATACACTTTTAAATAATTATTTTTTGACATCTTGCAATCTATTAGGTATACTTTTTATTCTCATTCTATAGCTGCTAAAGTTGGGTGACACTGAGAAAATCCCCATGACTCTTGATGCTTGATTCATCTGTGAAATGGTAAAGAAAGCTAAATGTATCTTAGGTGACTGGAGAAAAAAATAGTACCTGGAAACTAAAGAGACCAGGTGGTTGGTACTACTATGTTAACTTGTCTGCAACAGCCTATTTATTTCAGGAAAACAGAGGAAGTAGTCACTAGGTCCAGGTTGTCATGTGGCTGGAGTTAGGTTTTCTACTGAAGAGAGCCCTAGATAGAGCCAATCTCATATCCTGTTACAGACTTTTCCTAACAAGTCACTTGAACACTTTCATCTCAATTTCCTCATCTGCAAAATAGGCATAATACAAGCACCTAACTCCTAGGAATGAGGTTCGGTTTTCTCTTTGGCATCAGTAAATAATAATGAAACTCTATGATATACATTGGCCAATGCCACATGAGGGAGAAAGGCAACACCATATGGTAGAAAGTACATTGAATTGGGACCAGAAAAGGGGCAGGAAGAGGGAGAGAGAGAGGATGTGGAACCCTGGTAAAGTAATTTAACTTCTCCAGGTCCCCAGGCAACTCTTTGAGACGATAAACTCTAAAATAGTTGTCAATATTGATCATGAAAGACATCTCCACACCAATAGTTCCAAATATCAATGAAAACATAGGTCTAGACCAAAAATAAACCGGGGTTCAATTCCCAGCTCTACTAGCCATGATCTTTGTGAATTTGAGCAGGTCCACGTTCTTCTCTTTAATCTTCTGAGGTCCTGTTTTCCATACCTGTGAATGGAAGGGATTATTCCAGATGGCCAACTGACCCTTTTTATCTCTCTAAAGTCTATGATTCTGTGAATGACCTAGCTTTCCCCTTTGTAGCATTATCTCCTTCTTTGTTATGGAGATAAAGGCTGAAAGAGTCCTTGTGGACAGTTGGAGAGGATAGAGAATCAAGTTGTTATTGTTGTTGTTATTGTTTTGAAGGAAAAGAATTATAAGCCTTGGAGGAGAATTGACCTTACCCAGAGCCCTAAGCCTGCTGAGTCACTGTCTCAGTCTGTTAGCCCTGTGATCTTTGGCCATGCTGATGGAATACAGCACAGACCACAAAAAAACCAGCTCTAATAAATGGCAGATCATTTTGAGGCATTTCTGTTTTCGTTCCTGTACTTGCTCTCCCAGTGAGATAGGAAGCCTTTAATAAGACTTTTCCTAAATGATGCTGCATGTGAAATTTTCTCTGTTCTACAAACAAATGGCCATTTCATGGGGTTGGGTTTTTTTCCCCTCCTTCTCCACAATGGGTTTATTCCTATACTGGTTACTGATTGATGGTTCTCCTCCAAGTCCCCTTTAATTTTTCAATAAGCCAACAAGGAGTCTTAGACCACAAACTTAAAGAGAATTGACTTATTTACTTGACTGGCTTCACTAGAATGATAGGCAAAGTTAGTCATGTCATTGTGGTCCTTGGATGGCTAGGAGGAGTCCACAAGAAGCAACACCATATAAATAAGCGAATCATTTTAAAAAGACTTGATTATTCTTCCATTTAAAAGAGGCTATGGTTGTGGGGAGAGTCAGCATCAATTCTCTCCATGATCCCTTTCCTTTCCCCAGGCCTCTCTAAGACTTATTCTCACTTGAGGACTGCTAAAGAAAATAGGACAATCTAGAAATCTGCATTCCCTACGCACAGATCCTTTCAGAACGTTTGTGAGGGAAAAAAATAAACCCAACTCATTTTTATCCCCATTTTATAGAATCCAATTCATTTCCATTTATTAATTACCTATCATGTCCCATTTGTGCCCTATCAGTAGTGCAACTCCAAGGCTCAATGCTTGATCTTCTTTTCTTTTTTTTCCTTCTTGGTGATTTTATCAGTTACCATGGGTTCAACTAAGACATCTATCTATCTGTTCAGATTCCTCTCAGATACCCAACCTTGGTCTCTCTCCTGAGCTCCAGCCTTACTTCATTAATTACCTTTTGAAATTTTGAATTGGAGATCCCATTGATATTTCAAATTCAACATGTCCAAACCCACCTAAAAAACATCTAACTTCCCAATTTCCATCAAGCGAACCACCATTTTTCCAGTCACCAAAGTTTGTACCCTCCAAGCCATCTTTGATTCTTCATTCTTTTAGAGAAAGCTAGGTGGTACAGTGGATGGAATGCTGTGCCTGGAGTCAGAAAGACCTGAGTTCAAATCTAATCCCCGAATAACTTTCATAATATTTTTGATGAAAAAAAAACAATCTAATTCAATTCATTTCATTTTAATGTAACTTTGGGCAAGTCACATAGTCTCTGCTTACCTCAGGCTCCTCATCTATAAAAGGGGGATAAAAATAAGACCTACTTTGCAGGGTTGTTATGAGGATCAAATAAGATATGTGTAAAATGCTTTGCAAAATTTAAAGCACTATATGCTGACTTTTATTCATTATTCCTCACCTGCCCTCATATCCTATTCATTGCTAAGTCAATTCTAGTTTCCTAACATCTTTCATATCTATCTACTTCTCTCTAATCTCTACATAGTAACCAGGTTATTAGAGCCTGATTTCAGGCCTTCATTATCTCTGGCCTGGACTGCTAGTCTCTTAATTATTCTCCCAGTGTTGTTTCTCCCCTCTCCAATTCATCCTTCACACAGCTTAATGTGTTATTCCAAAAGCACAAGTCTCCCCATGTCACTCTTACTCAAAAAGCTCTAATGGCCCTCTGTTGCCTTGAGGATAAAGTACAAACTCTTCTAGTTGGCATTTCAAACCTTTTGTGATATGATTTCAACCTCGCTTTCCAGGCAATTACAGATTGATCCCCTTCATGCTCTCCAGTTCTTCTGTTCTTCGCATATCACATTATATTTTCCATCTCTGTATATCTTTCTGGATACCCCTAGCCACTAGGGCTCCCACAAATACATTGTTCATATTTTATACGTACTTAACTATGAACATCTTGTATTCCCTCTAGGAGAATAGAAACATCTTGAGAGCAGAGGCTGTTTCTTTTTTTTTTTTTAATTTTCTCTCTCTATTCCCTAGCATTGTGCCTAGCACAGAGGAGCCTAACAAATGCTTATTGATCACTCTATTGGTGTGTTAAAAGATATTATGGTATTGACTGGGGATACAAAAACAGTCCCCGCCATTAAAAAGCTTCTATTCCCCTGAAAATGAAACTAAGTCATAGTGATGATATAGCTTGAAGGATCAAAGGGAAGGCCTCTGGCCTTCATTAACCTTTGCTCATCATGTGGCCTCTTAAGGCTTATCTTTTAGCAGGCTGGCATCAAAGAAAATCCTTTTGACTCCCACTACCATTACTGCATTCATGGCCAACAAACTGAATGAAAGTTTTGTTAAAATGTTCAGGTACTAATAAACAAAGTGTGTATCAAAAGTTGCCTCTGTGCTCTTGAGTTGAATAAACAACCTATAGTGTTTGTCTAGAAGTGTGTTTGTCTGTGACTATATAAATACTGAAAATGGCAACGAGTTGGGCCTAGAATTGGTCTGGAGGATGAGAGTGGGTTGGATTATCTTTCAGAAACTACAAAAAAAAAACAAAACAACACACACACACACACAAAACCCACAAACAAACCTTAATGAATCTAAACTTTTCCCTTAAGCCATGACTTATCTTTTTAACAATAATATTCTTCCAGTGATATTATATGATTGAGAATCCAGAAATAATACTGTCTAATGGGAAGTTGAAAATAAGCCAAAGGGAAATGTAGAGGCATGCAGTAGATAAAGCAGGTGTTATTATTAAGGTATTATACAATATAAAGGATGCCATCAGTGATGTGTGTTTAAATTGTAAAAGAGCAAAGGATAAGCAATAAACAGCTCACATGTTTCACTGATATCTTAGCCCCATCAAGAGATTATGAAGAAGACCTTTGGCACATTGGAGGGATTCCATGTGATCTTTTAGTTAATAAATATTGACTAAGTGCCTGCTATGTGCTAGGTACTGAGGATTTTTAAAAGAAGTAAAAGACATTAAGGGCCCTTAAGGAGCTCACAATCTAATGGGAGAAAAACAAACAAATGCATATCAATGAAACAATAAATTAATCAATATTTATTTAATATCTACTATGTGCCAAGTATTATACTAAGCACTGGGGATTTTTAAAAGTGGTAAAAGACATTTTATGCCCTTAAGAAGATTATAATCTATTGGAGGAGACAACACAGAGACAAAAATAGGAAGTATTTAACAGAGAGAAGGCACTAGAGTTAAGAGGGGTTGAGAAAGGCTTGTGGAAGATGGGATTTTACTAGAGACTTGAAGGAAACGAAACAAGCCAGTAGGAAGAGTTGAGGAGGAGAAAGAGCATTCCAGGCATGGGGGCCAGTTAGAGAAAATGTTCAAAGCAGAGAGATGGAGTATCTTGTTTATGGAACAGCCAGGAGACCAATGTCATTAGATTAAAGATTTCATACTGGGGAGTAATGTATAAGATGACTGCAAAAATAGGAGGGGGCTAAGCTACATAGGGGTTTAAACACCAAACACAAGATTTTATATTTGAACCTGAAGTCACTGGAGCTTATTTTGTAGGTAGTACCATGTTTGGACCAAGTTTTAGGAAAATCACTGTGGTGGCAAGAAGATAGATTGGATTTGGGAGAGACTTGAGGAAGGCATACTCTTTATTTAGTAGGTTATTACAATAGACCAGGTCTGAAATAATAGACACTAGAGAAGTGACAGTGTCAGAGGAGAAAAGGGAGCATATTTGAGAGAGGTCACAGAGGTGAAATTGATGAACTTTTTGGAGAACATGGATAATCTGAACAGATTAATTGTACATTGATTGATTGGAGGAAATACCTACAATGGGATCACAGATCCATTAGAATATTAGAGCACTAAAACCTCAAACATTAGTTAACCAAAAGCATGGTGCTGCTAAATGAGATATAGTAGAAACAGACTGAGATGACATTGGTTCAATCCCTATTCTTCCAGGCAGGTAGTAGTGGACACGGGAAATAGAGTGCTGAACTTAGAGACAGAAGGACTTCAGTTCAAATCCTGCCTTAGACACTTAGGTGCGTGATCCCTGACAGGGAAATTAATTTCTGTCTGTTTCCTAATCTGTGAAATGTGGATAATAACATCTACTTCCCTGTATTGCTTTAAGGATCAGATGAAGTATTATCATCATTATTATTATAGTTATTATTACTTATTTATATTCTTGAACAAGTTACTTAACTCTGGGCCTTAAGTTTCCTCTTCTGTAAATATGAGCATTGGACTAGTTGAAGTAGGAAGCCCCCTTATAACCTGAAAATTTGTGATTCCATATTGTAAGTAAATAATCAAATATTCTTTTGTTGTATGTATACACACATAAATACATATGCATATTATTGAAGAAAAGTGATGGAAAAGTAATTTTAAGCAATGCAGCTTTTAATTACTGGGAAATGATAACAAAAAGGCATGAGGAGTAAACAAGTCAATTATTTACATTGAATGCAAGTTAGACTAAGTTTAAAGATATCCTATATATCATCCTCAAGTGTTTAAAAATGGCATTGATAACTGGAAAACAGTTAACTCCAAGAACAGCTTGTTCCAACTGTAGCTAATACGGGTGCTCTTTGTGGCTCTCCCACATTTAGTCAGATAACTGCCCAGTCTCATTTTGCTCATTGCTATTGTCTGGCATGGATCTTGCAAAGGGCTCATCATCACCTTTTAACAGAAGTGAAAATAGTTTTGCAGTGAATTTCCAAAGCTCATTCAGCTGGTTAATGACAAAGGCAGAAATAGAAGCCAGGACGTCTGGTCTTGTGGTCCTCTGCTCTAACCACTAGAGCATGCTTCCTCACTGTTTGGATTGCTAAATATTTCAGAAAGTTTCAGTATTTTTATAGTGAGCAGAGTTCCAACTGTCACACTGGCTCCTATTTATGGATACCTAATTAATTTTGTTCTAGAAAATATGCAATTTTATACATAAGATTCTATATTTTATAACATAGAAGAAGACTTAAACAACTAATGCCTTTCTAAGCTGAGAAACAGTGTGGTGAACCTCTACTAATTGTCTATATGACCTTGAGCAAGTCTCTTTGGACCATAATTTCCTTCATCTGTCAAATGAAGTGTACTGGATTATATGACTTTTTTTTTTTTAACCCTTACCTTCCACCTTGAAATCAATACTATGTATTGGTTCTAAGGCAGAAGAGTAGTAAGGGCTAAGCAATGGGGGTCACACAGCTAGGAAGCAGCTGAGGCCAGATTTGAACCTAGGCCTTCCTGTCTTTAGGCCTGGCTATCAATCCACTGAGCTACCCAGCTGCCCCCTATATGACTTCTAAGTTCCCTTTAAACTCTAAATCTATAATCTTGCAAAAATCTGTTTAATTTAGCAATTTTTCCCATTATAAACTCAACTACTGCCACCAAACACAAATGTCCAAAAAAGATCTACTAACAATATGCAAAGTGATTGTGCATAAGTGACAAAATTCTATTTTTTTTAAAGTTTTGAAGTTTCAATAAGGTAATTTAACAATATACTTTTTTTCCTAGCAGTGTGACCTTTGCCAAGTCACTTGACCCCCATTGCCTAACCCTTACTGCTCTTCTGTCTTGGAACCTTGGAACCAATACACAGTATTATGTATTGTGATTCTAAGACCGAAGGCAAGGGTTTAAAATAAAATAAATAAATAACTAAAATATGCTTTTAAAAAAAATTCCATGGCCTTTCTGACTTTTATTAATGTCCTTTGAATATTTTTGTTAT
The DNA here is from genome assembly GCF_027887165.1 of Monodelphis domestica. Taxonomy (NCBI): domain Eukaryota; kingdom Metazoa; phylum Chordata; class Mammalia; order Didelphimorphia; family Didelphidae; genus Monodelphis; species Monodelphis domestica. The sequence goes on from NC_077227.1 coordinate 280,657,762, forward strand.
TCTTATTGCTGTGATCCTTTTATTTTTCTTAGTAAGATTAAGGTTGAAACAATCCTCAAATTAGTCGCCATCATGCTATTATTCTGCCTTTAATATTCTACTAAAAATGTCCAAACGGGACAGTAGGAATAATATGTAACTCATCTTGTTTTCATATGGTTTTGATCATCCCTGATAGGTCTCTGTTTTCTAAAAGCTTTTAAATACATGTAGCATATTTAGTGTGATAACATCTATTAGAAATATTATTCTTATGGTTTCAGGATCAATGTTAGAGCGGAGTGGTTGTGGACAATTGCTCTGTCTGGGATAAGGATCTCGTCCCAGTACAGATGAATTCTCAAAGATATTTGGGTGCCTATAGTATGAGGGCTTGCCATAGGGTATAAAGACTTGTCATCTATTAGTACATAAAAGATCAGGAGCTTCAGAAATGTATGATTCTAACCACCAGCTCATATTTTTGACTCATTTTGGTAGATGTACAGTTTCTATTGTTTCCTTGCATGAGCTGTGTTGGACATTAAGTCCACGCTCCTCAAGGATCACCCTTCTATAATTTCTAGTGGCAGCTACTTGGTTCTGAATTGCCATCATAAATCCATTCTGTTTTCATAATTCAATACACACAGCTCTGCCATTTGTTCTAGGTTCTTGTGCCTCCTTATTGTTAGCTGAGGTTATGCCGATGTCACCAAGTAAAGGTCTTTTGATTCCATTCTTGGATCTTCACCCTTTCATAGTCTGTCAAGAGGTAAACTATTCCAGTAATGCTCACAGGGAGGGCCTCAGTTTCTTTATCTATAAAGTGAGGCAATTGAACTAAATGTTGAAGTAAATGTCCCTTCTATCCAAAATGCTGTTCATATTCTTGTGCTTGGTCCAAAGTATTTATTCTCGTTTTTTATATTGCTTTCATATATCCTAGGAATAACTATTAATCCTCTTTCTCCTTTATGCAAAGGGATTGTAATCTTTCTGTAGCTGCCTTAGGCCCTCTGTTTCATTAATATTAAATAGGTTTTTTTTTTTAGATTACTTCCCAAGTCTATTATGGTTTATTTCACAGTTCCAAAAGTGTATTGGGATCATTATCTTGTCAGTTCTTTAAATGTTTTCTTCCCATTAAGCTCTGGTTTTAGGGTGCTAATAAATTTCTTAACAGGCCTAGCCACAACGTTTTCTTTGATATCTTTACACACTCTGTGCTTTGTTTGGAGGAAATCAAATATTCATAGGTTTCACTTTTATCTATTGTTTTAATGATGCGTCTGAATTCAAACTTGAAGGCTTCAGTCTATCTTTCCTTGGAATTTGTTAAGAATTGTTGCACTTTATGAAGTCCAAATGATATGTGGCTAATTATTGGAGAAAGTTTCCATGAGGCAAATGAATTGTTTAATACATGTCATCCAGGTACAGAAAACAGCTAACAAAATGTTTTGGCTTGACTCCTTTAGTTTGAAAGCCATTTTTAGTTCTATTTAAGAGAAAAGATAATTGATTTAAAACTAGATAGAAGCACATTCAATCATTTCAGTTGTGTCTGGCTCTTTGAGACCTCATTTGAGGTTTTCTTGCCAAAGATATTGGAGTGGTTTGCCTTTTTCCTCCTCCAGCTTATTTTATAGATGAGGAAACTGAGGGAAACAGGATAAGTGACTTGCCTAGAATCACACAGCTTGTGAGTGTCTGAGACCAGATTTGAACTGAAGAAGATGAACCTTCTTGACTTCATGCCCAGTGCTCTATTTACTGTGCTACCTAGCAGCCCAGACAGAACCATAGTAGGGGTTAAACTACTTCTATATCTCCTGCACATGACAGTTCCTAGCACAAAGTAGGGGCTTAATAAATGATTATTGACTTACTGAGCTAAGGGATCTGACTTTTGTCTGAGAAGAAGCTGATAACAGGGCTTTATTAGTAATTCACGTGGCCCAGTAAAACATTTGAGCCAATATTTGTAAATTTTATCTGGCCTCACCCCTTTCTAGTTTTTCAGAGAAGCAAGAGTTTTAGCCCCACCTCCTTTTATGTAACTGCCCTGTTAGTCATTACATTAAAACTGCCCAAGTTTTATGTTTCTTAAGTGATCTGGCTTACATTTTCATCGTCCTGGACTTCTTGCAATCATAAAGACTATCAGAAATCTTCCACATCCTCCCCTTTCAAGGATTCTTTCCTCTCTGATTTAGTTTCTTAAGTCTCTGCAAAAAAAAAAAAAATTTTTTTTGGTTAACATTGAATTATTTTCTTTGGGCTGGTTTTTTTTTTTTCAGGGACTTCGAAGCAGAAAGACCTAAATTCAAATCCTGTTTCAGACACTTAGCTATGTAAAGATTAAATTTTAGGGGAGACGGGGAGACTGAGGCAGGTAGAAATTAGTTTCTCTCTGCAAGGAGTATTATATTTTTTAGAGGTTTATTAAAGGATAAAGATTAAAGAATATACAAGTAAGAAACATGTGCCTAGGCCAGAGGCCTAGACAAAATAACCTCACTTCACGCAAGAGACGTGCCTGCTCCAAAACGGAAGTCCAAAAAGAGCCAAGAGACCCTCTCAAAAGCCTTTGAATCAGCTTAAATACCTTCTTGATCTTGGCCCAGGTGAGATTACAAGGCATTCTGGGGAAGTGGAGCAAAGGCTCGTGGGGATTGTAGTCCTGTATTCAAGTCTATTTTTTTACAGCTATGTGACCTAGAAGCACCACTTAACCTCTCTCCAACTCTCTCAACTATAAAATATGAATTAATAACAGTGCCTACCTCTAAGAGTTGTTGTGAGGGTCAAATATTTATAAAACATTTACCACAATGCCTACATGTAGTAGATGCTTCTTTCTTGCCTTAGTTTTGATTCCTATTTGTATTATCTTAACCTTTTGAGTTCTGCTTTTTGTTGATTTAAAAAATATAGATTTTTTGATATACATTTGTTTTCTGGATTCTGTAACTTGCTTTCAGTTGGGTGATTTGGTGTTCAAGTTTTCTACTGTGGTTACCAGCTAGATCTTTTTGTCATTGTTATTGTTGAATAATTTCAGTCGTGAATGACTCTTGGTGACACCATTTAGGTTTTTCTTGGCAAAGATACTGAAGTGATGTGCTGTTTCCTTGTCATGGTCATTTGACAAATGAGGAAACTGAGGCAAGCAGGATTAAAAGACTTGCTCAGGGTCATCTATCTAGTAAGTGTCTGAGACTGAATTTGAACTCAGGAGTCTTCCTGATTCTAAGTCTAGTACTCTTACCCACTGCTCTACCTAGCTAGTCCAACTAGATTTTGATGTAATCTTCTGGTGTCTTTCTATAAATGTTCAATAATTCTCATAATTCTATTCTCTTATGATAATATGTGACACCTGCCCTTAGAAGAGAGTATTCCTTGAGAGTTCCATGTTTTCTCTTATAGTTCCTGCCTTGGCAGTGGCCATTGAACATACTGCTGTGTATGGGTCCTAAAATGTTTTTATACTTTCTGTCAAATACAGTGGAAAAATATGTGTACTTAAGATGATTACAGGAGATACCAACCTTTAAAAAGGATTCTGTTTAATTGGTTTGCTATTGGTTGGTTAATGCCATCAAACTCAGAAAGGTATTTTTGAAATTTTAGTCTAAGTATGCTCACCTCCTTTCCAAAATCATTTGAGTTATTGAAACTTTAAAAAATTCATTTTATCAGATGTAAATTTCTAGCATTCACATAAAGAAGGTTTAAATGATCTCATGTTATCTACCTTTTCCTCTTATGAATTTAGTAGCCTTTTTATTTTATCATATTTTGCATTTAGTCTTGGCTTAGGAGTGGAGTTATTTTCAATGATTGCTAGGCACTAACTAAGACTACCATTAACAGATAGTAGTATGGCACTTTTACTGGAAAGATTTTTTTTCCAACTTATTTTTATGATATAGCATTGACATGTAATATAAGCATTCATGCCCTCTGTCTGTTTCGTAGCCCTAGGTTGTGGCCCAATTTAGTGATCCTGAAGAATTTCTATCATGTGGAGTATTGTTATTTCTGTTTTGTTCTGGTGTATCATACCTTCTTTTGGTACAAGAACATAGTGGAGCTCTATTCACTCCATTTTCCTCCCATTTAATCTGATCATCACTACATTTTAAAGTAAGGGCAGTCTATAACCTCTTGCCACTCTATTTCTTAGATTCATAACAACAGTTTCATTCCAGCATCATATTGACCAGGGTGCCAGCCCAGTCAATGGTATTGCCAGAGGCCTATTGGCCAGAATTTCTAGATTCCTGCCAGGCCTTCATAGCAACTTAAGCCTTCTCAGGGCACACAGAAAATCTCTGTTGTACATTATCCTGACACGAATTCCTTTAGTTGGCTATCTTCCTTCTTGCCCTTTGACATGGATTATGGGAATTGGCTTGATTAAAACTAATAATAATTATCACAATAACTACCATTTCTATTATATGGAGTTGAGAGTGAACACAACATGTTTCATTTTACTTATCTGGAAAGTGAAATGAATAATATTTAGTGAGCCTTCTTATTGTGAAGCTTAGGTGAGAACAGTAAAGGCAAAAATGTTTGGAAAATTATAAAATGCTATATAAAACATTTAAAATAGCACCGTTATTGTTATTATTATTAGTTTAGGCTAAGACATGAAAAGCACTTCAGGTCCTTGTAAATACTTGAGTAATGAAACAGAGAGAGATTACCTAAACAAATTGGGAGTAATATTAATGTTTATGCCTTGACTTTCAGCAGCCCATTAATGAAATCATTGTATCCTAGATTTAGAGGTTGGGGCAGCAAGGTGCACAATGAAGAGAGTGCCAGGCCCAGGCACATTTGTAAGTTCAAATCTCTCCTTAGACATACTTACTAACAGTGTGACCCTGGGCAAGTCACTTAATCCTGTTTGCCTGAATGTAAAAAATGTGTAAAAAATGAGCTGGAGAAGGAAATGGCAAACCATTTATGTATCTTTGCCAAGAATACCTCAAATGGCGTCATGGAGATTTGGACATAACTGAAACCACTGAGCAAAAAAGAAGAAAATTTAGAGCTAGGGAAGGGACCTTGATAATCAATCCTCTCATTTTTTAGATGTGAAGATGTAAAGATGAAGAGATTTGTCTCATGTCTCACAAATAATTTCAGAGTTGCAATTCAAAACCAGGTCCCCTAGTTCAAGAGCCTTTCCGCTTTCTACTATACTACCTAAATTAATAGGAGCTTGATATGACATGAGTTAATGTTCTAAATATCAGCATATTGGGTAACCAATGGAATACCCTAACTGGGGACTGATGTTAAGGGTGATTGAAGAGCTCTTTCCTCAGCTATATCTCTACTGAGTGAAGCCTGCCATGACTCACCCACATAAATATTTAGCCATTTTAATGTGTCTGTTTTGTTCTTAGTCTTGTCATGTCTGTTATATATTGAATCATTTTTCTTATTTGTTTGTCTATGTTGACATCATCTATTCAAGCAATATAAATCCCTTAAAGAGAGAACACATGGAATCATAGATTTAGAGCTGGAGGGAACCTCAGAAGGCACCTAGCCCAACATCTTTATTTTAAAGATGAAGAAACTAAGGCCAGAGAGATTGTGTACTGCCCAAGGTTGTGGATGGTAAATAGTACTGTAAAGATTCAGACATGGCTTTTTTTTTTAACTCTTACCTTCTGTCTTAGTATCAATTCTAAGACCCAAGAGTAGCAAGGACTAGGCAATGGAAGTTAAGTCACTTGCCCAGGGTCTCATAGCTACAATGTGTCAGAGGCCAGACTTGAATCCAGGTCATCCTGACTTCAACCCTGATGCTCTGTTCACTGTCTAGTACCTCACCGCCCCTAGATCTAGTCTTCAGAAAAAAAAAAAATCCAGCCTTCTCTCTACTATTACATGTGCCACGATGTCTTCAGCCTTCTTTTTTTTCATAGTGCCTATCTAAGGACCATTACACAACATACATTTTTTTTTGTTCAGTTTTATATGTTATAAGATTTTGACTTTGGGTGTGGGTAGATCAGTTGTATCCTTTCTGAATGACAGTCAATGGCATGTGTTACCCTTCTTCTCCAGAGGGCAACTTATTCCTCAGTGCCATTTGGGTGGGGGTTAAATTGAGGGCTAGAATTGTCTGTATCAATTTCACCACTGAATTACAAAGTACTTTCAAACCCAGGATTTTGAGCAAGACAACATGGGTTTAAATCCCAGCTCTTCAACTTACTTTGTAAATGACTTTAAGCAAATACTTTGTACTTCAGTTCCTCAGCTATAAAATGAAGGAGTGAGGGGGCAGCTGGGTAGCTCAGTGTATTGAGAGCCAGGCCTAGAGACGGGAGGTCCTAGGTTCAAATCTGGCCTCAGACACTTCCTAGCTGTGTGACCCTGGGCAAGTCACTTGACCCCCATTGCCTAGCCCTTACCACTCTTCTGCCTTGGAGCCAATACACAGTATTGACTCCAAGATGGAAGGTAAGGGTTTAAAAAAAAAATGAAGGAGTGGATTAGACCAGGGTTCCTTAACCCAGGGTCTATGAACATATTATTAAATAATATTTTGATGAATGTATTTCAATATAATTGATTTCTTTTGTAATTCATTTTATGCTTTTAAAGATATTATTTTGTGAAGGCATCCAGAGGCTACATCAAACTACCAAAGTGTTCCATGATATAAAATAGATTAAGAATTCCTGGATTAGATAATGTCCAAGATTCCTCCTAGCTCAAAAGTTATAGGCCTATCATTTTTTCTTGTCAGCTAGAGGCCCTCTTGGCTCTGGACCAGCTCTCAGAGTAGGTAGGGATAAAGGGCAAGACAGGAAGCCTAGGTTTGTTTTTTTCTCCTTTCTGAGATTTCTGGGGATACCAGAAAGATCCTGAGAATGCTGTGGGACTAGACCTGCCCCCAAAGATGAAGGTGCCCGAAATGGATTATTACTGATATTCACGTGCCACATGCCATTTTCTAGACCCACTCCCACCCAAATGGAATGACTCAACAGAACTTTTTCTCAGTTCCAATTGAGGCCTTTACTGAAAGCAAGAGTGGAAATGAGCTAGTAATACCAGCAGTGTGTGATGGTCACTGATCATGATGTGTCTCTTTTTATTTCTTCTTTCAAATTAAAATGAAGGGGAATCCCCAACACATGAGCATATATATGAATAGAAAGCACTTTGAAATAACCAGAATTACCCCCACACACAAAAAGTCAACAAAAACTCAGGGTGCTATTGGAAATTTACCTCCCTTCCTCTTCCGTTCAGATTAGTAGGCAATAGAAGGAAGGTGACTAAAAGGGAACCTTCTCCCTAACAAACCTCAAGGGCTGAAAAGACTTAGCCTTTGAAATTATACTATGCAACATACCACAGTAGGAAAGTTTGTTCCGTCTATTTAAACCTCAGTCGTCTCACATTAGTCTATTTTTTTTTTCCTAAACCTTTGCTGACCTGAGATATTCTTTTGGCTGCCTTTCTGAGTGCTAATTGCACACAATAGGCAAATGCTCCATTTTAAGGTGTTGTGAACACAGCTCACAATTTCAGCTCATGCTATTTCCTGCTGGGGGCTGAAGAACACTCAGAGGGTGCTGAGGTTATGAGGAAGATGGAAATGTCACACCCCCTCTGTTGTTTGTGGCTCTCGTGACTGTCACCAGCTCTAAGACCCAAGAAGCACAACTCGTTAACTTCGGTCTCCTCACTGCTGGTGGAACAGATCCATGACATCAGAATGTGTTGTGCCACATGCTTATGTCCTGTGGCCCATCTGATGCTTCCCACTTGAGTCCCTCTGCGTGTGTGGATGAAGAGAAGTGAGCCAAGAAGAGAGGCCTCCTCTTTGGGGATAACTTGCCTAATGTAGCCGAGTGTTTATTTGGGCTAAAGAGCAGGCATATTTCTAGCCTGCAGTGTATTTCCTTTGAATGTCCATGATCACGGCAGTGACAGAAATGTAGGAAAAACTCCAATTTCTTTGTGCGTGATTGTGGGCTTATACTGAGACCAAGATATTTTCCTCTGTCTCCTGCTGCTTTACATCTCCCCAGCCTGGGTACTTTTTTGTCAAAAATTTCAAGTCTTTTTTTTTTTTTAAAGACAAAAGACTTCCTCAGAGTTAGTTTTCTTACACAACTCCATTTTAAGTCACGGTGGACAAAGTCTTAATTTAATGCAAAGACGCATCACTTCCTGTGGCAGGCCTCAGAGCTCTTACAGGATGTCAAGACTGTTGAAGATGGAACCATCAAACCACTCTTCTGCCTGTGACCTGGACTTTGGAACAAAATGGATGAAAAAGACCCTCAGGCTGGGGCTATTATATGGCTGAGACAAAACTCAATCGAGGTCCCTCACTGGTGTATTGTGACTTTCTATTTGTTAAAATTAAAAGAGCCCCTTCCCTAATTCAGACCCTTCTTTCTCTTTTGTCTTTTTTCCCTTTCTATTTTTAGTAGAATCGTTCATAAAAGTTTTCATAAAGAAGGAAAATATCAATTAAATGTGTTGCAATGATTAGACATAATATATATAGGACGCTTTTCCCATAATGTGAAAGCATATGCAGATAACGGTTGTGTTCATCTTCCCATTATATTTGTGAACGTATCTAAGGATCACCACATTTCTAGAGGAGAGATTCTAGGCAAAGAGAAGCTAAAAATGTTGGCCAGAATTGCATAGCCAGTTGCTTAGCCATCTAGAAATAGAACTCAGGGGTCTACCTCCCACACAGGTATCTGCTTTAGCCAAGCCCAGAGTTTCATTTTCTTACCACAGTTGTTTTGAAAGGGAAAAACCCCACAACCTTTCATATTTTCTCCAACAAACAAACAATTATCATGTGGCTCTTCAAGATGGAAATTGTATTATCAGTTCTTTGTTCTACCATTGGCATTTTGCATGTGCTAAGTTGAAGTAAATATAAAGTAATGTTTAAAAAGAATGAATGACTTGCAGATTTCTATATTTTAGTGAAACTAAACTAGTAATACTAAAACCAGATTTGTTTTCATGACTGTCAAATTTCAGAATATTTGATATAATGTTTCTGTATCAAATATTTACATAAAATTGATGGTCCTAGGATTTCATTGATGCACATATTCCTTCTGGCAATGCAAGTTGTAGCTTATGAATTTCTTCTCATTCTGTGAGACTTTTCACTCAAATCCTTTAGAGCAGCAGGCATGAGAAGACCCTCTGCTTTGGGCATCCTCCTTCTCTTGTCTTCTTTTTCCTTTATCCCATTGGACAACCAGTCTGGAAGAATTGATCATACCATTTGGTTGAAATGAGAGTCACCAAATCTAATCCATTTGGTGGAGTGGTGAATTTTAACATGTACTTTGCCATTGCATCTTTAGATCCTTCAGACCTTACCACATACTCTACCTCTGTGCCTTCCACACTCTTGGGCATTGTCACCTGAACTTTGCCATCAGAGACTATGGCATATTATGCTTTTTAGCCACATCACAAGAATATAGGTGTTGAAAAAGAAGGTCTTCAGATTCCAGGAGTTGTTTGAGATCACTAAAATTACCATAGTTTCCCAATTGCATTCCAATCTTATTTCTTCCACTTATTCAATTTTTGGTTCATTTCATGGTCCATCAGCAGTGTTTGTCCAGGGTTATATGTACTGATGGATGAGTGCAATAATGTTTAGCCAGTTGTATCATGTGTTGTCATAGTCTGATGTTTTTCCTGTGAAGGTAGTTAAACTGAACTTTTTAAAAAAAACTCTTGCCCTCCCTCTTAGAATCAATACTGTGTATTGGTTCCAAGGTAGAAGAGTGGTAAGGACTAGACAATGGGGGTTAAGTGACTTGCTCAGTATCACACAGCTAGGAAGTATCTAAGATCAGATTTGAACCTAGAACCTCCTGTCTCTAGGCCTGACTCTTAATCCACTGAGCCACCCAGCTGCCCCCATAGCTGAACTTTTATTAGTACTTCTAGATTTAATTTAGAAATTATTATAATGTTTTGGGACTTGGTACTATTTGTATATTATTCATATTTTAGTTTAACAAGTGACATATATGTGTGTATATATGTATGATTTATACTTGTACTATATCTCCCCCTTTTAGCATCAACAGTAAATGACAGGAGAGAGAGAAAGTGAGCCAGGAATAAATTGGGATTAGTGAACCACATTTTTATTATACATCAAGATAAAGAAGAAGTTGAGCCAACATTTGCATTAACAATAAATATTGCTTAGGGAAAAAGATTTACTTTTATCAAAAGTTACAGGGTTTCATTCTCTACCAAGAAATGTGAAGAATATCAGGCTGGGATTAGAATGGGAATCCAGATTAGAAAATGAACTGTATTAAAAAATGTACTATTTTGATAAAGATTCTAAACTTTAGGAAGGTGCTTCCTTTTTCACCTTATGCCAACTACTCTGGTCTGGGTTTTTTCTTGAATTTTATTTTATTGGTATAAAATTTTATTTTATTCCCCCCCATTTACATGTAAAAACAGTTTCCAACATTTTTCAAAGACTATTGAATTCTGAATTCTCTCCCTCCCAACCCGCCATCCTCCTTGAGATGAATAGAAATCTCATATAGATTTTGCCTGTATAATCATGTAAAACATTTTCCTATATTAATCCTTTTGTGAAAAGAAACTCAAATAGGAAAAAAAATTAAGAAAGGGAAAAAAGTTTGCTTTGGTCTGGATTGACTCAGTTCTTTTTCTCTATAAGTAGATGACATTTTTTAATCATGAATCCTGTTAGATAGCTTTGGATCATTGTATTGCTAAAAAACAGCTGTTATTTGCAGTTGCTCATTGTAAAATATTCCTATCACTGTACAATATTTTCTTGGTTCTGCTTATTTCATTCTGCTTCAGTTGGTCTGAGTCTTTTTCTGAGATCCTCCTGCTTGTCTTTTCTTTCAACACAGTAGTATTCCATTACAATAATATAACTTACTCAGCCATTCCCCAATTGATGAGTATCCTTTTACTTTCCAAATCTTTGCCCCTCTATAAAAGATCTGCTTTAAATATTTTTGTACATGTAGGTCAGTGATGGTGAACCTTTTGGAGACTGAGTGCCCAAACTGCACTTTAATGTGCTAACCCCTTACCCAAGACAGGGGAGAGAGGAAGCTCTCCTATTGGGTTTCTGGATTAAGGGGAAGGTCATGTGAGAAATGTCATCAGTTGCAGTGGAGAAGGGGAGGGGAGGAGCCCCCTCTGGTTCACCAACACAGATATAGGTCCTTTACTTTTTTTTTTATGTCTTTGGTATGCAAATTTAGTAATGATATTGAGTCAAAAGATATGTACTATTTTATATCCCGTTGGGCATAGTTCTAAATTGCTCTCCTTAATGACTGAATCATTTCACAACTCCCTTAGCAATGAATTAGTGTCCCAGCTCTCTTATATCCCCTCCAAGTTTTGCCATTTTCCTCTTCTGTCATAATAGCCATTCTGATAAGCGTGATATAGTATCTTAGAGTTGTCTTAATTTACATTTCTCTAATTAATAGTTATTTAGAGCATTTTTGCATGATTTATAGATAGCTTTAGTTACTTTGAGAACTTCCCATTCATATCCTTTGACTATCAATTAGAGAACAGCTTGTATTTTTATATATTTGACTCATTTCTCTAAGTATTTGACAAATGAAACCGTTATTAGAGACTTATAAAAATTTTTTGCACCATTATAATTACTATTATTTTCTATCCAATTTATCCCTGTTAGTTTCTGACCTCCTTCTCTCCCTCTCTGCCCTCTTTTTTATCACACCAATTCTCCTCTTATCTCCTTCCCCTCCTATTTTCCTATGGGGTAAGAAAGCCTTCTATGCTCAAGATTATGTATGTTCTTACATCATTGAGCCAATTCTGATGAAAGTTAAGATTTGCACGCATCCCCCCACTTTGTCATCTTCTCCCACTTTGCTTTTTGATGCCTCTTTTATGTGCAATAATTTACCCCCATTCTATTTTTCCTTCCCCCCTCATCCCAATGTATTTCTCTTTTTTATATATCACCCAATCATTTTCAACTCACACCCTTACTGTCTGTCTATACTCTAATAACTGCCTTGACAAAGTTCTTTTGCATTACAAGAATCATCTCAGCATGTAGGGATGTACACAGTTTAAACTTATTGGATGTCTTTTGATTCTCTTTACTGTTTTCCTTTTTTATAATTCCCTTGAGTCTTATATTTGAGAATCAAATTTTCCATTCAGCTCTGGTCTTTTCATCAGGAATGTTTGAAAGTCTTCCAATAGTCATTTTTCCCCTGAAGAGTTGTATCGGTTTTGCTGAATAAATAGTCCTAGCTCCTTTGCCTCATATTCCACGTCCTTCAGTATTTTAATGTAGAAACTGCTAAATCTTGTGTTTTCCTGACTGTGACTCCATGATATTTGATCTTTCATTTTGGATATTTGCATTATTTTCTCCTTGACCTGGGAGTTTTTTAATTTGGCTATAATATTCCTGGGAGTTATCGTTCAGGGATCTCTTTAAGGAGGTGATTGGTAGATTCTTTCCATTTCTATTTTGTCCTCTCATTCTAGAATATCAAAGCAGTTTTCCTTAAAAGATTTCTTGAAAGATGATATCTAATCTAATCTTTTTTTTTTGATCATGGCTTTCAGATAGTCCAGTAATTCTTAAAATAAGCTCTTCTAGGTTCATTTTCCAGGTCAGTTGTTTTTCCCATGAGATATTTCATTAAAATTTTTTTTCACTCTTTTGACTTTGTTTCTTGACATTTCATAGAGTAATTAACGTCCACTTGCCCAATTCTAATTTTTAAGGGAAGGGGAATAATATAAGGGAGGGGAAAGGGAGGTGACATATCAAAAGCAAAACACTAGAAGGGAGGGAAAGAATGAAAGGAAAAAGGTCAGGATTAAAATAGAAAATCAAAATGGGGGGGGGGGGAATACACAGATGGTAATCATAACTATTAATATAAATGGGATGAACTCACCCACAAAATGGAAGTGGATAGCAGAATGAATTAAAAACAGAATCCTACCAGTTGTTTACAAGAAACACATTTGAGGCAGGTAGACACACTCAGGGTAAAGGTAAGAGACTAGAGCAGAATCTTTTGGGCTTCAATTGATACAAAGAAGGTAGGAGTAACAATCATGATATCAGACAAAGCTAAAGCAAAAATAGATCTGATTAAAAGAGATAAGGAAGGAAATAACATCTTGATAAAAGGCAATATAGATAATAAAGAAAAATCAGTACTCAACATATATGCACCAAGTGGTATATAGTATCCAGATTTTTAAAGGAAAAACTAAAGATGCTTAAGGAAGAAATAGATAGTAAAACTATACTTGTGGGAGACCTCAACCTTCCCCTATCAGAATTAGATAAATTAAATGAAAAAATAAGAAATAAGTAAGGGAAGTGAATGAAATTTTAGAAGAATTAGAGTTGATATCTAGAGAAAATTGAATAGGGACAAAAAAGAATATACCTTTTTTTCAGCAGCATATGGTACATATGCAAAGATTGACCATGTACTAGGGCATAAAAGCATTGCAAGCAAATGCAGAAAAACAGAAATAATAAATACAACTTTTCCAGATAATAATGTGATAAAAAATTATAATTAATAAGGTTCATGGAGAGGCAAATTAAAAATTAATTCTAAACTAATCTAATTCTTCAAAATTGGTGGGGTCAAGAACAAATCATAGAAACAATCGCTGATTTTATTGAAAAAAATGATAATGAGGAGACAACATACCAAAGTTATATAGTTAAGTAGTACATCCTTGACTAAAACTATGGTCTTCTGACTCCTTATGGAGTTAATACCCTTTTCTATTATATTGTTTCTCAAGCTTCTCATATTGATTTACTTTCATACTAGGTGCTGATGAAATTATGAGTATTTCAGTCTACTTAGCAGCTATATATCTCATTATTAATGTAGGTATTCTGATTTACCAGTTGTATTTTCAGTTAATATGAATTAAACCATCAAACCATGAGCACTCCAGGGTGTACTAGAAAAATGGCATCCTAAGTATGAAACTCTCAAGACCAAACCACTGAAGAAGAGATGCTCAATTAGCTACAAGCGTGCACACACACACACACACTCATGCACACATATACTCTCTCATCCTCTTCTACCCTCTCTCCCTCATATTTTACTCTGAACCAACACTCCATCCTTTGAATATTTCTCTAAACTATTCTGAACAATTTTAAGTCAGCAGGGGAAATTTAAGGAATTTTACAGCCTGTGTCCTTAAAATAGTCTTTATGATGCTCTAATTCAATTCCTACTTGGAGTTAGACTTCCCCAGATGAAAAGTATCATTAGTAAAGACTATCCAAGCTGACTTGAAACATAAATGAATTGGTAGATTAGAAATGGATAAATATATGTCTGATTCTCCTTCCCAAAGGACATTTCTTCTGGATAACAGATCAAGTGATCTGATGAAATAATATAAGCCTCATGGTGACATATAAATGTTTATTGATTGTTGTTTTGTTGTCCGAGATGCTGGAAGCTTTCAGCTATAGTAGGAACACTTTGTCCTTGGCAAATATACTTACTTTATTAAAATTTAGTTGCCTTTTCCTGTATATTGAATCAGAGATTACAAAAATCTGCTATTCATAGTAATTCCTGTAGAAAATGTAGAAGTCCCTCACAAACCAAATTTAGCTGTGTCCTTTAAACTTTTTTTCTTCTTCTTCTATGGTCCCCCTAATTCCTTGTCTTGACCCTGCCATCCAGTCATTCTCTCAGCTCCCATTAAGATGTCACAGGTACAGGATTTATAATGTGCCATGGCCCCCAAGAGACAGGAGTAGAAGTGTGCATGAAAAGCTTTTCAAATATCAACTTGGTGTCAGGGAATGGAGATGATTTCCATTTCTGTTTATGTCAGAGTCACAAAAAAAACCATCACTGACTCTTGAGATTGAACTCAAGTAGCTTGTCTAAATGTTCTATGTGTTGAGTTACCTGATAGTGCTCAGTGGTCCTTTCTGAATAAATATTTCCTACGGATTAAGGGCAGGGAGTGTTTGATATTTGTCTAGCACAGTGCCTGGCACTTATCAGTGCTTAATAAATGTTTGTTGATTGATTGACTGACTGATGCCTAAGATGCTAGGTGTTTTCAGCTTCAATGAGAATTCTCTAACCTGTAGAATAGATTACACTTTTGTAAAATATTTTTAAGGTTTGTAAAAATATTTTTTAACAAATTGTCTCCTTAGAGTCTCACAACAATCCTACAAAACACTACAAAACCACTATTATTATTATTATCCTCATTTTATAAATGAGGAAAATGAGACTTATAGAAGTTAAGGACTGGTCCATGGTTACTAAACTAGTAAGAATTAGAGACTATACCATCTTTTTAGAAGATAATTGCTTGCTAAAAGCATGGCATAATTTTTTCATATGATATATAAACTTCTAAATCATACAATGAAACTTCCATATAACTATTTTCAAAGAAGATGAAAATGTTTTCTTTTTTAAGGTGGCCAATTGGAAAATACCATATGATTGTGTACTGATGTGATTTTTGTAGCTTCCGGGCCTTTTGGCATGGATTTTAAAGATGAACATGTGATATAAAGTGATACGGTAACCTTATCAGAAATCTTTTGAATTTTAATCAGAAGACATTATTGTTTTATGATACATTTTCTAAAAATCAGTAGAGACAAATGGCATAATTATTCAGCCTTGAGGAAATACAAATTAAAGATTTTGTAGATTATTGTCCCCGCTTTACAGATGGGATTAGTTGGGGGAGAAGAAAACTAATGATCTAATAAGTCAGTAATGTAAATGACACTATCCTATCATATGAAGATAGGCAATGTGGATAGGGTATTGGGTTTGAAATCAGATGAGTTCAAGTTTTTGTGAGTTCAAATCTAACCTCAGACATTTACTAATTGTGTGACCCTGAGCAAGTCATTTAACCCTGTTTGCCTCAGTGTGTTATCTGTAAAATAAACTGGAGAACCACATGGCAAACCACTCTAGTGAGTATCTTTGCCAAGAAAATCCAAGATATGGTCATGAAGAGTTGGATATAACTGAAACGAACTAAACAACAAAGCCTATGATGAATAATTAACACTATAAATTTTCTAAATGGAATTGCCATCATTATTATTTTGCACCACCAACATGTTAAATTAAATCAATCAGCAAACATTTATCAACTGCCTATCATGCGTCAGGCACTATAATGGTCACAAATATAAAAGAGATAGCCCTTGTCCCCCAAAAATCAACAATTATTATTGTACTTTAATGGCTAGAAGTTGTACTTTTAAAAAGAAAAAACACAGATGTAAACAAGTTTGAGGAAGGAATTGTTTTCTATTTTTAAGCCATTTTTCAGTTCATAGATTTAAAGTGTAAATCTCCCTCAATTTGGAGCTTTATGTTTATAATTTAAATCATGCTCCTATTTGATGGCTTAAGCTTTAGAAAAACCTACCTGAGTACCTAGTTTTTCTGCATCATCAATGTCATACAGGCAAGTGTATTCTTTTTGGCCTAGAGATAGTTGCCGAAAGTCAGAGCTGGGGCCTTCCTGCCTATGTGGCTATCATTCTTCACCTAGTCCACAATCTGCTTTCTGATAGCTCTAATAATTAATTTGGTTGTTTTAGCCTTCTTTCTTCTACTGTCCTCCTACCCCAACCCCACCCCTAACTTTCTCCCTGTCTGTTCACAGGTTATCTTGACGAATCAAATTACCACCCATCTGAGCAGAGACCTCACTACTCAGGCAGACCTGGTGTCTCCAGCCGATGATTTGTCCCTGTGGGGAGGTAAGAGATCTGTCCTATGGAGGCTGAAACTTGACACTGACATATATCTCCACCTGCCTCTCAGCCTCCTGTTGATAAGTCGAAGGACATGGTTAGTAATTCTGACTAGTGAACCAAGCCAGAATTTTGTGAATTTGTTCTCTTCATCTTATCTCTCTATTCAATCCTTTGGTTTTGGAGACTTTCTTACTGGCTCTTTAAGTGAGGACCCCCCTCAAAAGTGAGCTATATTCAAGGAGCACTCACCATATTTATATTTCATTTGGTCTTCATCTCCAGTGGTTTACTACTGGGCTTAGTGAACTAATATGAGTAGGGTTTTTTTTTTTACTTTAATATACCCCTTGACTGCCACAAATTAGCCATGTAGAAATTAATTATAAATTACAATGTTAAACACTTTTTGGAATGTCCTAAAATAAATATATTTTCATGCCACTGGACCCAGGCTTCCAACGCCGAGAGAATGGGACTGTCTCTGTGCGAATTTTCCACTTAAATCTCCTTCACGCACAAGTGTCTTTGTGCACACTCATCTACATCACAGATGAAAGCGCACAAAGACAATCATCATCCTCGGTTACCGAGAGACTACTACTATATACACATATGTATATATGTATTATATATATATATATATATACACATATATATATATATATATATATAGGCTAATAGAGACCAAGTAATGTAGTAATTTATGTTAACTCCATAAAAAGATTCAGAAAATTCTTCCACTCATAAAATCTGCAAAAAAGTTGTTCCAAACTCAGGAAATTTTGTTCCTGTTGCCTTGGTACAGTGATGGTGAATCTTTTAGAGACCGAGTACCCAAATTTCATCCTCACACCACATGTGAGCCACCCTTACCCCAGACAAGAGAAGCTGGAAAAGTTCCTATTGGGCTGTTGGGCAAAGGGGCAGGTGGTAGGAGAAATGTCCTCAGGTACAATGGAGAGGGGAATGAGAGAAGTTCCCTCTGGCATGTATGCCATAGTTTCACCATCATGGCCTTAGTAGATAGATAAATTAGATCCACTTTGTGGTTTTTGGTTTTTAGGTGGTTCGTGAATAGTGTTAGATTTGGAGTCAAGAAGAGCTGGGTTCACATTCTTCCTCAGACATTTAACTAGCTATGTGACCCTTGTTGCTTATATTGATGTTTTTCAGTCATTTTCAGCTATATCTGACTCTTTATGACCCAATTAGGATTTTCTTGGCAAAGATATTGGAGTTCTTTCCTATTTCTTTCTTTAGTTCATTTTATAGATGAGGAAACTGAGGTAAATTGGGTTAAGTGAGTCATCTAGAGTCATATAATTAGTGAATGTCTGAGGCCAGATTTGAACTCAGTAAGACAACACCACTTAACTATCTCTAAGAAGCTTAAAGGCATGTTATTGAAGTTGTTTCCACCAAAAGAAAAAAAAAAGGCAGTGAACTAATTCTAAGAGTTGTCAAGGCTTAAAACCTCAGGGTCGTTTTTGGTGCTTCCCTTTTCCTTATCTCCATATGTTGCTTCCTTGATAATTTACATAAAAATTAGAATTCCTTCTTTTCCATATATTTTGACATTACTTTACTTTAGATCTATATTACTAAATAATTATCATACTTTCTTTTTTAAAAAATAACTCTTACCTTCCATAATTCCTCTTCCCCCTTATATTGACACTACCCTACTTTAGATCTATACTACTAAATAATTATCATACTTTCTTTTAAAAAGAAAAAGTAACTTACCTTCCATCTTAGAATCAATATTGGTTCTAAGGCAAAAGAGTAGCAATAAGAATTAAGTGACTTGCCAAAGGACACACAGCTAAGAAGTATTTGAGTATCTGAGACTGTTTTTGAACTCAGATCTCCCTGACTTCAGGCCCAGCACCCTATCCATTGAACTACCATCATCAAACTCACCCTTTTGAACCCTCCATTTTGTATTTGAGGAACATTAAGCCCCTTGAGATTAAGAAGTTTGCCCAGAGTCTTACAATTGATAAGTATCTGAAATAGAATTTAAACCCAAGTTGCCCTGGTTCCAATTTTAGTGTCCTATTTATTTAGTGTGCTAGGCTGTCTTTCCTATTATTCCCTGAACTAATTCCTCTTTCATAGCTACCCTTTTCTATTGACTTTTCCCTAACAGAGCACAGAACATACCCATTACAAGAGTATGGCCAGTAAGTGTGTAGTTACAAGGCAGCTAGATAGCAGAGTGGATTGTGCCCTTGGTTTATAGTCAGAAAGAACTGAATTCAAACTGTGTGACCTTGGACAGATCACTCTACCTCTGTCTATCTCCCTTTCTTCAACTGTAAAATGGAGATATCTAGTACCTAACTCCCAGGGTAGTTGTGAAAATTAAAAGGGATATTTGTAAAGTGCTGACACACATAGTAGGTGCCTGACATATAGTAGGTGCCTTATAAAGGCTTATTCCTTGTCCCTTTCTCTGTTACCTTTCAACATTTGCTCTGAACTTTTTCCTTTGTGAGGCAGCATGGTGCAGAAGCAAAAGAATATGAGATTTGGAACCAAGGGACCTGGGTTTGAATCCCCATTTCTTCAGTTTACTTTCAATAAGTCACTTAGACTTTCCTCATCTTTGAAATAAAGCAGTTGAAATAAATGGCCTATAAGTTCCCTTCCAAGTCAAAATCTATTATCCTCTAATATAGGGGTCAGCAAATTATGGTCCTGTGCCCAAATCCAGCCTGCCACCTGTTTTTGTATCTTTAGTAACTGAAAATAACATTTACATTTTAAAATAAAATTGTATTTGAAATTAAAGACTCTTCCAGACTGGGACACTTTCCGGTAGAGGCCCAGCAATTGACTAATTTTGTATTCATCATTCAAGAAACAACCTCCTTAAGGTCAGAAACACTGATCATTAGGGGGACCACAGTGTGATTAATTGATTTTACCATAATAACTCTCAAAAACTGTCTAAGAGAAGACTTGGATCTGCATTCATATACAAAGGCTGAGGTGAAGCTCCCTCAATGAAATCCTTGAAGAATTAAAATGGATATAATTGATGATGATGATGATGATGATGATGGTTATTATTATTATAATAACTAGCACTTAATATTTTAAGGTTTTCAAAACATTCTACAAATAATATTTTATTTACAAATAATTATTTGCAAATAATATTTATAAATGATACCTCATTTGATCCTCACAACAAGTCTATGGGTAAATGATATTATCTACATTTTACAGATCAAGAAATTTGGGCAGGCAGAGTGATTTGCTAAGGTTGCACAGCTAGATATAAAGACTTGAACTCAGGTCTTTCTGACTTTAGACTCAGTGCTCTATATTGCCATTTAGCTTCTCAAAGAAGTTCATGTATAGAAATGTCCTGTGCTATAGTTGTTTAGTCATTTCAGTTCTGTCTGATCATTCATGACCCCATTTGGGGTTTTCTTGGCAAAGATATTCACTGTAGTGGTTTGCCTTTTCCTTTTCCAGTTCATTTTCAGATGAGGAAATTGAGGCTAAGAGTTAAGTGACTTGCCTAGGGTAACACAGATAGTATTTGAGGTCAAATTTGAACTTAGGTCTTTCTGACTCTAGACTTGGTTGTTTTATCTGCTGTTTTTGTGTTTCCTTATCTGAATATCAAGTAGCCCTAGTGAATTTCTTTGTCCCCTATCCTCTTTCTAGCTATTGAGTTATTATCTTAGAAGTCCAACCTCTCTCATTTTATAAATGAGGAAACTAAACCCCCCCAAAGTTGTGACTTGACCGAGGCCACACAGTGACAGAGGAAGAATTTGGACTCATTTCTTCTTACCTCAAAGCAAGCACTTTTTCTATTATTTCATGCTGATTCTTTGCTTTATTAATTCTTGCTGTTTTGCAAGATCATTGTCTTCCAGTTGCCTAATTCTGGTCTTTAAAGACTGGTTTTCCTTTTTGGTTTGGTCTATCCTGCTTTTCATGGCTTCCAGTTGTTTCTCCAATTGGGAGTTCTTGTCCTTTAAACTGTTCTTTTCTCTTTGAACTATTTCCCACTTTTTTTGCCAGAAGGCTTCCATCTTTTTGATAAGCTCCAATTTAAATTCTTCAAGAGCTTGTGGACAATTTCCATTTTTTTGGAAGGTTTTGGTGCATTAATTTGAATTTCCTCCTATATTTCCTCTGTAGCCTGGGTTTTTCCTCTGTAAAAATTTTCCAGTATCAATCCCCTCTTCTTGTTTTTCTTGGTGGAGGGAGGTTGTTGTTCCTGGGCACAATTTGCCATCACTGTGGAGGTTTTTCCTTCCCTTTTTAGTTAGAAATCTGAGTGAGATGGGCAGGGTCTCTGTATATGGAGTTAAGGAGCAAGGATTTTTCCTGAGGCAAGCTCTCGAATCTCCACAGCTTCTGCTGTTTGCTGCCTTTCTATTTCATGCTGATTCTTAAGAAAGAGAACAACATAGAAATGAAGAACTTTGTTATGTGAATATGTCAATTAATTAGTCAAGAAACATTTATTAAGTGCCTACTGTTTACCAGGTACACTGTGATAAGTGTTGGAGATACAAAAAGAAATAAAAGACAGTCCCTGCCCTCAAGGAGCTCACAATCTAATTGGAGAGTCAATATATAAGCAAATATCCAACACACAGTTACGAAATAATTATCAGAGGGAAGGCTCTGGAATTAAGAGGAGTTGGGAAAGGCTTTCTATAGAAGCTGGGGTTTTAATTGGGGCTTAAAGGAAGTCTGGAAGATGATAGTGAGAAAACTGGAGGTCCCTACTCCTCCACTCCAAAAAATCTTCGGGCATGGAGAAAAGGTATCTCTTTAAATCTAAATGCTTTTTTTTGTTCTGTGAACTCCTAAGGATGGGAAGAGTCCTTATGGTTGTTTTTGTAAGGGTAGGCTTCTTTTTATTCAGCAGGACTTTTGTAGAGGGCATAAAGATGAATTTAACTAAAAGATTTATGGTGAAGTCACTTACGAATGAGGTTAAATGAATGAATGCCTTAGAACACTGATATCCATTTTAAGTTTATTGTTTACAACTATACATGTTACTATGATTTTATATGTTTTAAGGATTTTGAAAAAATACTTTTTAGTCATTTTTAACCCTATGAATGCATTGGAAATTGGAGCATTCAGGTACTAAAGCTTCACAGATGTGTTTTGTATCATTTATAGGGAACTGGCAACTGGTACACAAAGAAAATTTGGAAAAGGAAAACTTTAGGAGAAAATATCCTAGGCAAAGACATTTTCTCTGGCTCCCTCCTATGCCTGGAATGCTCTCCCTCTCCGTCTCTCTCTCCTAGATTCCTTATATTCCTTCAGTTCACAGTTAAATACCACATTTTATGGAACGTCCTCTTAATTCCAGTGCCTTCTGGCAATTGTTTTAAAATTAGGCTGTACATAATTTGTTCATACATTTTTTGTGTGTTGTCTCCCCCTTTAGAGTGGGAGCTTCTTGAGGAGGATCCCTCTTTTACCTTTCTTTTATCTCCAATACTTAAAAACTATATCTGGTACACCACAGGCACTTAATAAATATTTATTGACTGACTAATCAGCATACTATTAAGGTCTTCTGCATACCTATATAAGCCTAGAAAATGCCTCTTTCTACCTCTTCCTTCTCCTGATTCCAGTCTCTGTTTCTCTCTGTCCCTTTCTATTTCTATCTCTCTCATATGCAAACTAGTGAGAAATAGAAATGTGAGGAGGAGGACCTAAGGGTCAAATTAGTCTTGTTTGTTTTCCATCAAATGACAATTAATAGATTTCAGCTGTGGAAGAAAAAACACTCTTTAAATAGTTCTCCTTTAAAAGCAATGATGAGAAGAGGGCCAAGAGTAGCATTGATAAAGTGATTTGAGTGGAGTTAAGATGCTCTCTCAGCAGGGGATAGTTTAGGGAAATGAAATCATCCCTGCTATAATGCAGAAAAGGGACTCTAAAGTGACTGTCCTACCTCAAGATCCTTTCTACCCCAGAAGATCCTGGGATATTAATATCTGTCAGCTACAAGCCCAGAGCCTTCCCCTGCTGAGATCAAAAGAGAGTCCCTATCTTAGCTGGAACAAGGTCATCTGTACACTACTATAAACGAGACCAAAGCCCTGTCCCTGCTGACTTGAAGGGAAGTAGTTGGGGGAGGAAAAGTCAGGAGATGGGGAGGCATTCTCCCAGGGTCCTTTCATCTCAGCTGACCAGCTGCTGCCTGTCCAGTGTTTGTAAAGTTGAGAGTCATCTTTGTTTTTGTGCTTTCTCAATTAAACCTGTCTGGTTTTTTTTGCTTATATTTGGTAATTCCTCATTCATTGGGTGACTTTACAGCTTTATCATTTTAGATCGCTGGCTCAGTTCAGATTGTTCTCCTCGATATGTTTTCATTCTACTGTGGAATTGTGGGGTTCCATGCCAGAAGAATCCACACTGAAGAAAGGGTTCCCAAAGGACAAACACTTGGGTTTCCTTTCCTCCTTCCCTAGAATTTCAAGATGACATTGTACATGACCTTTTTCTTTGCTTCTGCAACTAGAGAATGATAGGAGCTTCTGGAGCCCAGGATAAGGGACCCAAAACTTTAAAGTAAATTTAAGGATCATAAATCGTTATTCTTGATTCTGTCCATTATTCTCTATCCTGGACATTGGCATATTTAACCACTCTTTGGCTTATAAAAGCACTTGATTTTCTGAAACTATGTGGCAGACCTAAGAAGTATATTTCTTGGAAAGGTACATCCATTGAAAGTTATTCCTTATAATCTTAGAGAGAATGTAAAACTATAAGAGTATATATGTATCTCAGCAATAGATAGCATCTCTTTCCTTCTCGTGAACAAGCTTTGAATAAGTAGGAGACCTATATCTATCTATATGTCACCTGGTTGGTAATCAGTAAGGGAAGTAATCACTTGGGACGTAAGCAATGAGGAGAGATAGCTGATAGTACATCTGGCCAGACAATGTAAGATAGGTTAGAGTGAGATGAGATATCAGTAGGTATAATGTAAGGTAGAGGCATTGTTTGGTGTAAGGCATTACATTTTAGAGCTGAATTGGATCTTAGAGGTTATTGAATCCAATCACCTTACTTTATAGATTAATAAATAGTACTAAAGAGGTTCTGGAAGGGAGGGAGGAAGGAAGGAAGGAAGGAAGGAAGGAAGGAAGGAAGGAAGGAAGGAAGGAAGGAAGGAAGGAAGGAAGGAAGGAAGGAAGGAAGGAAGGAAGGAAGGAAAGAAGGAAGGAAAGAAGCGTTATGGGGTGAGAGTGATCCTGATATACAAGGATTTCACACCTAAGGAATTATAAGGCACCCCAATAAATTTAAAAAGATTTATTAGTGAGATTGATAGCCTGGGAGGCAGCTTGCAGGTGGAAGTCTGGCTCATCAAAGTATCAAAAGATGGAGTTTTATATGGGTTTGACAAAAGAGATGGTTATGATGGGTGATAGAAAAGTGTCTGAAATGGGTCTGTGGTTGAAAAAGTTGTTTCTTAGGAGATATGCAGATCTTGAAAGTATGGAACATGAATGCGTCTTTATCCATTTATAGGTGGTTGTCAGGGACTGTCTTCTCTAGCCAGACTAGTTCCTGAGCTTAGAGAAGTCCTTGATTTCTCCCCTGAACCTCTGGATTTCCTGCATCATGCTTCAGAAGAAAGGAGGAAAGGGAGAGAGGGAGGAAATAAGCATTCGTTAAGACTCTATTATGTGCCAGACACTGTGCTAAGTGTTTTAAAAATATGATCTCATTTAATCCTTACAACAACCTTGAGAGATGGGTACTATTATTATCCCCATTATTAAATGGGGATATATATTCTTATAGCTAATAGTTCCTTTTTTCCCTCTCAGACTACAAGAAAGAATTCCTAGTGTGTATACTTTTCCAAGGTGAATTTTTTCATATATTTATTAGATCAACCTCCTGGCTCCAGAAGTACAAATGCTTTTGCAAATAAAACAGTGGTTACATGTACTAATGTCTAGTTGAGGAAACTGAAGAAGACAAATTAAATGACTTGCCCAGGGTCACATTGCTAGTAAGTGTCTGAGGTCAAATCTAAAGACTTCAGACCCTGCACACTTCAGCAACTGGGTCATTTAGCAGCTATTGCTAAGGTTTCAATCTGCCTTACTTTTCTGTAATTTTTTTTTTATGGGCTTGCAGCTACATTGGTTTTCTATAGACTGCCTCAAGTTTCCCAGTGTGAGCACTTAATCTATATTTGTTGAGTGAATGGACATCTAGGAAAAGTTGATCTATTTGCCATTCTGAGTCCTTATTCAGAGCAGGCTGCCCCCCTTTTATTTTTGATAGACTGTGGCACAAAGTAACCTAAAATAAAAATGCATGGAGAAAGGAAGGAATACAGGTGGGGGAGGGAAGAGTTAGAGGAAACAGCAACAAAATGAAATGAAGGTTCTTGTTAGTAGAGGAGACCTTTCTGTTTACCAAACTGCCTATGTCTAGGCACTTGACAACTGATTTCATCTGCTAGAGAAAGTATTCAGGGATTTATACTCCCTGGCAAGCCATTCTGACCAGAAGTTGAAATCTGTTAGTAAGCTTACGTGGGAATGTATAATTTGCTTTTGCCAATCTGACTAAGCCAGAGTAGTTCAGGATGCTTTTGGGTTGCATCATGGTTGTGAAAGAAAAAGACTTCAAAGTGAGCTGCACACTCTGGGGCTCCAACACCACTGTTGCACTGTTGATTTACAGCTGGATCAACTTGGATTTACTGCAGGATGTTTTAAAATGTGGTTCCCTGCTAATCTCGGACAGTCGCTATGATCAATGACCTTTTTTATTTCCGATTAAAAAAAAAATCCACTGGCGTTTCTGCTCAAACTGTGTGTCTTTTCAGCTTTGTTATTGTAGTTGTGATTTATTGTTTTGCATTACTCAAATTTGTAATACATTAACCACAAAAGTTGGGATGGATAGGTCAGGTTAGCAGAGTTCTCCCACCAGTGTACCTTGGAGCCATTCCCCAGCTGAAATGCAAACCAAATATAAATTGGTTTAAAGAGGATTGTAAGAGATGGGTGTGGTTGGAACTATTCTAAGGACCCCACCTCCTTGGAATATCTTGGGGGTTAACAGATTAGTTTGTGTTTTGAAAACATGGTACCAGTGTTCATATCACCAAGGATGAAACCATCCATCTCTGTTGCTGACGTTAGCATTTTCATAGACTTTGAAAATGCTTTAAAGTGATGAATTTCTTAATC
Organism: Monodelphis domestica; assembly: GCF_027887165.1. Lineage (NCBI taxonomy): Eukaryota > Metazoa > Chordata > Mammalia > Didelphimorphia > Didelphidae > Monodelphis > Monodelphis domestica. The sequence continues at coordinate 280,683,856 of NC_077227.1, forward strand.
CACCAAAAGCAACCAAAGGATAAAGAAGGGAAATGAATTGTTTCAGAGGCCACACAGCAAGTGAGTGGCAATGCCAAGAACAGAACTCAAGAGTTCCTGACTTTAAATCCTAGGCTTAAACAGAGCTGCCTTGGAGAGAGTGATTATTGGATGAAGATGCATAAATGTCTTCATGGCTTTTAGCTCTGAAGAGTAGGCATACAGGGCATACACATAGAAACTGCCACTCGTATCAAAAATAGACAAAGAGCAATGGGATACATGGCATATGGTGGGCCTATACTTTGTCCTCTGCATCCTCTTAGGACTCTGCTGATGCCAACAAAAAACAGGATTTCATATACCCAATCACTCTACAAGAATGGAAATGCCTGATTGAAAAATAAAAGCCCCAAATATGTGCAGGATGACCAAAGGATCACTAAGTTTTCTGCTCTGTGGATGAAGTGGTGGAAGTCTAAAAGCATTTGAAAATGGGGCTAACATTAGAGCATTTACCTCAGGGCATTGTCATGAGGATCAGATGAGGTAATATATGTATAGCACTATATAAATTCCAGCTATTCTTAGTCGTCTTCTTATTATAAATCTTGAAAGTCTATAAACATTGAAGATGAGAGGAAATTGTGTGGTTTTCAGCAACAGGATCCAATTAGAACTATGGGATCAAAATTAAAAAAGAAACTATAAAATTGAACACCACAGCAAACTTTTTGACCTAGAGTTTGACTTGGTGAGGAATAGCATTCCACATAGAGAAGCATTTGAAACCTGACATATTGATGTCAAAATAGGTGAGGACGAATGTGCCCAGTACAGGGAAGAGTCTTTTGTTGGTTTATGGAAGGAAAAGCCAAATGATCCAAAGTCTTTTCCTCTTGTACTTTCCTCACATGTACACCCCCTGCCCCAGATCCTCCCTCCTTGGATTCCAGGATTTACTGGCCAGTTTCCCAGATCTGCACATGTCTCTATGGATGCTTGGATGCCAAGAGGACATACAGAGACATAAACAAAAAAATAACAACAGAAACCCCAGAAAGAAACACTCCAGAAAGGGGGGGAGCCCAGAAGAAGGAACTCCAAGAAGTTCAGTAGTCTCAAAGGCTAGTTTGGAACAATTCAATTAAAAGGAAGCTTGTTTATCTCTATCCAAGGAATTTTACACCAAGGCTGAGAGGCCCACAAGGCAAGAGGTATTATAATGAATGAAAGAATGACTGTTTTCTGGATTGTCCCCAGGGGACAAATTAGCTTGTCTTGTAATGTGGCATGACAGGGTTTCAGAAAACAGGTGTTATGTTTACCAGGCTCTTTTTGGTGGGGCATGGGGGAAGGGATGAATTATAAATGTTGTTTTGACCAAGGCTAAACATTATGGCTCTGAATTGATCTCCAAGATTTTAACTTCTTTTGGAATCTCATTTCTTAGTTCTTATGGTATTTAGGCATTCAGTAAATAGAAAATATTCACATAGACCTCCCTTTACAAATAAATGAATTCCTGGAAAGTTGACTAAAAGGTAGATTGTGTATCATATTTTTATATATTTAGAGATGCAGTCTTACAAAAGTTACATTTGGGTCCACATATAAAAATCTGGACATCTGTATCAAGAAGGATTTTGCTCTCACTAGTCTTTAGTATTTAATTCTCCCACAAACCCTGAAAGGAGAGTTAGTCAAATTGAAATTTCAGTCCATATGATCTTTAGGCATAGTTCAAAAGCATGTATTAAAACATACCACAAAATTAATCCACATGCTTCCAGTTCTTATTGACTTAATCTGGATGATGTTGCCCCAAATTCCTTTCTTGCTATGTTGTTATTCCAGACAAAAATCCCTGCTATGTGCTCAGGAAGATATAGAAATGGATAAGACAGTTCCTATTTTTGAGGAACTTTCTATCTAGTTATATTTCAATACTAATAACAATAAATAATATTTTATAAATTTTTAAAGTTTGTAAAACTCCTTTATAAATATTTCATTATATTTACAACAAAACTTGGGAAGTAGGTATTCTTATGCCCATTTTGGAAATGAGGAAACTGAGTCAGATGGGTTCTAAATGATATGAATGTCCAGGGTCATATAGCTAGTAAACATCTGAGGCAGGATTTGAACTCCTATTCCTGCCCCTTAGATCCATGATTTTAGTAATGTGGGTTCTCATCCCCTGAGTGCAGACAACAATTTATCCTTGCCTGCTCTTATCTTGTGTTATTTTTATCTATGTTCTTCCAAAGATTCTCCATAGTAAAGGAGACAAAACCTTTTTACAGATAGTCCAAAGCACAATGTAAGAGCTATGAAATGTATAAACAAAATTCAGTAAGCTTCAGAGAGTAGGGAAATAATTTGGAGAATTAGGGACAATTAAAACTTCCTGGATAAGTAGAGTAAGACATCATGCTTCTGGTCACTCAGGCTTGAAATAAATCAGAGCCATGCTTGCTTCTGTGCTGGTGGGGACGATATTCCAAACCCAGTGAGCAAATAGCATCAGGAAATTGAGGATATGGGAAAGAACAAAACTTTGGAGGAAATGGTACGTAACCATAAAATAATAAGAGATAAGTCTGGAAAAGTAGTTTGGGACAAAAATATGGAAGGCCTTAAAGGGATTAAGGAGTATGGACTTGAGCAAGTTAACTAAAATCCCTTCCAGATCTAACACATATGACCCGATGACTTTATCTTGTCGCCAGTGGAGACACTACTGAATATTTCTAAGCGAGGAGGTTATATAGTTAGAGTTGTCCTTCAGATTAACTGGGAATTGGCATATAAGATGAAAAGCAGCATGATATATATATAGTGTGTGTGTCAGGAGGACCTGGGCTCCAGACCTGCCCTTGAAACATACTTGGTTTGTGGTGAAGGACAAGTCATTTAACCACTCAGTGCCCCAGGCAAATTATTAAGACAGTTACCTTTGAGTTGTTGATCTACATCACTAGGGGGAGTTTCCATATCAGGGAATTCCCCCATACCAATGAAATCATAGCTCTGGACCCCTATCACTCCCTTCCCACCCCCAACCCCCAAATGTAGGATGGGTCACAGGCAGAAAGACCAGTTAAGAGACTATTGCCATCATCTCGGAGCAGGATGATGGCAGTGAACATGGGAAGGAGAGGCTTTAAACATGTTTTCCAGGTAAAATTCATACTACATGGTGACTGAATGTCTTTTGGAATGAAGGAAGGGGAAGGAATCAAAGATAACTGAAATTTCAAGCCTGAGCAACTAGGAAAATGGTGGACCCATTAACAGAAATATGGAAGTCCAGAGAGGCATGGGAAGTCAGAAGGCATGGGAAGCCAGAATTTGGTTTTGTTGATCAATTGTTATATGCTATTCTTGATGATTGAATTCTTAAGATAGTCTCTTGGGGAAGACAAGACAACTCATAAGAAACAAATATATGCACCGTTAGAGCTTTTTCTCTAAGTTGCATCATGCCCATAATCTTTGTCAATTTTTTCTTTTAATGTGAACTAAATAAACATCAATAAATATCATCAAAATCATAGCTAGCATTCATGTAGCTCTTGATACATGTGTTAAGTACTTTACAAATATTCTTTCATTTGATCCTTACAACAACCCTGTTAGACAGGTACTATTATTATCCTAATTCTATAGATAAGGAAACCAAGGCAAATAGAGGTTAAGTGACTTGTCCAAGGTTCATACAGCTAGTATCTGAGGTAGGACTGGAACTTAGATCTTCCTGACCTAAAAAATAAAAATTAAATAAAGCCCAGGGCTTTATCTAGTGTGCCACTTAGCAGTCTACATGGTCTATTAATGTACAAAAACAGAAAGGGGATCTCATGGGAGACTATGATCCCTATTACAATCAATTTGTTTTTAGAGTATATATTAAATTTAAATCAACAATATCAACATTGGACTTTTTATTCATTCTGTCTGCTCTCTTCTGTGTATTTTTGAAATGTTTCATGGATACGCTTTTCTTTCTTTTCTTTTTTCTTTTGCCATCACAGTCACTACCCATCAATTTCCCCTTTCATTTTTTCTTAACTGCCCATCCCTGAAAATAAAAACTCAGCCTTGTAACAAATAAATATAGTCATGTAAAGCAAACCCCCACGTTAGCCTTGTTTGAGAGTGTCTTCTTCAACAATGGTCTATTACTGCTCAATCAAGTGGTTAGAGGCAAGATTCGTTATCAGTCTTCTGGAGTCATGATTAATAATTCATAAACTTTTCATAAACTTTTCAGATTGTTTTCATTTATATTAATTACTGTGGTCATCATGTAAATGATTTTCCTGGTTCTGCTCACATCATGTCCCCACAATTTTCCCTTATTTAATTGAGTCTATGCCATGGATAATTTCTGAGGTACAATAATATTCCATAAAATTCATTTATCATCATTTGTTCAGCTATATCTATTTAATGGGTACCCACTTTATTTAAAATTCTTTGGTGCACTAAAAACATTGGTATAAATTCTTTTGTCTTTGACCACTTTGAGGTATGAACTTAGTAGTGGTATTTATAGATTAAAGAATATACATGATTTAGTGACTTTTTCATACACTTATTATAGTTAATGTTAGTTCTTTCATTTATGTAGATTTACCATATTCAGTAATAGTCCATTTTTTCCTATGCTTTTCAGCTTTTTAAAAGACATAAATGGGTGTTATAATTTGTTAGAAGTTTTTTCTGCCTCCATTGCTGTAATCATATGATTTATAATGTTATTTTAAAAAATTGTCTTTTATGTTTATAAAAATAGCTTGGTGGCACACTGTTTGATAAAGTGCCAGCCCTGGAGTTGGGAAGACCTGTGTTCAAATTTGGCTTCAAACACTACCTGATTTGTGACCCTGGGGAAGTCTCTTAACCCTGTTGGCCTCAGTTCCTTATCTGTAAAATGAACTGGAGAAGGTAATGGTGAACCAGTTGAGTATTCCTGCCAAGAATGGGGTCATGAAGAGTCAGACATGACTGAAAACACCACCACCAACATTATGTTTCTGGTTTTCCTAATATTGAACCAGCTGTGAATTTCTGATATAAATCAAACCTGGCATAAATTTTTGGTCAAGATCTTTTTAATATGTGGCCATCATCTTATTTGTTAATATTTTATTCAATATATTTGCATCAGTATTCATTAGCAATGATTATAGTCTTTCTCTTCTTTATGTCTCATGACATTTAACAATGGGATGATATTTGTCTTATGTAAGAAGTTTGGTAGAACCCCTCCTATTTTTGTAAGCATTTTATATAATATTGAAATTGTTCCTTGCATATTTGATAAAATTAACTTGTAGGGGGCAGCTACTTGTCTCAATGGATTGAAAGCCAAGCCTAGAGATGAGAGGTCTTAGGTTCAAATGTGGTCTCATACATTTCTTAGCTGTGTGACCCTGGTCAAGTCATTTAAACCCCATTGCCTAGCCCTTACCACTCTTCTGCCTTGGAATCAATTGATCCCAAGAGGGAAGGTAAGGGTTTTAAAAGTTAAAAAAAAAAAAACACTTGTAAATCCATCTAGTTTTAGACTTCTTCCTGGAGGTGGGGAGATACATTTAATTTGTGGATTGTTTGACTATATTTTCTGTGACTTTTATATTTTGTATTTTGGTAAATAGGAAGTGTTTATCTTTTCCTTTTGTTATCATTTTTGTTAGCATATATTTGGGCAAATTAATTTCAAACAATATATTGTCTCTTCATTTGTTGTAAATCTCTTTTCATTTTGATATTAGCAATTTCTTTCCCTTACATCCCTATCTTTAATCAGATTAGCCATCAGCTTATCTGTCTTTTTAGAAACAGCTCCTTGGTCTCATGAAAAAAATTCATTAAACTTCTCTCATTTCCTGGTTTTGGTAATCTCTAATTCAATTTTAAGAATATCCATTTTGCGGAGGTTGGTTGTTAGTTCTCCAATTTTTCATTTCCAAGTCCGATTCACTTACTTTTTTTTTCTTTTGCTGACAAAAAAACATTTAGAGGTATATATTTTCTTTCATTATTATTCTTATTAAACTTTGGGTTTTTTAAAAATTACATATAGAAATAATTTTTGAAAATTGTTTTCTGACATTTTGTGATTCAGATTCTTTTCTCCCTTTTATATAGTTTAATGTAAGTTAAGTCGGTGCTTTCATTAACTACATATTTTCATATTCCCTAAGCTGTGACAGAAGACAAAAATATATTTTTTTCCTCTAAGGAATACTTTGGCTATATTCTAAAAGTTTTCATATAATTTTATTGTAATTTTCTTTAATCAAAATTTCTCATTTCTATGACTTCTTTGACCTACCATTTTTAGGATTAAATTTGTAATCTCCACTAAATTTTATTAAATTATTAAAATTTTCAAATTCCCATTATTAATTACACTGCGGATAGTAAAGGATGTGATCAATATTTCTGTTTTCCTGTATTTGTTTATGATTGCTTTATATCTTAGCACATGGCCATGTTTTGCAAAGGTAGCATACATAGCTGAGAAACATACACACATTAATACATACACTACATACACTAATATATATATATACACATATATGTTTCTATCTAACTCTAGTCTTTTCAATCAGGAATGCTTCAAAATCTCCTATTCTATTAAAGATCTTTTTCCCCCCTGTAAAATTGTACTTCATTTTAATGGATAGGCTATTCTTGGTTCTAAGCCTCTTTCCATTTACCTTTTATGGACATAATAAGATTTTTCTCTCCTTCATATAATTACTGCCCAATTATGTATGATCCTGTCTGGATCCTTGGTACTTTAATTCTTTCTGGCATATTGCGATGCATTTTTTATCTTTGACTCAGAAGCTCTGGATTTTAGGCGTGACATTCCTGGGTACTTTTAGTTTACAGTTTCTTTCAGAAACAAGTTCCTTCCATTTTCACTTTGTCCTCTGTTTCTAATAGAGCAATTTTCTTTTGTGCTGTTTTGAAATATGATATGTAGGATTCTTATTTGATTATAGGTGTTTCAAGCTATCTGGTAATTTTTATCTCTCCTCCTCCTATTTTCCAGATTAGTTAAGAAAGAAAAAAAGATACTAGAGACATCGAGGTGGCTTAGTGAATAGAGTGCCAGACCTAGAGGCAGGATGTCCTGGATTCAGCTTTGGCCCTAGATACTTCCCACCTGTGCGACCTTGAACAAGTCACTTAACCTCATTTGCCTAAGCCTTGCCCTTCTTTCTTAGAGTAGTTACTATGTTGCAGAGTGAGATTTTTTTAACCCAATATATATATATACCTTATACTTTATTTTACTTATTTTTCAATCTTTTGACTTTTTTCTAATATTCCTTTTTTTTTATTATCCTTACTTTCTGTCTTGGAATCAATACTGTATATTGGTTCCAAGGCAGAAGAGTGGTAAGGGCTAAGCAATGGGGGTTAAGTGACTTGCCCATGGTCACACATTTGGAAAGTGTCTGAGGCCAAATTTGAATTTAGGACCTCCCATCTCTAGATCTGGCTCTCAATCCACTGAGCCAACCAGCTGCACCCCCCTTTTTTCTCAAGGAGTTAGGTTTGTTCATTTAATTTTATTGTTCAGGATGTTTACTACTTAAATATTTTTCTCCTTCAGTCTAAGCTATTAATTCTCTTTAAATTTATTTTTTTCCTCCTGAATTCTAAATTCATTTATCATTGTTTAAAGCTTTATTTCATTTCTTCTGACATTTTCTCATTTGGACCTCTGCTTATGGTTATCATTGGTTACTCTCTACTTTTGAATTTACTTGTTGGAAATCTCTTAACTCCTGGTACTTTTTCATTGTGTTTGGTGTTTTCTTCTATTTACTTATATTTTCAGTTTAAGTGCATAGCTTGAGACTTTGTGCATGGGTCTTTTTCCAGCATACCCTTTGAAAACTAAAGGTGGACCAAGTAGGCCGATAAGAAAGTACATAAAAACCCCAAAGATTAGAGATTTGGAGAAGGGTCTAAAGAATGTCAAGGTATAAAAAGAAATAAAGAAAAATTCTGATAAGGTCTATCAGGGAAAATATATGCATCATGTGTGGGGAAAAGATTTGGATTTGGAACCAGAATGTTCTAGTGTGCTGCTACTCAGAATTATTAGCTATATGACTATGGGCATGGTACAATGGTTACAGGATTGGACTTAAGATCAAGAAGGCCTGAGTTCAAATTTGGCTTGATACTAGCTGGCTTGATACTAGCTGTATGACTCTGGGCAAATCACTTTAATTTCTGTTTGCCTCAGTTTCTTCATCTCTAAAATGGGGATAATAGCATCTACCTCCCAAGGTTATTATAAGGGTCAAGAGATTATAAATCACTTTGCTAACCGTAAAAGAGCTGTATTAGCTATTGCCTATTACTTAACTGCTGTGGGGATCAATTTCCTCTCCTTGTAAAATTGAGACAATTAACCTATATGAACTAACTAGATGGGACCTTCTAGCCCTGAGTCCTAGGGTTCTAAAAGGACTCTAACAAATTAAGTGATAGTTGTAACACAGCATACAGCAAAGGATAAAATGAATATTTGATCCAGAGTGCCAAAGGAGTTACTGTGATTACTATGAACCATTGGAAGACCAGCCCTTACCAAGATGTCAGCCCTACCACGTTTAGCTTGTCCTGTAGTTCCACTGTGCCCTGGATCTCTATCAGCAGGCCACCTCAGAGCCTGGGTGATGACCTGCTCATAAAAAAGCAGTCTGTCAATCAGCCTGGGGGTTCACAGAGAGCTCGCCAGCCTGGCCAAGGTAGCGCCATGTAGCTTAGCACCTGTGGTGGGTAGCTGTTTTTCTTAGCCAACTGTTTAATGAGCACCAAATCAGATAAATTGCCACTTGGCTGCATGCTTGCTCCAGACACAAACAATTAAGCTTCTCCTTGTTGTATGGTTATGTGGGGGAAACTATGCTTCCCTGGGCAGATCACCTGGTTTACAGGCCCCTAGGGGCCAGTACAGAAAAGTAGGGGAAGCAATGCTACCTTTACCACATTTTCCTAAGAAAAACATGTTAACCCCTCAAAGTGTAGCAATACCAGGTACTTCTCTCCTACTGCTCATTCACTAAGAAACTAGAAGATGCTGAGGGTTCCAAGTCTTAAACGTAATTTGCTTTAAAACACACACACACACACACACACACACACACACACACACACACACACACACAAAGGCCAAAACAAATGTTTAATATTTCATTTCCTTTCTTCTGCCTTGAGATGGGGTAAACGATCAGAACTTGTGGGTTCTTCTGATTCAGACTGTGGCACATGACTCACCTCTGTTAATTCCTTTGCAAACTCTGCTGAAATTGCATATTCTCTTTGTGAAACTCAGGGTATTAATCTAAGCACAGGAAACGCCACCTAATTCAGATCTTGGCTTTGTGAGAAATTACCTCACCCAGTGAGAACACTTGGGCCACTCGAGTCTAGCATGATATGTCTGAGCTTACTCCCAGACATGAGTGCAGGTGAGCTGAAATCCAGTTGCCTTCCAAGGAGGATACTGTAACTAGAAGAGGCAGCAGAGTCTTTTAATGTAGTCTTTGTTATGGAGGTCTGCGATGAGCATGGGGAGGGAGGGACATGCCTTCTTAGCCTCTTTTTGGCCTGATGACGAACATTCCTGTAAATGTATGTGTGTCTTCAAATTTCTGCAATGGATATCTTTAGGAATTTACATAAAAATATATATGTTAATAATACCCACATCTCTGGGATTGATGCTAATGAGATCCTGATGGAATGGGCATACTGGAGGAGTAGGGGAATGTTCTAATGTTGGGTCGCTGGGGACCAGATTGTTAAGCTTCAAAAAAGGGATTATTCCATACTGACAAATGAATTATGCCATCACAAAGAAGCCTAAAAAAGGGAGGAGGCTGACCAGAAAGGAGTGGCTTCTATTTACACACCAAGTTCTCAATCAGACTTATAGGTGATGGGAAAGGAAATCCATAAACCTACGTGCCAGCTTCTCCTGATTTGGATGAAAATATTATATTCTCTTTGCTGGCTAGAGTTTGACAGGGTCAGTTCACGTCTGGGTTTTCTGTGTTCAGTACAGGGCCCTTTTGTCTTGGGAGGCGGCTGGACTGGTTTTTCCTCCAGGCAGGTGCACTGAGAACATTTACTGTAGCCTGAAACATAAACACTGGGCTCCAAGGCCCTGTTCCAAGCGCTCCCCAGCAAAACTCAGAAAAGCAAAGTAAACAATGTTTCTTGCAACGGGTGAGCACTGTAAATGCCACTCCTGAATGAAATATTTCTTAAAACTTTGTATCTGTAACTTGATCATCTCTTAAAACGTAATTATATGTCAGAGAAAGGGAACTCATTGGCTCCTCCATCTGTCCAGGTTGGACAAAAGTGCACAATGAAGCATATCCGATTCGCAGCACTACTTAGGTAATCAGATTAATATCTCCTGAATTGAATTTACCCTTTTGATATGGAGTCTTTTAGATGCCTTGTTTCACATCTCAAATTCTGACAAAGCTCTGAGGCCTTTGAGTAATTTCCCTGAAATCTATATGCGGGAAGTCTGTGCTCTTTTGAGCATTTTTTGGGACTTGTACCAATTAAATCTGTTTCTGGCACACTTTTAATGGCATACTTTCCCTTGAGTCAACAACTGCTCCAAAACCTGAAGTCATTTGTTTAATTTAAAAGCAAAGGTTATGGAACAACAATTTTAGACTTTACCAGCCAAGCCTCTGTGGCTTTGAAAGTGGCAATGAAGTGGGGGAGAAGCTAATAAATTGAATTTCTTAGGCACAAAATAAATTAATTACTACATTTCTGCTAAATCAGAATCATATTTCAGCCAGGTTTGTCCCTACCCTCCTCACCCACCTTGGCCTTCATTTCTTTACAAAATCCGTATGAGGTTTCCAGTCTCATCACTGAGGCTTGCCCCCTTGCTACTGCTTTTCCTATAAAACAAAGACTTGGACTGGATCTGGTCAGCTGGAGTTGAGAAAACCATAAATGATGTAGTAATTTCCCCCCCTTCTTATTACATTTATTTATAGCAAGTCTGAAGCCAGGAAACATATTTTTATCTTGAAGTTCTTGATTGGTAGTTCTCTAGGAATGTACAATGAAAGGTATTTCCCCCCCTGCTGTTTTCTAAAAAATACTGAAATGGTGGTATTTACATTATGCCCCCATTTTCATTTCCTTTTTTCTTTCTTTTTCTTCTTTGGGGTATACTCCTTTAGGGCATTTTGTCTGTCAGAATTCTATTATATCAGTTAATTCAATATGGCTTCGCAATCACTACAAGAAAAAGAAACATAATTATCGATATTTTTCCATGGGACTGTGGAAATTGAGAATGAGTTTCTAGTGGTTGGAACATGGTCCATGGATATGAGCATTTCCTTTCACCAGAAGAAAAGGACTCAGATTGTATCCCTCCCTCTTTCACTTAAGCATGCCCTATGATCTTAGACTACTTGATCTCATTATAACTCATTTTTCCATCTTTCAAATGGATATATCACTTCATGGGGAGTATTATAAATTACTTTAAAATGTTTTTATGGCCTCAAATGAGATAATATCTCATCCCAAAGTATTGTGGCTTTTTAAAAGAATAATTATCATACCAAAAAATAGTTGAAATCTGGACCAGATGAGCACTTGAGATCCCTTCCAATTTTGATCTGTGAACTAACTGTGATGTAAAAAGAAAAGGCATCAATAAGATTTTTTTTTAATAAATGGTGAACATGGGGTAAAAGAATGTGGAAATAGACCATGGTGAAGAGGAAGGAAAGAAGGAAAGAAGGAAGTTAGGAAGGAAGGAAGGAAGGAAGGAAGGAAGGAAGGAAGGAAGGAAGGAAGGAAGGGAGGAAGGAAGGAAGGAAAGAAGGAAGGAAGTTAGGAAGGAAGGAAGGAAGGAAGGAAGGAAGGAAGGAAGGAAGGAAGGAAGGAAGGAAGGAAGGAAGGAAGGAAGGAAGGAAGGAAGGAAGGAAGGAAGGAAGGAAGTTAGGAAGGAAGGCAAGGCAAGGCAAGGCAAGGCAAGGCAAGGCAAGGCAAGGCAAGGCAAGGCAAGGTAGTGATGCAACTTGGTAAAAGAAAGTGAGGCCAGAACTCCATTAAAAAATAACTTTAGCACCAGAAAGACACCACTAGCCTGAGAAAAGAAGTAGCAGCAATTTAGACCTGGCCTGCCATTGAAAATGGGAATAGGGAAAGGAAATCCAAATCATATATAATACATAAAGATCATTATCCTCCTAGGGACATAAAAAAAAGGGGCGGTTGACATATTGTTTCAGGAAATAATACAAGCAAATTCCCTGGAAGAATTAGAGCACAAAGTACACATCAAGAGAACTTACCCAGATACTTGCAAAAGGAAAACTGAGTTGAATTCATCCAGAAATCCCATCACTGGGGCAAATAGGTGGTTCATTGGACAGAGAGCCAAGTCTGGAGATAAGAGATCCTCAATTTAAATCTAGCTATGTGATGCTGGGCAAGTCATTTAACTCTCACTGCCTAGCTCTTGCTGCAATTCTGCCTCAGAACCAATACTTAGTATTGATTCTAAGACAGAAAGTAAGGGTTTTAAAAAAGAAATCTCATCAATAAGGTCCAGACTTGCCAAGAGATAAGTTCCCTTTATCAGGGAATTCCATTTTAAATCGTGCAACCTAATAATAAATGTATAACCCAGATCAAATTGCGTGCCAGTTCTAAGAAGGGTGAGAGGAGGGAGGGAGGCATTTTGGATCACATAACTTCAGAAAACTTATGTGGAAATGTGTTATTACATGTAATTGGTAAATAAATAAATAAAAATTAAATCATGCAGGACTGCTCAAAGATGAGAAATGAGAGAAAGTACTAGAATATGATACAATGAAAACAAAAGAAAATGACAAGACCCTGAGGATAACTTAATCTCTAAAATGGAATAATTTCTACAGGGGAAAAAAGTGTTTTGGTTTTTTTTTCCCAACAGAATCAATGAGTTCCAGTCATTTCTCTTGAGAAAGTGAGAAATGAGCAGTGTTTTTGAAATATAAACAATGAACAAAAGAAACTTAATAAAAGCAAATAACATATAGCATGAAAAGACCAAGTAATGACTCATTGTTTAAATTCTGTCAGGAGGAGACATTACTCTCTCTTAAAAGTTTCATCTTTTCTAAGGGTAATTGAGTGAACTAAGAGAGAACAGCTGTTAGGGTATTTAGACTGAAAGGAAGGAAGGAGAGGTGAAGGGAAAGAAGGAACTCGCAGATTCTTGAAACTGGAGTACCAAAGGTGAAAGTCATTCAGACAAAGAGGTGGATATGTAGGAAAAATAAGGTGAGAATGTTTTGAACCATACATAACTAGAGTGAGAAAAAGGAAGTGTAAAAAATCAATAGAAGTAAAATCAAGGAATACGGGGTTGGGCTTGGCAAAGGTGAAGAAAGGTGAGGCCAAGGGTGAATGTAGGGATCAGATTGCTTCAAGTAAAAGAATGGCAATGCTGATTTTAAACATTTTTTATAAAATAAATTTTTATTGATCTTTTAAGTTTTTTTAATTATCTAATTTTCTCCCAGTATCTTTTCTCTTCCTCTCCAAAGTCATCTTATATAACAAAGAATATTTATAAAGAAAAAAAGAGAAGAGAAAATTTCAGAAAAACTAATCATTTTAAATCATGAAAAGCCTAAAAATATATTCAGCACTTAATAACTTAGACTTCCTGTATCTGTCAAGTAATGAAAGAATCTTTTCTTATCTCTTCTTTGAGGTGATGCTATTTTTTTGTGATTTTGTGACATTTGATTTTAATTGTTTTGTAGTGATAATTTCCATTTATATTGTTGTGGTCATTGTATATATTATTTTGTTGGCTCTGCATATGTCACATTTATATTGGTACATTTAAGTGTTTATATGGTTATCTGTATTTATCATATATTGGTATATTTAAGTTTTTATATGGTTCTGAATATTTATCATGTTTATAATTTGAACATCACATTCCTTTTTAATTTGCATTATGAATTATCATTCATAATAATAAACATTCTATTACATTCATGTCCAGTTTTTTGCTTCCACAAAAAAATGCTTCTATAAAAAAGATGTCCATAGGAGCTTCTTATTAACAACCTTCTTGGAGTACATATCTTGAAATATAAAATCTCAGGCAAAGGATATGAAAGTTTTAGTCACTCTATTAGAATAATTCCAAATTGCTTTTCATAATGATTGTACTACTTCACAGTTCTATCTGGAACAAGATAATGTGGCTGTCTTCCCACTGTGAGATCTAAAATGGTGAAGGTCTTAAACTGTAGTGATTAAACTAGTGGAAGATATAAATTGTGATAGATATAAGAGAGGGTAAGTAAATTTGACCGCAGAAAATATGTTTCACTACAGTGTCTTGGTTTTTAAATCAAATATAAGGTGGTCGCCAGGGAAATATTCCCAATTATTCAAATACCCAAGTCAACTGGGTTTTATAGAGATTTTTAATTAATAATATAATGAGGAATTAGAGAAAGAGAGAAAGAGTAGGAAAGGAATAATTATGAAGGGCCTCAAGCCAATATGGCCTAGACCTGAGTCTTAAGAGAGAGAATCAGTCAGTCAGTCTTTTAACACTCACCACAAGGTCTGCCTAAACAAGTATTCTAGTGACACCAGGCCAGCTCCATCTCAGCTGACTTCACCAGAGGGCCTTCCAGCCAGAGACTGTTCCAAAAGGCCTCTCTCCAGAGCCTCCAGAGGGACAGAGTCCCCTTAGAGGGACTCCAGCGAGACCTCCTTAGAGATTGTCCTCTAAGAGCTTCCCTTCTCCAGAGCCTCTCTCAAGAGATTCTTCCCAAGCGATCCTCATCAGAGATCCTCCAAAAGGATTTCTCCAAAAGGATTGTCTCTCAAGAGATTCTGCTTTTTCTTATATAGGGGTTTTTCTCCTATGTCACCTCCCCTAAGTCCTTACATCTACCAATCACTGTAGACGTTTTCCAAAAGACAGCCCATTTTGAATTCACAGCTGAGTAGATTAATCTCTTTAGTAAGTCAGAAAAAATGCTGCTGTGTTGACTAATTTAATTAAGAGAAAACCTCTGAGTAAGTTTTCACCTTTTAGGTCTACGTAGTTTACAAGTTGCCCCACCTTTATAGGCACCTAGCATCCCATTGTATCAATTCTAAAAAAACAGGCATGGTTCAAAGAACTCCTTTCCTTTATAAGTATGGTTTTCAAGTATTTTCATTGTTTAGCAAGGAGTTTTCTGCCCTAAAACAGTCTTAAGTACTGGTGGAATCGAGGTCCTCCCATAGCAAGGAGTTTTCTACCCTAAAACAGTCTTAAGTAGGGGTGGAGTAGGGATACTCCCATAGCAAGGAGTTTTCACATTCAAGTAGAGTTCTCACTATCTGGTAGGGAATTATTTCAAGTAGGGAATTGGAGGATTCCTCAATGTGGAATAAAATTTTTAACATTCATAAGCCTGTGAAATTTTAAGGTTTACACCACAACCCCTCCAACAATGATTATTCCCATCTTTAATTATCTTTGCCATTTTTCAGGTAAAGCCTCAGGGTTGTTTTGAATTTCATTCCTCTTATTATTAGTTCCTTGGAGCAGAAATGTCAAACATACAATGATATGTGGCCCACAACATTCCCAAATTGCTACTGAACAAGACTAAAATGTAGTTCCTATATGATTTTAACATAATGACATATTAACAACAACAAAAAAAGAAAAATATAAATGTGTGCTTTTCTAAGTCAATATGTGGTCCACAAGGATCTTTCTGCATAATTTATTGTTTCCCATATCTATTTGAGTTTGACATCATTGATTCGGAACTTTTTCTTTGGCTATTAATAATTTGTAATTTTTCTTTTGAAAAATGTTTATTCATATCCTCTGACCACATATTATTGGAAAATAGCTTTTGATTTCTCTGTTATATCTGTATATCTTAGATATCAAACAAGAAAATCAGGTCAAGGTGTTTTGTTTTTTTCCCCATTCAATCATTTCACTCTTTAACCTAGATTTTCTTTTATGCAAAAGTTTTATTTTGCTTATGCAAATCCTTTTTCAATTTAAATAATCAATATGATATGTTTTAAGTTTTGTGTTGGGTTAAGAATATATCTTTTACCCATAGCCATGAAAGATAGATGATCTTATTTTTTAATGGCATGATCTTTGATATTAAGGTTACATATCCATTTTGAATTTTTCATGGACCATGATGTAAGATATTCCTCTAAGCATAATTTCTTCCAGACTGCTTTCCAGTCTTCCCCTGCAGTTCTTATTAAACAGTTTTTTTATAAGTTATTTATATTTTTGGTGCAGTTCTTTGCCATCACAGAGAGAGCTGCTATAAGTATTTTTGGACTAAAACTTTCATATCCTTTGCCTGAGATGTTTCAAGTTATATACTCCAAGAAAGTTGTTAATAAGAAGCTCCTATGGACATCTTTTTTATAGAAGCATTTTTTTGTGGAAGCAAAAAACTGGACATGAATGTAATAGAATGTTTATTATTATGAATGATAATTCATAATGCAAATTAAAAAGGAATGTGATGTTCAAATTATAAACATGATAAATATTCAGAACCATATAAAAACTTAAATATACCAATATATGATAAATACAGATAACCATATAAACACTTAAATGTACCAATATAAATGTGACATATGCAGAGCCAACAAAATAATATATACAATGACCACAATAATATAAATGGAAATTATCACTACAAAACAATTAAAATCAAATGTCACAAAATCACAAAAAAATAGCATCACCTCAAAGAAGAGATAAGAAAAGATTCTTTCATTACTTGACAGATACAGGAAGTCTAAGTTATTAAGTGCTGAATATATTTTTAGGCTTTTCATGATTTAAAATGATTAGTTTTTCTGAAATTTTCTCTTCTCTTTTTTTCTTTATAAATATTCTTTGTTATATAAGATGACTTTGGAGAGGAAGAGAAAAGATACTGGGAGAAAATTAGATATTAAAAAAACTTAAAAGATCAATAAAATTTATTTTATAAAAAATGTTTAAAATCAGCTTTGCCATTCTTTTACTTGAAGCAATCTGATCCCTACATTCACCCTTGGCCTCACCTTTCTTCACCTTTGCCTATATCTTCTAGGGTTTCTAGCACAAATGAGTATTTAACTTTATCAAAGGATTTTTTTGCATCTGTGGAGATAATAATATAATTTTGGATTTATATGTATACTTTTACTATATATTACATATAAATATATTACTACATTATACGTATGATTGCTCTATTGTTCATTTTAAATCTATTCACATGTAAAGTTTTGAGTTGGGTTATAATTCCCCCTATTTTCTTTAATAATGTTTTTCCCCTCTGAATTGGGATTTATTTTCTTCTTTAGAGATAGTACTCTGTTTCTAGTCATTTTACTTTAGTCTTTTTTTAAGGCAACCAACTCTCTTCATATAAGATCCCCTCCCCTGAGAAGTTTATTCCCTCCCCTATTTCTATTTGTCACTCTTTCTCTTAATTTTGTCATTTTACTTGAAATATTAATGTCTTTTTCTTTCTTTTCTACCTTTATTTTTTCTTTTTTCCTCTCAGTTAAGTAGTTTATTAAAAACCTCCTCTTCCCTTTCAAATTTTTGTTCATTATTTTTTATTTTAATATCTTTTTTAAAATAGGATTTGCTGTGCATTCTCTCTCCTTTCTGACTATTCTAAACATTTATTATTTGATTCATGGTCTTTATGCTTATTTGTTCCTACTTTAGTCTCTGTTTTCCTTATGAATTAAAACTGCTAATGTACTCCTTTAGATTCCCTCTTCTAAACAATTTCAATGTTATTACCTTATAGGTATTATCCCCTCCTTTCTTTTTTCTGTTGTACCTAACTCTTGAAAATATTACTTTCTATATGAGTAAGGAAGAAGAAAAACATTGTCTCCTGGTAGATATTTCCCCATATCCTTGTTCAAGTGGCATAAATCTCTCCCTTGCCCTCTGCATGATGATTTTCTTTCCTATTTGCCTTGGAATTACCTCTCTAGGTTCATACTCTCCCATATTTTTAGATAATGGTGGCCCTCTAGTACAATGATGGCAAACCTTTTAGAGACTGTTTGCTGCTCTGCCCACCCCCCCCCCCATAAGTGCTGGATGCACCCCACCCCCACTAAAGTGGGAGGGAGAAAGCACTTCCATTGGGCTGCTGGGCAGAGGGGCAGGTGATGTGAAAAAATATTGTCAGGCTTGGTGTAGAGGAGGAAGAGAGAAGCTTTGCCTAAGTCCCTGTGCCTTTCTAGTATTGAGCTCTGAGGGAAAGGATGTGATGGTGAGAGTGCAGTGCACATGCTCACAGAGCATTCTCTGTGCCATCGTTAGCATGTGTGCCATAGCTTCACCATCACTGCTCTAGAAATTTTGATTCTCCTCCTTCCTTTTTGCTAAAATACTATGCTCTCCACAGAAGTACATTCTTTCCTAGGTCTTTCTGACAAGTCAACACTGATGCAATCATTTTGGAGAGTAGTTTGGAACCACATCAGTGTTCTTCATAGGTACCCTGTTCCTCTGGTGGAATTGAAACTTCCTCCTTTCTTTTCCTCTCTTTCAAAATCTCCCTTTTCTTCCTAAAAAATTACAAGAGTACTTTTCCTTTCTTTGTTTAGCATTCATTTGAATCAATCATACATTCTCCATTGCCTTCTATAGCTTCTCTCCCCCCCCCCTTCCTTATTCACCTTCTTTTCTGATTTAGTCCATAGTGTTTTGACTTCTGTACCTGTACCTGTACCATTATTTCACCTATTTCTTTAAGTTAAATTTTCACCTTTATCTCTTTGTGAACTTTTAGAAAGAAATCTCCTAATAGTCTCTCTGTTGTTACTTTGTAGTCCTTATAGTTTTAACTCTATAAATATCTTTATATTTCTATTTTTCCTTCTAGTCTCTATTCTGATACTTGCACTTTTCTTGGTGGCTATATTTATTCACTTTTATTGTGTTTCTGTTATTTGGAGTTTTTGCAATTTTGCAATTGAATGATCTGTTCATACTTAAGGTTTTTCCATAGGAATACATAAAAATTGATTCTCTTTTATTGAATATCTAGTTGTTTTTCCAAAAGCATCCTAAATACTCTCTTCCCTTCCTATCTTTCTTACTTTTCAGCTTCCTTTTATGTATTGTCTTCTCCCATTGAATTGTAAGTCCTTTGAGGGCAGGGTCTGGCTTTCTTTTTCTTATTTGTATTACTAGTGCTTAGTCTCAGATTTGCAGAATATATCATTTTTAGTTGCTTCTTGAGCTCCTTTACATTTCAGAATGTTATTCTACTTCTTTCTGTGGTTTCGGGTGTATGCAGAATAGTTTTACCTTATTCAAATTTCCTTTTATTCACATTTGAATGACTTTCTTCTAATTGCTTATAGAATTTGTGACTTGTCATTAGAATAATTAAATTTAATCATTTTGTGTCTTGGAGTTTGCAGCATGTCTCCTTCCCCAAGAGGAGATCTTTGAATTTTTTTTAATTGGCACTTTTTTTTATATTCAGGAGTTCTAAGCAGTTTTCTTTTATTACTTTTTACATAAGGATGTTCAGATTTTTTTATTTGTCATATTTTTTGAGAAGCCTTATGATTTTAAAATTGTATCTGCATCTTATCTTTGAGATCAAAGTGTTTTGCTAATGTCATTGCATTTTGTAGCTTTTCTTCTAATTTTTCATCTTTGGTGCTTTTTTCTGTCAATACTTTCCATTGCCTCTGCCTCTCTGGTAGAAAGACTAGAGGGAAGAGAAAAACACTCTCCCCAAAAAGCCTCATTTAAAAGAGGAGTAGGCTTTCCAGAGGACTCAATTTTTTTTTTTACCATTTGGAGTGCTTAATTTTATCTCCACCACAGTCATCAAGCCCCTATGCTGGGTATCCTCTTCTCTTCCTACCTTTCCCTCCCACTTTTCTGCTTCTTTTTCTATGTTATCTTCTACCATTGAATTATAAACTCTTTGAAGGCAAGGACTGTCTTTTCTTTTTCTTATTTGTATTTCCAGTGCCTGCCATATAGTAGGCACTTAATAAATATGTATGATATAGGATGGTATAGTATGGTATTTCATTGTAATTTGTCCTTTATTTCAGAATATTTGTATTTCCAATCAGTTACACTTTTTTGTGCTTCTTAGGAGAGATTTACTACCATCAGGAAATTCATGTTTTTTATTCTGCTATTTTTTTCTGCTGTGCAGTCCATAAATTACCATTTGTTACCTATTCAACTCTGCTTTCAGGATTCTTTTTCTCTCTTGAACCATTCAGCAAGATGCTTCTGTGGTTCCATACTCCCTTGAGAATCCAGAGGATCCTCAGTCTTATCAACTCTCAGTTCAATTTCTTTTGTCTTGCAAAATTTATTTATAAACTTTGTACCCATTTAGATATCTTGGTGACCATCTTCCATTCTATTTGTTATCTCCCCTGTTGATTTATCTGTTTATCCAGAAGGGTTCCCCCCCCCTCCTGAATTTCCTTCCTCTTGAGGTCATTGATGGTTTGAGGCTCTTTTCCTTATGTTCCTCTATCACTTACTTTCTCATTTCTGTTCTTCCTTCTCTGAGCTAATTCCAATGAGAGTAAGGTTTAAATATTATCTGTCCTCACACTCATCCTCCCCTATTCTGTAATATTATTCCACTCCCACCCCATGCCACTTTATGTGATAAGATTTACCCCAATTTACTTTTATCTTCCCATTTCTCAGTACAATCCTGTTTTTCACTGCTAGCTTTTTTTACATATCATCCTAAACAGCTGACTGCCACACCCCCTTTTATGTACACTACTTCTAACTCCTATGATAATGATAACGATTTTTAAAAGTTAGAGATATCATCTTTACAAATAGAAATATAAGCAATTTTACCTTATTGAAGTCCTTAAATTTTTTCTCTTTCTTACTTACCTTTTTATGGTTCTCTTGAATTTTGTATTTGGACATCAAATTTTCTGTTTAAGACTGGTCTTTTTTTTTTTTTTAAGGAATGACTGAAAATCTATTTTCTTAAATGACCATACTTTCCTCTGAAAGAATATAGTCAGTTTTGAAGGGTAGGTGACTCTTGGTCATAAACCCAGTTCCCTTGCCTTATGGAATATCATATTCCAAGGCTTCCAGTCCTTCAGTGTGAAAGTTGCCAGAACTTGTGTAATCGTGACTAGGGCTTTATGATATCTGATTTGTTTCTTTCTGGTTGTTTACAATATTTTCTCATTGACCTGGAAGCTCTTGAACTTGGATATAACATTATTGGGAGTTGTCATTTGTGGATTTATTGCAGGATCTCTGAATTCTTTCAATTTCTATTTTACTCTCTTCAAGAATATAAGGGCAATTTTCTTGGATAACTTCTTATAATATGATGTCTAGGGCTTTTTTATCATTACTTTAGGGTTATTTTTTTAATCATTACTTTTAGGTAGTCCAATAATTCTGAAATTGTCTTTCCCGTATTTATTTTCCAGGTCAATTGTTTTTTTCAATAGGATATTTCATGTTTTCTTCTATTTTTTCATTCTCTTGATTTTGTTTGATTGCTTTTTGATGTTTCATGAAGAAAAATATATGCCCAATTCTAATTTTTAAAGACTGAATTTCTTCCATGACCTTTTGATCCTCTTTTTCCTTTTGGTCCATTCTACTTTTCATGGAACTCTTTTCTTCACTGGATGATTTTTTTTTTGCTTCTTTTTCCAGTAGACTAAGTATGTTTTTAAGAAAACTCTTTTTTTTTAATTTGATTTTTGTGCTTCTTCTTCCAGTTGACCAATTTTGCTTTTTAAGCAGGTTTTTTTCATTACTTTCATGTCTTTTCCCCATTTTTCTTCTACCTGTCTTATTTGATTTTTTAATTCCTTTTTGAGTTCTTCCAGAGCTTACAACCAGTTTCCATTTTTCTTCGAATGTTGTATATGGTTGCTTGGATATTACTGCCCCCTGTTGATTCTGTGTTTTGCGCTTTGTCATCACAGAAATTTTCAAGAGTTATGAGTTTCTTGTGCTGTTTGTTCATTTTCCAAGTTTTTTTTTTTTGGTTTGGGTTTGTTGTTGTTGTTGTTTGTTTGTGGACTGAAAATTCTGAAAACTGATGATTCTGTCTCCTCTGCTGCTGGCTTACAAGGTTTTGCAATTTGAGCTATTTTTTCTTGGGGCTAGGTATTCACCACACCAGTGCAGGCTTCAAAGGGCCCAGCACAATGGTCTTCTAGACCTCACTATGGGTTAGTGCCAGTGTCTGCAACTTTAAGGGGGGACTCTGAGATATTCTTTTGTTGGTGTATCCAGGTCCCAGACTCCTGAAGTTATCTAGTTATGGAACCTGGTGCATTAGATAGTGTGGTGGTCAGCCAGCACTCCTCTGTTTACAATTTGCTTCATGGTTTCCCCTTATCCCATGAAAATCAACTTTTTTTGCCTACCTTTCAAGTTGTATTCAACAGGAGAGCCCCCTCACTCTATATTGCTGTTGGATTTTGACTCTTGACATTTTGAGGCACCTTTTAAAGATTGGTTTGGAAGGACTGCCAGAGTGGTTTCCGCTTTCAGTGTTACCAAGTCATCATCTTTACTTTCTCACTTCTCTCTTTAATGGTAGATCTTCTAGTGTCTAGGCCTCAGAGCTTCCTCAGCCTCTTCCCATAATTGTGAATTCACTTTTCATTAGTGTCAGTCCCTGTCCCAAGTGACTTCTAGGATAAGAGTAACAGAATTGGCCCTAGTCTTGCCTTAAGGTAAAGTACATCCTCCAACACTCACACTGTCCCAGTTTCCTCTATTAGTTTTCTGACTGATGGGGTGTTACAGAATTTTCTACACTTTCCTATACTTCTTCCTTTGCACACAAATGGCCAGAGTTGAGGTCTACTATTTGTTGCCATAGAACAGTTGGGAAGGGAGGAAGATGGATTGGATTTGCTGGTAAAAATTTGAGCAGCAGTAAGAAAATTACTGATTGTACCCTAGAACACAAGTCAGTTGGTCAGGTTTTGCATCCTGCATGAGACTGGAGGCTAGTGGGAGAGAGGACTGCTGAGTGAATACATTAAGAATTAACCTTCTCTGGTTTTAATTTAAAAAGTTGATGTCTTGTTAGTTTTTTTGCTATTTTGGCCTTTGAATATTTAAATTGCCTCATGTCTTATTCATATTTCTCTTTGGAGAGTTTCTGAGTTATGAATACAGAAGAAAATATACATTTCTCCATCTTGTTGATCACATGTGTTACAAGGGAATCACTTTAAAAGACTGATATATATTAATTTAAGGTCGCCAAGGAATCAGCTATGTAATTCCTAAATGAAAAACTCAAGTCAGCCGTCAGCCTTTTTTGGAGTTTAATTACAATAGGAGCAAGAAAGGAATTAGAGATATATATAGAGAGAGAAAGGGGAGAGAAGGGAATAGGGCTTAAATACCCCTTCTGTTTAGGCTGGGCCAAAAGGCCCAAGCCCTTAGATAGCTGGGGCAAAGAAAAGAGATCAGTCCCTTTCACTCACGTGTCCAAAATGGAGAAACAGTCTCAGAGGCCCCCACCTTCCGCTTCCTTCAGAGCAAGCTTCCTCCGAGCCCAGGAACCACACCGCTCCAAACTCAACCTCCCTTCCGTCTCCAGACCCTCCTATCTTTAAGGACACCATCCAAGTTGCCTCCCCTCAGTCCTCACATCTACCAATCACTCTTCATCAATTTCCCTGTCAATGGAGGCTCTCGCTTAACCCAGGACCGCCCAGAGGTCTCTGGCTTTTGCACATGTCTGTTGAAGGTCATATTTTTCAAATGATTAAATCTTTACTCCTTTGTTCCAGCCCTTTCTAAATCCTGTTAACTTGAGTATGGTAGAGATTGGAATAATTAAATTTTGATCTAGGCTGCAGCCCTTACTCAATCCTATTAGGACTGAATAGGGTGGAGATTTATTCCAAGTATCTCCATTGTATCAATTCTAAATCAATCAAGACTCAAAGAAATTCCTGTTCTATGCTTAAGCATAGGTCAAAGTCCTTTCCATTGTTCAGCAAAGGGTTTCTGTCCTAAAGTAATCTTAAGAAGGGAAGAGAAGGAACCTCCCATGCCAATGGAGTTCCCATTCCAATAGACTATCAGTAAGAAATTTTCCAAGTATGAAATATCCCAATGGTGAAATTTCCAACAATTATAAGTCTAAGGAATTTTGAGGTTTACAATCCCCCCTGATGATCATTGGGAGACTAGTCTCCCCATTGATCATTTAACATAATCATTTTGTAGTTCTAAATTCACTTCTAACTAAAGATATACACAATATTCAATTTTCTAAGAGAAATTAGAATAGTGAGAGAGGAAATAGAAAAGAAAAGAAAGCAAAACCAATGTTTGCTAGGCGCATTGACAGAAAGCCAAATTAGGGGCAGTCCCTTTTGGCATAAATGTTACAATAAATGTTCAATCAAAAGTTCAGTCCAATCAATCACATCCAAAGTTCATTCTTGATCTTCTTGATGAAGTGTAGGTTTTTGGCATCTTTCTGCAACAGTTCATTCTCTGGATATAAAAGTTTCAAGCTTCTTTCTTGAAGATCTTTTCTTGAACAAAATCAAAATCTTTGAATTTTTTATAAAAGTAAAATCTTAAACAAAAGTCTTGGATTTTTATAAAAATAAAATCTCAAACAAAAAAAATTCAAAAATGAAAAAATTCTTAGATTTTAAATTAAAATACAATCCCCCCTGAAGTAAGTATTTTAAAAAAAAATATATCAAGGTTAGCTCAGAATGCAATGTTCAGTTATGGGGGTGTATGTGTCAATTATCAAAAGAATAGAAAAATAATCAAAAACATAAGAAAAACTCAAAATAGACCTTGTATAGGTCCAGATTAAAGTAATTTCTATCCCACAAGTATGTAGGACAGAATGCAGTAATATTTCACTTAGCCATTTGTAGCCAAGACTACAGGAAGTTGCCATAATATAAGAAGGAAAGAATTAGAATTCTATTTTGATGGGGAAATGTCATTCCCTTGTCTGATTTTTTTCCTTCAGAGATATAGGGAGCCAGCATGATAGTCAAGCTTTTTACTTGTTTGAGTACTTCGAAAAGAGTGTAGATACAAGGAAGTCCTACGACTTAAACATAAGTTAAGCGTCGCAACCTTGAGTCTCACTTTAATATTTCATGTGTGCTCTATTGGCACTATTCAGGTTTAGTCTGTGCTCCTTGTTTTTATCCCTTTTCCTGGAATCAGACACAAACATTAATCACAGTCCTATAATATTTTATCAATAAATGGCAGGTTCCCATAGTTTAAAGCTTTTAGGCATATATTGATATTATAGCAAGAGTATATATATTAACTTGTATTACTGCAGGGAAAAAATATTAATATTAATTATGTGTACCTTCAGTACAAAAAATGAGAAAAAAATCAAATATTCTGATAAAAAATAAAAGAAAAGAAATAAGAAAAAATAAGAAAAAAAATCAGTAATTCAATATATTCTTGAGAGGAAAAAAAACCAGCATCCATTTGTCTATGGATTATTATCTCCAATTCTTATGATAAGATAGAGTCACAATTCATATGATAGGATAGAGTCAATCAGTCTCAGCAGAAGATGCTTTCTTCACATGTGAGCAGTGAATCCAAGAGTCTCTTTCTCCAATCTTTATAGATGTTGGAGTAGTTAATAATATTTGGAATGGTCCTTCCCATGAAGGTTCAGTTGCTCCAGTTCGCTTGAAATTCTTGATATAAACTTTATCTCCTGGGTTCAGGTCATGCAGAGAAAAGTCTAATGGTCTAGCTTGTACTGCAGCTCCAGATTCATGAAGTTCACGTAGTTTGTGCTGTAACTCCTGTATATAGGAAGCAATAGTAATATCTCCCCCTAATAGCGATGTATAAGCCGGGGAGAAAGGCTTAGCCCGTATAGGCGGATGTCCAAAAAGCATCTCAAATGGTGAAATATGTAAGTCTCCTCTAGGCCTGCTTCTAAGATAAAATAGGGCCAGAGGGAGAATTTCAGGCCATTTTAAATGGGTCTCAGTGCATAATTTGCCAATCATAGTCTTAAGTTCTTTATTCATCCTCTCCACTTGGCCTGAGCTCTGGGGGTGATATGGAACATGGAATTTTGGAGTTATCCCCAAGCAAGAATATATTTGATTTAAGACAGAATCGGTAAAATGACTCCCTCTATCAGAGTCAATACGTGCTGGTAGGCCAAAACGAGGGATAATTTCTTTTAAAAGTATCTTTGCAACAAAATCTGCTGTGGCTCGGGTCGTAGGAAATGCTTCCGGCCATCTGGTTAGTTGATCTACAATTACTAGACAAAATTTATAACGTCCAGCCTTTGGCATTGTTATGAAATCTATCTGTAGGTGTTCAAAAGGTGTGTAAGCCAGAGGACGTCCCCCAAAGGCTTTTCCACGATATGCATGTTGGTTATATGCCTGGCAAATAGGACAGGCTGAACATACTTTAGAGGCTACAGTAGTTATACCAGGGGCTATCCATACTCTCTTGACAGAGTCCACGATGCCCTGGGTGCCAAAATGACCATTTTTATGAATAGATTGGCAAATTTGGTTATAGAAACTTCTAGGGAGCAGGGGTTTTCCTTCAGATGATACCCATACTCCATTAATTTGTTTTGCTTTAAATTTTTGTTTCCATTTTTCCACTTCCTTTTCATTATAGGAGAGTGATAAATTTAAATTATCAGTGGTTGTTAATGTTAAAATTAATCCAGGTCCTTCTATGGCTGCTAGTTTTGCAGCGGCATCTGCTCGGTCATTTCCTCTAGAGACAGGGTCAGAGCCACCTGTATGGGCAGAGCAATGAACTACAGCTAGGGCTTTAGGCAGTTTGAGAGCAGAAAGAACTTCATTAATAATTTCTGCATTAGCTATGGATTTTCCAGCTGAGGTTAAAAATCCTCTTTGGAGCCATAGCATCCCGACTGAGTGACAAATGCCGAAAGCATATCTAGAATCCGTATAAATTGTTGCCTTTTTATCCTTGGCAATTATACAAGCTTGTTTTAGAGCTATGAGTTCTGCTCCTTGAGCGCTAATGTTAGAAGGTAGTGAAGCTGACCATTCAGTGGCAAATTCTGAGACTACGGCAGCTCCAGTGTAACGTATGCCATCCCTCATAAAAGAGGAACCATCGGTAAATAAAATCAGATCTGCATTGTCTAAGGGAGTGTCCAAGAGATTATCTCGAGGCTTTTCTGCCATGGACACTAATGTTTCGCAGTTATGTAGTGGTTCTCCTGAAGTAGGTAAATCTGGAAGCAAGGTGGCAGGGTTAAGAGTTGAACAGCGTTTCAAGGTAATATTTTCACTATTTAATAAGGTTATTTCATACCTTGTAATTCTCTGATCCGAGAATGCCTGTGTTCTATGTTTTACCAATAATGCTTCAATCTCATGTGGGCACATTATTGTTAATGGACATCCCAATACTAAATCAACGGTTTTTGTTACTAGTAAGGCTGTAGCAGCTACTCCTCTAAGGCATGGTGGTGCTCCTGCTGCTACTGGGTCTAGTTGGGCAGAATAATAAGCAATTGGGCGCTGAGAAGGTCCCAAAGTCTGAGTTAACA
The DNA here is from genome assembly GCF_027887165.1 of Monodelphis domestica. Lineage (NCBI taxonomy): Eukaryota > Metazoa > Chordata > Mammalia > Didelphimorphia > Didelphidae > Monodelphis > Monodelphis domestica. The sequence continues at coordinate 280,711,548 of NC_077227.1, forward strand.
CACCAGAGGCTACTCCTCTTCGCTCATGCACATATAAAGTAAATGGCTTGTTGTAATCTGGGATGCCTAGAGCAGGGGCAGACATGATAGCCTTTTTCAGATCTGTTAGAGCTGACAAGTGTTCAGGCTCTAATTTGAGGGGTTCAGGAACCGAATCCTTTGTTAATGCTATAAGGGGTTTAGTGATTTCCCCATAGCATGGAATCCATTGTCTACAAAACCCTGTTGCTCCTAAAATTGCTCTCAGCTGTTTCTTAGTGGTAGGAGCACTCAATTTTTGAATGTTCTCAATTCGTTTTGGAGAAATATAACGAGCACCCGCAGTCAAGATGAATCCCAAATATTCTACTTTTTGGAGACACCATTGAACTTTATCCTTAGAGATTTTATGTCCTCTTTTGTGCAATTCCAAAAGAAGGTGTTTGCTATCTTCTTGACATGTTTCTGCATCTGTTGAAGCCAAGAGTAGATCATCTACATATTTGATTAATTTGCTATTTTTAAATGTTATATTGTCTGTGTCTTGGCTCAAAATTTGCTCAAATAAGCTCGGACTTTCGACATAACCCTGTGGCAGCCGACACCAGGTGTATTGTGAGCCCTTCCAGGTGAAAGCAAAAATATGCCTGGAGTTTTCATGTATTGGTATGGAAAAGAAAGCTGAACACAAGTCTACTACTGTAAAGTATGTAGCTGTGCTAGGAATAGATGAAATAATAGTATGTATGTTAGAAACTACGGAGTGTCTCTTTATAACATGATTATTCACTGCCCTTAGATCCTGTACGAATCTATAGATGTGTTTGCCATCGGGTCCTTTTTTTGGTTTTTTAATTGGCAGGATGGGCGTGTTGTATTCAGATTTGCAAGGGATTATTATTCCCTGTTCTATTAATGAGTTAATAACTGGTGTAATACCCTCAATTGCCTCCTTTGAGAGGGGATACTGAGGGATAGAAGGAGGTGGGCTAGATTTAGTTTTTATCTGCACAGGAACAGCAGATTTAAGTAAGCCTACATCAGAAGAAGATGTGGCCCAAAGAGACTCCGGTATATCTTTAGGTATTTCAAAAATGGAAGGTTCTTTTGCCTCCTGGTTTTCAGAGAGAAGTACAGGGAGTAAATTTAAAGATTCCTCTGGTACTTCTAATGATAATGAGCCATCTGGGGAGCAGGTTATTGTGGCTCTGAGTTTGCATAGAAGGTCCCTCCCCAGCAAATTTAAAGGGGAGTCAGGCATCAAAAGGAAGGAGTGTTGTACCTCTAGGGGTCCTACAGACACCATTCTAGGAGGAAGTCTTTTAACTCTTTGGGTTATTCCTGATACTCCCATTACATTCTCTGAGCCAATAGAATAACATTGTAAATCAGGTGTTCTCTTTAATACAGACCAGGAAGCTCCGGTGTCTAATAGACAATCATAATAGGTGTTACCCACTTTTAAGGTAACATGGGGTTCATTAGTATGGGGAGGGCAGTGGATAGGGACAACGGGTAGTAGGACATCAGGGTCTGGGAAATCAAAGGTTGTATCCTCTGATTCCTGTGCCCCAGCCCCCCCCGGGCACCATCATTGTGTTTGGGATATTCCTTGGGCACCCCCCTGAAGGGCACCTCTCTGAGGGTCATTAGTACCTCGAGTAATTTTTGGACGAGCGCCATTTCTCATATATTGTTGAGTATTATCATTAAAATTTTCTTCAATTTGAGCATTGTCATTAAATTCCCAATTCCTATTTCTATAATTCTGGTTTCTAAAGTTCTTATTTCTATATTCATTATAGTTATTTCCATAGTCATTATTATAATTTCTAGAATTCTGGTTTCTATAACCATTATCATAATTTCTATAGTTATTATTTCTAAAACCATTATTAAACTGTGTATTCCTTCCAAACATCTTAAGAAAGGTTCTACATTCCATCATTTTGTGGCCCTTCTTCTCACAGAAGTGGCAAGTAATGGATTGATAATTGGATTTCTGGAGAGGGGCAATTGTCGTTGGTTCATTATCATGCCCACTTTCTAATTTAGTTATCCTATCTATTACACATCTCATTTTTTTCTTCATTTCCTCCATGTCATCATTATTCTCTTTCTCCTTTTCTTCGTTTCCCTTAAAAATATATATAGCTGTTTTTCGCAATTCTTCAAGGTCCATATCTGACCATCTTGGGCATTGTGTTTTAAAATAATTTTTAATTACTTTGCATGAATTATTTACAAAGATTCTTCTAACTTGTCTTAAACTATTCTCTTTATTTAAGTCCCAATCTAAGTATCTGTCCCCAAACTCGATAATTCTGTCCATAAATCTGGAGGGTGTTTCGTTTTCCTTTTGCTTAATTTTTTCCAGTTCCATCCACTTATCTGTACTGTCCGCACATTCCTTCATGGCCGTGAGGATGGCCTCTCTACAACGGTATAGTTGTAGATAGTCCTCAGGATTATTATAGTCCCATTCGGGATCCTGAGATGGCCAATGTGCTGCATTACGCCCCCGGGTTTTGTTGACATGAGCAATTATTTTATTTTTTTCACGTTCACTTAAAAAAGCCTGTAGTAAGCTCTCAACGTCCTTGTAAGACGGATTATATTGAAAAAATATGTCTCCCATCTTTTTTGTTACTAGAAAAGGATCTTGTTCATATGTGGGGATATTTCGTGTAAATTCATTTATTTCTTGGGGAGTAAACGGTATCCTATGTCTTAAAGTCACCACATCCCCATTTCGTCCTATTTCAGGTACTTCTCTTAGAGGAAACAGGCCTCTAGTTGAATTTTGCACCTGTGGGTCAGTTTGACAAGGACAGGTTTCTCTAGGAGGACAAGATCTCCCTTGCATTGGAATTTGGTTTTCTGTAGGAGAAGGAACATGAGAAGCTGGGATTGCAGGGGAAGGGTTTTGGGGATTAAATTCAGACAAGATTTGCACTGCACGAGAGAAGCAGTCTGTTAACTGGGCTATAGGGAAGGTGTTTTCCATCTCTATTTCAGGGAAGGAAATTTCCTCATTCAAAGGTTCAGAAACAGGTCTGTTTCTGGTAGAGTGGGTGTTTGCCCATTGATCCTGTAAGAAACATTTTAGATCTTCTAATTGGGCTTGCATTTTTTCCTCAATTTTTCCTATTTTATCTTCCATATCTCCCATTTTATCCTCAATATTTCCTATTTTATTCTCAATATTTCCTATTTTATCCTCAAGTTTTTCTATTTTATTCTCAATATTTCCTATTTTATCCTCAATTTTTTCTATTGTATCCTCAATTTTTTCTATTGTATCCTCAATTTTTTCTATTTTATCCTCAATATTTTCTATTTTATCCTCAATATTTTCTATTTTATCCTCATTTTTTTCTATTTTATCCTCAACATTTTCTATTTTATCCTCAATATTTTCTATTTTATCCTCATTTTGTTTTATTTTATCCTCATTTTGTTTTATTTTATCCTCATTTTGTTTTATTTTATCCTCATTTTGTTTTATTTTATCCTCAATATTTTTTATTTTTTCATCTCTAAATATAGTATTGAGGAGTACAAAAATGACAGTACCTATTAATATAAAAATTTGGAGGTATCCTTCATTCCTCAATGCCCCTACTTCTTCAGCTGTCATATAATTGTCAAAGAATGTAGTACTCATTTTTATATGTATATTTTGTAATTTCACAAAACACGTGGGGAGCAGGGCAAAGCAACAAACTTTCCACAGGGTTTTTTTTTTTTTTAATCCAGGAAGTTGTTCCTTAAGGGAAAGGATATTTAGAAACAGTTCTTCCAGCCAGGACTTTAGAGTCCTGTTGCTGAGATTTAAAAACAGCTGTTTTCTGTCTATCAGAGTCACACAGCTGGGAAGTATCTGAGGTCCGATTTGAACCCAGGACCTTCTGCCTCTAGGGCTGGCTCTCAATCCGCTGAGCTACCCAGCTGTCCCTTAAGATTAAAGGGAAGAAAAAGAAAAAACTGCTGATTCCAATTTAACTTAAGGAGAAAAGAGAAAAAGTTTTTTATACTCACGTGTTCTAGCAGCTGTGTCTTTAAGCCAAGTTTTTTTTGTTAAAAAAAAAAAGGACTAAGTGGTGAAACAGTATAGTAAAAAGGCAAGGAAAAAGTTTTATTGAGAGGATTCTTTAGACTCCCGTGTGGTCAGCCACAATGTTACAAGGGAATCACTTTAAAAGACTGATATATATTAATTTAAGGTCGCCAAGGAATCAGCTATGTAATTCCTAAATGAAAAACTCAAGTCAGCCGTCAGCCTTTTTTGGAGTTTAATTACAATAGGAGCAAGAAAGGAATTAGAGATATATATAGAGAGAGAAAGGGGAGAGAAGGGAATAGGGCTTAAATACCCCTTCTGTTTAGGCTGGGCCAAAAGGCCCAAGCCCTTAGATAGCTGGGGCAAAGAAAAGAGATCAGTCCCTTTCACTCACGTGTCCAAAATGGAGAAACAGTCTCAGAGGCCCCCACCTTCCGCTTCCTTCAGAGCAAGCTTCCTCCGAGCCCAGGAACCACACCGCTCCAAACTCAACCTCCCTTCCGTCTCCAGACCCTCCTATCTTTAAGGACACCATCCAAGTTGCCTCCCCTCAGTCCTCACATCTACCAATCACTCTTCATCAATTTCCCTGTCAATGGAGGCTCTCGCTTAACCCAGGACCGCCCAGAGGTCTCTGGCTTTTGCACATGTCTGTTGAAGGTCATATTTTTCAAATGATTAAATCTTTACTCCTTTGTTCCAGCCCTTTCTAAATCCTGTTAACTTGAGTATGGTAGAGATTGGAATAATTAAATTTTGATCTAGGCTGCAGCCCTTACTCAATCCTATTAGGACTGAATAGGGTGGAGATTTATTCCAAGTATCTCCATTGTATCAATTCTAAATCAATCAAGACTCAAAGAAATTCCTGTTCTATGCTTAAGCATAGGTCAAAGTCCTTTCCATTGTTCAGCAAAGGGTTTCTGTCCTAAAGTAATCTTAAGAAGGGAAGAGAAGGAACCTCCCATGCCAATGGAGTTCCCATTCCAATAGACTATCAGTAAGAAATTTTCCAAGTATGAAATATCCCAATGGTGAAATTTCCAACAATTATAAGTCTAAGGAATTTTGAGGTTTACACATGGTCTGTCAGATCCCAGGATTATTTTTTTAAAAACCTTTACTTTTTAATTTAGTAATACTCTTAAGATAGAAGAACAAGGGTCACATAGCTATGAAGTGTCCAAGGCAGATTTGAACTCAGATCCTGACTTTAGGCATGGCTCTCTATCTACTGTGCTACCTAGCTGCCCCCTGAGAGCTATTATTTACTAAAGCTTCCCGAGGCAAGAGAAGCTTTAAGGTAGGAAGATAGAAGAAGGATAGAAGTTTTGGATACCGCAAGGGGGGTGGCGGAGCCAAATTAGAGATATGAGGTGGCAGGAATGAGTCAGAAATCCAGGCCTTATTAATTATCAATGAGCCACAGCAAAACTCCAATCAGTGGACTACTCAGAAGGCTTGTACCCGTCCAAAGATCCAAACAATACCACACAGGTCGGAGAGATGATAGAGAAAAGAAAATGCCTGGCCAAAGGCCAGGTCCCAGGTGAGAGAGATAGAGAAGGAACGGAATTAAAGATGGAGCTTGGCCAGAGGCCAGAGGCCAAGCTCCAGCAAGGACAGACATCAGTGGGAGCTGAGATCCAAGAGGAAGAGAGGGAAGAGAGAGGGCGGAGATTGCTGTGGTTGCTTTTAATGTCTTTGATATGCAAATATACACGATGCATAGGGATGATTATCATTGGTTAATGACAAGGTATAGGTGTGGTTTCTCTTAGCCAGGTGAACACAAAGAAACCTGTTTTCCCGCCTAACCTGGGGGAAGCTGGGGTCAAGGGTCAGAGGCTTTCCTAGCCAAGTGCAAGACTGAGCTCTCTTCTAATACAATCTGTACATACTGTTTCCCTTGCCCATATCTAGGGGTAGACTGCTACATTTACTAGACTAAAGTTTTTCAGAAGAGATTAAAAAAACAACAACTGAGGCTCAGAGAAAGGTAGAGACTAGCATCAGTGGTTACAAAGTTAACAAGTAGACCATCTGGGTCCCTCAGCAAAGCCATGGACTCTACTCCCTTAGCTACATTGACTCAACATAAAATACTGTTTCCCCAGCTCTTGATACTTTGACCTAACAATTTCTAATCAGATTTGGGAGGTCTTAGTGAGTTTATTGATTGATTAAAGGGTTTAATACTGTAAGGAACTTAGAAGTCATTTAATCTAACCAACCTTAAACACAGGATAAAATCTCTCTCTGGAAATAAAAATTTTTATATGGGCATAGTTAGACATGTAATTAGGAAGACCTCAGTTCACAACTTGCCTCTATTACTAGCTGACCCTAAATTCTTTGTCTTTAAAATAGGAATGGGCAGCTAGGTTGTACAGTGCCAGGAACAAAGACTGATGCCCCTGAGTTCAAATGTGGATTCAAATACTTTCTTACTAGCTGTGTGACCCTGGAGAAGCCACTTAACTCTACTTGCCTCAGTTTCCTCATCTGTAAAATAAGCCTGAGAATAAAATAGCAAACCACTGGAGGATATTTGCCATAAAACCCCCAAAAGAGGTCATGAAGAGTCAGACATGACTCAAAACAACTGAGCAACAACATAACATACATAATAATACATATAGCACCAGGTTGTCAGGGTTTTGCAAGATGATGTATGCAAACTACTTTCAAGTTTTAAAATGCTATAGAAGATTTTATTATCTTTCTTATTATTGATCCACAAAATGAGAAATCTGTATTTCTCATCTCTAAATGCTATGATCCTTTGGTGCAATATTCACTAAGGTCATTTCAAACTCCACTATTTTATAACTAAATTAGGAGTTCTTTTTAAAAAACACCTACTTTTTATCTTGATTCTAAGGCAGAAGAGTGGTAAGGGCTAGGTAATGGGGATTAAGCTACCTGCCCAGGGTCTACTGCTAGGAAGTGTCAAGTCAAATTTGAACCCAGGACCTTCTATCTCTAGACCCGGCTTTCAATCCACTGAGTCACCTTGCTGTCTCCTAAACTAGAAGTTCTTAAGCATGTGTGTATGTATGTATGTATGTATGTATGTATGTATGTATGTGTTTGTATGTGTGATTAAACCCTTTGATAAGATCACGAATTCTATTTTCATGTTCCTAAATCCATAAAATACATAGGATTACAAATAAAACCAATTGTATTTTCTTAAAAGCAGTTTTCAAAAATTTTAACAAACAAGTTCACACATCCCAGTATGAAAATCTCACCTCAAAATAGGCCTTAGATTCAGATCTAGGTTCTCATTCTTCCTCTGTCGCTTACTAGTTGCATACACACTTTTAAGAAAGCTACCTTCTTTCTCTGCCTCTTGAGTTTGTCCTCTAATAATTGTAATGAAATACTTTTGGGGATGGTTGGGGAAGACAGAAGTTGAAAATGTGTATAAAGTCCATGTTATTTGTTGGGAAATGTTCCTATTGATTCAGAAATAAGGAATTGAGCCACTGACAAATACTGATTTCTAAACAGGGTTCTACTAACCAAAAAAAAGTAAGATAGAAAAAAATTAAAAGACAGCAGAATTATTGTCTCAACTACAGTTCTTATGGAATTTCAATTTTAATGGTACTGCACAAGCCACACTATTAGACTTGCTATATTATTGTACATGCCATGCATGGTATTTTCATTTTGCTGGAATTCATGGGAAAGTAAGATTTTGCTGAAAGGGCAAGAATTTCTGGGGTTTTGAAGTGTTATTTAGGCCAATTATTTTGATATTAGAGAATGGAGCCATATTAGGTATAGGCCTTATTCCACCTAGGCTCCTGCCATCTCATAATTCAAGAAGCAGGAACAGTAAAATTGGTCTCTAAATCAATTTCAAAAATGGCTTCTGTAGTTTTAAAAAAGAATGCAGCTAAGCCAGCTACATCTGTCTTACTTAAAATTGCTGGGTGCCTCTTGGCCTCATGACTTCCTCTTGTTTTGGCACCTTCAGTCTAGTGTGGTATTGGGTGGAAATGAAATCAGATGCCCTATTTACTTTCGGGTGGAAAAGATGACATTCAAGCTGTGTGAAGGGCTGTTTTCACCTCAAACCCCAAACCTGACTTCCTCTTTTCACCTGATTTTTTTTTTACTGACATTCAGCTTATTAAATGTTATTTTTCTCTTTTTCAGTAAAGTATATTAGTCAGATAAAGATTATTTCACTCTGCTTTCTATCTCTTATCTGTTATAGTAATTTTCAAAGGCAAAATTATTTCTTTTTTTTCTCTAATGGGTGATTTGTCAAAAAGTAATAAGATTGAGTGTGAAGAAAATGAGCCAAATACTATCTTGTATGTTACATCCTTTTCCTGTGCTTTTCTGTCTGCTTTTTACATATTCTTTATTTTTCAACTTAGCAATCACAAAACAGACATTTCCACAAATAAAGTAGAACAGAAAATCATGTTGTACATAAAATTGCAAATCCATAAACTATGTTTTTATTTTTGATTATATAATACATTTATTATGTGACTTTCAAAGTTGTCCTACTTGTTTATGATTCCTTCTGGCCTCTCTTCTTTTTTCTTCCTTGTATTAAAAAAAAAAATAGGGGGCAGCTGGGTAGCTCAGTGGATTGAGAGCTAGGCCTAGAGATGGGAGGTCCTAGGTTCAAATCTGGCCTCAGCCACTTCCCAGCTGTGTGACCATGGGCAAGTCACTTGACCCCCATTGCCTAGCCCTTACCACTCTTCTGCCTTGGAGCCAATACACAGTATTGACTCCAAGATGGAAGGTAAGGGTTTAAAAAAAAATATCCATCTATGGCCCTCTTTTCTTTCTTTTTACAAAGCTATCCCTATACCCTCTATTTCCTTTCATCCTCCCCCAACAATTAAAAAGGAGAAAGATAAAAACCTTTTTAACAAATATGAATGGTAAAGAACAGCAAATCCCTTCAAATGTATATTTTATTCCGTATCTTGAATCCATCACTTCTCTGTCACGAAGTGGGTAGTGTACTTTATTATTGATGCTCTGGAATCATCACTGGTCATTGCATTGATTGGAGTTCTTAAGTTTTTCAAGGTTGTTTTTCCCCAGTGTTGTTGTGGCTGTGTAAATTGTACTCCTGGCTCTGCTCATGTCACTCTGCATCAGTTCGTTTAAATTTTCCTGTGCTTCTTTGAAACCATCTCTTTTATTATGTCATGAAGATCAGTAGTATTCCATTACATTTTTATAACATTGTTCAACAATTTGCCAGTTAAAGGGTACTCACTTGGTTTTTAGGTCTTTGTTAAAACAACAACAAAAAAATTCCTAAAATATCTTTATACTTATGGGTCCTTTCCTCTCTGTCTTTAAATTATGGGGTACAGACCTAATAATGTTATACATAGTTTAGTGACTTTAGGGGCATAGTTCCAAATTGTTTAGAAGAATGACTGAATTACATTTATTTAGATCATCTTTGCTAATCTGATAGTTATAAGGCAAAACCTCAAAGGTATTTTTTATTTCTATTTCCCTAATTATTAGTGATTTTACCAAGACAACCCCAAATAGGATAATGAAGTGCTGGACACAACTAAAAAGCTACTCAACAACTATTAGTGCTTTAAGGCACTTTTTCATAAAGTTGCTGATCATTAGACATATTTCTTTAGAATTACCTGTTCACTGTTTGGAATTGACTTTGACTGTTTTTCTCTTGGAAAATGATTGTCATTCTTATATATTTGAATTTGTTTTCTATAAATCTTGAATATAATACTCATCAAAGAATCTTACAGTGAACATTTTTTCATTGATTGCCTATTTCTTTTGTAATTTTAGCTGTATTTGTTTTGTTTATATAAAAACTTTAATTTTATGTCATTGAATCCATTTTATCTTCTGTAATCTTCTCTATTTCTTGTTTTGTGATGAACTCTTCTCTAACCACAGTCCTAAAAGGTAATTTCTTCCTTGTTCCTTTAATTTATTTATAATATAAAGGTTTATGAACTTTTACATTTAAGTCACTTATTCATATGGAGTTTATCCTAGCATAAAATGTGTTGTTCTTCTATATCTAATTTCTGTGATATTACTTTCCCAAATAGCAAGTCTTTACCCAAATTGTTGGTGTGTTGGGATTTAAAAAAACACAAGTCTACTAGATTAATTTGTTTCTTTATGTGTACATAATTTCTTCCATCAATCAACTTTTTTAAAAACAATATCAGATAATTTTGATGTTTAATATTTTGTGGTATATTTTGAAAAGTGGTAATAAAAGGCCCCTTTCTTCCCACTTTTTTCATAATTTCTCTTAAAGACATTGACCGTTACTTCCTTCAAATTAATTTCATGATTATTTTTCTGGCTTTATAAAAATAAAACTTTCTCTATTTCATTGTCATAGTGTTGATTAAATTAATTTATGCAGTATTGTCTTTTAAAAAATAAAGCACGGTCTACTCATGAACAATTATATTGCTCTAATGATTAAGTCTGTATTTTGGTGAAGATCATTTTCTTCATAGCATCAACTTCATCGTAGCAATTCATGAAGTTCTTGCATATGTGGTAGATAGATTCTTAAGTATTTTATACATTCTGTAGTTCATTTGAGTGGCAATTCCTTCCTGCTGGATTTTATTAGTAATTATAATTTGAGTAGATTATTTTTTATTTTCCTATAATTCTGTTAAATTTCTTGTTTCAATTCATTTTAATTGGGTTTTTTGAGGTCACTAGAATTATCTACAAAAATTTTTTTTTATTTCCCCATTTCCCTATATTATTTGCTTAATTTCTTTTTCTTTTCATGGTGGTATAGAGAGCATTTTTTGAACCGTAATCAAATAATTATGAAGATATTTGACACCTTTGCTTAAAAGATTTCTAACCTTTCTCCATGACATATAATGTTAGCTCTTGGTTTTACCATTTTAAGGGAAAGTCTATATATTTCTAATCTTTCTAGTTTGTTTAAACCAAAATTATATTTTGTCAAAAACTTTTTCAATACTTATTGATATAATTATGTGGTTTTTATTTTTTGTTCTAAGTATGTTCTATGTTTGTTTTTTTCTTCCTGATATTGAATCAAATCCAATTGCTGATGTGGATCCAGTCTAGTCATACTGTTTAATCTTTTTAATGTGTTGTTGTAGCCTACTTGCTAAAATTTTTATATTTTTATATCAGTGTTCATTAGTGGTATTGTTCTATAATTTTCTGTGTTTTGTCTGTTTTAGTTATCAAGAACATATTTGTACAAAAAAAGAGTCTGAAAGGTTCCTTTTGCCCTATTTTTCCAAATAGTTTAGATAATATTAGAATTAATTGTTCTTTGAATATTTACTAGAATTCACTTCTAAATCAGTTTGGACCTGGGTTTCTTTCCCCCTTCCTTTGGAAGTTATTTTATGGCTTGCTAAATTTCTTTTTATTATATTTTTTAAATAATCTGGATATTTTATATTTTTATAAATATACTTTGAGTATAGGTTACCAGTTTTGTTGGCATGTGATTGAGCACAATCATTTCTAATCAGTCTCTTATTTTAGAAATTCTTGGCCTGGATTCCATGACCATGGCTTTTAAATTTTTAAAAACTATTTAAATATAATTAAATTGATTTGCAATGATGTATGTTTTATTTTATGCATTCAAAAACATTATGAAAAGAAGTTCATGAGCTCCATCTGACTGCCAAAAAGATCCATGACACAAAATAGAATAATCCCTACATTTTTCATCTTCAGTTGTGAATTCTCTTACTGTGACATAGGTATGGACTGCTTATGTGCTGGGAGCTTGAATGAAAAGGCTGATTTAGCTTTACCTTCTGCTATGCTTTAGGGCCAGGCTGCCTGTGTTCTGGTTTGGTCATGGGTTTCCTAGATGCTGAGCTAGACATGGTCTCCTGGGTACTGTGGCTGGTCTATAGGAGTGCTCCTTGTGGGCATCCTAGTCTATCCCTGACTCCTATGTGACTCAGGGGCAGGCTCCACATTGGATCCTATGTTTTGGACTCTATGTTTTACTGTGGAACTCAATTTTTTGCCTGAAATTGCCCTGACTTATCTCTGCTCATAGCTACCACAAGATTCTGACAGTCTTATGTAATTCTGACTCTAATAAAGGAACTTATCACTGTTTTTCCTTTGGCTTTCTTATCACATTTTTTCTTTCTCTTTTTTAGTGTTACTGGGGTTTTGTGAGGAATCTGAGCTCTTCTTGGTTCTTCTTTGCCTTTTCTCTCCAGTCCTCTCACTGATTAATAAATCTTAGAACTGGAAAAGATCTTAGAACTAGAAGAATTCCATAAAGATGACATAAAGACAGTGAATTGCACTGTCATATCACACAAATATATATCACACAAATATAAAAGAGGAGAGAGAATTCAAGTCCCTGTCTCACTGCTTCAAAATCAGTGTTCAATCTGCTATACCACACAGTCTAGTTGATCTCTCTTCTTTTGATCATTTCTTTTTTCCCCTTTTTTTAATCTCTCCAGAAATATTACTTGAAAAGCACAGCTCTGTGTTGATCAGGCTTATTAGTTCTAGTTGGATTAATAACCTGACTGGCACAGGCTCTTTTCCAATACCAGAATGGTTTTTGGACATAAAACTGATTACAGATAGATAATAACCTTTCCCTCTTTCCTTCTTTTCCCCATCATTCCCCATTTTTCATTATGGGTAACCACTTTTTCCTCTTTAACAAATTTAGTTTCCCTGGAAAATTTTAAAGCATGACTGGAAATCAGAGCAGAGAAGCAGTTTTCTGTAGCCACTTAATAACTGGCTGGGGGCAACCTGACATGTGTTCTGGAGGAGAAAAGCCACAAAAGAAGATGGGACAACTTTATCCTGACACCTAAGTTTGATGAGGAAATTATTACAGGACAGTAAGGCAAATTAGGCAGCCCTTATAGTAACAGAGAATAAGCTGTTCTGAAGGCTCTGTGGTTATTTGTGTAAGTGGATATCTTTTTTCCATCTCTTTAAAATGGGTAATAGCTTATATCAGGAAAAAGTTCAGGGGAAAAATATTTTTTATTGTCAGGAAATCTGGTCACTGTTTTGTTGGAATCCATGAGAAACCAAAATGCCATCATCAGTGACCTAGGACATCCTGCATCCTTGGTCTGATGGAGAGGGTACAATCTTTTTTTAAAGGGTATCCTGTTTCTTTTGCAATTTATTTACTAACTCAATTCATGATTTCCCCCCCATCTCTGATATCATTCCTGAAATAGCTCCAATGATGTATGCAAGGTACTGAGTATTCATGATGATGTTGCTTGAAAAGAGTAACTGAATGCAATGGGATAAATGGGTTGAATTCTGGAGCTATGTTAAGACTTGAAGAGGGAAAAACTGCTAGATAAAAGTAGTGTGCTTAGAGGAAAGTTAGAGAAGCTTTTTTTTAAAAAAAATTAAAGTGATTAATGGAATTGCTTACTCTAAATGGATACTACTTAAACTGGTGAGATTAGAGAAACTCTTCCTTTGCTTTATATCCATATATTGTTATTCACCCATTTCAGTTCTGTCCAATTTTTTTGTGACCTCATTTGGAGTTTTCTTGGCAAAGACATTAGAGTGGTTTGCCCTTTCCTTCTCTAGTTCATTTTATAAATGAGGAACTGAGGCAAACAAGCCCAGGGTCACATGACTTGCAAATGTCAAAACTGCCCTATCTACTGTACCACCTAGCTGCCCTTTCATATCCACATAGATGGATATTAAGAAGTTGACAGTATTCTATTTCTCTATCTATTAAAAGAAGAAGGAAACAAGCATTTAGGAAGTGCCTACTGCATTCCAGGCACTGTGCTAAGCACTTAACAAATATTATCTCATTTAAATCATGTAAAGTCTGATGTCTCTGAGGGAAAAGACTCTTATATAGCTTGTATTTAATAAGCAGACTCTGTTTATTCCATGGGCATGACTCTTCCACTACTTTTCTTTCTCTGGGATGGTTCACTCACCTCAAAATACTTTTACCCAGAAGGTCTTTGTTGTTATTGGTTTGTGTGTGTGTGTGTGTGTGTGTGTGTGTGTGTGTGTGTGTGTGTGTGTGTGTGTGTGTTTTGGTTGTTGTTGTTGTTTTATCCCTAGAATGAGTGAATGGCCATGGTATTGTCCATGGCCAAGTGACTACAACGGGGTACCATTCACAACTCTTTCTCAGGGTCCTGAGGGCAACCCTTCTATAGGGGAAATGGAGGTAAATTCCTATTGCCAGACTCCATGGATAGGTTCACAAGAACAGTTACAGTGACACCATTAATCCTAAAAATAAAACATTTACTAAATGATAAAGAAAAAAGCAATAACAATTACTTTCCCTAAAAGGCAGGACAATTCAAACCTTTATTTAATATATGACAAAAGCAGGAATAATTAAAACATTATAGTTTTTGCATAAACCTCACATCTTTGGGCCACATGCCTTTAGTTCCTTCAGGAACAATTTATACCACACAAAGCTACTTCCATATTAGCTGATCCCTCACTGGGCAAAGCCATTTTTTGTCTGCTTTTTAAAGCAATTAAAACTGTTTTCTCTCTCACCCACCTATAATAGGTCACTGAGAAAAAAGGTATTACCATCTTTCAGTGACAAATGATTTCTTCAATGCAAATAGCTAAGAAATCTGCTTTGTCCAGTCAGCTCCAAGGTTCTTCTCACCCCAAATTGTAGCTTACAGCAATTAGGCTCAAAATATGTCCTTTCCTGTTTCTCCCTCTAAAATCAGAAAAGGCAGTAGTCAGTCATTAAACATTCACTAAGCATCTAGAGTATGCCAGGCATTGTGCCAGAGGATACAAAGAAAGCCAAATGAAAGTCTCTGCCTCAAGGAACTCAGTCTTATAAGGGAAACAAGATGCAAACAAGCTATATACAGTGTTAGTTAGAAATAAACAACAGAAGGAAGAAAAGTTAGGGGAGATAAATAAGGTTTTCCTATAAAAGGTGACATTTTATCTGCAACCTGAAGGAAGCCCAGGGATAGAAATGAGGAGGGAGAATATTCCAGGCATGGAGGATAGGCAGTAAAAATGCCCAAACTCAAAAGATGGAGTGTTTTGTTGGTGGAATAAGAAAGAAGCCAGTGCCATTGAATCCCATAGTACATGGTAGTGGGGGAGACTGGAAAGGTCAGGTTAGGAAGGACTTTGAACACCCAAAGGAGACTTTATAATTGATCTTGGAAGCAATACAAAGCCACTGGAATTGATTGATGCTGTGTGTGTGTTTGGGAGGGAAGAGGAGGAGTATGACATGATTCCCCCTGAATTTCAGAAAGACCCCTTTAATAGTTGAATGGATGATGGATTGGACTGGTAAGAGACTTTTGGCAGACAGACCAGCCAGCAGGTGTGAATTGTGAGGGCCTACACCAGGCTGATGGAAGTATCAGAAGAGAAAATGTGGCATATGCAAAAGATGTTATCAAGGAAAAATCAAAGGATCTTGACAACAGATTGAATATGGGTGATATGAGAGATTAAGGAGTGTAGGATGACACCAAGGTTGTGAGCCTGGGTAACAGAAAATGATGGTACTGTGTAGATAGAATTTGCTCTCCGGGGACTCTCTTACCTAGCATCCCATTTGCATGCTCACATTGAATGTGAACACTGTGTGCATGGGTACATAGGATAAAGTTTTGGTGTTACCCTGCCCCCCCCCTTTCCTGGAATGTGGCTGTGGAGGCTAGGGGGAGAGCTTGGCAGGAAAGTTTACTCATGTGGTCATACTTAAGCTTTGTACTTCTATTTTTTATTTCTTCTACTTCAAGTGATTACTAATAAATCTTATCTAATACTTGGAGTTATTGATATTCATTTAAATCTTACAGTACTTTTAACAATGATAAAGAAGTAAGAATAAGGGAAAGATTTGGAGGAAGACGTTAAAAATTCAGTATAGGACATTTGAACTTAAGATATCTACTTCAAAATGTTTAGTAGTCAGTTAGAGATGCAAGAAGGGAAGTCAACAGCAACATTAGGAGCCAATAAGTAGATTTGAAAATTATTAGCATAGAAATTATAACTGAATCCATAAGAGCTAATGAGATCACCAAGTGAAGTAGTATGGAGAGAGACGATAGGAAGATAGATCAGGACAGTGCCCTTTCTGTTTATCATGTTTTATGATCATGAGAGTTGTGTGAAGAAATCTAGAGAGAAGAACATATGGAAAAGAGAGTGATCAACATGTTAATGACTGCAGAGAGGTCAGGAAGGATGAGAATTGAGAAAAAACCATTAGAATTGCCAATAAAGAGATCATTAGTAGGTGGTGTCTTATCTTTATCTTTGTTAACTGGGTTTTTTTGGGGGTCCCAAGTTGATCCCTGTCCCCTGAGAACTCTCCTCAAGGAAGAAGTCCCAGACTCACCCATTTCAGACTGAACAATAGACCTTAAAGTACCTAATGGTCCCAGATGGGTCTAGTATATTTAATCAAATATTAAGTAACCTTTTGTCTCAGTAGTTTCCCCTTTGTATCAGTCCTCTCCCAGGTGGCCTCACCCTTGGCTAGACCTTTCCCTTTTGTAAAGCATCAGCCTCTCCCTGATAATCCCCGTCTAGTACTTCTCATTTCCTTGCAGCCATGGTAATGCCAATCAATCATACTTCCCTGTCTTTAGTCCCCCAAATAATATATAAGTTCCCCAAGTTCTTTTATTCTTTGGAGAATCTTCTAGCACATTGATCATCACAGAGATACTGTACCCAAAGCCACAGGGTTTTGACTCTGTGTAGTATTTGGCTCTTGGCTCTGTGTAGAGGCCGATGGACCTATCTTTTTCCTTATTAAAGACTTGGTTTTTATGACTACATTGGTAGTTCTTTGTTTTTCCTAGTTGACATGTTATTGGGCAAAGCTCATATCTTACTATATCAGACTCCACAATTCTTGGGCAATCTTCCCATACAGTTCTAAATAGTTATTTGATTCATAATATTGTTAGTAATAATCTTTAAAAAATAAAAGAAATCAGTCACATGCAGGTGGACCAATGGACCACAATGCTTTGTAACTGTTATTACACATCATTATTTAAGTCACTGTTCTTTCTTTAAAAAAGGAATGTGCATCTAGCTGAAAGGCAATTTTCTGGTGCTCAGAACAGTCTGTTTGCCCTCAACAATGAAATATTGTTTCTTCACAAGTTGATTTTATGTTTTCCTTATGTAAATGTATATTTTATAGCCTGTTTGGAAATCAAATTATTCATATACAAAAGAGAAAGAACATAATACTTTATTCCCATCTTTATTATTATTATTCAGTTATATAACTCAGGCTTAATGGAAATTTGCAACTTGCAAAGATCACTCAAATTCATTCAACCCTTAAAATGATCCTTTTCTGAAAATTCTTAAATCACAGATGATCTTAAATATGTGTCTTCTTAACCCTACATTAAACCAGAAGGTCTTTCAGAATAAAATAGCACCTAATTCTTTCAAGTCATCATCTTAAAATCTGGTTGAATAATAATATGCCAATGATACATTACCATATTATATAATTATTACCATATTAGATAACAGTATTATTATACTACATATATCAATTTATTTGCTCAGTATCATACTCATGAAACTCCTCTTATTTAGTTTAGCCACAGAGAACAAACCCAGAAACAATGGAGAAAACTTCCTAATAATCAGAGCTTTGTAAATGTGTAATTGGCTGAGCAGGTATGGGTGGGAGTGGCCTCCCCCTGGAGGTTTTTGAACTGAGACTAATTTTTTTTAAACCCTCACCTTCTGTCTTTAAATCAATACTAAATATCAGTTCCAAGGCAAAAGGGTAGTAAGGGCTAGTTAATTGGGGTCAGGAAATGTCTGAGACTGAACTTGAATCTAGAAACTCCCATCTCCAAGCTTGGCTTTCTATCCACTGGGCCACTTTGCTGTGCCTGCTGAGTGACTTCTTGCTAGGGATATTGTAGAGAGGATTCCATGTCAGGTACAAATTGGACCAAAAGCTTGAGGTTACTTTCAATTCTAAGGCTATATGGTCCATTAAGTTTCCAGAGTTTTTTAGCTTCAGAGAGAAAGATAAAGAAGGGACAGGTCACTGATACCTGCTTGAATGAAAACATTTAAACCTAGAGTGAATTGGTATGCTTACATTTCTAAGAATCTTCTATCAGTAACATTGTAAAACTTTAGTGGTCTTTTTATCTTTGTCCTTTGTGAAATTCCACCAAATCTAATTCCAATAAACATTTATTAAGAGGCTACTACATGTCCGACACAATGCTAAGTGCTGGGCATACAATTAATTAAAAGAAAGATAGTCTTTGCCCTTACAGAGCTTATAGTATAAAGGGGGTAGATAACACACAAAAGGCGGCAAGGAGGGGAGTGGGAAGAAGTACCTTATACTGCTACACGAAGTTGAAATGAGGCAGGCAGCAGATGCAAGGTGAAGTGATTTGAGCTTCCAGTTTCTGTCCTTTATAAAGGAAGACATTGAGAGGAGTTTGATACTCCCCTCCCCAACCCTCCAAGCAGAAGGGAGAGGAGGCTGAGAGAGGTAGAGCCAACCACAGCTTTGAATTCAAAGCATAGTGGTGAGTTTAGAAGTGATGAATCTATTCTGGAAGGGATACTTGGAGCTAAAATGATGCCAGGAAGCCTATACAATGTGGTACCAAATATTGGTTTAGCAAACTGAATGTCATCTTATGGACCTTTGTCACAGGCATATATTCCTTTGGAAATGATGCCCGGAATTCTATTCTTAAATCTAAAGTTCCTTACTGGTTAACAGCTCCTTTCTTTGTTTGTTGCTCTTATGGCAATTTATCTTTCACAGAGAACTTATAGGATGCACTTAAGATCCACTTCCATTTGGAATGTTTCCTAGTACTCACTAACTGAGTTGAAGAGAGGCTTTTCTTTAGTTTTCCTGCTGCCTATAGATTCTGAGTATTGCACTTTGTGTGAATTTCAAAACTACTCTACCCTATTCAAACCATTCTTTAGAAGATGGGATTTAGCTATTTCCTGATCAATAATAGAGATACTTGGAATAACAGAATCAGGTCTTGGAAACTACAATCTCCACCCTACTCAGGGTAACAAGATTTAGGAAGGGCTGCAGCAAAACTCAAGATTTAATTATTTGAGAATATGGCCTTCAACAGACATGTGCAAAAAGGACAGGTTAAGCTAGAACCACAGGAAGTGAGGTAGAGAACAGCTCAGGAGTTCTGGGGACTTCCTGTGAAGAGGGAGAGAGGTTGTTGGAGCCTGGTGCTTGGAGTGGAGGAGCCCTCAGACTGTTTCTCCATTTTGGTCACATGAGTGATAGGGACTGATCTCTTTTCTTTGCCTCAGCTATTCAGGGCCTTGGGCCTTTGGCTCAGCTTAAGCAGAGTGGGTATTTAAGCCCTATTACCTTCTTTCCCTTTTTCCCCTCTCTCTCTCCCTCTAATACTTTTCTTCCTCCTGTTTGTAATTAAAACGCCATAAAAAAAGGTTGACAGCTGACTTGAGTTTTCATTTAGGAATTACATAGCTGAATTCCTTGGTGACCTTAAATTAATATATATCAGTCTTTTTAAAGTGATTTCCATATCACATTTGTTACTTGGGTTTTGTTATCTCTTTAATGTTGGATAAACTTGGCCTTAATCTTTAAATTTTCATTTTTTTTGCCATCTGAGCAATTTGAGGATCCTTTTTTTTTTTTGGTGGCACCAAGAACCATGTTATGTTATAACAGAAATTGGAAGGAAGGAACCATCCTCTTTGACAGTCACCTTTCCTTAAGTATCACAGATCAAATTACAGTTAAAGAAAGGAATGAGAAAAACATTATTAGAGAGGTTGAGATGCAGAATAAAATGAAGACAATTACATTTATTCAGTACCTGTATATTTCATCTCAAAATCATAAAATTGACTTTGTCTTTAATGTCTTTAAATTCTTTGAAATCTGGAAACAAGGAATTCCATGATAAGCACATGAAAAAATGTTTTAAATCTCTTATAATCAGAGAAATGCAAATCAAAACAACTCTGAGGTATCACCTCACACCCAGCAGATAGGCAAACATGACAGCAAAGGAAAGTAATGAATGCTGGAGGGGGTGTGGCAAAATTGGGACATTAATGCATTGCTGGTAGAGTTGTGAATTGATCCAACCATTCTGGAAGGCAATTTGGAACTATATCCAAAGGGCACTAAAATACTGCCTGCCCTTTAATCCAGCCAAAGCACTTCTGGGTTTGTACCCCAAAGAGATAATAAGGAAAAACACTTGTATGAAAATATTCATAGCTGCACTGTTTGTGGTGGCAAAAAATTGGAAAAAGAGGGAATGCCCTCCAATTGGGGAAATGGCTGAACAAATTGTGGCATATGTTGGTGATGGAATACTATTGTGCTCAAAGGAATAATAAAGTGGAGGAATTCCATGGGAACTGGAATGACCTCTAGGAACTGATGCAGAGTGAAAGGAGCAGAACCAAGAGAACAATGTACACAGAGACTGATACACTGTGGTAAAATTGAATGTAATGAACTTCTCTACTAGTAGCAATGCAATGATCCAGAACTATTTGGAGGGACATATGAGAAAGAACACTATCCACATCCAGAGGAAGAACTGTGGGAAAAGAAACACAGAAGAAAAACAATTGTTTGATCACATGGTTTCATGGGTATATGATTGGGGCTATAGACTCTAAAAGATCATTCTAAAGCAAATATTAATAATATGGAAATAGGTCTTGATTAATTTTAGAGATCTGTCCAGTGGTTTCTCTGAGGGTCCATGGTCCACTCTGTCCAAGTGTGACGATTTTGGTCGAATAATGGAGTGAAAAACACTACGTGTTTAGTCCCTCATATGTAGGCATCATATAGTGTTCTGCCATGGAACAAGGTTGGTTTATTTTATAGGTTCAGTGAGTACATGCTTTTCTGACACAATCAATTTTCTACATATATGTTTCCATGGAACTTAACAACAGATGCGAAGCCTAAGGAGATAGTCAATGAAACATTGTTTCTATGAAAGAAATAGATGAATGACATAAACAGGGTGATTTGGAGGTTAGTCCCTCTTGACCTAGGGGATGACCAGTTAGGAGAATCATTGTTACTTTTGGTCAGCTTTCATAATCAATCACAATTACTTAGGAGATGGGTAACAAAACATTTCGTAGCTAGGAACATGGTTAGAGGGCAATTTAATGACAGACCAGATTTGGGGTTTTCCTCAATTTCCAAGTTGCACTTTTCTTGTGTTTCACTTGGGCACTTGGAGATGTTGCTCTGGCTATTGTAACATAACAAACTAGTGAAGCATGTCCTATTGACCTGGGTTTGAAGGTGATTGATGTTCTTGGCTTGCCTGGCTTGTAATGGGAGTGAATGTATCTCTGTGGAGAGGGAAAGGAGGGGGTTAATGGGTAATGTTATCTTTAGGTTTTAATTCTGTGAATGTAATCTGGGGGAATTAAGGTGGGATATATATTTATTCTATAAGTCTTTGCTCTTATATCATTTCTTTTGTATTGAAGAGAGAACAGTAATCATCCATTAGTGAGGGAAATGAAAGAGAGAGAAGTCACAGAGGGGGACCAGTGGGGGCCTCATTTTCTGGGGGTTGCCCAAACTGTGACTTTTTCAACCAGTGAGGGCTTGAGGGCTCCCAACAATCAATGACACATGTTAAACCCAGTGGAATTGTGCGTCAGATACAGGAAGGTGTTGGGGGGAGGGGAGGGAAAGAACATGAGTCTTGTAATCATAGAAAAATATTTTAAATCATCTAATTAAATAAAATTTAAAAAAAAGGAATTCCATGGCCCAGGACCCATAATTGCTGCTGTTTCTAAAGGTTTTTATTCCAGATCTAGAAAAAGAAGACAGTTGTATAAAGACTTATAGGCTATCTAGCATTCTATTAACAGTTTTGAGAAATTGTGTGAACCTAAATCCTATAGCAGTGTTAAGTAATTTCTTCAATTTGCTCTTTTTAACCCCCTTTCCTCATCAACTGCTCTTTTAGGGAAAGGTTTATTGTAACCCTTCATGTTTCAGAAAAGGATCTGAAAAGGTTATTTCAAAAGGATTTGACAGTGCTTTTTCAGCAGCATATATACCAAGTGTATTTGACAACCTGTTTATTGTGATCTTCCTGCTTTTTTTCAAAGGATAGATCTATTGTCCATCTCATTTTCCTTTCCCAAACTCTTCTGATGGTCCCTTTTTGTCCATTCCCAACAAAGAGGCAGATCTAAGCATTAACCAATGAGGGAGAGTTCAGGAATTCAGACCAACTGTCTCAATTGTGTCCTTTTAGGACTAAGCAATAAGGTAAGGCTATATTTCTTTAGGAGATGTGCTTTAAATTTTTTCATTTCAAAGAGTCTGATTTTACCTTTATCTTATACTAAGTTGCTGGCACTCATGAACATTTGAAGCTAAATACTTACACTTGGTCTAACAGTGGATGTGATATTAACAGGTAACATCATAGATATAGAGCCAAAGAAATGATAAAACCTTATTCCACTCCCACTGGATAGGTATAATTACCATCTTAATCTCAATTAAAGCTGAGATATTTGGAATACTGATGTTCAGCAGTAGGTCCAAAGTGACCCAGGTATGGAACAGACTGATAGAAGACCCCTGGATTCTTGGTTCTCTGGTCCTTTATGATAACTACCAACACCACTTCCCCATAATAATCACATCTAATTTAAAAAGTAATATATGCTAGATTGTGGCTTTCTCTTACCTGATAACTCTCAGAGTTATAAGGATGTTTTTGAAGAGAGTTAGCTGATAGCATTATCTCTGCTCAGGTTTGTACAGAAGGATTTGAATGGAATGGATTCCTTGCCTCCCATAAGTATTATACTCTGAGTAAATTAGTATTACATTGAAGAAAACAGACTCTTTCATGAATAAATTCTGTAAAATGATGTTACTTGCTGACTATCTCTACACCATACCTTTTATAGACCTGGTCTTGGCCCCTGAATTCCCTCAGGTCTGATATATGATCATCTTGTCAGGATCCTGGCTTCTACCACACTTGCCCACCATCTCTCTGCTACAATCCTTACTTTGTAGCTGTGCTGTAGCTATTGTCTTCCCTCATAAGAATGTAAGCTTCTTGAGGGGAGGGTCTGTCTCACTGGCTTAGCTTTATATACAATTCTTAGTCCAGTGTCTGGCTCATAGTAAACAGTTCAGAAATGTTTTACCTATCTACCATGCAAATAGAAATTTACTACATCTGAACCCCAACATCCTTTTAAGTTACGTCCTCATTTTATGTACGGGAACTTGGAAGATAAATTTGGCACACTGTGGGGCTGTTTTTGGAGTTTGGGTTTTTGGTAAAGCGTGGCAGGTGTGGGCCTCTTTGACTCTGTGCTCTGCTCACTTGGCTGAATTAACCCCTTTATTACTCACTTTATTATTTTATTATTAAATACTATATAATACATACTTTGAGTATTTATTCATTTTTAATCCCATACTACCTAGCTAAAGTCAATTCCCTATAGCATTCAGTGGATAATCCTTGGAAAGAAGCTTTGGAAGTCTTTTCTTGTATGTTATTTTCAGCCTGGGGAGTTTTGCTGGGTAATATGAATGATTCTCAGGTTTTTCATGTATCTGTGTAGGAGTGTAGAAGGAATGCATAGTCTCTGGCCCAGGCAGATTCTCCCACATGGTTCAAGGAAAATGGTCATTTTATTTCACATTAGGAGAAGAAATAGAGTAGTTTGGTAGTAGATCTGTGGCTAGGTAATAAATATAAGGACTATAGCTTTCTTCCGTACAGGAGATTAAGTACTCTTTCATTGGTCAGATTAAAGCACATATTTTGGATAATCTGATCTTTGCAAAAAGATCCCAAATTGACCCAGCCTAAAAGATTTTCTATGTAAAGACAGATTGATGTGTGTAAATAATTGTTTCTGAGAGTATTTTATTTCTGCTTTCTACTTCTGAAACATGCCTCTCCTGGATTTTGAAGTGATATGAACATTAATATAGTGCTTTCTAAATGGGTGAGTCACAAGTTTTAGTAAATAGTGCCTCAAATTTATATGACATCATGCATGAAACCAAAATAATGCATAAATAGATCCTTCCAAATGGTCTTGGACCATTTTCTTGATCAGAGTGGCCATCTTTCACAGTTGATCATCATTAAATTGCTGTTATTTTGTACGATATTATCTCCTGGTTCTAGACATTTTACTTTGTGTCATTTCACATTTTCTGAAATCATCCCCCTTGTTATTTCTTATCACACAATAGCATTCTATCACAATCATATACCCCAACTTGTTCAGCCATTCCCCAATTGATGACTGTCCCCTCAGTTTCCAGTTCTGGGCCACCACAAAAATGCTACTGTAAATATCTTTATACAAGTAAGTCCTTTTTCTCCTTATTTTTATCCCTTTGTGGTATCGTATAGACCTATAGTGGTATTGATGGATCAAAAGGTAGGCACAATTTTATAGCCCTTTGGGCATGGTTCCAAATTGCTCTTCAGAATAGCTGTATCAGTTCACAACTCCACCAGTGGTGTATTAGTGTTCAAATTTTCTTATATCCTCTCCACTATTTATCATTTCCCTTTTTTGACATCATTAGCCAATCTGATAGATATGAGATGATAGTTCAGAGTTGTTCTAGTTTACATTTTTCTAATCAATAGTGCTTTTGAGCATTTTTTTAATATAACTAATTTTAATTTCTTCATCTAAGAACTGCATGTTCATGTCCTTTGACAATTTATCAACTGGAAAATGCATTGTAGTCTTATAAATATGATTCAGTTCTCTATGTCTTTGAGAAATGAGACCTTTGTTGGTGACACTTGATGAAAAATCCCCCCCCCTTTGTTGTTTCCCTTCTAATATTAGTTGCATTGGATTCGTTTGTACAAAACTTTTTTTAATATAGTGCAATCAAAATTATTCATTTCTTTTTTTTTGTAATGTTTTCTATGTCTTGTTTGGTCATAAGTTTTATAAGTCTGACAGGTAAACTTTTTCCTATTCCCCTAATTTATTTCTGATATTGTCCTTTATTTCTAGATCAAGCCCCCATTTTAACTTTATCTTGGTGTATTGTATGAGATACTGGTCTATGCCAAGTTTTTGCTAAATTGTTTTTTAATTTTCCCTGTAATTTTTGTCAAATGGTAAGTTCTTCCCTCAGTAGTTTGGATCTTTGGGTTTATCAAACACTAGGTAACTATGGTCATTAACTACTATGTGTTGATTACCTAACCTATTCCATTAATCTGCTATTTCCTAGCCAGTACCAGATTGTTTTGATGATAACCTCTTCTTTTTTTTTTGTTACCAATTACATGTAATAACAAATTTCCACACAACTTTTCCTAAGTTATATAATCAAACTTATCTCCCTCTCTCCCTTCCTTTCCCCCTCCCAGAGCTGGCAGGTTATTCATTCTGGGTTTTACAGTATTATCATGCAAAACATATATATATATATATATATATATATATATATATATAATCCCAAATAAACAACTGAAAAATCATATGTTTCATCTGCATTCAGACCCCAACAGTTCTTTCTCTGGATGTGGATACAATTCTTTGTCAGAAGTCCTTTGGAATTGTCCTGGATCATTGTGTTGCCGATACTAGATAAGTCTATCACAGTTGTTCATTCCACAATATTACTGTAATTATATATGATGTTTTCCTGGTTTTGCTTATTTCACTCTGTTTCAGGCCATGAAGGTCTTTTCAGCTCTTTCTGAAATCATCCTGTTCATCATTCCTTACAGCATAATAATATACCATCATATACCACAATCTGTTCAGCCATTCCCCAATCAATGGACAACCCTTCAATTTCCAATTCTTTGCTACCACAAAAAGAACAACTATAAAAATTTTTGTACAAGCAACCCCTCCCCCACTTTTTTAAAATCTCTCTGGGATATTGACTGAGTAGTGGTATTCCTGAATCAAAGAATATGCATTGTTTTCTAGCCCTTTGGGCATAATTCCAAATTGCCCTCTAGAATAGTTATACCAGTTCACAACTCTACCAGCAATGAATTAGTGTCCCAATTTTGCCACATCCCCTTCAACATTAATCATTTTCCTTTACTGACATATTGGCTAATCTGATAGGTGTGAGGTGGTACCTCTGAGTTGTTTTAATTTGCATTTCTTTAATCAAGAGGGATTTAAAACATTTTAAATATGATTATTGGTAGCTTTGATTTCTTTGTCTAAAAACGGCTTATTCATATTCATATTGCTTGACCACTTGTCAATTGGGGAATGATTTGTATTATGTATTTGTTTTATATTATGCATTATATATTATGAATTTGACTTAGTTCTTTATATATTTGAGAAATAGGACCTTTATCAGAGAAATTTGATATAAAATTTCCCCCAGTTTATTTTCCCTTCTAATCTTGGTTGCATTGGTTTTGTTTGTGCAAAATCTTTTTTATTTAATATAATAAAAATTATTTATTTCACATCTTGTAATCTTCTCTGTCTCTTGTTTGGTCATAAATTCTTCCCTTCTCCAAAGATCTGACAGGTAAACTATTCTGTGTTCCCCTAATGTATTTATAATGATGATTAACTTTTTATAATACATTTTGAGGTCTGGCATGTCTATGCCTTTTTCCTTTATTTTTTTTAATTAACTTTTTGTTCTTCTAGCTGAATTTTATGATAATTTTTTTTCTAGTTTTATGAAGTTATTTTGGATAGTTTGATTAGTATGTTACTAAATAGGTAAATCAATTTGGGTAGAATTTTTATTATAATGGCTCAGTCTACCCAAATGCAATTGATGTTTTTCCTTTTTTTTTTTTTAGATCTGACTTTATTTGTGTGAAAAGTGTTTTGTAATTGTCTAAATATAGTTCCTGGGTTTGTTTTGTCAGGTAGAAACTTCCCCCACCCCACCCCCCCACTTCCTGTCCAGTATTTTTTTTGTAATTATTTTAAATGAGATTTTTCTATCTCTTGCTGCTGAACTTTGTTGATAGAATATAGAAATACTCATGATTTATATGGGTTTGTTTAAATCATGCAACTTTTCCTAAGTTGTTGATTATTTTGATTAGTTTTTCAGGTTGATTCTCTCAGTGTATCATCATATCATTTGCAAGGACTGATTACTTAATTTCCTTGTTGCCTATTCTTTCCATTCTCTTATTTCTGTGACTAGCCTTTCTAGCACACTATTTGAATACTAGAGGTCCTAAATGGGCATTCTCATTTCACTCCTGATTGGATCAGGAAAGTTTCTAGCTTATCCCCATTACAGATAATGCTTGCTGATGGGTTTAGGCAGATGCCATTCATCATTTTAAAGAATGTTCCATTTATTCCAATATCCCCTGTCGTTTTTCATAAAGCTTTTTCTGCATCTATTGAGATGATCATATGGTTTCTATTGGTTTCATCATTGATATGGTGAAGCATTTTTAATCTTTCTCTTACCTTTTTTTTCTTTTTGAACATAGCTAATGTGGAAATTTGTTTTACATGAAGTATCTGTGAAGGACTTTGTTTTTCTTGCCTCTTCAATGGATGAGGGATTGGATAAAAGAAGAAAGAACAATTGGAATTTAAAAAAATAAAACTTCTCTGCATAAAAAAATGACTAGTTATTTTATTAGGTAACTTTAAAAATAGCTTCTGATTTTATTCATTAATTTAATATTTTTTAACTTTGATTTTGTTAATCCATCTTTTGATTTTCAGAATGGAAATTTTTTAGTAAGAAACTGTGGTGTTTAGGGTTTTTTATATGCTGCTTTTCTGAGTTTTTTACTCGAATTACCAGCTAATCTATTTTTTCTTTCTTTCTTTACATAATGATAATGTTTATAATACAAACATCCAGCAAATTTTGGTATATTGTCTTTGATGAAGTTTTCTATTTTTATATGATTTGTTCTTAGACCCACCAATCATTTGTTATTGTTGTTCATTTATTTCAGTCATGTCTGACTCTTTCTGATCCCATTTGGGTTTTTTGGGTTGTTTTTTTTTTTTTCCGGCAGAGATAATGGTATGGTTTGTCATTTCCTTCTGCAGCTTATTTGACAGATGAGGAAACTAAGGTAAACAAGGTTAAGTCACTTGTCCAGAGTCACACAGCTAGTAAGCTATCTGAGGCCAGATTCAAACCCAGGTCTTCCTGACTCCTGGCCCAGTGCTCTATCTACTACTCCACTATTATTTAGTGTGAAATTAATTTTTTATTGAAAGACTATATTATATACTATTTTATTTTGTCATGCTCACTGAAGAATATATTTAGAATTTTCTGCATTTGTTTGTGAAATTTTTGTACCCTAATACCTGGTTAGTTTTTCTAAAGGTATCATGGTGCTGCTGAGAAATGTTAAGTTTCTATCTTAGAAGTCAGAGATGGATCTTCAGTATTGCTCTTCCTGACTCTGAGACCAGCTTTATTTCCATTATATCATATTCTTCCCTAGTCTTTTCTGTTAATCACCAGTATTCCAGATTTAGGTGACCAGTTCAGCATTAGATGAACTAAAAACAAAGGTATCAGCCTTTGTTAGTCATGAATCCAATTGTCTTAAGGTTTTAAACATTACATTTCTGGCATTTAAGATATTCCAGAGAATCTTCTGTCTCTAATTTTTCTCTTCAGGTCCATAACTTATTTCTTGTTTATCTTTTTGTTAAATTTGTCTAAATCTGAAAGGGATCATTGAGGTCTCCCAATATTATAATTTTTATAGACTTTCACATGTCATTGCTGATGACTCAGTGATCATATCTGCCACTTCATGTAAGACCCTAGGATGTATTTCATCTGAGCCAGATGAACTTAATTCAGTAGAAGTATTTAGGTATTTTCTTATTACATATTTCTTATCTTGGGTTTCAATTTCTTTTTAGTTACTTCTTTTGAGCAGTCATTTTCAATGTGAAGGTCATTTTCCTTTGCATAAAAAAAAAGAAATTAAGAACAGAGTAACTGCCTTCTCTCTTTTTTCAGTTTCATTGTCCTAGCCACCTCTAAGCAAAGGTCTCATCTCTTCTTACATTCTTCCCTTTTCTCCTAATATAGCTTTTTAAAAAACCTTTGTTTGTTATCTTTAAAATCCTTCAACACACCCAGTTTATTTTGAGTTTTAGCATTCCTGAAGCTATTGTAAAAAAAAAAAATCCTTACCATCAATTCTAAGACAGAACTGTGGCAATGGCGAGGTAATTGGAGTTAAATGACTTGTTGAGGGTCATATGGCTAGGAAGTGTCCAAAGTCAGATTTCAACTCAAGTCCTCCTAACTCCAGATCTGGCACTCTATCCATTATGCTATCTAGTCATTTCCCAACACTGTGATGACGAACCTATGACATGTGTGCCAGCACTGACATGCATAGCCATTTTCGATAACACATGGCTGCATGTGGGCTCAGTATGCCTTGGGGCCTGGGAGCCACACACTCGGCAGTGGCAGTGCCCCAGCTGGGGGGGAGAGGGGCTTCTCAAAGCCAGGGGGCAAGCAGTTGGAGCTCACTGCCTGGTGGCTGGGGCATGTAGGGCTCCCTCAGGGGTGGGTAGGAGGAGCACTTGTGAAGGAGCACATGTGGGTAGGTAGACTGGTGGGCAGCAACTGCTGCTCTGGGCCAGCTGGCTGGGGAGGAGCAAGGCTGGAGGAAGACTGGGCTGGGCTCTGGCCCATGTGCAATGGAGGACTGCCTAGAACCGATTATCAGATACTTTTAGCACCCTGAAAAATATAGCAATGGCTTTACTCACAATTTTTCCGTCTGTATACTTTTGTGAGTCCTTATTCTCAGCATTAAATAATATCAAAACCAACAAATGAAACAGACTGACAGATGAAGTTAGTAGTGCTTGCTTGGGCTTAAAGTGTACAAAATACCAACCTTAAATTGAAGATTTAGCCAATGAAATTCAGCAACAAAAAAGTCACTAATAGGCAGGTTAGTTAAAGAATTCCCCCTCCCCCTCACTTATCTTAGTTCATGGCACCCCACACAAGTTAAATAATATCAAGACCAACAAAAGAAACTGACTGACAGATGAACAAAGAAATCACTAAGCAGGTAAGTTAAATACTTAGTTTTTGGTTTATTAAATACAGTTATATATTATAATTATACATTTTTATTATTTAAACTATAAATAGCACAAAATTATGTTTTTTTCTTTAAGTGACCCACCACCCAAGTTATGCTTATTTTTTTGGCAAATTTTGATACACCAAACTCAAAAGGTTGTCTCCAACATTATTTTTTACAGGACTTTACCATGTTCTTATTTTCATTTCTTGTTATCTGGCCTTGTTTCCATCTTCTATACATTATATTTCTTTTTAACATTTAAATTATTTGATGAATTCCACATGCCTTTACCTTAGTCTCTTCAGACAAATCCCATTTTTTTCCTTATTGGAATTATTTCTCTTTGTATCTTTAGAATTACTTTATTTCGCATCTCCCATGCCTTTTGACATGAAATCCCCTAAAGCACTGGGGTTTTGATTCCTCTGAATGTTTTGAAATTTGCTTTTCCAGAATCAATGGAGAAAATGAAATATCAACTTTGGGAAACTCTTAAGATTTTTTTTTTTTGACTAGATCTTCCATTGTCTTCAGCAAAAAGAACTAGTGAATAAACATCTACTAATGCAAATCAGCCAGTCATTCTGCTTCTCTCATGTTAAAGAGTTGGTAGGAGCATGGATAATTCACATAGCCAGTATAAGTCAGGGTTCGAATTTGAGCATCACTTTTCCTCACTCTGAGACAAGCTTTCTTTCCACTACATCATGTTCTACCCTAGTCTTCTCTGTTAATCACAAGTATTCCAACTTTACTAGTCAGAAATCCAGAGTGTTTTTCAAGGTTTTAAACATTGCAGTTCTGGCACTTGAGATATCCCAGGGAAGGCAAGGATCAATGTTTCATGGATGGTAAGACTTGGTAGGGCACAACAAAGCTCTAGAATCAAGTCCTACTTGGGCTGAATAACAAGTAAATGGTTCCAGTTTGCCAACCTGGCACATATTATATACTCACTAAGGAGATCTCTTTAGATCACTAGGAAAAACCATTGATGTTTTGATGTTGGTACTTTTCATAACTTCTAACCAAGTTGATTTGAAACAATCCTAGAGTACTTTTTATAATGTGGAAGCATCGTATGAGTTCTTTACTGCCATTAATTAACAGGTTAGCAGTAGGCAGAAGAAAAGCAATCCTTTTGATAGGGTGATTCAAATTCTACTAATTTTTATAAGGAATTTAAGAAAGCATTGGTTTCTGGATGATGAAATTTTTGTGAGACTTAAACCAGAAATATTTATATTCCGTGACCTGTTTGATACAGGACTACTGTACCTTCTAATTATATTGTAACAGTTTTTGCTACTATTGTAAACCTGGAAAGTTAAACGAAAAAATAGATTCTTTCTCTCTCATCGGCATTTTGAAACCATCAAATGTTTCACATATTCAAGGTCAGAATGGTATTTAGACTGAAGATCAAATAAAGATTCAGAATGGGAATAGGACTAGCCAAGTTCTTAAAATTTCAAGTGTACTGGAAACTGTGACATTTCTCCTTGAAAATAAGCATTTCCTCTTTGGGATCAGTCATATATTTTTGTTCACTCTATAGTGACTTAAAAGAGAATTTGGCTCAAGACTTGACCTAATATATAATAGGTTCTAGATGAAATCATTGTCAATATTAATATAAGGTCAATGCCTAACAAAGACATTAAGGGATGTGGGTAAAAAATAAGGCAGTGTGTGTGGGCGCTGCTTTCAAAGAGAACACAGACTATTTTGAATAAAGGAAAAAACCTTATGGGCAACATACATAGATTACCTATATCTCCAGGCTTCTGATGTCACTGTTGTGTGGCTCTTCCGATATGGAAACTCCCTCCACTGAAGCAGATCAACAACTCATCTGTAACTTTTAGAAGTCATCATGTCTTGTTATTTCTGCTTCCAAAATATCCCTTCTCCCCATTTATATGGGTACCACCCTAGTTCAGGGTCAACCCTCTTCTCACCTGGACTATAGCAATGACTTCCTAATCGGTCTCTCAGCCTTATTAAGACTCTACTTCATCTACTAAGCCTAGCTTCTGAAGTGATTTTCCTGAAGGGCAAGTTTGACCACATTGCTCCCCTACTCAATAAATTCCAGTGGTTCCCAATTTTCTCTAGAATCAAATACAGATTTCTCTATACTCTTCACTGCTTAGCTCCAAATTGCCTGTCTTTGTTATATACTACTCGCCTTTACATCCTCATATATATAACATGCTATCCTCTGTTTGTATGCCTTTGTGTAGGTGGTCCTCCCTCCCTGACATGAATACATATTGCTTACTTAACTTCATCTTCTTAAAAATACCTACTTTCCTTCAAAGCTCAGCTCAAATACCACCTCCTAAATGAAGCTTCCCATAAGGCAACAAATTATCTTGCACTTATATATTATTTTAAATTTTTTATTTTTTTAAATCTTTACTTTCCATCTTGGGATCAATACTGTGTTAATTAAAAGGCATAAGAGCAGCAATAGCTAGGCATTGGGGATTAAGTGACTTGCTCAGGATCACACGGTTGGCAAGTGTCTGAGGCCAGAATTGAGCCCAGAATCTCTAGGACTGACTCTAAACCCACTGAACTACCTAGCTGCCTCTGGGTATTTATTTTGTGTGTTTTTTGTTTATGTCTCCTCTGTTAGGATGTAAGATCCTTGAGGGCAGAGACTGCTTCATTTTTTTCTCTTTCCATCCCTAACACCTAGCACATTGTTTGACACTTACAACTTTTGGTTGATAGATTAACATCTAGAGTCTCACTTGGACATTTATACCCTTGAACACACAGGTAGTACTTGCCAGAGGCAGGACTTGAATAAAGGGTTTCTTGATTCCTGGACTGGCCTTCTCTCCATCGTGCAGTGCTGACATCTAGGTATCTTTATAGTATATTTATCTCTTTCCCCAATATATCAGAGGATGAATACTGGTGAAGTGGGAACTGAAAATGAATAATTATTTTCTTTCTACTTTCATCAAAGAAGGCTTCCTAGGTACTTCAAATAATGCCTTATACCAGAGGATATGAAGGTCTTTTTTTCTTCTTCAACTCTTTTTCCCTACTATTTTTCTACTGCATATTGTTTGGTTGTTTAATACCAATTGTTCTTAAGGATTGATTTGAAAGAATTATTGAAGTTTCTACCTTTCAGAGGGTTACTACTGTACTGTACTGGGCTGTATTCTTGGAGCCCTGAGCTTGAGGAATATCAACTTGATGGCTCTATGGAGGATGGGTTAGAGAAGGAAGAGAACTGAGTAAAAGAAACCAATTAGAAGACTCTTGAAGTATTCCAGGGAGTCTTACGGACAGGAGCTTGGGTGGTGACTCTTAGAGTGGAAAGAAGAGGAAGTTTGGAAGAAACATTTGGAAGTTAGAAGAGTCACTTATGAACATTTCATGAATGTTCTCTGACACTGGATATATATGTGTGTACCCTTCATGAGTGGTTCCTACGTAAGCCCATTCTTCCCACTAATAGTAAGTATATTTATGGAAGAATGTACCCCAGGTTTATGTTTCTTCTTTTCTTACTGTGCTATTTCATTGAATGACTTTGTTTTTAATTGATTCTGACTGACTAGGAAAAAAGTAAATGTATCAGTGGGGGCTCATGAACTTTGGTATTATAGACCCACAGAGTATCTTGAATCTGGGGTAGCTAACACATACACACACACACACGTGCACACACATGCACACATGCACAACTGTCATTATAGAATTCCCAGGATCCTGAAAGTCTGTATAAATTAATCACAACAAAAAGAGAGAAGATTCATCTGGAAGAGTTGTAAGCAAAGAACATATTCTTCAAAGTAGACCTCTGCCTAAATGTGAGATGAAGCCAGCGACAAGACCATGAGCTGAACTTGGGATATTTCAGAAAGGAAGAAATTATATTAGATGTCAGCCAAAAAGGAAAAAAAAAGAACTTTGTTGGTTTTGTTATAACTTAAGAAAAAGAGTTTTATTCATTTATTTATTTGCACATTCCACCTCATATTATAGCCTTGTTCATTATCCATCTGGCCTTTATTATTAATGTCATTATGAATATTCAAATAGCAGCTGTCTCCAGATAGACATTGGTATTCATTGTTGATCACTGCCCTTTAGCCAGACTACATCTTCATTTAATGGCATTTAGTGACAAAGAATACCAAATAACACAAGAATATGATGCTCCATAATTTGGGAAAGTACATATTTTCTGAAGGAGAAGACTGTTTGGATAAATATTGCTTAGCTTGGTGACCTTTATGTAACAAACAAACAAGAAACCTCCAGAGGTCAATATTTTGGTATTCTGATGAGATTTATCTTCTTAAATGCCAGTCTATTAAAAATTATTTAAATGGCACGCAAAGGGAAATTCCCTTTTATTGTTACTTTTAAATAGAGTGGAGACTTTTAAAAAACTCCCCCTTAGTGGGAAATGTTCATGAATGTGGTTTTGTGTGTGTGTGTGTGTGTTTACTTTGTCTGAGAATTTAAATATCTGATGCTAAATGACCTCGCTGGAAACTGACTATGTATTTTCCAGTGTCATACTAATTATAGGAGATAGAATTCTTATTGCTTTGCTACATACATGATCTCTATGTATCTTGTCCCTGATTTATTCTGTAAATCTGTGAGAGCTGGGTTTTATAAAATTATTTAATAACATAAATAATTTTATCACCAGAAGATAGCACTAAAACTTCCTTCCCTATGGGTATGAAATAGATGCCAAATTAATTTTTTTTCATATCTTCAAATCAGTTAGGTAAAAGTTAAAACCTTAATTTCAAATTCCTTCCCCTTGTGTTTGATATAAATTGGGATTAGGCAATGGGGAAGAAGTAGGACCAGATAGTTCATTCTCCATTTGGAGAGACTAATCTGCTTATAGCTGGTCTTCTAGATCTATTTGAAGTCAGGTTGAAGGTTCCCTAGGTGTCCCAGGCTTAACTCAACTGACATGGATTTTCAAGGGCTCCAAGCCAATCACTCAAGGTTGCTGTTGAACACAGTAGTTCCTTAATCCTGTATTTGGGCCTGCCAGTACCTTCAAAGGAGGGACCTGACTGGACAAGCCTCTAGAAATGTGGTCGAATAGTCTTTGTTCTTCCTTTCCTCCAGGGTTTGGCTTGCTGTCAGACCAACCCTTTTCTATATCATACCTTGCTGTCTGGAAATTATTAAAGACTGTCATGTCTGAAAATCACCTTAAACAGTCACCGAACATTTGTCTCATGTAGTTTTCCAAATGACATGGAAATCTGGGAGTTGGAAGATATTATTATTGGCAGCTTCCTATTTTCTATGAAAAATGATTCAACCAAGGGGAAAAAAATCTAGGAACTTTATTACAGCATTTAAAAATGTGTCATCATTTTAATATTCTTAAGAAAGCCCTGATGGGATCCAGAAAATGAGAGAATCTGGAGAGCTGCATTGTAAATAACTAAAAGCTACATCATGCGATAGTCAGTTTCTATATGAATCACATGATTGTTTCAAAATGAAATTGGCCAGATTCACAACAAGCAGAACCATTGCAGGACCTAGCTAATTGTATAACAGAACCCAGATTGCTTCCTTTCCCCCCTACTCTTGCCCTATAATGAAATAAAACCTATCAGCCTTGTGTATATTTCTGTCTCTGTCTCTGTCTATCTCTGTTTTCCCCTCCCTATCATCATACACTCTCTAGTATGCTTTGAATAAAATGAATGCTTGTTGGCATACATGGGACTGGGGTGTGTCTCCACCTATAATGTAATGCCCTCATTATTCTTACCTAGGCCTGTGGATCCCTGCTTACTCTCTGAATTGACTTTCTCCAATGTGCTCTCTTAATGCTAGGTCTGAGTTCTCAAGAAATACCACCTCACAAGGCTGTATTCAGATTTTTTTAACATCCCAGGAATTATCCTATTAAGGAAGAATAAACTTCCTCTTTTCATCTCTCTAGCTTTTGAGACTTCACTATTTCATTTATATTTGCACAAACAAGCCACTCACAATGATGATATATTTTATTTTAAACATAATCATTTACTTAACGTCAGGGGGGGAAAGGCATTCATATAGAATATCAGATGTGGGATAATATATATTAAAATCCACACATAAACTTGGGCCATACTCTTCTACCAGAGTATAAGTACTGGGGAAAAGAGAGGGCATAGACTCATGGAAACTTGGTGGGGAAAGGAAATGAGGGAGTAAGACCCATGTTCTTACGTTAACTCACATTTCTGTACTACAGGTTTTGAAATCATTGGTCTATTCAGGAATAATTGCAACAAAGATATTTCTTTGTTGACTGCTTATCTTCAGGTCCTCAGCTTTCTTGAGCTGAGCAAATTCTCTTCTTTTTTATGTTCAAACTAATGGAATATTTAAAGTGATTTAGAATTAGGAAAACATGAGTTTAAAATATTGATTCAAACATCTGTTACTGTGTGACCCTGGGCAAGTCACTTAAACTGATTGTGCCTCAGTTTTCTCATCTGTAAAATGAGGACATTGGACTTAATAGACTCTAAGGTGCCTTCCAGCTCTGAATCAGTGATCCTATGATCAACTTACTTATAGTTGTTGTTTTTTTTAAACCCTTACCTTCAGTCTTGGAGTCAATACTGTGTATTGGCTCCAAAGTAAAAGCATGGTAAGGGCTAGGCAATGGGGGTCAAGTGACTTGCCCAGGGTCACACAGCTGGGAAGGGTCTGAGGCCAGATTTGATCCTAGGACCTCCCATCTCTAGCCCTGGCTCTCAATCTATTGAGCTACCCAGCTGCCCCCACTTATAGTTTCTTTTTAAAGGGCATTGGTAAAGTTTTATGCTCTTAATTTATCTAACATCCATTTTAGCTGATTTGGTCTGATATTCATTCTCCAGAATGCCCTGTGGTCCAGTCAGTTCAGAGCTCACAGCAAATGACTTAGGTTCACTCACTGAGCCAGGAAATCAGCCTAGCCAGCTCCTCATTCACCAGAATTTGGTATAGTTCGATTAATTAAACATCAACAAAGCAGCAACAAAAACCTACCTTTGGTTTTTCTGCCCATTTCCCTCTTATACCATTGATTTTGTTGTTGTTGAGTTCTTTTTTTTTGGAGGATTAAGGCAAACAGAGATCAAATGACTTGCCCAGTGTTATTTAGCTAGTAAAAGGGTCTGAGGCTAAATTTGAACTCAGGTCTATCCCAATGACAGCTCCAGCTTTCCCTATTCACCAAGCCATCTAGCTACCTGAAATTACTGCAGTCAGAGCAAAGAAGGATAGATATTGCTAAGAGACATCACCACTCCTTCAGCTGTAGGGGGCGGTCAATAATAATAGCTGGAATTCCAGGACTCATCCAATGAACTTGAGCTTTGCCCAGCCAATCAGGATTCAGGGTAGTGATATCACCAGTCTGGTCAAACAAAC
This sequence comes from Monodelphis domestica, assembly GCF_027887165.1. Classification (NCBI taxonomy): domain Eukaryota; kingdom Metazoa; phylum Chordata; class Mammalia; order Didelphimorphia; family Didelphidae; genus Monodelphis; species Monodelphis domestica. Next base: position 280,749,189 of record NC_077227.1, read on the forward strand.
TCCAACAAGACTGCTTTTCCCTCTGCTGATTGTTCAGGCTTGGGCTTACTCCCCTATCTTCTATGTTATTTTCCCCCAGTGGCTTAAATCAGAATCTTCTGGTATTTGTTGACTCTCTTTTCACTTAAAATGTAACAATTCACAAAACTTCCCCAAGGAAATCAGCAGTCCTTTTGATCATACTCCAAACTCCGAGTAGTTATGTGAATTCTCATTTTTATTTAGTTTTATCCTCTAAAAGTCTTAAAACATCCATGTGCAGATGAGTTGCAGGACCATAGTGCCCTGCAGCATTTGGTTCCCAACAAGATGGTCAATCTTTTTTTCATGTCTTTGAAACTATGTTTCTTTTTTACTCATATTTTTTCAGTTTGAATAAATAAAAGTTCTTTGTCATGCTTAACCATCAATCATTTTACATACAAATGAGGCATTATTCTATATATTTTAATAAAATTGTGCATTTTTGGTCCAATTTTATTCAGATCCCATCTGAAAATGATTTATATATATATTAGTAGTTTATATTGAACCAGACTTCTTATTCTTCAGGCATCTAAATGTTAACCTAAGATAAAGTCAATATCTTGCATCCTTCACTAGTTAGGGTAATTTAAAGTATTTTTCATCACACAAAAATATTTTACAATATTAAACTGCTCCTCAATGCAATAGCCTGCTACACAGTCTTAGTTCCAAGTCCCACCCCCCACCCCCATTCCAGTTCATCCTCTTTTTACCCAAAGTGGTTTTCCTAAAACACAGGTCTGACTGTGTGGCCTCCTTCCCTACCCCCCAAATAGCCAATGAATTCCTGAGACTTTGTCACCTCCACAATCAAATAGAAAAATCTCTCATTGGCTCATAACCAAGTGTTGTTCCTCTATCTCCCAATAATTTGTTCCTTCCTACTCTTCTAGTTTTCTTACTCCTCAATCCCCTCCAGGTACTCCTCAATTCAGTCAATACTAGCCCTCGTTGCTATTCCATGAACAAGATATTTCATCTCTCAGATCTGGGCATTTTCTCTATTTCCCATTCCTGGAATGCTTTTCCTTTCCCTCTCGGCCTCCTGGATCCCTTTAAATTCCAACTAAAATCCCATCTCCTACCAGAAAGTCTTTCTCAATCTATCTTAATCCCAGTGCCTTCCTTCTGTTAATTATTTCCTACTAATTTGGTAGTTTATTTGTACATATTTGCTTGTTGTCTCCCCCCATAAAATTGTGAACTCCTTGAGGGCAGGGACTGTCTTTTGCCTCTCTCTGTATGCCTAGCACTTAGCACATTGCTTGGCACATAGTAGACAATAAATTAAAAGGGCAGTATCTCCAGGGGACACTATCATATATCAGCATTTTTTTAAACTCATAAGGGAAAAAAAAATCCTTTACCCTCTGTGGAGAAACATTCCATTCTTATCCTCCCCAAACAATACTATTCAGTATGAAATACTGAATACACACCCCTAAAGGTGTGGTCTAATGCTCTAGAAGAATGTTCCTTAAACTGAGGATAGGTCATGACCCTCAAGAAGTCTGGAAGAGTTTCAGAAGGTCACATAAGAACACTAACTCCACCTCAGTTTTTTTCCCTTCTCTTCTTATTTGTCCCCCCCACCCCTCCTTTTTTTTTAATTCCTAGAGGAGGGTCAGAGCTGCTAAAAAAGAGTCCATAATAGGAAGAAAATCCATTTGTGGCTACAGTCGATTGATCCTATAGTCACATAATTAAGAGATTGCCAGCTGATCTCTTCTTATCTCTCTCTTTATATCTAGAATGTTCCCTATACCCACCACTCCTGATTTCTGGTCCTAATTGTGCTTTTTTCCCTTTTGTTTTCTCATTTCTCCAATTCCAAGGTTTAGCTTCTCAGGAGAGAGTGAAAAAAGTACTGTCAAAAGCTTTTAGCTGCTCAGGAATTTATCAGATACTATTTATTCTAATCTTCCTGTATAGATAGTTCCCCATTCCTGATTTAAACACCTACTTATAATGTTACAGAACACTAGTGAGTGGATAAACTAATTAATTTCACATTCATTATAAGGAGGCACTAGAGCCAAGGAAGCATGGTTGACCAAAGGAAGACTTTTTCTCTTTTAAATCTGAAATAATCTTCCTATAATGGCTTCTTCAGTTTCTTATTTTGAAATAATTCAACTCATGTCAACCCTTTCTCATATATTAGGGACACATACTAATAGCTGTATTAAATCCATTGATCTTTGCTAGTTCTACTATCCCTGTTTTTTAGAGCATCATGAAGGTCTTTTTAGAGCATCTTAACAAGGTCTAAGGTTTCAAGCAGTAGGAATGCTTTGGAAGGGATATCCCTAGTATTAAAGTTCTATTTATCTGACTACTTGTAAATTCTGTGGCTACAGTAATCATACATTAATACTGCCAAAGTTAAACATTGTTATGAATTTATTAAAATTATTGCTCATACCCGGGGGGCATGGGGGGAGATTTCTAAATAAAAGGAAATGGGATTCAGTGCTAGGACATAGTTATGAATGCCATCATAGGCTACTTAGTCCCGGTCCTGGTATCCACCTTATTTTCCAGAGACAGAAAGGATATTTCTAATCACTGGGATATGAGGTTTTCCAAAATCCTCTTTCTCTTTGTTGTTTAGAGTATGTGCCACTGTCCTGAGAATAATTTTCTGACCTGGTCAGCAAAGATAACAATAACTAGAGTTTAACAAGCCTGCTCAGAAAAGATGAATGGAATCAGTCAAATTAAAGGTATTCTTCATTCTAAAGTAAATACAAAAGGTGTGTATTTATGTGCCCATGTATGATATAACTCTCAGGGGGCATTAGATAGCTGAGGAATACTAATTATCCTTAAATTCCCTGTCTTAAGGAGACTATGAGAAGGGCTATGAAGTCTGGAGTTCTTTCCTTCAGTCTCTGAGAGGGGTACTGGAATAGAATTAGTAGCTGTTTGTCCCATAAATAGTGTTGGCCTGGAGGTAAAATTCTGGTTCAAAACAAAATCCCCTTCCATGGTTGCTAGCCTTAGCTTATTTATATTTTCCAGTTTGACTCCTTCCCACCAAATTCTAGTTAGACAGAGGACAAACTCAAATAGTCAGTGAGTAAGTCCATTTATCCACAGGTCTACAAATAGAAGGTGTATCAGAGAGATTATACTGATTAAGATATACCTGAAAATATTCTATATGAATGAGCTCATTAGCTGAAAGGGATAGATTTCAACTCAAACTAAGAGAGAATCTGTGATCTCTGGAAGTGAGTGTTAAATTCTCAGTGTGAATATTTATACTTGGGGAAATTAGCAAATGCTACAAATTGATTTATTGTTTTATTGATTATCCAGACTTAAAAAAGTGATGATATTAATAGCACAGTTTAAACTTTAAGATGTTTTATAAGTACTTTGGGAGAGGAGAGGGAGACAATTATTAGATATTATTTAGGGGGAAATTTCCCAAAATCTCTATAGAAAAAATTGAGAAATCAGAGCAATTTCCTTGGTGATATTCTTGATTATCTTATCAACAAGTCAACTTCTCCTACATGTCGGCAGCTTCCAAGGTCTTTCTCTTTCTTATTATGTATCTAGAGTCAGTCTTGAAGAGAACCTATGACTTTCTCAAAGAATGAATGTCTTTCTTCTCCAAAAGAAAAACCATCACACAGGCATGCAGCTTCACATCAGAATTCTTATCATTAATTGAGGCAATTCTTCAGCATGTGCAAGTAGCATACAAACTTCCCTAGCCTTGCCTAAAAACAAGAGTTATGTAGATAATGTGGGCACTCTAGTAGTTCCCAATTTTAAAAAGCACAATAGAATCATAAAATATATGAATAACTATGGGGGCAGCTGGGTGGCCCAGTGTATTGAGAGCCAGGCTCAGAGACGGGAGGTCCTAGGTTCAAATCTGGCTTCAGACACTTCCTAGCTGTGTGACTCTGGACTCACTTGACCCTCATTGCCTAGCCCTTGCCACTCTTCTGCTTTGGAGCCAATACACAGTATTGACTCCAAGACAGAAGGTAAGGATTTTATATATATATATATATATATATATATTTATTTATTTATTTATTTTTTTACTGTAATTCTCAAAGCATATATACAATGTTTTCCCTTTTTCTAAGGAGGGATGATGAAAGAATATAAGATATTTGTTATCTTATTTTATTTTATTTTTGCAAATAAGGGCTTTGGAAGATTGTCAACAAGTTATGTTCTCAGAGACCTTTAGAACTACTCAGAGAAGAAGAAACCTGATTTAATTTAAGTGTTTTGGGTTCTAAAAAGATTCTAGCATCCTAATAAGCTTTCCACTCTGAAATCTACTATATTACTTTATCAAGAATTTGTTCCTAGTATACACCTAAAATTTCCTTTTTAAGTTTAAAATCAAAGTAACCAGTTATAGCACTTAGATTGCTATTATAACTGAGATATCCCAACCCAGTCATAACAACAAAGGGTCTGTGAACTACATTTCACAGAATCATAATTAAGCTCAGATGTTTATTCATCTTTTACTTGAAGACTTCCAGTGAAGGGAAACCCACTACCACTGACCAGAGCCCATTCCTACCATTTAATTCCTCTAATTGTTCAGAAGTCTTTTTTCCCCTTAAATCAAGCCTAAATATGTTTCATTTTCTCTTACTGGTTTTTCCAGGGTTTGCCAGCATGGGTCAAGGAGAATGAGTCTAATATTCCTCTTCTGCTCAATCATCACTCATCACCCAGGTCTATAATGCAATTCAATAAACCTTTCTTGAATACTCATTACCACAAAGTCCTTTGTTTGGTATTGGGTATGAAAAAAACAAAGGAAGTACCCCTGCCCTCGTGAAGTTTACATTCTATTTGTTTTGGATTTTACATTCTAAAAAGTTTGGAAGAGTTGCCATGATGAATTCATAGATTAATAAATACAAGATAATTTAAGAACACTAATAACTGTGGGGATTGGGGAGTATTTCCCAGAGATGACACCAGGGCTGAACTTTGAAGAAAGCTATGGATTATGAGATCTTGAGCTTAGACAAGTCCACTTCTTCCTTCATCTCCTAGAAGATGAATTGAAGAAATGTATCATGATATGGAATAGAATGTTGAATTGTTCATATGTGCAGAAATATAAAGTGTCTGAAAAGAAATATGGTGAAACTGGACTAGAAAGGAAGGTAGACACCAAGACTGCAGAAAGTCCCAAACTACAGGCCACAGAGGCAATCAGAGATCATGTAAAATTTTTTTAGTATAACAGTGATATGGTCAAATGTAAACCTTGGTAACAATATGGAAGATTGAACAGAGAGAAGAGAATAATGAGTCTAAGTAAGAAGTGATGAGAGGAAGAACTAGACTTGTGGAAGTATTAGGGGGAAAGTTGCAAGAGATATTGTTGAGATATAATAGATAAGTTAAAATTCATTAGATTTGGTAAGATTTGGGGGGGGGGGAATATAGTGAAGGTGAGCTAATAATCAAGGATGACTCTTAAGGCTGGAAGCCTAGGCAACCAGGAGGATCATGATGAGTGGAATGAAGAGTATATAGCTGCAGTGGGATCAAGAAGAATAAGAATTGAGAAAAAGCTATTGTATTTGTTGATTTAGGAAATCATTATTAATTTTGGAAAGATTAATTTTGATAAATTGGAAGCCAGATTATAGAGGGAGAAAAGAGAGGAAGTCAAGGCCCCTCTTTTAGATGACTTCAAATGAATTTTGACTCAAAAGGCAAAAGAAATATAGGACTACAGTGGGGATGCAAGGATCAAATGAGTATTTTTTTGAGAATAAGGGAAACATGCTCAAGATGCTTGTTTTCATATAAGCATTAAGGAAAATTCCAGTAAGCATAGAAAGATTGAATTTACGTGAGAAAGTAGCAAAGATAGAGGGGGAAATCTGCTTACAGAAGACAGGATGAAATGAAATTGCTTGTGCAGATAGAAGGATCTGCCTTGGCAAAGAGAATGGCTACCTCTTCTTTGGAGTATAGGGGAAGCTAGTGGAAAACTAACTGATTAGAGATGAGGAGGGTGTAACAGTTAAAATTTAGGGAGACTGGGGAGAGGTTGAAATTTGTTTCTCTCTGCAAGGAGTATTATATTTTTTAGAGGTTTATTAAGGATTAAGGATTAAAGAATATACAAGTAAGAAACATGTGCCTAGGCCAGAGGCCTAGACAAAATAACCTCACATCACGGAAGAGACGCCTCTGCTCCAAAACGGAAGTCCAAAAGAGCCCTAAAAGCTTTTGCAATCAGGTTAAATACCTTCTCAATCTCAGCCCAGGTGAGATTACAAAGCATTCTGGGGAAGTGGAGCAAGGAATTGTGGGGATTGAAGTCCAGAGTTCAAGTCTAATTTTACATTCCTCCGTTTGATCCTCTGGGAAGAAGTCCTTCCCCAAAGGATCATAAAAACATAATCAATTTAAAGATTACAATAATTTGAGGATAAGAGAAAGGAAAAAAATTAAACCAATAATTGCTGAAACGCATTGACAAAAAACCAGTTAGGGGGCAGTCCCCTTTGGCATAAAAGTATACATCCAAATAAATGTTCAATCAACCACACCCAAAGTTCAATTTTGTGCAACTTGTGGTCTGGAGGCATCTTCATGGTGGCTTCTCCAACAGTTCAGTTCTAGATTCAGAGAGGTAGCATCTTCTTTACCTAAAATTCTTCTCAAAAGGAATTTAAACTTTGCAATTTAAATAATAATATTTTTTTACATTCCCCCCGTTAAGAGGGTGATTAAAAAACCGGGATCACTTAGGGATGCATGGCTGAGGTATATGAATCAATTGGCAAGAGATATTAAAAAGATATCAGAAAAATCCAAAAGAAAAGAAAAAATTTCTGGATGAAAATATAGACTATCAAAGTCTTATGTGTAAAAATTCCAAGTAAAAGAAAAATAAATCTATAACAGGTCCTTGAATCAGGGCCCAATCAAAATGATCTAGCAATGATGCATTTACCCAGTCAGTAGCCAGGACTACAGAAAGGTACCACACTATGAAAGGCAGAAAAGGGGATCAGATTATATGAGCCAAGGTTTCGGGGATACTCATCTGTGAGTATCTTAAGAGTGAGTGTGGACACAAGGAAAGCCTATGTCTTAACAACATGTTAAACACAGTAACTTCGAGTCTTCACACTAGGTTCAAGACCTTTGTATTGGCCTAGAAGTGCATCAATCCATCCTGGATTGGCTTTTCTTTGGTCCTATGAAATGGCTCTTGTGTGTATCTCTTGTCCTGGAATCAGATAGAATCATTAAGCAAAGTCCCATAATTTATTTAAATAATTAGTGGCATCATTTTTATAGTCACAAGCTTTTGGGGGCATGCATTAGCAAATGTATTTCAAACTTGTAGCACTGAAAAGTCAAAAAGTTAAAGAAAATCTTAATGCTGGTGACATGTGCTTCAAATATAAAAAGGAGAGAAAAAATAAAAAAAACTGAAAAAGTATATTGTGCATGCAAGAAAAATATAATAATAAAAGAGCTTTTAAAAATTCAAAAATATAGCTTATAATCATTGACATTCTGTGTCAGCTAAGAAAATATAAAATACAAGGCTTTCTCACCAAAAATGAGATCCATTTCCTCTTAATATCTGGCCATGCTCCACTGTGAGTAGAAGGCAAATGAATTGAACAAGGTTAACAATTTTTCATTTTTTAAAAATACAGTAGTACAAATATGTAGATATCAATATCCCCAAAATTCTCAATAGCCCAATTAATTACAATAGCAAACAAACACACTTTCATATTTCACATAAGTTGCTGTATGACATTTTTAAAACCTATGAATTGATGGACATTTGTCACAATTTTTACAAACATAGCAATCTTTCAACCTTGGTAATAAACATATATATATATATATATATATATAAACAAGGTAAAACTCATCTTGGGTTTAGAACATAATCAAGAAATCTAGATATCATTCTGGTGCAAATAAAGTAGTGAGCAGAAGAGTATAAATAAAGGGGTGCTCCTTTTTCTTGGAGACTTATAGGGATACAAATGCCCTGAGAATAACTGCCCAACTTCCATTCACATATGGGAAGGTTGGGGGTTATAAAATGAATTTCACTTCAGCTACAATTGGCCTTAGGGCAGGCAAAAAATAACCAGATTGTTAAAAAAAATTCCAAAAATCATATTTAAAAAACCCTTAAAATCAAATCATTTGAGGTATTTAGCACATTAAAATTTCCAAAGGTTGTTAATACAATTATAACCAGTTCTGAAGTCCATCTATCCTTGGCAAAATAGAAAAAAGCTGTTTTTTTCATATATGGGCTTATTCACAATAATATTTGTTCAGCACAGTTATAGGGGAAAAACAACAGAATTTCAAAACTCAGTACATTCAAAATAAATTCAATCAACCTTCAGTTCAAGCAGAATAATATTGAATCCGGTAATATATGAACTTAAAATCACAAAGTTAAACCATAACAAAAAATGCAATAGAATACAGAAATTTTTATAAACCATTGGAGTCTGAAATGCCTTAGAATATAACCTCCAGTCTTTAAAGTTCCTTAGGTGTGTTTATCCATTTAAATGTCTATTGTCCGAAGGCAGAGTAGTAAGAGCTAGGCAATGGGTTTCAAGGGACCCGTCCAGGGCCCCATAGCTGGGAAGTATCTGAGGCCAGATTTTAACCCAGAACCATGCTCTCAGTGCCCTGAGCCACCCATTTGCAAATTCAAAGTTGAATCTTTGGGCTGAATCTTTCTTCTGGCACACAGGTGAAATCAATGAAATTACCAGAACAGTCAAAAGGTATCCTTTTAAACAGCCCATTGCTATTAAGTTTCTGTTTGAAAAATCTGTTTCTTCTCCTCTCCCTTTTCTCTCTCCCCTGGGGCTCTGATACCCCTGTGGCCAATACCCCCATCCACGTGGAGGCTTAGCCTAAAGGAAAATTACCTGGTCTCCTTTCCCTCTCTTCTCTCCCCTCCGCCCACGTGGCCAATACTGTTACCAGCTGGTCACAATGAGTCCTCAGCAATCTGCTCCAAGGATCTGGGTGATGAGCCAGCTGGGGTCACGCTCGTGGGTCTGGGGCTGGGGTGATGAGCTGTCTGGTTAGTTCCTGTATTTGTCTCGACAGATAGATTACTAAGTATTTTATATTGTCTTGGGTGACTTTAAATGGAATTTCTCTTTCTAATTCTTGCTGCTAAAATGGGTTGGAGATATATAGAAATGCTGATGACTTATGTGGGTTTATTTTGTATCCTGTGACTTTGCTAAAGTTGATTATTTCAACTAGCTTTTTGGTTGATTCTATAGGACTCTTTAAGGAGACCATCATATCATCCACAAAGAGTGATAGTTTGGTTTCTTTGTTGCCAATTTTAATACCTTCAATTTCTTTTTCCTCTCTAATTGCTACTACTAGTGTTTCTAGTACAATGTTAAATAATAGAGGTGATAATGGGCATCCTTGTTTCAATCCTGATCTTATTGGGAAGGCTTTGAGTTTATCCCCATTGCAGATGATGCTTGCTGATGGTTTTAGATATATACTGTTTATTATTTTTAGGAAAGGTCCTTCTATTCCTATACTTTCTAGTGTTTTCAATAAGAATGGGTATGGTATTTTATCAAAGGCTTTTTCTGCATTTATTGAGATAATCAATTGATTTTTGTTGGTTTGCTTGTTAATATGGTCAATTATGTGGATGGTTTTCTTAATATTGAACTATCCTTGCATTCCTGGTATGAATCCTACCTGGTCATAGTGAATAAACCTTGTGATGACTCGCTGGAGTCTTTTTGCTAGTATCATATTTAAGATTTTTGCATCTATTAAGGATATGTATCTATATATATCTATAGTTTTCTTTCTCTGTTTTTGACCTGCCTGGCTTTGGGATCAGTACCATATTTGTGTCATAAAGTGAATTTGGTAGAACTCCTTTGCTTATTCTGTCAAATAGTTTGTATAATATTGGGATTAGTTGTTCTTTGAATGTTTGATAGAATTCATTTGTGAATCCATGTGGACCTGGGGATTTTTTTCTTAGGGAGTTCTTTGATAGCTTGTTCAATTTCTTTTTCTGATATGGGGTTGTTTAGGTAATTTATTTCTTCCTCTGTTAGTCTAGGCCATTTATATTTGTGTAAGTATTCATCCATATCACCTAGATTGCCATATTTGTTGCCATATAATTGGGCATAATATTTTTTAACTATTGCCTTAATTTTCTCTTCATTAGACGTGAGATCTCCCTTTTCAACTTGGATACTGTCAATTTGGTTTCCTTCTTTCCTTTTTTTAATTAGACTGATCAGTACTTTGTCTATTTTATTTGTTTTTCCAAAGTACCAGCTTCTAGTCTTATTTATTAAATCAATAGTTCTTTGACTTTCAGTTTTATTAATTTCTCCTTTGGTTTTTAGGATCTCTAATTTAGTCTTCATCTGAGGATTTTTAATTTGTTCACTTTCTAGTTTTTTAATTTGCATGTCCAATTCACTGACCTCTGCCCTCCCTAATTTGTTAATATATGAACTCAAGGATGTAAATTTCCCCCTGAATACTGCTTTGGCTGCATCCCATAGGTTTTGAAAGAATGTCTCATCATTGTCATTTTCTTCAATGAAATTATTGTTTCTATGATTTGTTATTTAACTGGTTTTGGAGAAACATATTGTTTAATTTCCAATTAATTTTTTATTTACCTCTCCATGTACTCTTACTAATTATTATTTTCATTGCATTGTGATCTGAGAAGGTTGCATTTATTATTTCTGCTCTTTTGCACTTGTTTGCAAAGTTTTTATGCCCTAATACATGGTCAATTTTTGTGAATGTACCATGAGCTGCTGAAAAGGTGTATTCCTTTTTGTCCCTATTTATTTTTCTCCACGTATCTACTAACTCTAATTTTTCTAAGATGTCATTCACTTCTTTTACCTCTTTCTTATTTATTTTTTGGTTTGATTTATCTAGTTCAGATAGAGGAAGGTTCAGGTCCACCACTAGTATAGTTTTTCTATCTATTGCATCCTTGAGCTCCACTAGTTTCTCCTTTAGAAATTTGGATGCTATGCCATTTGGTGCATACATGTTGAGTACTGATATTTCCTCATTGTCTATACTGCTTTTTATCAGGATGTAATTACCTTCCTTATCTATTTTAACTAGATTTATTTTTACTTTGGCTTTGTCAGATATCATGATTGCAACTCCTGCCTTCTTTTTATCAGTTGAAGCCCAATAGATTTGGCTCCATCCTCTTACTTTCACCCTATGCATAGACAGTATGTGGTAGGGTTTTGGATTCTAATCTACTTTGCTATTCACTTGTGTTTTATGGGTGAGTTAATTCCATTCACATTCAGTTATGATTACCAGATGTGTATTTCCCAGCATTTTGATTTCTTCTCCTAGTCCTGCCTTTTCTTCTTTCACTATTTCCTTCTACACCAATGTTTGTTTTTAATCAGTCACTCTAATTCCCACCCTTATTTTACTTCCCTTTCTACCCCCCTCCCTTCTTATTCCCCCCTTATTTTCTTTGCAGTCTTTTTAAAACTACCTCCCTACCATCTCCCTCCCTTGTACTGCTTCCCTCCCCACCTATCTGTTTGTTACCCTTCTACTCCCCTATAGGGCACAAATCTATTCCCTGCTCCAATGAATTGGATTGTTCTCTCTTTGGGTCAATTTCAGTGCATGTAAGAGTTGAGTATTTCCTTTTTCTAACCTCTTTACCCTTCCAGTGTATTGATATTCTCCCCCCTCCTGCCATGAGCTTTTTTTTGATATATAAATTTACCCCCTTTTGTTTCTTTTCCATTTCTTTTAGTATTAACCCCTTTTTAAAGCTATAGTTGTATATATGTATATATTATATATATACATGTATATGCATTTATGCATACATATATCTTATTTTCCCTGCAGTCTTTCTAAAAATACCCACCACCCTCTACCTCCAATATAGTGCTTCCCTCCCCACCAGTTCGTTTGTTACCCTTCTACTCCCCTATGGGGTGCAAGTCTATTCTCTGCCCCAATGTATTTACCTTTTTTGCATAGTTCCAAATTGTTTTAAAAAATGACTAGACAGATTCATAGCTTTATTGGCAGTGAATTAGTGTATCTATCTTTCCATAACCTCTTTTTGTGATTTGTGTTTCTCTTATTATTAGTGTTTTGGAGTGGCCTTTTATATAGTTGTTCATTTTTCCTTTTTAGAGTTATTTATTCATAACATCTGAATACTTATCCATTTGTAATGGCTTTTGGTCACATATATTTGTTAGTTCCTTATTTGTCTTAGAAATTCAACCCTTATCAGAGATGCAAAGAGTTTTTTACCTAGTTAACCAGCTCCCTTATCCTTATGGTATTGGTTTTGTTAGTACAAAAGTTTCTTATTTAGTGAAATAAATATTATCTGTTCAGTATTTTGCAATCTCTATCTTGTTTGGCTAAGAAATTATATTTTGCAGTATTTGTGAAAAGCACCTAATTTGGTTATCTTTTAGTTTTTTAATGGCATGAATTTTAATATTAAGGTCATTTTTAAAAGCACATAATGGTATGCTGTATAAAATGTTGGTCTATTAATGCATTGCTGGTATAGTTGTGAATTGATTCAACCAATCTGGATGGTAATTTGGAACTATGCGTAAAGGGCTTTAAAAGACTGTCTGCCCTTTGATCCAGCCATACCACTGTTGGGGTTATACCCCCAAAGAGATCATAAGGAAAAAGACTTGTACATAAATATTTATAGCCACACTCTTTGTGGTGGCAAAAAATTTTGAAAAATGGGGGGATGCCTTTCAATTGGAAAATGGCTGAACAAATTGTGGTATCTGTTGATGATGGAATACTATTGTGCTAAAAGAAATAATGAACTGGAGGAATTCCATATGAACTGGAACAACCTCCAAGAATTGATACAGAATAAAAGGAGCAGAACCAGGAGAATCTTATACACAGAGACTAATACACTGTGGCACAATTGAATGTAATGGACTTCTCTACTAGTAGCAATGCAATGATCCAGGACCTATGAGAAAGAATGCTATCCACATCCAGAGAAAGAACTGTGGGAATAGAAACACAGAAGAAAAACAACTGCTCAATCACATGGGTCAATGGAGACATGATTGGGTTTGTAGACTCTAAAAGATCATTCTAATTCAAATATTAATAATATGGAAATAGGTCTTGAGCAATGACACATGTAAAACCCGGTGGAATTACTCATTGGCTATGGGGGCAGAGGAGGAAAAGAACATGAATCATGTGACCAAGGAAAAATATTCTAAATTTAGTTAAATACAATTTTTCAATTCTAAAAAAATGAAAAGTTATCAGACGGGCAGGTAGGTGGCTCACTGGAGAGAGAGCCAGGCTTGGAGACAGGAAGCCCTGTATTCAAATGTGACCTCAGATACTTCGTAGCTTGTATGACCCCTGGGCAAGTCATTCAACCCCAATTCCCCAATCCTTACCACTCTTTTACCTTGAATCCAGTACTTTGCATCAATTCTAAGACAGAAGATAAGAGTTTTAAAAATGTTATTAGGATATTTTGAGAATCATTCATGCCTTTCCAGTTAACAATATGAATTGATATAACTGCAAACATGATATCATGTAACATCAAGAGGCAAATCCTATTAAATAATCCTCTCATTGTATTCAGGATTATAACATTTTACAATAAATCTTTTATTTTTTAAAAATTTATTTCTCTGTTACATTAAAATTCCCAGGAAATTCCTCTCCCCACATTAAAAAAGGCATCATTTGACAAAAACATGTATATGTGTAAAATTATATTTTTCACTTGTAAAATATTATAGTAACCTTGTGTTTGACAAAAGTAAGAATTCAAGCCTTGGGGATAAGAACTTATTATCTGGTAAAAATTGTTGGAAAAACTGGAAAACAGTCTGGCAGAAACTAGATATAGACCAATATCTTACACCATTTTCTGAGATAAGATCAAATCAGATACATAACCAAGGCATAAAGGGGATAGCATAAACAATTTAGAAGAATGGGAAACATATTACCTATCAGATTTATGGATAGATGAAGAATTAATGAATAAACTAGAGACAGAAATCATTGTAGGTTTTGTATAAATAAAAGTAATGTGGTAAAGATTAGAAGGAAAACAGTATACTGGGAGAAAATTTTTATAGTTTCTTGAATAAAGTTCTCATATCTAAAATATATAAAACTATCAAATGCTTAAGAATATGAGCCATCCTTTAATTGATAAATGGCCAAAAGATATAAACAGACAATTTCTGGATAAAGAAATCAAAGCTATATATAACGATATGAAAAAAATTTTTAAATCATTATTGATGGTACACATCAGATGCAAATCAGTGTAACTGAGATATCAGCTCACACACATCTTAGATTGATTAAAATGATAAAAGAGCAAACGAGAAAAATGTTGGAAGGGATGTGGAAAAATGAAGACGTGCCAATACGTTGTTGGTGGAATTATGATTGATCCAACCATTTAGAGGCTCAACCTAGGATTATTTCCACATAGTTATGAAACTGTGTATACCTTTGGATCCTGCAATACTATAATTAGGTTTATTTTCTTAGGTTGTCAGGGGGAAAGGAAAAGAACTTATATGTACTAAAATATTTATAACAATTCTCTCTGTGATAACAAAGAATTAGAAATTTAGGAGATATCTATCAATTGAGGAATGGCTAAACAAGTTGTGGCATATGATTGTGATGGAATACTACTGAGCCACAAGAAATGATGAGCAGGTTATTTTTTTTAAAACATGGAATGACCTACATGAAATTATGTAGAGTGAAATGAGCAGAACCAAGAGAACATTATAAACAGCAACAGAAATATTGTTTGAAGGATAACTTATTTATGCTCACCTTTAGAGAAAGAACTGCTAAAAAGAAATAAGGAATGAATCTTTTGTTAGACTTCCCTGTCCAGTTTTGATTTCAGTATTTTAAGATGTTGTCACAAAATTAGGATCTATTGTTATAATGAAAATTAGGATCTATTACTAAAGGTGACAGAAAACTTATTTTTTAACTTAAAAAAAGAATAAGGGACTGACAATAATGGTCTCTAAGGAGGAAGACCAGATGACTTTCACTAAAGAAAAAGCTAGCCAGGTGTTTTACACCTTTACAGAGTATGAAGCAATAAAAAAATGGACTTCACTATTCTATTTAAACAAAGAAAAAAATTTCAAACTTTAATGATTTCTTTTCTGAATGAGAAGTTGGATGCGTTGACCACTAAGGTCCCTTTCTGAGTTTATGATTCTATTGACTGTTGGGTACTAGAACTGGTTATGATAGGACTTGTGAAATCCTTCACTTGGGTCCTTTAAAGATAGCCATCTGTTGAGGGTAGTTTATGTTCAATTCTTCCTAGGAACAAGGGCCTGGATTATTACTTTCAGTTCTAAGATGTCATGATTTTAAATTCATCATACACTAGTGAAGCAGAAATCCTTTTATATGGGCAAACCAAAGGAAAAAACAATAAACTCATTTGAGCTAGTGGTAGTAAGTCATAAAATCAAGGATTTCTGATTTCCTTCTTTTTTCAATTTGACCATTAGACCATGATTCAGAGTTTCTGTAATAACCATCAAGATGATGCAAGTCATGGGATATCTAAGTATCAGTGCCAGCACTCTAGGAGTAAAGAATTAAATGTATGGGTTCCATATTAAGTCATGACATTGCATATTGGGTTCTGTTGTTGGCCATATCAATAAGTATCTGGAAAATTTCCTATTGTGAGCTGACTTAGCTAATTTGGGATCCTGAGACTTCAAGCTAAGATGTAGGAAAATAGATTCTCCTTAGGAAACCATTTCTAGGTTTTATGTATGGAAAAGCCATAAAAAAAAAAACAATAGTCTTGGCATTGCAAATCTAGGTTTTTTTTCAAAGTTAAAAAGCCAGATGTTGCTTCACTAAACTGGGTTTATTTGATATTTTTTATACTACCTGGACTATTGAATAGTTCTTTGTGAAAAATAAGCACACTTTTGTACAAACTAAAAACTCTTTTGCTCATAGTTTTCTTGAAATCCCCATGTCCACTAATTAGTACCATAATTGAGTTCTGCAATTTCCTTGGTCATTCAGCTCAGACTCTGGAATTTCCACATGTTATGCACTAGCAATCATTTCCCCTTTGTGGAGTCTACGTGGTGACTTTAAATTAATTTGTCCAGGATACTTTCCAGCCATTGAGAAAAGCTGCTAATGAGCAGAGACTGAATGGCTTCAAAATCAATTTATTCTGATTAGATCCTAACAATAATTTCTAGGTTTGCAGGTTTCAAGTGAAAGTTGTAATGAATGGAAGTGATTGGGTGTGGGAGTGGAGGAGAGTCTCAGTATAACAATCATGGAGAAAAGAAGAACTGGGCAGTCTTACCTTGTCTTGACCTCTCTCCTTCCCCATGTTAATTGCCTGGCTGAGAAAGTTCAATTGAAGAGAAACAAAAAAGAGGCTTCCACTTTGTATTCCTGTTTAATTTATTGTATTGATCTAGAAATAAGGAACTAGTTTCTGAATTTATTTCCATACTTAATCTCTTAAATCCCTTTTGTCAAAAAATTTAGAATATCATTCTCTTCCATAATTTCCTTTCAGCAGAATTTACTGTATATTCCTCCAAACACAAAAGGTTGAAACATGTATATTTCTCTCCCAATATAGTAACAAACATATTCCCTTATCCACATATACATGCACATACACATATACACCACACACAGAAATTGTATCTAACCACAAAAATATAAATATATTTTAACAGAGTAGATATACATATATATATATACATACATATAATTAATCATAATGAAATCCATTTTTAACATTACAGGCTTGTTGTAAGGTCACTATTTCAGAAAAACTAGTATAACAAGCAACTTTTCACATTGTATTTTCTTGTGAAACTTCATCAGTTTTCCTGGCACTTTACAATGAAGAATATTAAGGGTCAAAAAAAGGAGGTAGTGCTTGTTGGCCAAAGGTAAGCAAAAAACCCCAAAATAACAACAAAACAATTGTTGAAATATCAGAAGATTTCCATTCTTAAATTCTCCTGACTAGATAATAGATATTGGGCAAGAAGATTATAACATGTTTCTCTTGCATTATGAAGGAAAAGGTATGCTTCTGTTATAATCATTAGTCAGTAAAGATTAAGCACCTACTATCTGCCAGTTACTCTGCTGGGTTCTGAGGATGCCTTATCCTCAAAGAGCTTATAAACTAATAGAGAAAGATAATGCCCAAAAAGAAGCTGAAAAGGGGGCAGCTAGGTGGCTCAGTGGATAGCAAGCCAGGCCTGGAGATGCATGATGGTCTAGGTTCAAATATGGCCTCAGGCATTTCTGAGCTCTTGGGCAAGTTACTTAACTCTCATTGCCTAGCCTTCATGCTCTTCTGCCTCAGAACCAATATAGTATTGATTCTAAGGCAGAGAGTAAGGGTTAAAAAAAAAAGCTGAAAAAAGAAGAGGACCCAGTAGAAATCCTTGCCCTAGGACCCCTCCTCCTATATGGGATCTAGGAGGAGCTGTCCAATGTCTACCCTCAATCCTTTCCAGTTAGAAGGGGCACAAAGGACAGGGGTTATTGAGATGTGAGTTTCAAAGGAAACTGCTGAGTTTCTGGAGATAGTAGAGAAGTCCTACAGAGCAGCCAGATGGGAAGTGATAATATTATTATTGTATTTCTCTTAATTACAAATCATCTATAGTAAATCTCAAAGTAAAGAAAACAAGTATATTATCCCCTAGATGAGGAAACTGAGGTATAGAAAAGTAAAGTAAAAAGATAAACTCTTTATTTTTTGAACTTTATATGTTTATTTTATTTCACTAATTGCATATAATAGATTTCCACATAAGTTTTCCCAAGTTATTTGATCAAACTGATCCCCCTCCCACCCTTACCTCTCCTCTTCCAGTGCTGGGAGGCAATTCAACCTAGGTTATTATACATGTATTATTATGCAAAACATATTCTATTTCATTCATTTTTGTAAGTGAGTAATCTTATAACCTAAATAAACAATTGAAAAATCATATACTTTCTTCTGAATTCTGACTCCATCAGTTCTTTCTCCAGAGGTGGATAGTATTCTTTGTCATAAATCCTCAGAATTGTCAGAATTGTCCTGGATCATGGTTTTGCTGATAATAGCTAAATCTGTCACAGTTGATCATTCCATAACATTGCTATTACTGTGTACCATGTTTTTCTGGTTCTACTTATTTCACTCTGCATCAATCCATGAAAGTCTTTCCAGCTCTTTCTGAAATCATCCTATTCACCATTCCTTAAAGCACAGTAGTATTCCATCACAATCATGTACCACAATTTGTTCAGCCATTCCCCCATTGATATGACTGAACAACTATTATAAGGGAAAGACCTTAGAAATCTTCTGGTCCAACCTTCTCATTTTAGAAATGGCAGAATAGTAAAGTGACTTGCCCGAGGCCACATAAGTAATTACTGACAAATTAAGTCTCTCAACCTAGGTTCCGACATTCAATCTGGCACTCTTTATAAGATTTGTCTTCTTTGACTCTCATTCCAGTATTCTGTTGTCTGTGGAGCTGAGAGACTTAATCTAGTAGCTTTGGATGGTCACTGAAAAATTGTAGCCTCTTACATGATTGTAGCATTTCTTCGTTATTCATGAGTCCCTGGGATAAGCCCTGGGATTTAGTGCAAGACTAAAGCCTTTTGAAGCTTTTTAAAGAATTTGTCAACTCTACTATCATTCCAGCAAGCAGATCAGGTGACTTTGGGGCTTGGTCTGGACCAGACAGTGACTCCTAAATGATACTAAAGCATTATAAAGTACCAGTTTTAAGGCACTGGTTATCCATGCAATTGAATGGAACCATGAAAGGTATTTTGTTTGTGATGTATTTCCTCATCCCTCCTTCCCCCCCCCTCCACTTTTTTTTTAGCCTTTACTTTAGCTGGAAACATGATTAATTTTTAGTCACATTGAAAAAGCCATTCAGGAAACACTGAGGCTGACTCATCTGCCCAGAGCAGCTCTTTGACTGATTGGGGTGATGAGACCTATAAATGTGGAAGAAAATGCTAGGGAGCCATAAGAGACTGGAATCATGCCATTATAAATCTACAATTTCACAACCAATTCCAGTATCAGGTAGGATCAGGTAGGATCAAAACCAAGAATTAGCAAGGGAGGAAGGTCTAGGATTCAGTCTGCAATAAATTAATAAAAATAAAGATGTTGAATCATCAAAGACTAATCAGAATATACATTTGCTTTGTGAGTAGGTTTTTTTTTTCTATGTTGGTGTATGTAGTCATACTAAGCCTCCAATTTTTGCTCAAGTCCCTCTGGCTGAAGAGCTTCTATTGCCTCTTCCAAGGCCAGTGCATTTCCCTCAAGAAGTTTATGATCTGTCACCATATATGACTAGCATCTCTCTGTACCCCCAGACAACTCTCTAAACTCTTCATTGCGCACAGGAGTTATACTGGTAAAGGAAGTTTCCTCATGATGAATCCTCATACAAATGAAATCACATCTCCAAAGTGCTATCAAATATGTAAGATTAAAACTGATATCAGTAACTCCAAGTATTATTTTTAAAAAGTTTATTAACAATCACTTGAAGTAGAAGAAACAATAATAAGAAAGAAACAGAAGTTCAAAGTCTAATAATCTAACTAAACTATGACTATGTGTGTAAATTCTCCTGCTGGCTCTCAGCCAACTTCAGCAGTTACATTCAGGGAAAAGACGGGGTGGGGAGGGTCACACCAAAACTTTATCCTTCATATATTCATGCAGCATAAGCACACAAATAGGATGCTGGGTAAATGAGTCCTGGGGAGCAAATTCTATCCACACAAATACAAGATAATGTGGAGTGGGACATAGAATTCTGGCCTTTGAATCAGGATTCAAGCCCTGGGTTCAAGTTTTGTCTTTGATGCATGCTAGCAATCCTGAGCAAGTGACTTGTGCCCCCTACCCAGACAGTTCTCCAGGTCTCTAAATTATAGAAGAATAATCAGTTTGCCTCACTGGAGGGAGTTTAGGTAGTTAGAGCTCCCTATACCAAAGAAATCAAATGTTTAGATCAACAGAAAAAGAACTGTCATGAAGCTAGCCAAAAAAAAAAATGTGTGTTAGGATCCCACCACATCTGGAAAAAGGATTTTGAAGAGAAGAGGGAAAGACACAAGAAGTGTTGTCAAGCGTGCAGGTGTTTCTGACCTTGTAGTGATATTGTTCACCTTTTGGGTATATTCTGTGTCTAAGATGTCAAGGAACCTACAGAATATATTAATGCATAAGGCTTTCCACGGGACATATACAATTTGGGAGAACAAGAATATAGACACATGAAGAAAAGTATCCAGTTAATCATTCTCCCCAGAACCATACTGTTCTGCCATAATGAAATCTTAACAGGTTCTTTTGCTTTCCCTTTTTGGAGTATTACAGTTCAACAGAAGAACATGGCAGCCAAAACAACTCAAGGATTTAGTCTCACTGTACTGATATATTTTAAAAATGCTAAATTAAAAGCCATTAACTCTAGTTTTGAATCTCAGCAATTTGGGGGCATTGGATAAAACATAGGGGCCTGTGGATGTCTGTTTTTTCATCTATAAAATAAAAGAGATGTAGAGAATAACCTGGGTGATCCATAAGGTTTTGTTTTTTTTTTCAGTTCTTAATCCTATCATCCAAAACTATAGAGTAGGAATGAGGCTGGTATCCTTGTTAAAAAGGAATAATTGCTATATCCATGCTTTAGAGATCACTGGTCCTGCCTTCTCAGTTGTGATAAAGTAGAGGATATTTAAAGTTTTTAAAATAGGGAAATACAACCTCCTCAATCAGAATTCAGTTCAAGAAACTTTTATTTTCCTTATACCATATGTAGATCGTTCTGCTAGGTGTGAGGCAAGGCACAAATGTTAGACAAGACATATCTCCTTAACCCACTTTTTACCCCCATGAAACCCCTTAATTTTTTAGGACTTTTAAAAAATAAAAAGCAGTGAGGTGGCTCAGTGGATTGAGAGCCAGGTCTTGAAACAGGAGTACTTGGGTTCACATCTGACTCCAGATACTTCCTATCTCTGTGACCCTGGGCAAGTCACTTAACCCCCATCACCTACCCCTAACCACTCTTCTGCCTTGGAATCAATACAGTATTGATTCAAAGATGGAAGGTAAGGGTTTTTTAAAAAATTAAAATAAAAAACTCAAATATGTTTTTCTTAAAATATGTCAGACATATGCTTGACAATACTTCTTGTGTCTTTCCCTCCTTGCCATATTTGTATCGATTATTTAGGAAAGCTTTCTAGGTCCTAAGTCAGCAACTATTGATTCCTTGAAATGCATGCCAGTGTAACACTCATTCTGAAATCATCACTTCAACATTATCAATATTTACAAAAGAATTGACTGCATCTTTATTCTTTCCATTACTTTCTGACCAAATAATATATTTTTAAAAGATTTGGGATAGGAGGGCAGCTAGGTGGCTCAGTGGATTGAGATCCAGGCCTAGAAACAGAAGGTTCTGGGTTCAGTTACCCTAGTCAAGTTGCTTTACTCCCATTGTCTAATCCTTGCCACTCTTCTGCCTTGAAACCAACACACAGTACCAATTTCATGATGGAAGGTAAGGGTTTTAATTGTAACCAAAGATTTAGAGAAGGAGAGAGAATAATATCCAAAGATCTTATTAATTTCTTTTCTAGGAATTTTATTAATTTCCTTCCTTGCTTAGTTTTTAGACTTAAAATTTTTTGTTTTTCACTTGTGCCTGTGGTACAATAGAAAGAGTATTGAATTTGGAGTTAGATGACCTAGGTTTAATTCCTGTGAAACCACACCTTGCATTTATTACCTCCAAACCCCAGGTCCACAGCTAGAAAATGAAACCGTTGGACTAGATAAAGATGGCCTCTAAGGTCCTTTCCATCTCCGAACCTATGATACTATGTTATAATGTTCTGTTCCTTCCACTTCAAAAAAAGAGATTTATTCTTTAGACCTGGAGCAAATTCCTTTGTTAATTCAATAAATTGTTGTTATTTTTAAAGTGTTTGTGTGTGTTTGGGTAAGCAGTGGGGGAGATTTTACTTTAACGTTTACTTACTAATTTCTCTCTAATTTGGGTGTTAACCTTGCCCTTGGATGAATACAATCATCTTTTGGTATCAATTTCCTTCCTGTCCAGGAAAGAATTTTTATACAAAATTCCTATCTAATTGCCTCTTTTTCACATACCCACTGTTTATTTTCATTTAATTCCTGTCCCAGTCCATCACAACCTATAATTGTCTACCTAAATAATATTTTTTAAGACTCAGTGTTCCTAGACCCCGAAATGATTTAGATTAAAAACTACAGGGGATGGTTTAGTGATCTGTGACTCAAGCTTGAGGTACTTAGACCTCTTGGAACCATAAAACTTCTGATGCTTTCCATCCTTCCAGACTAGATGAATGAAGTGAATTATAGTTTGCTAGATTGGAAGGGAATCCGATGAAATATTAAACAGAAGCTTTGTTTGGGCATTGTGGGTCTCAGTCATTATTTAGGATTTATTGTTGTTATCCTAACACCCCATCACCACACACATATCCCCCAACCTATTTTCTTCTCTGATGTGCCCTGTGCTATGTATTTGAACACTCTTCTTTACTATTTTCCAGAACTACATTGGTAGCACCCTAGTTGGGTCTGCCATCAGGAAGATAGAAATTCAAATTCATCTTCAGACACTGGCTCCTACCACTCAGGGTTGTTGTAAAGATCAAACAAGATAATATTTGTAAAGTGTTTAGAATGGAGCCTTTCATATTATAAATGCTTGTTTCTTTCCCTTCTTTCTTCCTCTGTCATTCCACAAATAGTAAAATATAAAATGTTTCAGTATAAAAGTTAAGATTATAACTATTTCTTATCACCCACCAGCTCTCTCCCCTCCTCCAAACTTGTGAAAGTTTGAATATTAATTAAAATTTTAAGCAATATCACAAGAAATCTACTTCTGTGAAATAGGAAAAATTGAGAATGAGACAGCAAAAATAAGACAGCAAAGGTGTGCTCGTATTTACTTCTTTTTTTCATATTCACTTCTATAATATGTTCAGTCCCAGTATATTATGTGTTCTAACTCATAAACTTCCTTCCCATAGTTAACATTCTTTTCTTCTTGAAAATTACTTTGTAGTCTTTGCATTTTCTTCTTATTTACTTGCATGTACATTGTATCCCATCAGTAGAATATCAGCTCACTGAGAGCAGGAACTATTTCATTTTTTGCTTTTGTATCTCCAATGCCTTCTCTAGTGTTGGGCAGATAATAGGCCCTTTTTTTAAGCATTTGCTGAATTAAATAGCTTTGAGTAGATTAAGAGAAGATGTACCCAAGTTGCAGAATTTTAAAAGGGCAAAAATATTTTAGATTTTTTTTTTTAACTTCACATAGGACTTGTGTACTCCTGTACAGACTTATTTCACAGTGTTGGGGCAGTAGGAAAAAATAAAAACAACCAAAAAAACCTGGATGGTGTCATAGGTTGAGTAACTATTGAGATCATATTCCTGAAATTTGGGCAAGGAAAGGAAGGGTCAAGGTCTTAAGTTTTTAAAGAAACAGTTAAAAGAAAAAAACCTGGGCAAGAAAGATTAGTGGAAAGAACACCAGATTTGAACATAGTGTTTAAGTATTTAAACTCAGTGGACCTCTTCTCTTGGATTAGGGTCACCTCTACAGTTATTGATCTAGAGCCAGATATACTAGAGAATGAAGTCAAATGGGCCTTACCAACAATAAGGCTAGTTCAGGTGATGGAATTTTAGCTGAACTATTTAAAATCTTAAAGATGATGCTGTTAAAGTGCTGCACACTGTATGCCAACATATTTGGAAAACTCAATAGTGGCCACTGGATTGGAAAAGATCAATCTCTATCCCAACCCTAAAGAAGGGCAATGCCAAAGAATGTTAAAATTACAGAACAATTGTGCTCATTTCATAAGCCAGCAAGGTACTTAAGATTCTGCAAACTAAACTTCAGCAATATATAATCTGAGAGATACCAAAAGAGTAAGCTGGCTTTCAAAAGAACATCTACTTCTGCTTATTGACTACACTAAAGCTGTTGATTGTGTGACTCACAATGAAATGTGACAGGTCCTCACAGAGATTCATTTTACGTGTCTCCTTAAGGAAACTGTATGCAGGTTAAAAAGCAACAATTAGAATAGAATATGGAATAACTGATTGGTTTAAGATTGGCAAGGCTGTATATTGTCATATTACTTAACATATATGCAGAATACAACATGCATAATGCCAGACTAGACAAATCAAAATCCAGAATTAAAATTGCAGGGACAAATATCAACAATCTCAGATATGCAGATGATACCACTCTGATGGAAGAATGTGAAGAAAAATTAAATCTCTTGATGAGGGTGAAAGAGGAGAGCATAAAAGCTGACTTGAAGCTAAACTAAGATCTTGGCAATTGGTCCCATCACTTCCTGATAAATAGAAGGAGAAAAAATGGGACCAGTGACATATTTTATGGTTTGGGGCCCAAAGATCATTGCAAATCACTTTTCTGTTATTGTTCAGTCATTTGGTTTTGTCTGAGACTTTATGACCTTGTGGACTATAGCATGATGATTGTGGCCATAAAATCAAAAGACTTGATTTAAAAAAGGCCTCTTGAAAGGAAAGCTATGGAAAATCCAGACATTATGCAAAAACACACCTTACTGACAAAGACCCATATAGTCAAGGCTATGGCTTTTTTCAAAAGCAAAGGACTAGAAGAAAAGCTAAATGCTGCAGAATCTACACTATCAAATTATGGTGCTAGAGAAGACTTTTAAGAGTCCCTTGAACAGCAATGAGATCACATCAGTCAATATTTAAAGAAATTAATTCAGACTGTTCACTGGAATGTCAAATACCAAAGCTGAAGTTTAAATACTTTGGCCACGGAAATAGAAGAAAAATCATTCATTGGAAAAGATTCCAGTGTTGTGAAAGATTAAAGGCAAAAGGAGAAGGGTTTGGCAGAAGATGAGGGGACAGATAGTGTCATGGAAAACAAACAGCTTGAACAGACTATAGGAGATAGTGGAGGAGAGAAGGGCCTGACTGTCCTTCCATTGGGTCATGAAGAGTCAGACACAATTGAATGCCTGAATAGTGACAAAAAAAGTCTCTTCTAGTTCTGCTTTACTTGGTTCCTTAGAGGAGTTTCTCAGTATTGATGCATTTATACAAGATGATAATGTGAGTGTCCTTTAATCAGGGCTTGATTCCTATTGGTGATGTTGATTTCTGAACCCACAACTTCTGTAGCACTAGAGAGGTGGGAATGGATCAGTGGCAACCTAAGTCAAGACTAATTCCAACCTATATTTCCAACTTTATATCATAAAACTTCCCCTCACATATTCAACATTCTAAGCAGATTATATTTCTTTCTAATTTCCTTCTCCCACCTTACCCCTGCCCCATCATTCTCCTTTGGTCTTCTCCCATCTCTCTACTTTGTTCACAACCATGCTCCATGCCTGGAATGAACTCTTCTCTTCTACCTTATGGACAGTTGGAAAATCTTGAACCCCAGCACTATATTCCCCAGAATTCCTTTTG
This sequence comes from Monodelphis domestica, assembly GCF_027887165.1. Lineage (NCBI taxonomy): Eukaryota > Metazoa > Chordata > Mammalia > Didelphimorphia > Didelphidae > Monodelphis > Monodelphis domestica. Next base: position 280,774,957 of record NC_077227.1, read on the forward strand.
TATTTCCAAGCATCCTTTTCCCTTCATTTACATGCATCTTTACATGATGGTTTATAAGTTTCTGGGACTCCTCCCTTTTTTCTCTTCTCTTGCGGTTGAGTTAGGCAGGTTTTACTTTAGCATTTTATTTCAAATTGTTATTAATAAATCTTATAAATATAATACTTGAGTTATTGTATATTAATTTTAATTCTCACACTTATCTTTATGTTTAAGTTCCATCCTTGAAAGTTCCCTTGAGGTTCACCTCATCCATTGTTTTCCTTGATTCTGCAGGAAACTTTTCATAACATTTTGTCTGGACAACTCCTTTGCATTTATCTCATGTTCCCTTGTATTATAATTATTTATGTTCGCCCCCCATTAGGATATAACTTACATTTTCTATAATATAATTTTTATTTATACATTTATATGTATCTAAAGTATTTAACATACTTTAGAAAAAAGTATGTCACATCTTGCTCTATATACCCAATGCCTGCCACTGCTCTACTTTGCACAGATATACATTCAATCAACAGTGTGTCAATACTCTGCTAAGCACTGAGAATTCAATGAAAAAGCAGTTTCTGCCATAAAGGACCTTGTAATAAGGGAGATGACACATATAAATCAATACATTTTAGGGAAATAGAGAGTAGATGGAAGGTAACCTTAGAAGTGTCCATGACACTAGCAGCTGAAGGGACCATGAAAGTCCTCCTGAAGTAGGTGACACTTGAGCTAAGTCTTAAAGGAAACCAAAACTTCGCAGAGTCAGAAATTGGGAGGGAGAACGTTCAGGCATCAGGAAAGGCATGGAGATGAGAGACAAGTAGAATTAGGTTATCTATTAGCAAATAACATACAAACACTACAGAATTTTTTTTTTTAGCTGAAAGGGAACTTAGAAGAGAGTCATCTAGTCCCACCTCCTTATTTTACAGAGAAAGAAACTGAGTCATAAGGTCAATAACTTGCCTAAGGTGAATATGCAGTGAATAAATAAGTGGTTACATTGGGTCTAGAGTTTTTGCCTCCTAACTCTCAGGCCAGGGCACTTTTGACCATGACCATGACCATTTTGACCATACCACATTGCTATACCTAACAACCAGTGAAAAAGACATGGCCCCTCAGAGATGAAGAATAGGGAACTATTAAAAGTATAAAGGGTGTCCCAAAAGTTTTAGTGCAGGTTGTTGTTGTTTACACTTGCTACTTCTCTATGATTTGGGGGAAACCAAAAGGGGGGGTGTGTGTATGTAAAGGAAGGAAGCAAACATTTCTATAGTGCCTACTATATTCTAGTATTGTGCTAAGTGTTTTGAAAATATTATTACATTTGATCCTCACAGCAAAACTGAGGGGGGGGTATTTTATTAATCCCATTTTACAGTTGAACTTAGACAAACAGATGAAGTGACTTGCCCAGGATCAAACTGCTCCAAAATGTCTGAGGTCAGATTTGAATTCAGGTCATTTTGACTTTAGGCCCATTCTTTATCTATTGCTTCACCAAGTTGCCTCTTTGCCTCTCTCTTTGTCTGTCTCTGTTTCTGTTTCTCTCTCGCCTTCCCTTTCTCTTTCTCTCCCTCCCTCTCTCTTCCTCTCTCCCTCTCTTCCTCTCCCTCCCTCTCTCCTTTCTCTCTCTCTCTCTCTCTCTCTCTCTCTCTCTCTCTCTCTCTCTCTCTCTCTCTCTCTCTCTCTCTCTCTCTCTCTCTCTCTCTCTCTCTCTCTCTCTCTCTCTCTCTCTCTCTCTCTCTTTCTCTCTCTCTCTCCACATATCTGTACACATGTATAGGTATTTGTAGGCACATATGTCAGTTTAACAAGACAGGGAGATACAAAGGGGAGCATATTTTCTTAATTACATGAAATTATAAACTGCCTTGTGAAGTACAGGTAATTCACACCGACATGCTAATGAAGCATGTGCTAGGGTCAAATTCCCACCTTCTTCAAATGTCCTAACAGCTCCAGAAGGTTGAAACCTCTTGGAATGGTTGAAAAGTGATGGGTCTGTGATATGCTAATAGATTTAAATGGTTTAGGAGTACATTTCTGGCCCTTTGAGAAAGCTCCGCTAGTGCTTCAGGGGATAATTGCCCTCTTCTACAAACAGGGCCAAATGGACAGTACCACATGGCCAGGCTCCAGGGCCCCCAGCTTCAGTTGGGGAATTGAGTGGAGATGAACATTTATTAGCTAAGCTGGTGACAAGCTTTTCACTTGGATCTGGCTTTGTTTTCACTGTCTGACCTCGCCGGGGCATTTGAAATCTTGGGCTGATTGGTTCTGACTGTCAGTTCGGCAGGCGCCAGAGCTGAAGGTGAGGATTGGCCATTGTTTTCTGTGTGAAACATTTCTATTCCTTTCCCAATTCACTCCTCCTTGAAACTGGACAAGAGGGAACCAGCCCCATGATTTGATCGGTATAATGAACTACAAGTAGAGAAACTCCCTTCATGGATTGGAAACTCTTTTAGAACACCAGGTCAGGGAGCTTTCATTGAGACACTTAGAGCTTGCAATCATGGTATTGCAGAGGATCTAGGGTTGGTGGATATATGGTAATGTAGTGGATATAACATTGGACTTGGAATCAGGAAGATCCAAGTTCAAATGCAACCTTACACACTTTGAAGTTGTGAGTCCCTAGGAGAGTTGCTTAGCATTTTTCTGCCTTCATTTTTTCATCTGTAAAATGGGGTAGCTAGGTGATGCAGTGGATAGAGAACCAGGACTGGAGTCTGAGAGACTCTTCTTCCTGAGTTCAGAGCTGGCTTCAGACACTTCCAAGCTGTGCAACCTGGGGCAAGTCACTTAACCCTGTTTGCCTCAGTTTCCTCTTCTGTAAAATGAACTGGGGAAAAAATGGCAAAACTCTTCAGTATCTTTTCCAAGAAAACCCCAAATGGGCTAATGAAGAATTGGATATGATTGAAAATGCCTAAAACAACAACAAAATTGATATAATTAACAATCACCCTAGTGCAAATATCAATAATGTGGAAATAGGACTTGATCAATGACACATGTAAAACCCAGTGGAATTGCATGTTGGCTATGGGAGGGGGGTGAGAGTAGGGGAGGGAATCATGTAACCATGGACAATTTTTCTTAATAAATAAAATAAAATTAATATTAAAAATGGATATAATGAATATACCCCACTCCTCAGAGTATTGTAAAGATAAAATGAGATGCTTGTAAAGTGTTTTGCAAACCTTAAAATATTATGTAAATGCTAGCCATTCCCGATACCAAGACCCCATTTTTTACTGCCTATGTTTATAATATGGTGGTAACCTGCTACCCTATAATCTATAATCTATTATAGTCTATAATAAATATATAATTATAGTCTATAATAAAAAGTGATAAGGGGGCATCTGGGTAGCTCAGTGGATTGAGAGACAGACCTAGAGATGGGAGGTTCTAGGCTCAAATCTGGCCTCAGATACTTCCTAGCTGTGTGACCCTAACCAAGTCACCTAAACCCCATTGCCTAGCCTTTGCTGCTCTTCTACCTTAGAAACAATATACAGTATTGATTCTAAGGCAGAAGGTAAGGGTTTAAAAAAAAAGTGTTAAGTGGGGGCAGCTAGGTTTCCCAGTGAATAGAGACCCAGGCCCAGAGATGGAAGGTCCTAGGTTCAAATCTGACCCCAGACACTTCTAGCTGTGTGAGCCTGGGCAAGTCACTTATCCCATATTGTCTCATTCTGCCTTAGAACCAGTACAAAAAAAAAAGGACTTGGGAGCCCTGGAGCCTTGCCATGTGGCCCTGTTTATAGAAGAGGGCAATTATCAACTGAAATGCTAGTGGAATTTTCTCAAACACCCAGTAATTTACACAAAAATCATTTTTTTTTAAAGATAGGTGTATTGCCTTTTTAAGAATAGGCCATTCCTATGGCACATGATGCCCTTTTTAAAGACCCTCTAGGGTTTCAGTAGTCCAGGTTACAAAATCATCTACTCAAAAATCTAGAAGGGACTTTATTGGCCAATTAGTCGACACCTTTCATATTACACAGGGAGAAACTGAGGCATTCAGAGGTTAAGTGACTGGTTTCTTGGGACTTGAGGCTACATTCATTTCATGTAACTAGCTAATAGCAAAGCTAGGACTAGAACCAGTCTTGTCTTCTTGCTAAGAAGACATAGCTTTTGAGCATCTGCACCCCAGACTTGCTCATGAATAGAAAAAGCAGAGCAAAATCTATTAATTTCATAGCTAAAAAGAAATCTCTGTAAAATTCCCCTTTACGTAAGTGTGGGTATATTTTGCAGCTCAAAATATAATCAGTGAAGGAAGGAAGGAAGGAAGGAAGGAAGGAAGGAAGGAAGGAAGGAAGGAAGGAAGGAAGGAAGGAAGAAAGAAAGAAAGAAAGAAAGAAAGAAAGAAAGAAAGAAAGAAAGAAAGAAAGAAAGAAAGAAAGAAAGAAAGAAAGAAAGAAGGAAAAGAAAAGAAAAGAAAAGAAAAGAAAAGAAAAGAAAAGAAAAGAAAAGAAAAGAAAAGAAAAGAAAAGAAAAAATTTGCATTTGCACTGGGAGGAAACCAGTGTCTTTGAAATAGAATACCTCTGCTATTGGCATATTCATGCCTGAAACCCAACTGCTGCTATTAGCTTCTACCTCATGTTTACATTGGAAATCTCTCTGTGCGCATATAGAGTTTGTTCTCTTATGAAATCATGTCTCTAGGGAAGGATAATTTAAAGCCATTTCCGTTTGTTATGTCTGAGCTGAACGAGACTATTAGGGCTTGTTAACGCTGGATAAACTTGAGCCCTATAACTACCTTCATCTGCGGATTAGAGCATCTGTCCAACAAATTGCATTCTGATGTTTGCAGAGTGAGGGCTAAGCAAGGGAGAGCCCTTTAGAATTAGTGTTCTATCACCATGATTGGGCCAGGAATCACAGGCTTGAGTTTCATCTCTCCTTGGTACACTAGAGAAGATCTGACTCTGGGAGAAGCCAGTTCCAGATGTAATTGACACAGAATCTACATCTGCCTGTTATATGACACTTTGGCAAAGCATACGGTGCCCATCAATTGGAAAACTGCTGGCTAAGCATTTTTGGTAGGACCTAGGGGATTAGCATAATCCACTATTGCACTGAGTGTGGAAATAACCTGTGGGGGTCTTTATTTATGAAGATTTTTTAAAATTTTAATTCAATTTAAAATTTTTTCCATGGTTACATGATTTTTGTTGTCCCCCTCCCCCCTCCCAGTGTTGACAAGCAATTTCACTGGGTTATACATATATTATATGAAGATTTTTGTATGAAAGTTGTGCTATTTGGTAATTCTATGACAGGTAGATAAAATAAAACAAATTTCTCTATTACCACATGGTAATTTATTTTCAAGTAAATATAATTAAATAAATATGTGTAGGTAATTTAAAATAATATAGTGCAGCTGGTGGCACAGTGATAGAGTGCCTAACTTGGAGACAGGGAGATTCATTTTCCTGATTCAAATCTGGCCTCAGATATTTCCTAGCTGTGGGATCCTGGGCAAGTCACAAAACTTGTTGCCTCAGTTTTCTCATCTGTAAAATGAACTGGAGAAGGAAATGGCAAATCTCTCCAGAATCTATGCCAAGAAAAACTCAAATGGGGTGACAAAAAGTCAAAGGTGACTGAAAACGGCTGAACAAAAACAACATTCGTAGCTACCGTTTATATAATAGTTTACTGTTTACAAAGTATTTTCTTCACAGCATTGTAAGGTAGCTATTGCCAGCATTTTCATGCTTGTTTAACAAGAGAAGAAACCAAAGCACGTATATAACTGTTAGTCATCACATGATATGGTAGCCAGGCGGGGATATACTGGTAAATGTTTAACTATTAGCTCTCTAGAAAAGAAAAAAGAAAGTATACTCATTGCACACTTGTAAATTTAATCTGTATTAGAAACATTTTCATCATCATCTTAAGTCTAGACAATCAACAAGCAATAGGTCAAACATTGATTTGTGGTATCACCAATATCCAAGCTGTAAATGTTCATCCTGAAAATTTAACAATCTCTTTGGGAGCTAAGCCAGTTTGAACCAGTTTCAGCCCACCCAACACCCAGCTCTGCTGACTTGGGTTCCAAAACAATGCTTTTGTCAGCTTCCCACACTGTCCTCTCAATTGCCATAAAATATATATTTGTCCTAATCCCATTTCAATGACTTCCCTACTAAATCTATTCATCCCTTTATTTGTACATAATATAGATATCTTTTGTGCTTTTTCATATTCTTCAACGACAAAGACAACAAAAACAGCCAACACCTATTTATGTCCTACCCTATACTAGGAAGTATGTTGGGTGTTGGATCCCAGGGATGGAAAAGCGAAAATGAATCCATCTCAGCCCTCAAGAAGATTATGTTCGTAATGCTATCTGCTAGTTTATTATCTTTTTAGTTTATGGATGTTAGGAAGACAAGAACTATCTAATTAGTTGGGTTTCTGTAGTAAGTTAGCATAGACAAGACCTACTTAATCAGAGCTCAGATGATGCTTCATAACTTTTGAAGCTATGTAAATTGGTGGTGGTGGTAGTAGTCTCTCGGTAATCGAGGATGAGGATTGTCTTTGCATGTATTTACACAAAGACACTTGTGCGTGAGGGAGATTTAAGTGGAAAAGTTGATGCACAGAGATGGTCCCACTCTCTTGGCATTGGAAGCCTGGGTCCATTGGCATGAAAAGTCGTTACACCTGGAGACTTCCTCCGCTGCATTGGATGGCCGTGTTGTCTTTTGTGCTCCATCACGCCCTAAGCACTCCACAGTGCTTTGCTGCGTCGCCATCTCAGCCGTTGAACCTTCTTATTGGTTTCTTCCGTCTGTTCCACCGAAACAGTCTTCACATGCTGGATGAGTAAAGCCCTAGTTTACCAGGGGTCCACGACGACCCGATGGCTACCCTCACAAGGTTTAGCCGGCCTGTCGAAGCCGTTGCCCGGGGTGTGCATGCTAGCAGCTACTGGGAGCCACAAGTGAGAGCTGGGTGTCAGGTGGGGGTCAGAGGCTGGAGAGCTGCCCTAGGAGGGCACGACAAGCCCTCCATACCAGAGATACTACCCCTCCCTGAGCACCCCATACACCCCATTTAATTTACATAGCCATGTAAATTAGAAAACAAGAAATAGCCAATACAATTAGAGCAGGATTTCCTTCCCTTATACTTTTTGAATCATACCTACTAAAACTTGCAGTGGTCAACTCTTTAAAAAATGTTTGTTTGTTTTTTAAATGATAGACTTGTGAGTATTTCTGTATTTAATTTTTTTAAAAACAGAAAGACAATTGGATGTGAAACTGACTCTTTGTTACATATAGCTTCCTTTGTTAAAGTATAGACCATATTCAACATGATAATAACCACATTACTGTACTTGTCAGAATTGTCTTCTGTACTTTATTCAGTTCTCTATAATGTATTTTTAAAATATAACATGAATGCTTTTTTTTTACATAATTACTAATCACCAATTCCTCCCTCACCACCTGCCAAATTCTTTATCTTTTCCAAACAAAATGAAAGCCCTCTCCTTTAATAAACATTTAAGCAAAGGAAATTTACACATTGGTCATATTTTAAAATGTCAGCCTCATTTTATAATCTGTCCTGGATAGAGTTGTTTACATGTTATCTTTTCTAGTAGACTGGGAACTCCTGGAGGACAAGGACTTTGAGCTTAATAAATGTTTATTGACTGACAACCTACAATCCATCACTTCTACAAAGGGAGGGGAAGCATGGTTCATCATTAGTGTTTTGGAATCTTGACTAGACATTATCCTGATCAGAGTTCTTAAGTTGTTTTTTTTTTAAAACATTATTTTATTTGGTCATTTCCAAACATTATTCATTGGAAACAAAGATCATTTTCTTTTCTTCCCTCCCCGCCTCCCACCACCTCTCCCATAGCCCACATGCGATTCCACTGGGTATCACATGTGTTCTTGATTCAAACCCATTTCCATGTTGTTGGTATTTGCATCAGAGTGTTCATTTAGAGTCTCTCCCCAATCATATCCCCTCCACCCCTGTAGTCAAGCAGTTGCTTTTCATCAGTGTTTTTACTCCCACAGTTTATCCTCTGCTTGTGGATAGTGTTTTTTAGATCCCTGCAGATTGTTCAGGGACATTGCATTGACACTAATGGAGAAGTCCATTACCTTCGATTGTACCACAATGTATCAGTCTCTGTGTACAGTGTTCTCCTGGTTCTGCTCCTTTTGCTCTGCATCACTTCTTGGAGGTCGTTCCAGTCTCCATGGAATTCCTCTACTTTATTATTCCTTTTAGCACAATAATATTCCATCACCAACATATACCACAATTTGTTCAGTCATTCCCCAATTGGAGGGCATCCCCTCATTTTCCAATTTTTGGCCACCACAAAGAGTGCAGCTATGAATATTCTTGTACAAGTCTTTTTCCTTATTATCTCTTTGGGGTACAAACCCAGCAGTGCTATGGCTGGATCAAAGGCAGACAGCCTTTTATCTCCCTTTGGGCATAGTTCCAAATTGCCCTCCAGAATGGTTGGATCAATTCACAACTCCACCAGCAATGAATTAGTGTCCCTACTTTGCCACATCCCCTCCAGCATTCATTACTTTCCTTTGCTGTCATGTTTGCCAATCTGCTAGGTGTGAGGTGATACCTCAGAGTTGTTTTGATTTGCATCTCCCTGATTATAAGAGATGTAGAACACTTTTTCATGTGCTTATTAATAGTTTTGATTTCTTTGACTGAAAATTGCCTGTTCATGTCCCTTGCCCATTTATCAATTGGAGAATGGCTTGATTTTTTGTACAATTGATTTAGCTCTTTGTAAATTTGAGTAATTAAACCTTTTTCAGAGAATTTATGAAAATTGTTTCCCAACTTGTTGCTACCCTTCTGATTTTAGTTATATTGGTTTTGTTTGTACAAAAACTTTTTAATTTGATGTAGTCAAAATTATTTATTTTACATTTTGTGACTCTTTCTAAGTCTTGCTTGGTTTTAAAATCTTTCCCTTCCCAAAGGTCTGACATGTATAGTATTCTGTGTTCACATAATTTACTTATAGTTTCTTTCTTTATGTTCAAGTCATTCACCCATTCTGAATTTATCTTGGTGTAGGGTGTGAGGTATTGATCCAAACCTAATCTCTTCCACACTGTCTTCCAATTTTCCCAGTTTTTTATCAAATACTGGATTTTTGTCCCAAAAGCTGGGGTCTTTGGGTTTGTCATAAACTGTCTTGCTGAGATCATTTACGCCAAGTCTATTCCACTGATCCTCCTTTCTGTCTCTTAGCCAGTACCAAATTGTTTTGATGACCACTGATTTATAGTATAGTTTGAGATCTGGGACTGCAAGTCCTTCCTTTGCATTGTTTTTATGATTTCCCTGGATATCCTTGATCTTTTGTTCTTCCAAATGAACTTAGTTATGGTTTTTTCTAATTCAGTAAAGAAGTTTTTTGGTAGTTCAATGGGTATGGCACTAAATAAGTAAATTAGTTTGGGTAGGATTGTCATTTTTATTATGTTAGCTCGTCCCACCCATGAGGAATCAATGTTTTTCCAATTGTTTAGATCTAGTTTTAACTGTGTGGAAAGTGTTTTGTAGTTGTGTTCATATAGTTCCTGTGTTTGTCTCGGCAGATAGATTCCCAAGTATTTTATATTGTCTAGGGTGATTTTAAATGGTATTTCGCTTTCTAATTCTCAGAGTTCTTAAGTTTTTAAAAGTTGTTTTCCCCTGCAGTCTTGAAATTATTGTATAAATTACCCTTCCAGTTCTGCTCACTTCTCTCTGCATCAATTCATACAAGTCTTATCATCCAGTTTTTCTGAATCCATCCATCAACAGATCAAAACCTCTCTTTAACTTATACCCTAATTTGTTCAGCTATTCCTCAAGTAATGAACACACACTTTGTTTACAGTTTATTGCCACAGCAAAGAAGTGCTGCTATAAATACTTGTGTTCATAGGAGTCTTTTCAGTCTGCTTTTGAACTCTGTGGGGTATTTACCTAGTAGTGAGATTTGAGGGCCAACGGGAAGGGTATAGCTCCAAACTGTTTTCCAGAATAGTTGAACTACTTAAAAGCTTCACCAACAGTGCATTAGTGTGCCTATCTTCCCATGGCCCCTCCTACAATTGTCATTTTTTTCTCTTTTTTGGGGGTCATTTTTACCAATATGATGGATGTAAAGTGGGTCCTTAGAGTTGCTTTAATTTGCATTGCAATTATTAATGATATCTCTCCAATTATTTTTCTGTATTTCAGTAGAGACTTTTATAGTTCTGTTCATAGAATGCCTTTATATGTCCTGATGAGTCTACTCTGAGATATTTTCTGTGTTCCAAAATTACTTTTATTGAATTTCTTTTTCTATCTCTTCTTACTGGCTTTCATTGGTAGTGTAGAGGCTGTGGATTTTGTGTTTTATATACTACTATATTATTTTGAAGTTACTATGTTTGGGGTGGGATTATAGTTAAATATCTAAGAATCTCTACATCATCATGTGATCTGCAAAAAGCAATAGGCCTAAATATGGGAGGTCCTAGGTTCAAATGTTGTCTTAGACACTTTCTAGCTGTGTGACCCAGGGCAAGTCACTTAACCTCTGTTGCCTAGCCCTTACTGCTCTTCTGCCTTGGAATGAATATACTGTATTGATTCTAAGATGGAAAGTAAGGGTTTTTTAGAAAAGCAATAGTTGTATTTCTTCTATGCCTATGTTTATTATTTTTTTCTTTTGCTTGTCTTATTACTAAGGCTAGCATTTCTAGAACTATATAAAATAATAATGGTAATGAGTACACTTCTGCTCACTTTCCCAGACACAGGCTGAGACATCTACCTGTCAGAATTTTAGAATACTTTGAAGGTTTGATGGGTTTCATTTCTCTCCTGCCTTTGTCTCAAGCCCCCATTCACTTTAAAAAAATAATCCTTACCCTCTGTCTTAGAATCAACATAAGTGGGGGCAGCTGGATAGCTCAGTGGATTGAGAGCCAGGCCTACAGATGGGAGGTCCTAGGTTCAAATCTGGCCTCAGACACTTCCCAGCTGTGTGACTCTGGGGAAGTCACTTAACCCCCATTGCCTAGCCCTTACCACTCTTCTGCCCTGGAGCCAATACACAGTATTGACTTGAAGACTGAAGGTAAGGGTTTAAAAAAAAAAGAATCAACATAAATATTGGTTCCAAAGCAGAAGAATGGTAAGGACTAGGCAATGGATGTTAAGTGACTTGCCCAGGGTCATACAGGTAGGAAGTATCTGAGACCAGATTTGAACCCAGAATCTCCCATCTGTAGACCTGGCTTTCAATCCTCTGAGCCACCTAACTTCCCCAAACCACTACACATCTTAAGTATTGGACAGTGTGTCCAATACTAAATCCATTATCTTTTCCCCCAAACACTTCTCTCTTTCTAACTTCCTGTTGCCATCTAGAATACCAGCATCCCCTTAGTCACTTAGGTTCTTAGCCAAGGAGGTATGCTTAATTCCTCAATTATCCTTTACCTCCATATCCAATCAATTGCCAAGTTTCTACTCTTGTAACATCTCTCATATAGGCCCCTTTCTCTCCTCTGACATTGCCACCATATTGTTGTTGATCTCCATTGTTTTATGACTGATTTATTGCTTTTTATTTTTTTAATTTAAATTTGTTTGTTACATTGAAATCCCCAGGTAACTCCTTTCCCCCTTTCCCCCCATCAGAGAAGGTGTTATTTGACAAATACATATAATGTGTATATGAACTCTATAAAAATAGCATACATATAGTATATATAAAACTATAATTTGCTTATTTCTATTTATAAGGTCTTTCTCTAGAGTTGAACATAAAGAAATTCTTCAAATAATATTTTCTGTTCGTAAATATAATATTCTCTTGATTCTGTTTGTTTCACTCTTCTTAATTTCATGTATGTTTTTACACATTTTAAAAAATTAGCCTGTTCATCATTTCTTATGGTATAGTAGTTTTCTATCACAATTATATGCTACAACTTGTTTAGCCATTTCCAATTAATGAGCATCCCTTTATTTCCTGTTTTGGTTTATTTATTTATTTGGTTTTTTTTGGCACTACAAAAAGAGGTGCTGTAAATATTTTAGAATACAATTAGAAAACCTGTTTGATATAGGAGGAGATTGTGAGGACCATCACAGTCATAAGTCAGTCAAAAATCATTCCTTGATGACTGTAAGTTTAGTATTCTATCCATTATGCCAAAAAGAACTAAAAATTATATACTATCTTGTTTTATTTTATTATTATTTTTGAAAGCCTTTACCTTCTATCCTAGTAGCAACTCCTCTAAGACAGAAGGGCAAGGGCTTGGCAATTACAGTTAAATGACTTGGCCAGGTTCATAAAACCAAGAAGTGTCTGAGGCCAGATTTAAACAGGTTCTCCCAAATGTGGACCTGTCACTCTATCTACTGTGAGACCCATCTGACCTTATATCTTAAATTTTAAAAGCACTTTCCTTACAACTATATGATTACCCCCATTTTATAGAAAAACAAGTAAGACTGAGAAAATTATTTTCCTTTTTCCCTGATTACTTTAGGGAATAAACCTAATAATGATATCGCTTGGTCAAAAGGAATACACAGTTTTATAACTCTCTAGGCACAATTCCAATCATTTTCAAAAATGATTGAATCAATTCACAGTTTTACTAACAGTGTTTTAGTGCCCCTATTTTTCTACGTCCCTTCCAACATTTATCATTTTGCCCTTTTATCATTTTAGCCAATCTGTCAGATGTGAGTTATCTCAGAGTTGTTTTTATTTAAATTATTCTAATCAATAATGACTTAGAGCATTTTTTCATAGTTATATATATAGCTTTGATTTCTTCCTCCAAAAACTGTCTATCCATGTATCTTTTGACCATTTATCATTTGGGGATTGGTCTGTTGAAATAGCCTAATGATTGGTCTCCCTACCTCTATTTCATTCTCCACTCAGCTGTCAAATTAATCTCTCTAAAGTGCAAGTCATGTGACTACTTATTTAATTAGCTCCAATGGCTCACTGTTACCCACAGTGTCAAATGTAAATGCCTCTGTTTGGATTTTATTCAGTCAATCCTTTTTAAGTCATGTCTGACTCTTCATGATCCCTCCCTTTTGGTATTTTCTTGGCAAAGATACTGGAATGGTTGGCCTTTTCCTTCTCCAGCTCATTTTACAGATAGGAAACTGAGGTAAACAGGGTTAAGTGACTTCCCCAGTGACACAGCTATTACATTTCTGAGACTGGATTTGAACTCAGGAAGATGAATTCTTGACTCCAGGCCCAATGTTCTATCCATTGTGCCTCCTAGGTAACCCCTATTTGGATCCTTCATACCCTATCACCTCCCTACTTTTCTAGTCTTTTTATGCCTTACTACCCACCATGTACTGTAGAATCCAATGATATTGGCCTCCTTGCTGTTCTTCAAACTGGACACTCTATCTCCCAATTCCACTTATTGCCACAGACTATCCTTATTCCTGGAACTTTCTCTCACCTCTTCAAGAAATCTTGAGGTCTCTTTAATTTTAATGCCTTCCCTCTGAAGTTATCTCTAACTTTATCATATATCTGTCTGTCTATCTGTCTGTCTGTCTATCTTTGCATTTGTTTGCATAGCTATTTCTCCCAATAGACTGAAAACTTCTTGAGAGCACCGATCTTTGTTTTTTTTGTTCTTGTTATTGTTTTTGCTTTCTTTGTATCCATAGCACTTAGCACACTACCTGACACATAATAAGTACTTAATAAATGTTTGTTGACTTGATCTACTGGCTATGCATCCCTTATTAACCCACCACTCTATTGCTAAGGTCCAATGGCTAATGCCCCAGTTCCATTTAATTTTACTTCAAAGATATAGCAGGAATACATGCACAAATATTTCCTTCAACAGTTTGGGGACAGATAACCCCGCTGTCACCACCTTAGACTTTGGGGCAGCGAGCCTAACTCAAATTAGTTCCTATGTAGTGCTAGTCCCACCAAGTTTATGTTTAGATTTGGCATCTTTGCTAGATGAATCTCTGTATCAGCTTCTGCTGACATGGAATCCCAAAGGTCTTCCTGAAAGATGCTCCTTGCTCCTCAGGACATGAATTCAAACACCTATCCCAAATCTCTTTTATTTTTTATTTTTTGCTTTTTAACTCCTGCCTTCCATCTTAGAATCAATACTGTATATAAATTCCAAGGCAGAAGAGAAATAAGGGCTAGGCTGTGGGAGTTAAGTGACTTGCCCAGCTATGAAGTATCTCTGTCCTAAACTCCTACTTCTGGATTCCTGTGGCTCAGTTTCCCAACTTTTTGAAATCCCTAAGTCAGAGACACCACACTCTTATCTAAAACAGAAAGAACAAATACGGAGATCAAATTTCTTAGAGTCCCTCTTCTTTAAGACCTTATAGTTGCAGCAGGCTTCTCTGACTCACATAGATCTTCTATACCCATAGTGACTACAGGTTCCTGACCTTCCTGGATTGTTCCATATAAACACTCATTAACTGGGACTTGGGCTGGCTCCTGCCTTTCTTGTACTGGCTCCTTTCTCAGCATCCTCAGACTTCTGGCCATCTTTGTAAATCATCCTGGACCAGACAGAAGGGTTTACTTCTTTGTCCTTTGGTCTTCTTGATCATTATTCCCATCTGGTGTACTTCCTAGATCTTTGCTGGAGCGAATTTAGGGGAGGCATCCTTATGACTTTTCTCATCATCTTTACCTCAAGATGTTGATAGTGTATTCTTTGTCATTTCTGAATAATCACTATTACCATATGGTTATAGAATTCTAGAATTTTAGATGAAGAAGGCTTCTTTAGAACCGAGTACATTGTTTTCCATCCCAAAGCAGACTAGAAACTGCTAAAATAGCCAAACTCTTTACCACTTCCTTAAGCCCAGTATATCAGAATAGCATGAGGTGGAAAGGATGTTAAGAAGAGGGAGGAGAGAAAGAGCTTGGGAAGGACAGAATAGCAACACTCATTCAAATCAACAAATACTGATTTTAATTGATAGAGAAAGAAAGCAAAAGAGGAGTAAGTTTCATTTTGTTTATCTATACATTTTAAGGGGAAAAAAAGGACTTCCATTCTATAGACCACCGTTCCCTTAGAAACTATACAATTATATTAGAGAATGAACAAGAATTTTGTTTGCTAAGTGCCTTTTTTTCTTGTCCATATTCCTTTCCCTTTGGTTTTGTGCTTTTAAAATATAATCATAGAATCAAAGATTTAGAGGTGGAAGTGACCTTAGAAATGATCAAATCCAACTCTCTTGTTTTAAAAAGAAATTGAGGCCCTGGAGCTAAAGCAAAACTAATAATTTTATATGGTTTCAAACCCAGGTCCTACTTGTCTCTAAGTCTGATGCCCCATCTACTATATCCTACTGCCTCTTTTTCTTGGGGAAAAAGAACATTAAATTAATAAAAGTTATAACCTAAAGAAAACTTTTCTTTTTGCATTAATAAATTAAATATAAGGACTTTTATAATGAAAAATGGTGATTAAGGTCAGGTATGTCTCCTTCATTGTGTTTCTCATATAAGTACTATAAGGTAGTCTCTGAAGTTATCTTAGAGTCTTCAGAGGTTTTCCTTTTTTTTTTCCCCCACAAGGGAAAGGCATAAGGCAGCTAAGTAGCTCAGTAAATAGAGAATCAGGTCTAGAGATGTGGGTTCCTGGACTCAAATCTGGCCTCAGATACTTCCTAAATGTGTGACCCTGGGCAAATCACTTAACCTCAGTTACTTATTCTAAGACAGAAGATAAGAGGGATTTTTTTTGTGTGTCTTGTTTTGCTTTTTTTAAACCCTTACCTTCTGTCTTGGAGTCAATACTGTGTATTGGGCTAGGCAATGGGGGGTCAAGTGACTTGCCCAGGGTCACACAGCTGGGAAGTGTCTGAGGCCAGATTTGAACCTAGGACCTCCCTCTCTAGTTCCCAATCCACTGAGCCACCCAACTGCCCCCAAGATAAGAGTTTTTAAAAAGGGGGGAATGACAATGAATCCTTTGGGTCCAACCTCTTCTAGAGTTCCTAGTTTAGGTTTAGACACAAATCTCCCCCTTAACTTATTCCATAAACCTCATAAGAAAAACTGTCCTTGTTATTTTATGGGAACTCATCCTAGGAGTAGATTTTAACTTTTGGTAGTGTAGCCCATTGCTATTTAATGAGGTAGTGAGGATATTTCTTTTTCTTCTCCTTTCTGAATCCAAGAAATACATTAGATACATTCGCTCGAGAAGTACTAGATGCATTTTGATGCAAAAAACACTGGATTGAAAATGAGTCCTAAGTTTTAGCCATAGCTATGTCTCTAACTTGGGGCACAAGCATAGGATAATGATTTAAACTCTCTGGTTTTCAGTT
Organism: Monodelphis domestica; assembly: GCF_027887165.1. NCBI lineage: Eukaryota > Metazoa > Chordata > Mammalia > Didelphimorphia > Didelphidae > Monodelphis > Monodelphis domestica. Next base: position 280,791,406 of record NC_077227.1, read on the forward strand.
TGAACTATAAAATGGAAGAGTTAGACTAAATTATTCTTTCTAAGTTCTCTTTCAGATTTAAAATTGTATGTCCTTATTGCCTGCCTTTACAGTGTATACCATTTATAGAAATGTGTGTACTTGGTAAATAGAATTTAAGAGCAATACCTGATCTTTGTCCAGTTGTTTCTAAGATCTATTCCTATGAAAGGCATAATGATATGGTATCTATGTCACTTTCAAATTTGTATCTTGGCTAAAAGAATATATTATTTAAGATGCAGTAACATATCCAATTATTTTTATGTTCTTAATAATTAATGTGAATTGAGAATTATTAAACTGAAATGATCAGTATTTCATGTAAAAATGGTCAGTTTTTTGTGCTGTAGTCAGGTTTGGTGACTTCCTATAGACACAGCTTAAGAGGAAACAGATTCATAGAGCTGAAATGAACCCAAACAGATCGATCAGACTTCCTCCTTGCCCTCAAAAAAGGTATAAATTTAAACTTCCTGAAAATGCTTATGCTCTTTTTTTTTGTTTGTTTGTTTTTGTTTTTAAATCCTTAACTTCTGTCTTAGAATTAATACTGTGTATTGGTTCCAAGGCAGAGTTAGTGGTAAGGGCTAGGAAATGTGGGTAAAGTGACTTGCCCAGGGTCACACAGCTAGGAAGTGTTTAAGGCCAGATTTGAACCTAGAACCTCCCATCTCTAGGCCTGGCTCTCAATCCACTAAACCACCTAGCTAGCCCCTGCTTATGTTCTTTCAAAAGAGCCTGAACACATATTCTCATTATATATTTTATGAAATGAATTCTATAATATTTGAATCAGTTGACTAATACATTTTTGGAAATCCATTATGAATATAAAGCAAAAAATTTGGAAAAGGAAAGATAGTGTTGTCTGCCTCCACAATATCTCTCCCATCTGACCCCTTCTTTCTACTTACACAATCACCACTTTGGTTGAAGCCCTTATCACCTCCTATCTGAACTATGCTATGATCTCCTAATTGGTCCTCCCGACTCAACTCTTTCCCATCTAAAATACATCTTCTACACAATGATTTCTTTATGCACAGAGCTAACCATACTAGACTCCCTTAATCAATACATTACAATAGCTCTCTATTACCTCTAAGATACTGTCTATTACACCAGTAGGACTCTATCATTTGCTTTTTAAAGTTCTTCAAGTTAGGTCTGTCTTTTCATCCACCTTATATCTTGCCACCCTTTTCATCTTCTGTGGTTCAGCCAAACTGAGTACCAATTAGATGCTGCTTTCCAGATCTGAGTGGCAGCAATAGCCAACCACAAATTCTACCTAGCCAGAGAAGACTAGCATGAATATGGATTCACTGTCCCAAAGGCCTGAATTCATAGTAATACTAAGGGAGGAGCAAAGACTATATGTGATAACCAGACTCCTGGACTACAACCAGATGATAGTACAGCGGAGAATTTGTAACATCCTCCAGATGGTCTGCCCAAAGCTTATGTGAACTTTGTTTCGTTGAACGAAACCCTCCCTGCTTTAGTTGTCTGTAGAAGACTGGCAGTGAAAGCAGATGACTGATGAGGAATTGTGAAAAGTGATTTAAGCCAAGCAGTGACACAGCACTAGAGGATTCACATTCCAATCTGTTGAAAGTGCCCTAAAGTTGGGACAGTGGCAGAAGGCAGAGTTGTGCAATTGGGTCCTAGAATGGGCTGTCACTGATCCAAAAAACATGGTACCAGGAAAGAGTTGGTGCCAGCCATGCAGGTCGAGAGAGGACTCTAGACTTAAAATGGGACCTATTTTGCTGGTCCCAGATAGATGTCACTGAGAAGTAGCAGAGTTCTGTTTGTATGCAAAGAAAAGTACTCTAAACTCATGCTTCCTTTTTTGGGATATGTAATTTCTAATAATCCGGGAAAGAAATGATGTGAATAGGGAAGAAGAGATGGATATAAAAGATGTGGTGATAGAACTGACAAGACTTGGTGTCCCTGATTGGATATATGGCATTAGGGAGATGGAAGAATCAAGGATAACTTCAATGTTACACATTTAAGTGACTGAAAGTATGCTGATAACCTTAAAGGAAATAAGAAAGTTAGGAAGAAAAGTGGATTAGGGATTGTTGTTGGGTGAAGGAGGTGATGGAATAGGGTTGAGGAGACCAATAATTCTAGGCATGTTGAGTTTGCCTAGGGGACATCTGATTCAAAATATCCAGTTGGTAACTATGGACTAGAATTCATGAGATACTAAAAATATATAAATCTGGAAGTCTTCTACATAGTGGTGATTTTTGAATCTATAGGAAATGACAAGATAATAGAGTGAGTACATATAGTAAAGGCATATGTATATATGTGTCTTAACATGTAAGCGTCTAAAGTAAATACTGGAAGGTAAAAAAAAACAAACAAGAATAGTCATTGAATCCAGGGCCAACCACCCCCCACTCCAAACAACAACAAAAAACCCAGACTATGTGACAATTAAGCAACAAAACAAGAGTCCTTAAGGAAATGCAATAGCTTCCGATTTCTCTTCTTTTCTTTGGTTTCTTCTCTTTTGACTCAATTTTCCTGTGATTTGCCAAAAGTAGGTCTTTGTGTTCTCTTAGCCCATTAAGACTAGAAACAGTAGAAGGTAATGGGTACTATGTCACAGATGAAGATAGTAGAGCAGAAAGGGATCTTAGAGATCATCTACTTAAGACTTTTTCTTGGAATTTACATATTGGAATACTGAGGCTTATAGAAAGTAAGTGACATTTAAACCCAGCCCTATGGCAAATTAGTAGAAATACTGGACTGGAACCTAGATTTCCTGATTCCAAGACTGTTTTCTTTCTACTTTTTCATGATGTACATTTTGTGATGTGTTATGATTGTACCAAACATATTTTTCCTCATACTTTTTTTTTCCTCAACAGGAAATTTTGGTACAAAAACTGAGGTTGCCCAAAGTAAAAAGCTAGTCGGATACAAAAAGATTCTCAGGACAAAATGTATTTATATGCCTACACTTGTCCACCACAGACTTTCTTTAGTTTCCCCTGAGGTGGGAAAACATTGTATTTCACAAGCTATGAGGGAACAGTAACCTCCCATATAACACAAAAATGCTACGTTATGTGGGACCACAGAAAACTTGGATCCCTTCCCAGAAGGGTTACCCAGGGATCAGAATGTGAATCCCAGGTCATCCTACTGGGCATAAAAGCTTGTCAGGGGATGCTTCGATTTCTTTGGAGGGATTGAGGGAAGAAGGCTATCAGGCTATGTGACTACCCAGAGGAGGGTCAGTCCAGGCAATAGCATACACATGCCTTTCTCACAAGAACAAACTTTATGGAAAGAGTTCAGGACTGCATGTCATAAGACTGGAGTTTTTGTCTTGGTTCTACAGCTATCTTTATGTGATGTTGGACAAGTCAATGAAGATTATAGGTTTAAAGCTGAATGAACTGGCAGAGGCCATGGTGTTTACCATGGTCACTTTGCAGTTGAGGATACTGAGGCCCAGGAAAGATTAAGTTACTTATTCAAGGTCACAAAGGTATAAAGTGTCAAGGGGTGGTATTTGAATACAGGTCCTCTGACCATCAGAATCAGCACTCTTTTCACTATATTGACTGCTTCATATTCTTGGGCTTCATCTATAAAATGAGATTAGATTAAAACTCAGGATCATAGATTTTATTTTTTTATTTTTTTAAATCCTTACCTTCCATCTTGGAATCAATATCTTGGAATCAATACCATGTATCAATCAATACATGGTATTGATTCCAAGACAGAAGAGTGGTAAGGGCTAGGCAATGGGGGTTAAGTGACTTGCCCAGGGTCACACAGTGGGGAAGTGTCTGAGACCAGATTTGAACCCAGGACCTCCCATCCCTAGGCCTGGCTCTCAATCCACTGAGCTACCCAGCTGCTCCCCCCCCCCCTCCCCGGGATCATAGATTTTTAAAGATAGAAAAGACCTTAAGGATCAACTAGTTCAATCTCCTCATTTTAGAGATGAAGAAACGGATTGTCTCTGAGATATACTTCAGCTTTGATATTCTAGGATGCTGGGGTTCCAAGCTGATTTTTTCCCCCATTAAGATACTGTTTTTGTACAAAGCTTGACATAGTAATAAACTGGTTTTTATTCAGGTCTTTTTGGGGACGATAGTCTGATGACTAGTTGCTAACTACAAACAGAAGGGAGGGTGCTGAGAAATTGTCATTGAGCTTAGGCATACTGAAAACTACCACAAGAACTCAATGGAAAATCCAGAGCTTCAATCCAAAATTTTAGAAAGAATCTCCTTACCCTTTGTTAATTCCAAAATGATTCTCTAAGGGAGCTGAATCCTTGAGTTCTCCCTGACTATATGAGGTTGCTTGGACCACATTTACCCATAGAATTGTGGACAACCAAAATATCTTAAACTAAGTTCTGATGGAGACTTCCATATAGGTAGAACACCATGTGTTCCTACAGAGCTAAATATACTAATTTTCTTCAAGATAGGGGAATACTGGGCTCATTTAGGCCTCTTTGGTGAGACAAAGGAAACAGAAATTTCACAACTCTAATGACTTCAGAAAATTCTCTCATAGCACTGTATAAATAGTAGGTATACCATTAATGGTTGGTGAATGAATATACAATTTATATCTATCTCCTAGATTCCTTCAAGACCCAGCAAAAATCCCACTTTCCACAGGAAGTCTTTCCTGATCTTCTTTAATTATAGTACCTTTCCTGAGTTGATTATTTCTGGTTTATCTTGTGCATAGCCAGTTTGTACAAAGTTGTTTACATATTTCCTCCTCTATTTCACTAAGCTTCCTGATAGCAAGGACTATCTGCCTGGCATAGTAGGCACTTAATACTGTTTATTGACTAAATTTACCAAATTAGAAAATAAAAAAAAATAATAATACTATAAAATAGTCTTCAACTCCTTCCATGCAGCCAGCATCTAATGTCACACTTCCTCAAATTCATCCATCCTCCTAGAATGTATAAATTAGCCAGGAAAGATCATTCCTTCAGTAAAGAGAGTGGCAGAACAGTAGTGAATTGTGGACTTTCTGAACATTTTGTATGATGAAATATTAAAATACACATGGTGACAGTGTTGCCCCCTGGTCAGTATGATATAGAAAGCTCAGTGTTCTTTTCCTGTCTTTGTCACTTTTTCCTTTCCCCTTCGTACTTTTGGCTAATCTGGAAAGTGAGAATAATATCAACAGTTGCTGATCCATATCACAGTGATCCTGTGAGATGATGAGATGAGATAAGATATATAAAGGACTTCAAGTGCTTTAGGACATAAGGACAGTGTCACTCCCCAATTTTCCATTATAAAAACATGCATATCCCCAACTGACTGGCCTACACACTTTTATAGTACTTGCTTTCACTTCTCTTGTCTCAGTTTGATGGGTCACTCTTTCCCCTTGCTCATTTGCTTCTGTGACAGGCTCGTTTCCACATGCACATGCTTTTTTGCTTTAACTCATTTTCCCTTCCTTTTTTCCACCCTCACGCGTTTCACACATGTTTCATTTGTCCCTTCCAACCTTCCTATGCAATATCTTAATTGCTCTCCTATTCTCCAAGTCCTACCCTTACTCCCTTCTTTCTGGCATTAGTGCACACTCAGCCATATTAAGAAACCCATTAAATAGAATGAGACACTAGCAATCACTGGAACACTTTGTAGGGCCAACCAATTAGAGAGCCGTTTGACTAAGCTGAGCTTTAGGACATCCAAAAGGATGGCTTTGCTTTTGGGGAGCAGGAGTTTAATCCCGTTACTGCCTGGATGGAGTCTCCCAGGGCAATTGCAAAGGGGACAGAGGCATACAAGGCACATTCCCTGCTGTGCTGGGAGGGGAGGGGGGATAGCATTGGAAGAGAGAACAGTGGCAAGCTCTGGCTTTGCTGCAGCTCCCCTCCCTCCTTCCCCCCAAGCCCCTCGTTTCTCTTTTCTTTTGCAATGACACACACACTGTAGTGGCTCTGAGGTCATTTGTTTCCCACAGCTTCACAGAGCGCTGTGGCAACAAGGGGGACAATGATCTCTCACAGCTATGATGGGAAGCCCTGTTTAGCCTTAAATAAGCCCCTTCAAGGGAGCAGTGAGGGCTGTTGTGTGCTTTTCAGAGACTCCTCTTGCATGTAGTTCTAGTGTGACGTACTTAGGCAACTTCAGCTGACATAAAGAATCTTATGTGTGTGAATTTCATTTCATTTTTATTACTATGTTGAGACCAGAAGTGTTTTCAGCTCTACCCATTAACCTTTTTTTTTCTTTCACAGTTTCTAGAGGCAGATACACATAGCATTTGGCAGGTGTTGGGAAAGCAGTCCCCTTGTCCACAACGAGTGTGTGTGCTCGAAACACACACACACACACACACACACACACACACACACACACACGCAATGCTGCTATCTGGAAACTGGAGGGTAAAAGAATTTCTTTAAATATTTTATTTTCTTAATTATGTGCAGTAACAATTTTCAACATACATTTTCCAAACTTATAAGATCCAAATTGTGTCCCTCTGAAGGAGAGAGCATTGAAATGAATAAAGTGATTTTTTTGCTCCAAATTTCCCATCTCATTTTAGGTCTTTGAAGCTGAAAATCTAGAGATAGCATTAGTAATGGAATAAAAATGATGATTTGAAGTTGTTGTTATTCAGTAATATCGAGCTCTTCATGACCCCACTTGGGATTTTCTTGGCAAAGTGGTTTGCCATTTCCTTCTCCAGGTCATTTGACAGATGAAGAAAATGAGGCAAACAGGGTGAAGGGTGAAGTGACTTGCTCAGGGTCATATAGCTGGTAAGTGTCTGAGGCCAAATTTGAACTCAGGAAGATGAGTTTTCCTGTTTCTAGGTCTTATACCCTTATCCACTGCACCACCGAGCTGCCCGTGATGATTTGTAGATAGGCTTTGAATTAAATGGAAGAGAATATACTAAAAATAGCCAATAGATTATGATAGTCAGGATTTTGATGCAATGTAGAGTAAGAGAAAATTATTCAAAGAACAGACTGACCTCAGGCTTTGCCTCTATTTCTCTTATGTTCTTTGAAAGATAAAATTTCTTTATATCTAAACTCTAATAATACTACCCGAGGATTACTAGAGAACAGACCTATTTCCCTTATTTCTGTCAGATACACATATAGTTTTATGTCTGCAAACTACTTAAAATATGTAAATCCTCAAAGCATGCTATTAAATATTAATAGTATCAACAGCTATATCTAATTATCCTTATTTTCCAATGAAAGAAACTGAGGCAATGAGAAATTAAATGTCTTGCCCTGGGTTACATAACAAAATAACTGTGGAACTGAAATTTAAAACCCCTTCAAGAACTCAATATTACTGAATAACAACAACTTCAAATCATCATTTTTATTCCATTACTAATGCTATCTCTAGATTTTCAGCTTCAAAGACCTAAAATGAGATGGGAAATTTGGAGCAAAAAAATCACTGTATTCAGTGTTTTGTTGGCATGAGTCCATTTCCCATAGATCATTTCCCCTCATTTTGAATTGTGAATAAATCAAGATATTGTTTTGCTATTTGCTTAATGCCTAGTCAGAACAATCAAATAATATAAAATCACATTGAAAAATGTTTTTTCTAATTTATATTTTAAATCTATATAAGTTACTTATGAAAGCTCAAGTTTGATAAGTTTATTAACTTAGTAAAATCTAGGTTTTTCTGATTAATATAATTTAATAATTTTCCTTTCATCTTTTAATTTCCATTTAAAAATTGCCTTTCTTCGTGAAATATATATATACATAGATAGATAGATAGATAGATAGATAGATAGATAGATAGATAGATAGATGTTTTCTAATTGTTTATGTTCCAGAATGCACCAAATAGGAGCAACTAGGAGGCTCAGTACATTGAGAGCCAGGCCTAGAGATAGAAGGTCTTGAGTTCAAATTTGCTCTCAGACATTTCCCAATTATGTGACCCTGGGCAAGTCACTTAATTTTCATTGCCTAGCCCTAAACACTCTTCTCCCTTGGAACCAATATACAAAATTTATGCAATATATACTCTAAGATGGAAGGTAAAAGTTTTTTTTAAGAAATTTAATTATGTTTTAAAATAGTGGATAAGATATTAACAAGATGACTATAGACCAAGTTAAATTTATGCTGGGAAGGTAAGGGTGTTCAATATTAGGAAATCTATAAGCAAAGCAAACAACATCAATAATAAATAAAAGATTACATGCTTATATCAAAAGATCAGAAAATGTCTTTGAAAAAATACAGCCCTCATTAAAGACACTAAAAAGCATAGGGACAACCAAATCTTTCCTTAATATGATAAACAGCAACTATCTAAAACCAAGAAATGGCTTTACTTTTTATTTATTTTTTTTAAATGACAAATTTTCACATAAGTCTTTTAATATTATATGATCCATGTTGTCTCTCTCCCTTCTTCCCTTCCCCATTGCAGGGCTGACAAGCAATTCAGTCTGGGTTATACATATATTATCATGCAAAACACATTTCCATATTATTCATCTTTGGAAATGGATAATCTTGTAAAATCAAAACCCCAAATCATATGTCCAAATAAACAAGTGATAAATCATATATTTTCTTTTCTTGCATTTTAAAAATATTTATTTGTTTATTTTTCCATGGTCATATGATTTGCATTCTTTCCCTCCCCTCCTTCTTTCCCTCTCCTGTGCCCACAAGCAATTTAACTGGGTTTTGACCTATTTCCACATTATTAATATTTGCTTTAGTGATCATTTAGAGTCTACATCCCCAATCATATCCCTATTTAACCATGTGATCAAGGAAATGTTTTTATTCTGCGTTTCTACTCCCGCAGTTCTTTCTCTGGATGTTCTTTCTCATAAGTCCCTCTGGATTGTCCTGGGTTATTGCATTGCTGCTAGTAGAGAAGTCCATTACATTAGATTGTACCACAGTGTATCAGTCTCTGTGTACAATGTTCTCCTGGTTCTGCTCCTTTCACTCTGCATCAATTCCTGGAGGTCATTCCAGTTCACATGGAATTCCTCCACTTTATTATTCCTTTGAGCACAATAGTATTCCATCACCAACAGATACCACAATTTGTTCAGCCATTCTCCAATTGAAGGGCATCCCCTCATTTTTCAATTTTTTTTTTTTGCCACCACAGTGTGGCTATAAATATTTTTGTACAAGTATTTTTTCTTATTATCTCTTTGGGGTATAGACCCAGCAGTGGTATGGCTGGATCAAAGGGCAGACAGTCTTTTAACACCCTTTGGGTATAGTTACAAATTGCCCTCCAGAATGGTTGGATCAATTCACAACCCTACCAGCAATGAATTAGTGTCCCAATTTTGCCACATCCCCTCCAACATTTATTACTTTCATTTGATGTGATATCAGCCAACCCGTTAGGTGTGAGGTGATACCTCAGTGTTGTTTTGATTTGTATTATAAGAGTAAATCATATATTTTCATCTGCATTGCAACTCCAACAGTTCTTTCTCTGGAGGTTTTTTTAATAAGTCCCTCAGAATTATTCTAGTTCCTTGTATTGCTGTTAGTAGCAAAGTCTATCACATTTGATCCTTCCACAATTACTGTGTATAATGTTCTCTTGGTTCTGCTTATTTCATACTGTATCAGTTCATGCAGGTCTTTTCAGAAGAGCTGGTCCTATTAAAAAGGGAGAAATATTCAAAGCCTTTCCCATATGATCAGGGGTAAAGCAAAGATGTTCATTCATCCTTGCTACTATTTGACATAGTTCTAAAAATTCTGATTATAGCAATAGGGAAGAAATAACCTGAGGTAATAAATATAGACAAAATTATCTCCATTTTCACATGGTAGCATGATTTATATAAATGAAATTTACTAAATCTGGTGATTCAGTAAAAAAATTAATTAGTAATCTTAGCATCAAAGTTACAAAATAAAAACATGAATCATCAGGATTTTAATATTAACACTAAGAAGGACATAGAAAAAGGGAATATTTTTAAAAATAACTACAGAACAAAACAAACATCTGGCTGTCAACTTCTCAGACCACACTCAGGATTCATTAATACAATTTTACAACATTCTATATAGAAATTAAAGTAGAACAAAAAATTAAAGAGATATACATTATTTATATTTGTGCCATGGTAATGTAATTTCAAAATAATGATACTAATCAAATTATTTTATAGACTTAGTGCCACACTTAATCAAGCTACTAAGGGGTAATTTATGGATTTAAACAAAATAATAGCAAACATCATCTAAAGGTACAAAAACCAAGAGTCAAGCAAAGTAATAAAAAGTGAGTATAAAGGAGACTTACTATTACTAGCCATTATAAAACTATCCTATAAAACAATATTCATCAAAATTATTTGGTAATAAATTTTTTAAATGGTAAAATTAATTGATAAAACAGATTAGATAAGTAAAACCAAAAGCAAACATAGAAATCTGATGTCTAAATAAACCTAAGGACAACAACTACTGGATTCTCTAATAAGAAATCTAAGAAAACTAAAAAAACAGTTTGGAAGAAATCAAGTTTAGACCAACAACTTATATTATATATTGTAATAAATTCCATATGGAAACATGATCTAATTACAAGAATTTTTCTAATTTATAAAAGCTAGAGGATAATGGAAGGAAGTATTTTGTTCAAGAGGAAAATTCTTAATTTAGCAAAGATTAAAAGAAGTTATAGATAGTTTAATGGATAATTTGGATTATGTAAAATTGAAAGATTTCTATACAAAGCCAATGCACTGAATTGGGAATGAATCGTTTCAACAAATAACCAGCATACATAGGAAATTGATGCAAATATATAAACCCAAAAAGTAATCACCAGTAGAAAAATGGTTGAAGCTTATGAATGGGCAGTTTTCAACAGAGGAAATATAAGCTATCAACAATCATTTTTTTTAATACCTTTAATGGGAAACATGTCATGCTAGACAAAGAGAGAATGAAACAATCCCTGTGATCTTGAGGCTTACCTTTTTTTAAAAATATAAGCATATACAGAATATAATAGTATAATTTAGGGGGGGGAATCACTAACAGTTTATGGGGATCAAGATAGGTTTCACATAGATGGTAGTGAATAGTATTAGAGTTATGTTGTAGAACCCTTTGAAATCCAAATAGAAGAGTTTCTATTTTATCTTAAAGTTAATTGGAAGCCACTAGAGTTTACTGATTAAATTATGACATAGGGAGGTTTTCACTTTGGCACCTGGAAGGAAGATTAATTTGTAGTGAGGAAAGACTTGGGGCAGGAAAACCAGTGAAGCAGCCATTGTAGAAGCTCAGAGAGATGATTAGAACCTGATTAGATTCAGAGGGTGGCTTTGAAGATAATGAGAAGGGCACAGAGATATTATAAGATAGAAATGACAACATTTGGCAACTGACTTTATATGTTGTGTGTATGGTGATAGGTGTACAATATCATGATTGTGAATCTAAGAAACTGAAAAAGTGGTGTTGCCCCTATTATAGGGAAAGGAGCAAAAGCAGGAGACCGTAAGGCAGAAGCAGGAAGATTCCAGAACTCTGGAGAAGTGTAAAAAATTAAATGTATATCTCTAATAATAAAAAATATTATATTTTATGAGGTTTATTAAGATCATTAGAAATCAAGGAATAAAGAGGATACAAAATAAAAACCATGTATCATGGCTAGTTAGCCATTTTCAAATTTTCCCCACCTTACCACCATCACTGCTGATGATACATCATGCAAAAAAAGAGGACCTGGGAGGCGTTACTGCCAGTTAAAAACCAATAACTTGATCTCACCAATGTGGAGATGCAGGAGAGATTATAAGGAATTCTGGGAAATACCAAGGACTTCTGGGGAATGAAGTCAAAGGTTCAAAATCTCCATTTATACAGAAGTGACAGGGCTGTTGCTTCTTCTAACAGTTAGGGAAGCAGGAGGTTGAGTTTTTTGTCTAGTCTTCAAGGTGGACCTAGTGAGCTTGATATTCCCGCCCTTGTGGCCTTCCTTGTGATCCATCTACCAATTGCCTGTTTCTGTGGATCTTGTTGATGCTGAGAGATATTTCTAGAGCTGCTGAAGACACTAAAAGCTATCTGTCAGTGAGATCTTCCCTTTGAGCCCTGTTCCTGTTTATCTTCCAGCTTCCTACCTCTATCACCATCCAAGGGGGTGTAAAAATGGAGATTTGAACCCCAGACTTCAATCCCCAGAAGTCCTTGGTACTTCCCAGAATTCCCTATAATCTACCTGAGTCTCCACCTGGGCGAGATCACAATTTAGTCTTTAATGGGCTCTCTGCCTCCCAAGACTCTCTCTTCCTCTACCCGGACATTGCAACATGTAGTAAGTAGGCTGTGAATGGGCTAATCAGTCCTAGTCACATGGTTTATTATTTTTTTATCCTTGATTTCTAATAATTTTTATTAAACCTCATAAAATATAATATTTCTATTACTAGAAACTAATTTAACTGTTACAGGGGGATTAGGGTTAGAGAAGTGTTTAGTATTATAGGAATTGAGACCGTTAGGTAGAGAAATAACTGACAGTATAGATACCATCTCTCTACAGTTACCAACAAGATTTGGTAGGAGGTTTATTTATGTTCTTTAGTTTAGGTATCCCAAACCCCTTTTCACCTTTCCCTTAGTTTTAAACCAAATTGTCTTGCGATTATACAGTGTCTGTATTTATTAGCTCAGGGTCTGACTCTGCTTGCCCTGGACTGGTATGCCCTTCCCAAACCAGATTACTGGCCCTATAATACCACCCTTGAACCTACAAGTATCAAATTAGTTATTTCAATTAGGTGTCTCACCCCTGAAAGATATAGGGAAGCTCAGATGAAGCATGTGTGTGTGTGTGTGTGTGTGTGTGTGTGTGTGTGTGTGTGTGTGTGTGTGTGTGTGTGTGAGATATTTTGGGGAGGAGATCTGCTTTGATTTGAGTTTGAGATTTCTATGGGACATATAGTTGAAATCTCTATGTCCTTGTGAAAGAATGCTCCAAATAACTTAACAAGAGAATGCAAATGAAAACAACTGAGATCTTATTCTATATCTCTTACATTTTCAAAGTTGACAAAAGATGAAGTGGGAGGATGGGAACACTAATGCAGTCTTGGTAGAGCTACAAATTGATCCAGCTGCTCAGGCAAAGCCATTTGGAAATTTAATTTTAAAATGCCACTTAAAGTAACTAACTACTCAAATGCTTTGGTCTAGTAACTCTACTACACTAAAATATGCTGAAGTTTTGGTTTTTTTAAGTGGAAAATTCCATATATATCAAAATACTTATTGTAGCACTTTTTGTAGTAGTTAAGAGCTGGAGGCATGTATCCATCAATTGGGCAATGACTTTTGGTCTATGAATGTAAGGGAATATTTTGTTACTATGAAAAAAGAATACAGATGAATTTGGGAAGACTTGTATGATTTGAAACAGGGTAAAGTGAGCAAAAATCAAAACAATTTATAAGATGATCATAATAATGTAAAAGAAAGCAATATTAAAAGACTTCAGAACACTCAAAAATGGGGTGACAAGTCAGAGACTGATAGCAAAGTATACCTCATGCTTCTCAGCAGAGAAGTGATAGTTTGTAGGTATGAAATAAAACATAAATTTTCAAACATGGTCAATGTGTTAATATATTTTGTCTGACTACTTAGTTCTTACAAGGGAAGTTTCTATGGGGCAAGCCATTGGGGAAAAATAGAGAGGATGTAAGAAAAGAAAAGAACACTACTAAAACATTTTAAAATGAAATAAGGCAAAAGAACATTTATTTCCTAATTATTGCTAATCTCTCGGGTTAATAATAATATTATTTTAGAAATCAACAGTGCCTCAGGAAATCCTTAGAAACTTTTGATAAATGGATTGATAAGTTATCTGATTTCCCTGTACCATCTGTTAAATTATTTATTCCTCATCAACTGGATTCTTTTTTTTATGATGGTTTTTTTGAAGGTTTACATGAAATGTTATTTTGTAGTTTCAAGTAACACATACTCTAACATGGATTACAGCAGATATCTATGTATCCAATGGTAACAGTACAGGCCAGATTATTTTCTTTTTAGTTAAGCCTTTCTCATAGAAGCATGCCTTTCTTGATTGACACTGAATAATCAGGTTTCCTTACATTTCATAAAGTGGGGAATGTTGAGGCAGAGATTTGAAACAAACAAAAAAAACCACTCACTAGCAGACATATAAAGGTCAGGAAGACTAATGGCAAAACCACGGTCATTATTGTATGCTCCTTAGTTAGTTGATTTCAGAGATTTTACTCTAAGGGAATATGAAATATCACCATTCTGTTTGGCTGTGGAGTCACCACTGAGCACCCTCCAGGAATAGCCTGAGATTCTCCCCAGCGCTCATTTGCCTAATGATAAAACCCACCCATTTCTTCCAAATGCACAGAAAAGTATTTGACTCAATCCAAAATGGTGACCAAAATTGTCAAACAGTGGAAAACCAGCTTTGGGAACTAGTAAATAAATAACAGGCTTGTTGTCCCACACCCTAGTTTAATGCTCTCAAGAGGTTCTTATGTTGCTTGTATTTAGCAGGCATGTAAATGAAACCCCTGTTGGCCTTGGCAGATATTGGCCTCTTCAGTGACCTTGTTTGAAGGAAACAAAAAGTCATTGGTGGAACAAAAATTCAGAGCTCTGAACTTGGTTGAAAGAAAAGGGCAATTCTCTGAATTGGGTAATTGGATCACCCTCCCAAGTGCCTTAGGGCTTATATCAAACATATAAGAAGGGGATTAATAACGTCAGTGTATAAATGATCTTCAAGTAGCTTCCAACTGTAACATTTCACTCTCAGGAGCTGTAGGAGGTGAAAACAGATTTTTTTTTAAATTTTATTTTTTCCCCTCTGAGCATTTGAAGTACTCTTTATGAAAAGGACTGCAGACTATTATAGAATCCTTATAATACTTGTGTAGGAACCAGTCTGAAAAACTAGAAATCATTAATCCTTTGAAAAGATGCCTGCTTGATAGAGCTCCCCATGAAAATTATAGGAATATAATTCTGGATCTGTAAGGAGCTCAGATGCCATCTAGTCTAATCTCTTCATTTTACAAACAAGAAAATAATTTTCTCATGGTTTAGTAGCTTGCAGGATATCAACCACTATGTATGTAACTTTTCAATTGCCAAAAGGTATTATTATTATATTATTATAATGTCTTTTAAAGTATAGTTGGCATTTACTTGCTAATGAATTAGGTATACCAACTGAAAAACTAGCCTTTTTATATCTCACGCATTAGTTTTCTATGCTCCCAAAATCTATGGCAGTCCAATATGCTAAAGTATCATTGTAACAATATATATATATGAAATGATAGATTAGTCTACATACTACAAGAGAAGTAAAAATGGCTGTAAAGGTCCTTTCTACAGTTTATCAGAGGGAATGAAGGGAGTACTAACACAAAGAATACATGAAGTGGAAGGAAGAAAGAGAGGGAGGGAGGAAAGGAGAGAGGGAGGAAGGAAGGAACGAAGGAAAGAAAGGAGGAAGGAAGAAAGGAAGGAAAGAGGGAGGAAGGGAGGGAGAAAAAGGAAGGAGATAAGGAAGGAGGGAGGGAGCAAAGAAAGATGGGAATATAGCCTGGGTATAAAGAATAGAGAAAGAAAAGAAGGATTTGTAAAGGCACCAATTGTAATGTCTTCAATGTGAAGTTCATTGTAAGTCTTCTGTCCAATAGTGCCTTAATGGTAGGTAGAAATGGTAAGGAAGGAAAAAACTTCATTTAGGGGAAAAGTTCTAGAAATGTCCCTCTCCCTAAAATTCTATGGTACTGTTGTGGTTTTGGTTAGGGCAACTAGTAGACTCCTATAATTTATTGTATAATTCAAAGGGAATATTTTACTGAGGAGGCAAAACAGTCACATTAATAAACATTTATTACATACTTAACATGTGCCAGGTACTGTAGAGGCATCTGTGGCTCAGGGTAAGAGCACTGGTTCTAGAGTCAGGAAGATCTTAGTTCAAATACAGCATCGGACACATCCTAGCTGTGTGATCTTGGACAAGTCACTTAATCTATTATGCCTAGGAGGCAGTTAGGTGGCTCAGGGAATGGAGTGCTGAGCCTGGATTCAAGAATACCTGAGTTCAAATCCTGCCTTAGCTACTTCCTAGTTGTGTGACCCTGAGGAAGTCATTTAATCTCTGATTGCCTGACAAAAGGATCCATGGAATCCATTGGAGAAGGAAATGTCAAACTACTCCAATATCCTCACCAAGAAAACCACATGTATATCTATGATTCATGGAGTCATGAAGAGTGGAACGTAACTGAGCAACAGAATAACAAGCTAGGCACTGTGCTAAGTATTGGGAGCATTCATACGTGCAAAAAAGAAACAAGACTACAGATGAGAACCCCAAAGTAACCAGTCTAGTGAACATGCTCCATGTTGAGAAGAAAGGCAATCAAATTAAGATATCTACCAATACTTTTATTGAGATGGAATTAAAAGTAAGATCTTATCAACTAAATTAGTCTCTACAGCTTTATATATTCCTGAAAGAGAAAGATTAATTGTACTCATCAGTGGATTAGGTCTTATTAGCTACTTGTCTATTCCTGAAAAATAGATAGAGATGACCCTGTTTCTTTAATTCTTATTCAATTCCTTGATAGAGGAAGCAGCAGAGTCTTCAGAAGTACTGGACTGAGGAGCCTTGATTGCATTCACCATCTAAGAAAATGTTGCTTCCTAGCTAAAGAAATCAAAAGAGCAAAGGAAGGCCCAAAATGTGCTGTAAGGAATAGCAAGAAGAACTTGGAGAGGACACTACCTGAAAGTGAAACAGATAAACTAAGGTGTGAACTAAGATTATCTTCAGCTCTTGCTTGCTCCTTGGAATCTAATTTTTGCTTTGTTTTTCTGTACATTCAATAAGATGGCAACAAATCAAAGATCTTTCCTTAGTCTCTTGACTATATATAATTCAAGCAGTGCCCAGCTCTCCTCCCATCAGCTATCACTTGCTTGTCCTGAAGAGGCCGAGTGATTCATCTCTCTTGGGATATGAAACATGGTTTTGTGTTGATATCATCTATGAGTGTGGATCATCCTTTGGGCACATCATTTGAAGCTTTAAACTCTCAGAGAAAGTGTAGTGCTTGATACACATTTCCAAAGAAGTCATTTAAGGGGAATTATTCCAGTGCAGATGGTTTGGGCTGTTTAGGAAATTTGGAAGCCCAACAGCATGTTGAAAATTATAAAAAGATGTTTTCTTAAAGTTACAGAATGGATGTTGGGGCAGTGTACATCCATAGGATCTATTGAATCCCTCCATGAAAAACCTTCATGAGGAAGCAGAAGAATTATAATAAAGTTTTGATGGTGGTCAAGCCAAGGCTGTTTTTCCTTTTCCCTATAATTCTACTGGCTCATGAACTGCTGTAGCCATCAAGTGGAAGATCTAACCACAAGCCCTTTGTGACAAATTTCTCAAGACCAAATGTACTATCCCTTGGGAGCTGATTTCTGGTGTAACGTGGTCGGTGTCACTCTTCTACTTTCATGACTACTTTTGTACTTTTAAATGCATTTGACATTTCTTATTTTCCCATCCTAAGATGTCATGTATTATTTTAGTATGTCTTAAGACAGCTGCCCTATTCTATTCCAGAGATTACTACATTCAAGTTGAATGGAAGAACTACCCCCATGGATAGTCCCTTCAGCATTTCAGAATGGGATGCATTGACAGAGTGATTACTTTAGGTCATCCAGATGTTACTTCTGGCCAAGAAAGGCTTTATTCAATGTATATTTTTACATGATCTTAGGCCTTTTATGCTACAAAAACAAATTTTCAGCTGACAGTCATCCCACAGGATATGGAAATGTCCTAGGATTGCGTTCAAGGCCAGCTGTTCCTTCCTGCAAAAGGACTTCCCACATCTTTTTTGCAGTCAATGGGGTTTGCACATCAGTTAAATTATGGTATGAAATTTATAATTGAAATTTTTAATCAGAATGTTCACATTAAGGCCAGAATTGAAATATCCATAGAATATTCTTTTCCTAATTAATGTGCAGAAAAGAAACTCAGTAAGAACAAACATTTCTCTGGTTCTACATTAAAAGACCAGAGAAAGATAACAATAGGACATCAAATCCACCCACAATAAATGTTAGTAGTCAGCATAGTCTGTAAATTATATGGCCAAATCTGATGTTTGTATATAAATGTACCTCATTGGCTTCGTGATCTCATCAATATGAGTAGTCCCTCCAAAGATAGAAATTGTAACCCAACCATGTCTCCCCATCCTGTGTGTGATCCTCCCCAAAATATACTGGGAATAGGGGGTAAGCTGTTTCACCCAAAGTTCTAGGTGCCTTTCTCTAGATGAAGTATTATGTGGATACCTGTGGATTATCTGTACTGTCCATTAAATATCCCCTGCTCTAACTATGTGGCCAATCTCACATAGTTACTATGTGACCATCCTGACTACTGACTCGTTATGGATGCATTTGATGTCTTGTCATCTTTCTCTGATTTTAGTACCAGAGAAATGCTTGTTCTTAACTAAGGTTATTTTCTGCACATTAATTAGGGAGGGAATACTTAGTGGAGTTTTCAATCCATCTTTTTTTTTTCTAGTTATTCTTTTCTCAAGCAGCATCCTTTTATTTTGTTTCTCTTACATGATTCTTCATTTGTAATCTGATGAAATCTGCTCATACCTACCATGGACTTCTCCATTGTCCTCTGGGTGATCCTCAAATTCAACCTAAGGGGGGAAAATTGTGAAAAATGATCTTTGAAATGAAAAAAAAAAAGGAAAAAATGGTCCCTAACTAAGACAAGTTTTATATTATTTTATATTGAAGAGCTTTTAAGGCAATGTTTTCTAATGGAGATTATATTCTGGCCTAGTAAAATTGCTTGCTGACTCAGGGGAAAGACTTTTGGCCTGGAAAAAGGAAGGAGCTAGGATAGGAAGAGCAGAACCCATGGAGGAGAGGACAAAAAATTCAGTTTTCTAAGTTTATAGGTTATAAGTAGTAAACACATTTGGTAGTTAAAAAAAAAAGTTGTGAATTGGAAAAAAAATGTTGATCTGGGAAATGGAAATAAGTTCATTACATTTAAATGATCTCCTTTGAGTCCTAGGTAGAAAAGGTCTCTCATTAAATCTTAATTCTTATCACCACTACCTATTGTTTCTTAATGATTCTTTGTATAATGGAAGTTTTTTCTTATTATACATATTCTGAAATGAATTTTCTAGACAGGTGGTTTAGAATTATTACTAGTTGCATCAATGAAGGAAGAAAGTTATAAAAGATCACTTAAGATGGTATGAGTAGTGGGAAGCACACTGAAATGGGAGTCACAAGTATGTTCTTTCACAATTATGGTTCTGCCACTAACCATAGTGGGTATGTCATTTAGATCTAACTTTTAATATCTGCAAAAGGAGGGAATTTGAATCGCTGATCCTTAAGGTCTTCTACAGTTCTAAGATTGTGTTTTCGTATAGCCAGTGGCCTTGACTTCATTCATCCTTCTTGACTTTTTCATTGCATTTAGACCCATCTATTTCATCTTAAAACTACTCTCCAACATTGTACACAGAGACAGATACACTGTGGCACAATCGAATGTAATAGATTTCTCTACTAGTAGCAATGCAATGATCCAGAACAATTCAGAGGGACTTCTGAGAAAGAATGCTATCCACATTCAGAGGAAGAACTGTGGGAGTAGAAACACAGAAGAAAAACAACTGCTTGATCACATGGGTTGATGGGGATATGGTTGGGGATGTGGACTCTAAATGATCACCCTAGTGCAAATATCAATAATATGGAAATAGGTCTTGATCAATGGCACATGTAAAATCAAGTGGAATTGCATGTTAGCTAAAGAAGGGGGTTGGGGGGAAGGGGAAGGAAAGAACATGAATCTTGTAACTATGGAAAAATATTCTAAATTAACTAATTAAATAAAGATTTCTCAAGATAAAAAAAAAAACTTCTCCATTGACTTCTGTCATTCTTCTTACATGGTTCTTTTTTTATTCCTCTCTCCTCTGTCTATGTAAATTACTCTAGATCCAAATCCATAAATCTCTACCTATCCATGAAACATAGCTCTTCCTTAGAATTTTATTATTGATTCCCTGATTTTTTTTTTTAGTACTTCAACCTTGATTATCTCATATAATTTCTACAGATTTAGTTCTTTCTTGTTTAGTCATTTCAGTCATGTCTAACTCTTCATGACCTCTTTTGGAAGTTTTCTTGTCAGAGATACTGGAATGGCTTGACATTTTTTTTTCCAGCTCATTTTATAGATGAGGAAAGGGAGGCAAACAGGGTTAAGTTACTTGTACAGAGTCACAGAACAAGTAAGTGTCTGGGGCTGGATTTGAACTCAAATCTTCCTGACTCTAGGCCCAGCATTCTACTATTCAACTTACTTGCCCAGATTAGTTATTATTTCTATATAAATGATTTCCAGATTTAAATATACTTCTAACTTTTCTCTTGCCCTTCGAATTAGTATTGCTAACTCTTAGAAATAACAACAATTATTATTGTCTTAGTTTATTTTTATGCAATACACCTATAATTTGTACAATTGTGTCCCCAGAAAGATGACTACCCTTAGGGATCTAGGGATAATCTTATAGGTGACTATTCCTATTACTGTACCTCACAAGCCTTCACTGATCCACTTTCCATGAACAATCAGCCAGTAGTCTCAGCTATTATTAAAAGTATTTATTGAAGAGGGTATGGTAAGAACCAAACTAAACAAATCAACACTTCTTGAAGGATTCATGTTTACATGTTAAAACTTCATTTTGTGTGACTGCATTCAACTGGGATTACCTCAACTGAGGTGTAGAGGTTGAGGAACCATATTTTCCCTCCTTTACTTTTGTATTATAACTACACATCTTACCTAATCATCTACCGTGGTCATTTTCTTGCCATACTGTCCTTTTAAAGCTTCTCCTCTGGATTACTAGACCTTTGGCAACTATGTCCTGGGCAACATATTCCATTTAGCAAGTAGACTCTTAGTTATTCCATGAAAATTTCCACCAGCCCCCTGCTTTTTTCACCCCTCTACTCCATTATTTTTTTTTACCTTAGATCTTTTACCCATTTTATCTTCTGTATTAATAGTAATTATAAGACAGAAAAAGGGTAAAGGTTAGACAATTGGAGACAAGTGACTTGATCACATCACAGAGCTATGAAGTATATGAGTGTAGATTTGAATCTAGGACCTTCTAGCTTCAGGTCTGCATGCAATCCATTGTGTTACCCTTATTCCTCTACTTCATTTATTTATTTATTTATTGGCCTTTGTGAATTAATTTATTTAGTCAGTTTAGAACATTATTCCTTGGTTACAATAATCACATTATTTCCCTCCCTCCCCTCCACCCACCCTGCCTGTAGGCGAGGCACAATTTCCTTGGGTATTACTTGTGTCCCTGATCAGAACCTATTTCCATGTTGGTGTTTGCATTAGGATGTTCATTTAGAGTCTACATCCCCAGCTACATCCCCCTCGACCCATGTAATCAAGCAGTTGTTTTTCTTCTGTGTTCCTACTCCCACAGTTTTTTCTCTGAATGTGGATAGTGGTTTTTCTCATAGATTCCTCCAAGTTGTTCAGGATCACTGCATTGCCACTAATGGAGAGGTCCATTACATTCGATTGTACCACAGTGTATCAGTCTCTGTGTACAATGTTCTCCTGGTTCTGCTCCTCTCACTCTGCATCACTTCCTGGAGGTCGTTCCAGTCTCCATGGAATTCTTCCACTTTATTATTCCTTTGAGCACAATAGAATTCCATCACCAACATATACCACAATTTGTTCAGCCATTCTCCAATTAAAAGGCATCCCCTCATTTTCCAATTTTTTTCCACCACAAAGAGTGCACTTGTGAATATTATTGTACAAGTCTTTTTCCTTATTATCTCTTTGGGTACAAACCCAGCAGTGCTATGGCTAGATCAAAGGGCAGACAGTCTTTTAGTGCCCTTTAGTTCCAAATTGCCCTCCAGAATGGTTGGATCCATTCACAAGTCCACCAGCAAGGCATTAATGTCCAGACTTTGCCACGTCCCCTCCAGCATTCATTACTTCCCTTTGCTGTCATGTTAGCCAATCTGCTAGGTGTGAGGTGATACCTCAGAGTTGTTTTGGTTGGCATTTCTCTGATTATAAGAGATTTAGAACACTTTTTCATGTGCTTATTAATAGTTTTGATTTCTTTAACTGAAAATTGCCTATTCACGTCCCTTGCCCATTCATCAATTGGAGAACGGCTTAATTCTTTGTACAACTAGTTTAGTCCTTTATAAATTTGAGTAATTAGAACCTTGTCAGAGGTCCTTGTTATCAAGATTGCTTCCCAATTTGTTGCCTCCCTTTCAACTCTGGAGGCATTAGTTTTGTTTATACAAAATCTTTTTATTTTTATGTAATCAAAATTATTGATTTTATATTTTGTGATTTTTTTCTAACTTTTGCTTGGTTTCAAAGTCTCTTCTTTCCCAAAGATGTGACATGTACACTATTCTGTGTTCACCCAATTTGCCCATAGTTTCCTTCTTTATATTCAGGTCACTCTGAATATATTCTGAGTTCGTCCTGATGTAGGGTGTGAGATGCTGATCCAATCCCAATCCCTCCCTTACTGTCCTCCAACCTTCCCAGCAGGTTTTTTTTTTTAATCAATGAGTGGACTTTTGTCCCAAAAGCTGGGATCCTTGGGCCCATCATAGACTGTCTTGCTGAGGTCATTCACCTCAAAAGTCCATTCCACTGATCCTCCCCTCTGTCTTTCAGCCAGTACCAAACTGTTTTGATGACCACTGCTTCACAGTATAGTTTGAGATCCAAGACTGCAAGTCTTCCTTCCTTTGCATTTTTTTCATGATTTCCCTGGATATCCTTGTTCTTTTGTTCTTCCAAATGAACTTTGTTATGTTTTTTTTTTCTAATTCAGTAAAAAAGTTTTTTGGTAGTTCAATGGGTATGGCACTAAATAAGTAAATTAATTTGGGCAGGATGGTCATTTTTATTATGTTAGCTCATCCTACCCATGAGCAATCAATGTTTTTCCAATTGTTTAGATCTAGTTTTAATTATGGGGAGTGTGTTTTGTAGTTGTGTTCATATAGTTCCTGGGTTTATCTCAGCAGATAGATTCCTAAGTATTTTATATTGGCTAGGATGATTTTAAATATTCCTCTACTTAAAAAAAAAAAACACCTTGTCTTCCATCTTAGAATCAATGCCATGTATGAGATCCAAGACTCCAAGAAAAATGTCTGAGGCTAGATTTGAACCCAGGACCTCCCATCTCTAGTCCTTGTTCTCAAGCTACCTACCTTTACTTTTGATGTCCTCCCTATCTACCTAAAATACCCTTTCCTCTCATTCTGGTTGTCCCAATTCCTATCTTTCAAGATCCTTCTCAAATCCTTTCTCCTCCAGGGAGCTTTCATGGATGATTCCTAGGCAGAAATAATTTCTCCCTTCTTGAAACTAACAGAACACTCCTATTTCATTTGTATGAATTAAGGCCATGGGAAGTAGTGGGAAGTTATTTTTTTAAAATAATATTTTATTTGATCATTTCCAAGCATTATTCATTAAAGACAAAGATCGATAAACTATGGGAGTGGAAACACCGCGAAAAAGCAACTGCCTGAATACAGAGGTTGAGGGGACATGACAGAGGATAGACTCTAAATGAACACTCTAATGCAAATACTATCAACAAAGCAATGGGTTCAAATCAAGAAAACATCTAATGCCCAGTGGACTTACGCGTCGGCTATGGGGGGTGGGGGGGAGGAAAAGAAAATGATCTATGTCTTTAACGAATAATGCTTGGAAATGATCAAATAAAATATATTAAAAAAAAAAAAAGACAAAGATCATTTTCTTTTCCTCTCCCCCACCCCCCTTAGCCGACGCATGATTCCACTGGGTGTCACATGTGTTCTTGATTCGAACCCATTTCTATGTTGTCAGTATTTGCATTAGAGTTTCGTTTAGAGTCTCTCCTCTGTCATGTCCCCTCAACTGCTGTAGTCAGGCAGTTGCTTTTCCTCGGTGTTTCCACTCCCATAGTTTATCCTTTGCTTATGCATAGTGTTTTTTCTCCTAGATCCCTGCAGATTGTTCCGGGGGGGGAAGTTATTTTTTAAAAGACTTCTTTTTGATATATTTTATTATTCATGTCACCTATGATTCCAAATATATTCTGTTCTTCCATTTTTCAGAGAGTGATTTTTTATAATAAATAAAAAAGGGAGGGAATATTCAGCAAGATTAATCAACATTTTAGAAAAGTCTGACATTTTAGAGAATTCTTCACATCCATGGTAATATCCCGCTTCTTCAGAGAAGTTGTTGGAAAGACCTTATTTCTCCTCCTTGGGACCAAACTTGTTGGTTATGGTTTTGAATCATTCAATCCTGATTATCTTTTTGTTCTTTCCACTGTTGTTGTCATTGAGTTCAGTGTTATTTCTATTTGAATCACTTCATCTTAGTCAGGAAGAGTGATTTTTCAAGACAAGCTCTTTTTTTTTTTCTTAAGCAATTTGAAGGGATGAAAAGTGAGAGAGCCATAAAAAGGAAGCACAGGAAATCCTCATTACTCTAGACCTCACAATTAGGAGGTTGCATTTTGATTTGTTTTATGTCAGATTTTATTTGAGGCAAATAAGGTAAAGTGACTTGCTCAGCTAGTAAGTATCTGAGGTTGTATCTTAACTCAGGTCTTCCTGACTCCAGGCCACATAAAGCATGACTCTAGATCTAAATCTATAGTTCTAACTTTTCTTCTGACTTCCTAAGCAACATTACTATCTCCTAGAAATAACAACAATTATTTTTCTCTTAGCTAATATTTAATGCTCCCACAATTTATATGGTCATATCCCTAGAGAGATCTCCCACTGAGGAAACTCCTACCAATAAAAAACTACCATTCTTTTTCAATTTAGAATCTAAGAGAGATACTTATTGAGCCTCAAGGTCAAGCATCTTGCCAGTGTCACACAACTAGTATATGTCAGAGGTAATCTTTGAACTCAAGCCTTTCTGATTCTGAGACCATCTCTTGAAGCAAAAGTTGTCATGACTCACTTAATCACTAATTTAACTGATCACTTATAAAATAAGTCCTTCTTCCAACATTCCTCATGTCTAATATTACCATCTACTCCCATACCTCTTCCCCTAGGAGTTTTCATAGTCTCCCACAATAGATTTTGTAGGTTCCTCCAAAGAGACTGAATCATTAAAGAATTGAGAGAGGCCCTGGGGAATATGGTCAAGACTGAAGAATATTTTTGCAACAATGATCCTTTTTAGGATAGAGAGGTGCTGGGAAAATCAAAAGTGAAAGATGTCTTTTGATATTATCTTCTATTTTGAAAGAAAAATTAGACCAAGAAAACAATATTTGGTTCATCCTTTGTTCTACTAATTAACACAAAATTGCAATTATAACAGATTTTCTTCCCTATAATGTTCAGTATTCTTTTTCCTTGATATTTAGTTTTATTTTAAGTAAACTTTATTTTTAAAAGTAAGTTAAAAATAAATTCCCAATCAAACCTTTTTCTCTGTTGACTTATAGTTTGATTGGAATTTTATTGGTCCCCATTTTATGTGAATTTACTTTGTTACTTTTCCCCCCCAATACCAGTCATCCTGGGCAGTCCACGGACTCCTACATACATGTACTTTCCTCCTTGATCTCTTTAATGAAAATGAAAGATACCTTTTCCTACATCTTGGTTTCCAGTTAAGTGAAATCCTTGTTCTTCAATATATCTCTCCATGAATCTCAGTGTGTGCTGAATTCTACTCTTAGTAAGTTCTTATGATAATATCAAATACTTAATTTTCCTTTTCTGTGAATTTCAATTGAAATACAGAGGCAAAATGAAAAAAAAATGAGTTTATCTCCTAGCCTTCTTAGAGGCAGCTAAAGGGCATTTTCCTCCTTTCATGGTAAAGCCCTTAAACCTAAGTGATGTTATAACAGTTGTCTAGAGTGAATCAAGACTTACAGCTAATGATTTGCATTAGTGAACGGCACACTTTCCATATGAAAGTACTCTATGTGCATTATCTCAGTAATTTCCTAGATGATGCAAGGGAGCATCAAGTACTGAGTTCAGATCTGGTCTCAGACACTTGCTAGTTACATGACCATAGGCAAGTCAATTACTCTCTATCTTCCTCCATTTCCTTAACAGGGATAATGTTAGCACCTACCCCCCCACCCCCACCCCGGTGTTGTTCTGAGGATAAAATGAGAAAATATTTGTAAGCCTTTTTTGTAAGTCTTAAAGCTCGTTAATTTGGCCCATACCTTAGCCATATCAGAATCTGGCAGGTGACAGGATTGCATTTCTTTAGAAAAGAAGGACAGGAGCTGACTCAAAGATCTCATAAATCAGGAGAAAGTTTGGTAGTAGAACTTGGGTCTTGTGATTCTCATCCTACAGGCATAACCACTGAACATTGCTGCTGTCTTGTTAATGCTGTAGCTCTCCATAAATCTGGTACTTAATCATTTAAGGACATGGTAATTTGTCTTAAATGGTCTCCTATAATGGATGTTGTGACACGCTTAGCACAGATGGCTTCAGTTCGTTTTTTCTGGCTTCTCCTACCCTAACTGTGTCTAGTAAGTTAATGTCAATATTAGCTTTACTGTTTTTAGGTAACCTTGGTATGCTTCTCGTTAGTTAGACTGTAAAGAACTCAGTTTTACCTGCGCCAAGGGATCGCTAAATTCCTGTTGGCATTTCACGATGCAGTCCTGTGTTGAAAGTGAGGTCATGTTTCTCCTGGATTGTTCTTCTATCTGATGAGCTTGGGCTGGCGAGAATCCGAGACAATGAAATAATCACACCCATTAGCTCACTGGGGCTCTATTAAGATGTGAACTGGCTTTCCATCCATTTCTCCTGCTTGGAAAAATTGACACAGTCACAGCTTGTGTAGGTTAGCTTAAATAGGGCTATTTCAGCAAACAAAATTCAATGTATTCTAAATCCTGGATGACAGTTGGGCCACAAGTCTGGAAGGTGATTTGCTCCTAAATCTAGGCATAAGGGTAATCTTTAATATCCTACTCCTGTGTCATATGGTCAGGTTTTCCCAACATGCCCCAATCTAAGTCTTATTAATAGAACCTTAGTTGTTATAATGCCAAGTAGCCACCTGCTGTCGATTTAATGTGTATAGCACACAGCCATGCATGCCATGGCGCTAAGAAATTTGCAGAAACTGAGAGGGTCACTAAAGTTTTCTGAGTTGGCATCTGTTGAGGGATTAGAAGCTAAGCCAAATCAAGCCTTCTCTTCCTCTCATTTTCCCCTACCAGCTTAGTCCATCCCACTAACCTGAATCATACAATGGAATGGACTCACAAAGAGTGATCCCACCCATCAGTTGGCTAGTAATCTGCAAAGACACTGAAATCTTAATTCCATTCTATTTTGTCCTTTCTTGGACTTCCAAGATTTTTCTGACCAAGGTAACTGGATCCATTGGCTTTTGCAGAAACCTGGTTCTATAATAAAGCATCTAATGAACTGATAACATTTTCCAGCCCTTCACATTGTTCTGACGTCCTCCTGTGCGGGCTGTAATATTTGGTAGGTATCAGAGATTTCTTGGAAAAGTCATAGTACCTGCCAACACTTCTGAAAGTGTTTCTCTTGGGCAATGACTCACTTGGGTTGACTCTGAGACATTTCATTCAAAGACCACCTAGTACCAGAAGTTTGCTTAGGCCAGCTCACTGGGGAATGTCAGGAAAGCAAGCCCAGTCAGTTCTCTTGTGAGATTGCAATCAAAAGTGGCTTGATAAATCAGCAAAGACTGCAAATGTTCTTGGCAGGTTAAGCAGGGCACTGGTAAGAGAATGCTCTCTCTAGCTACAATGCATTCATTATCCAAGAGCCAAAAAGTGACCAGAATCCTTGATTGGCTAATTATAAGTAACACAAGGGTCATAATACTTCAGTCATTATGTGGGAATATTCATAATGAACTTGGATCCAGTTGTAATAAGGGGGAGGGGGAATCCACTCAGGGAAATTGCAGGGTAAAGGTCTGGGAATGTAGATAGTATAGGATGTTACTGGTCGGAAATGGAAGGGTTTAATGTAGCATTGGTTTTGTGCAGACAGACTCCTGGAAAACAGATTCCATAAGTCTTTCTGACTTTCAGATGAGATAGAAAACTAGAGGTTTATCCTTTACTTGTGGTTGTCTGAGAACCCACCCTACCTTTCATATGAATTGAAGTGATTGCCCCAGCATCCTGGCCAGGTTCCCACTTTGTACAGGGTGGCCCATTTAAAACAGGCCCATGAATGCCTTGGTGTATTCGAAGGGGCCTGTTGTAAAGTACCACATGTATGTGGGTGTTTAATAAATACCGGCTGATTAAATTGGCCACCCTGAAAAACATCATACCTTCTGCATTCCCTCCTGGGTTTTTTACTAGCGATGGTATTGAGGTATCCCCCTTTCCTTTTCTGCTCTAACATGTTATAATAGCATGTATACATGATATCAGTATCATTACTGATATTAAAACACCTACTCTACCACTAAGATTTCTGCATTCCATTTGGAGAAGGAAGAAATAAAATAATCCAGCCATGCAAACACATTTCTGAAACACCTTGCCCACCAACATTTTATTTTTAATTGGCCATCTTTGCTCCCTCTCTATGACTAGGTTAGTTACTTGGGTAAAGTGTTCTGCCTCTTAAACCAAGTTGTTGATTCTCCTTAGAAATCTTTCCTCCAGAATCTATGAGAAAAAACACTATCCACATTCAGAGGAAATGCTTTATTATAGAACCAGGTTTCTGCAAAAGCCAATGGATCCAGTTACCGTGGTCAGAAAAATCTTGGAAGTCCAAGAAAGGACAAAATAGAATCGAATTAAGATTTCAGTGGGAGTAGAAACACAGAAGAAAAACAACTGCTTGATTACATGGGTTGAGGGGATATGGCTGGGGATCTAGACTCTAAATGAAAATCCTAATGCAAACACCAACAACATAGAAATAGGTTCTGATCAAGGTCACATGTAATATCCAGTGGAATTGCACATGGGGTGCAGGAAGGGTGGGGGAAGGGGAGGGAGGGAAATAATGTGATTCTTGTAACCAAGGAATAATGTTCTAAGTTGGCTAAATAAATTAATTTTTAAAAAAAGAAATCTTTCCTCCAAAACTCTTGTTTCTTCTCTAATTATTTCCTTTAACCCATCATTTGTAAAAAATTTAAAGCCTCTTAATTCTTGTTTTATTTCTTTCCATTTCTCATTGACCTTGTGGTAAGCTGGTTTTCCTTTAAACTTTGCATATATGTATTTTGGAGTTTTCTACTCTTTTAGGTTTGTGTCTTTGGTGTACCTAGTACTATACTAGCTTTTTATTATGAGAGTCTTTTATTTTTGTTTACTCATTCTTTGAGTCTTCTCAAATTGAGACATTATGCTCTTGAACATTTCTGGAGTTGTATTACCTGATACAGGAGCTGCTACTTTCTTTTAGGTATTAAGGGCTGTGTTTTTCAAGAATCTCAGGGGAGGTTAAGGCTGGAAACATGCAAACTTTCATTGTATCCAGAATAATTAGATCTATGATGAAAGTTAACACTGCCTTCCTGGTTTGGGTTCTTTAAGCTCTTGATCCCAATTTATGTTTAAGCAATACATCTATAAGCTTGCCCCTGGATAAAGTTAGAGGAGATTATTGACCCCAGCACTGGTCTGTTAGTTGGAAGGTTCTGCTAGTTCTGACCAATCAAACTGGAAGCTCTCCTTTGGTTTGAGCTCCCTGCCCTAACCAGTCAGTGGTAGTTTTTAGCCTAGATATATGGCCTAAATCCATGTCTCTGGGGTCAGTGCCATACAATTGCTTCTTAACCTCTCTTCCTGCTCCTTTTCTAGTACAGAACCTCAGGCCTAATCTGAGACTGATCCAAAATCTTAACAGTTCCTTGCCCTGGTTTGCAGCTCTGGGTCAGCAGAGTCTAGGCACAGCTTTGTTGCTTTTCGGTCATGTCCAACTCTTCATGACCCCATTTGGTATTTTCTTAGCAAGGATACTGGATTGGTTTGCATTTCCTTCTGCTCATTTGATAGATAAGGAAACTGAGGCAAATAGGGTTAGGTGACTTGCCCAAGGTCACACAGTAATAAGTGTTTGAGGTTGATTTTGAATTCAGGTCTTCCAGCATTCCTCCTCCACTAGAAGTAGATCCAAGGATCCTGCCTTGAAATCTGAGCAACACTGTTGCAGGCTGACTCTTATTTTTATTCCCTACATAGCTTTAGGTTTCTTCTCTGTTGAATCTCCAGTTTTTCCTTGTCCTTCTACAATCATAGGCCCTAAGCCTATTCTTTCTGGCCCTTCTCCATTTTCCTCAGACTCCTATCTCCCTGTGCTGACCTGAATTAGAAAAATGAATCACTGTGGGTTTTTTTTTTTTCAATCTGGTGTATTTAGGGGAAGAGCTGGATGCTTCTACCCTGATCTTTCTATGCATTTGTTAATGACGTTTTTATGCCCTTGGCACATGATTAATTTTTAAAAGATGATATTCACAGCCAGGAAATACAGATATTTCTTTCTACTTCCTTTCAACAATTGTCAACAGTTATCTAACATTTATAAAAATCTATTCTATTCCTTAACTTCTTTCTTCTTTATTTTTTTTTTGTTGATTTGTTTAAGTCATATGGGGTCATATTGAAATCCCTAGTTGTTATCTATTTTTTGACATTTGATTTTTTAATCTATTTTTAATTACTTGTAGAAACAATCTTTGACAATTGTTTTCTGACCTTTTTCACCCCTGTACCTCCAAGCAATAAATAGTTTGATCTAAATTATGCTAGTACTTTCATATAATAGATATTTCCATATTACTCATGCTGTGACAGAAAACACATATCACACATATAATAAAAAACTCATGAAGTTTATTAAGTTGAAAGTGGCATGCTTTGATCTACAAGCAGACGCCAACAGTTACTTCTTTGACTGTGGGTATCATTTTTCTTCATGAGTCCCTTGTGGATATCTTGGAAATTTGTTTTGTTGATAATAATTTAGTCCTTCAGTTGCTCATCATATAATATTTCTGTTACTTTACTCAGTGCTCTTCTGGTTCTGCTCATTTCACTTTGCATCAGTTGATATGTCTTTCCAGGTTTTCCCTGACATTTGATTAACCTTTCAATTAAGAACTTAAATGCTATACCATCCCTTTTCTTTCTTCCTTAAAACCAATAAAACAATACAAAACAAAAGCATACTCAATTCCTGTGTTTACATATAACTTAATTCTCTCTATGTGACTCTTTAAAATAGTGGGATTCCAAAGGAAAGGATGCTTTCTCCCTCCATTTGAAGTTATGCACTTCAACACTGATAGCCCCTCCCTCAATTATATATTCAAATATAATTGCCTTTTTAGATTTCTCTGGAAGATAAGAGTATTCAGAGTCTAGTCGGGACTCAGAAGACAATAAAGCAAGCATCCTCTAAAGAAGGTTTTTTGGTTCATGCTAGCCAAGATTTTTTACCTTTTTCTAAAATAGGTATAGCAGATAAAAGTGAATAGATTTAAAAGAGCATGGCAGTGCCTGCTCTTCTTCCCTTGAAGATGAGAGGAACAAGGATTTTGGCTGAGCCAGATATTGGAGACAGTGAAACAGAATCAATCCACTGAGCAGCTTGAAGCAGACACTATAAGAACATTAGGGAACATACCTGAAAGGAGACATAAAAGATGTTAGCAGCCCTATATTGTTAGAGAAGTGAGTTGACTCTCTGTATATATTACCTACATGTGTGCCTTTCCTGAACACATTTCTTCTTTGCATGTGTGTCCTTTGAAAACATATCCTTTTCTTACTGAGATTGAATGTGTTTTTAGAGAATATGCCCCACTTTTGTGTGCTCCGACTGACCATTAAAGGTAAACAAATCAATCCTTCTCCCAATTGGGAGGCAGAATTGACCAGATTATGGCCTATCAGATTCTGAAAGGTCAAAAAAAGCTGTCAGTATTCCCCTCATCGACCAGACGCCATAGCAGAGACCATAGGAGTCAGAATAAGTAGTAGCTATCCAATGAAGAGTTAGTCCTGAGGAGTGATAATGATAATTTACATTTATTTAGTGCCTACTATGTATACCAGGCACTGAGCTAAGCACTTTACAATTATTATCCCATTTGATCCTCCTAACAATCGAGGAAGGTATCTGATATTATTATCTCCATTTTTCAGATAAGGAAACTGAGGCAAATAGAAATTAAGTGACTCACCCTGGGTCATATAGCTAGTAAATATCTGAAACTGGATTTGAACTGAGATCTTCCTGACTCTAGTCAGTGCTCTAGCTACTGCGTTATCTAGGTGCCCATCTATTCAACCATCAACTAAAACATCCTATCCTGTAAAAAGCCAGCCCAGATGAACAATGAAATGGCTTATACTTTGGCAACATCATACCCCAAAGTGATCTTAGTAGAAACTCCTCAAAGGGAGAAAGGGATTTCCAGGGTCAGAACTCATAATGAATCCCATGACACTAAGTGTACCCTAACCTTTGTGCTCCAAGTCTGAGCCCACTCTTTCCAGAGACCAAGTGTGTTCAGAGAACAGTATACCCCTCTGGGGTTTTTTATATTTTTTATCCTCTTTTTTATATTTTCTCAATAATATCCCTTTATCAAAGAAAATTGGTATCAACTGGTTGGTTGACATTGGAGAACATGTTGGACGGGAGCTCATGAGAGATAGAATTAGAAACTTCTCTGGATGGAAAAGTGGTCAACTGTCTTAGAAAGAATTAGCTAGAGGAGGGGGCTACATTTGGAGCCCATCTGAGATAATAGACCTTTTGAATTTCTGGGGACACACTGTAGAGATTCTCCATTTAAGACTGCTGTTGCTGAAAGTCTTTCTTTTTCAGGGTCTACCAAAGAAAATGAATAATTTTCTTTATTCTGATTTAGTCCACAAGTATATAATTTTTGGGGTATGGGGGTGTTCCTTATGAGTAAGACCAGTTCCTTAGGCAGAGCTTTGACTTATTTGATTATTCTTGTGCTGATATATGTTATATTACTTTACCTACTTGTTCATCTAGTGCCTAGCAATTTACTAACAACACACCATACTATAAATGTTCGTTCCCCATCTCTCTTTTTTAATTTTAATCATTCCTAGACTATATTCTTTTTGGGAGGTCCATATGGACTGAAGGATCCATAGGATAAGATTCATGCTTTCCTATACACCCCTCCAAAACATCAACCCCAATCAATCCTTATACATATTTGGGGCTTGTCTCCTTCTTGAACTGAACTTGCTTTTTCTGTTGTTGGATAAAGTTAGGATCCCATTTCATGCCCTTGCAGTGGCAGGGACCTAATGGAGAAATGGTAGGTGAGGAATGTTGAGGAAATTTGTCTGGACTGCCAAGGATAACTTGAAGGAATTTTGATGGGCCCTGAGTAGAAAAGGAAATTTAGAGATGTTTTTCAGATACTAAATGGATCTATGAACCATGCACCAAATGAATCATAGAAGAGTTTTTACCAAGGCAGTTGGTTTCTCACTTGAGTATGAGGGGATAACTTCCAGTTTTAACCAGATCTTAAATACTTGAAAGTAGTTTTGTGTATTATGGGAAGCTCTATAGCAGTGATGGTGAACCTTCTAGATGGGTTGGTGATGTGAGAGATGTCCTCAAGAGCCCATGGAGCATGAGCCATGGGGGCAGCCCAGCCATGTATCCCTTGGGCTTTCTAGTAATGAACTCTGGCAAACTCTGTGTTGGAGTGATGGTGCATATGCCTATATAGAGGGCTCTGTGCCCCCTCTGACATGCATGCCAGAGGTTTGCCACCATGGCTTTATAGGAGTCATGTTTCCCTCTGAGAACCTGTTTAATCTTTTTTTCTCTTTTTATTTTCTTTGTTGCCAATGGGTTAGGAAAGACAATTTCAAGCACCAAGACAGACTTTTGTTAAACATAAAACAAGTAATAATCTCTAATGAACTTTGTAATATGATCTTTATTGGATCTATATTACTCTCTATTTGGGAATACTTATGATTTCTACGTATGCATATGGGATCATAGGAATCAGTGTTACATTAACTGTTTTGAAATTCTTTCCTGTTTAACACTGAAGAAGCAAATGAAAAGGCAATGCTTAAGCATCTCCAGAAACCCAGAGATTTTTCTGAGATTAGAAATAGAGACACTGAGTTCAAAATACACCTTG
Organism: Monodelphis domestica; assembly: GCF_027887165.1. Taxonomy (NCBI): domain Eukaryota; kingdom Metazoa; phylum Chordata; class Mammalia; order Didelphimorphia; family Didelphidae; genus Monodelphis; species Monodelphis domestica. The sequence goes on from NC_077227.1 coordinate 280,825,872, forward strand.
GTGATTTACTAAGGGCAGTCATTTTCATTTGTTTGCTTGCTTGCTTATTTTGCTAGAAAAAATGTAATGTTTTGTAAAAACCCATTCATTTATTTATTTTTTAAAACCCTAACCTTTCATCTTAGAATCAATACTCTGTATTGATTCCAAGGCAGAAGAGTGGTAAGGGCTAGGTAATGGAGTTAAGTGACTTGCCTAGGATCATACAGCTAGGAAGTGTCTGAGGTCAGATTTGAATCGAGGACTTCCTATCTCTAGGCCTGGCTCTCAATCCACAGAGATGCCCAGCTGCCCCAAAAATCCATTCCTTTAAACACATGAACTATTCCTTGTCTGGTTTTAGACCTTGTGCAGATATGGTAAACCCACTTCCGGGAATATGTAATGAAGAGGCTTTTCTCTCTACTTTAGAGCATCCACAGGGATCCTCTAACTGTTCCTTCCAGCATATTGTATGGGACAAAAAGTCTTTAAGTTGGCCATTGGACCAGAATTGAGTGTGTCAACAAAAGATTTGAGTTTTATCTAAGAGGCAAAAGGAAACCAATGAAATTGATTAAGTAGTGGGGGAGACATAATCAGGTCTGCAATTAAGAAAAAGCACTTTGTCAGCTTTGGACTGGAGTGGGGAGAGATCTGAAACACTAGGAAGCCTTTGGAATGTCAATTCCAACAAGGGATTATGAAGATCTGAACTAAGATGATGAGTATGTGAGTAAAGAAATCCAAGAAATATAATGAATAGGTAGAAACAGCAAGATGTGTCAACCAATTAGATATATGGGGAAAAGGGGAAAAGCTGAATTGAATAGCAAGGTCATTAATCTGCTAGACTAGAAGAATGGTTTTTTCTTAAACTGAAATAAGAAAATTTGGTAGAAGGGTAGTTTTGAGGGCGTGGGAAATGTATCCTATTTAGGACATGTTGACATCCAATTTGAAATATCTGATAGGCAACTGGTGGTTTTTGACTAAAACTTAGGAGAGAGATTGGGACTTGATATATATCAAAATCTGTGAGCATCTGCATAGAAATTATAGTTAAGCACATAGGAATTATTGATGTCGTCAAGAAAGAGAGGATAGAGAGAGAAGAGCTATGAGAGAAGGTATAGTCAGTGATAGAGAGGGTAGCCTCTCTATTACTATTATTTGCAGGAAGTCAAGTCTCTAACAGAGAAAGTAGATGGAAGCAATATGAGAGCAAGTCATTATGGAATGGAAATTCCAAAGGGCATAGCGATGAGCAGAACTGGAATGGGACATGATAATAATGGGGTTGAGGAGGATGAGTATGAGAGAATAGGAGATGGAGATTTGTAAGATATATTTTAGGGTACAGGGGTTCACAAGGCACTATAAACCTGTCATAGATATTTTCTAGGAGAATACCAGCAGGCATTATGTATTTGTAGTTTTAAATCAGTATAAAATAGCCTGAAATAAATAAAAATAAGCTTGTTTTCTTGCCAGAATCAGGAATTAATATCTGTCTAATAGACTAATAGGGATCATTTCACTCCTAGCCTAAATTGTAGACTACTGTGGCTTAAATAAATTACTTTATGCCTATTATTTCACTATTACTTCTTTTTAAACAAGCAGATTATATGTGGTCATGAGTTCATGTGATAGAAGGAAGAGAAATGAGGAGAATTTAGAAAGGAAGCAATTGAAAAAGCTTGTAGCTCTACATGGTGTGAGCAGAGAGAGGAGAGTTAAATTACCACAATAGCCATCTGTCTCTATTTTGCTAACCTACTTGCTGGGACACCACATTGTGTTAGTTCCCATTTCCTCTCACAGTGAACCTGAGCCAAACCTAAAGGGAAGAGTATCAGTATCTCTGGATAAACAGACCATTCGGGCTGTCTCTACATCAGCTGGACTACAGTCCTTTTGCTTACCAGCTGTGCCATCCTGGGCTGTTTGCTATGTGAGTGAGATCAACTCTCCCCATTGAGATGAAACTCCCTCCCCTCCCTCTGCCTTCCCTCGGTGACAGGAATAGAAATCTACAGGCTCAATTCAGTTCTTATGATCATTTTAAAGGAGCCTTTCTGGCAATGTGCTGCACCTAAAATTTTAACTAACCCAACCTCATCTCAGACAAGTTTCAACTGGTCCTAATAGTCCTTTCATTACAGAATGGTTTTATTGGTGCATTCCTCAGGTCTGACTCAAGAATGAACCATTTCTAAATTCATCTGTGAATTCTGATAAATTCTGTTCAATGAGTTCTAGGAATAGCCCAGTACTCTTATCTATCTATACATAAATATAAATATATAGATATAGATATAGATAGATAGATAGATAGATAGAAAAATGGAGAGAAAGAGAGAGAGAGAGCAGTAAGCAGTATAGATAAAGATATTTAATCTGTGCCTCTCAGAACAGAAGCTACCAGATGATGCTAAGAACTAGAGTACTGTGTTTAAATTTCTCTCTGGGATCTTACCCAGGATTGTTTATTTTGCTACTTAACATGATCAATTTTTAGATCTTCTGGTAACAGTGAGCTTCTCTAATAGACTGGAAGCTCTTCAAAGACAAAGACACTTTTACCTATTTTTGGTAGCCCCACACACCCAGCCCCTAGCAGAGTTCCTGGTGCATAATAGGTAAGCACCTCTTATAAATAAACAAATGTTTGCTTACTGACTGAAGCTTCTGCAACCTCATACCAACTTCACATTTATGATAATGAGAGAGGTTTTTTGATATCTATTGTTTGGGCAAGGAGTTTAGATTTCAGTGAGCCTGAATTCAAAGAGTCAATCAACCAGCATTATTTGATTTTATTTTACTTTTTATTGATATGCATTTTTATTTTCATGGAGATAATTCTTCATTATCTTACAATGCTCCAGTCCTCCAGACAATTACATTCAAATAAATGTCTATGAAACAAAACAAAACATGATTTTTGATCCACTCTAAGAAATACTAATATAGCCAATGAATAGTGCATTGATGGGAACTGCTCTGTATTTGTAGAATTACTCCTGGTTGTTACTTTATATGCAGTACATGTGCTAAAGATACAAAGATGAAATAAGATGAATTTCCTGTTCTCAAGGTTACAATCTAATGGAGAATGAGAGGATCAAGACATTGTAGGATGGATTATGTACAAAGAAATAAAAAAATGTGAGAAATTCAAGGAGGAAAAAAATCACTTCTAGCAGGGAAGAGGAGAAAGATCAGGAAACCTTAATGGCGGAGGTAGAACCTGAACTGGGACCTGGAAAAAGAAATGCTTTCCATGCATAGTAGATAGCCTATGCAGATGGATGGGAGATACAAATGGTAGAAGAAGACAGGACAAGATTGCAGAATGGTTAGTAGTCCTGTTTTTCCAAAACTTATTAAAGAGACAAGTATGAAATAAGCCTGAAAAGATATGTTGGATCCAGGTCCTTGAAAACTGGGATAAGAAATTTGTATTTTATGTAAAAGATGATTTGGAGAGGGAAAAGACTACAGAGAAAGAACCCATCTAGGAGACTGCTAGAATAATTAACATGGAAGGATAAATAAGATTCTAAACAAGGGTGATTCAGAGGGAGAAATTAATAAAAACTAGAGGTATTGAAGATGTGGAACAAATAGGACTTGACAGTTGCTTAAATGCGGGAAGAGTGATATCTCCAAAGTTTTGAGCTGAGTTGACAGGGAATATAGTAGTGCCATCAACAGAGATATGGAAATTAGTAAAGAGAGCAGATGGAGGGCAGAGGAAGAATGATTATTTCAGTTTTGGACAAGTTGAACTTAAGGTGGAGACATCCAGATGCCCAGATAAATAAGTTGGAAAAGTAGGACTGGCATTCAAAACAAAAATAAATTAAGAGAAAAGATATAAATTTGAGTATTCTATAATCTATCTATAATCTATAAAATGGCTAGTTGAAATAGCTGATCTCTATAATCCAATCCAACTCTTACAAATATTGGAAGTTTGGGGTGTAGGTTCACAATAGTCCCTTAGCAATATAATTTTTTTCTACTGTCCCAGCACCTTCTTCCAAGATTTTAGACTTTTCACAAATGCTCTCATTAACTTTTGTGGCAATTTTCCTCCTTTTATAAGTGGAAATGTTGACATGGAAGAATGATTTATAGAAGGCTACTCAGAAGTAACTGGCAGAACCTGAGTCCTGCCCAATCCAGGACTCTGTTTCCTAAGCCTTTCTTCCAAAGTTATGATAAACAAGAAACTTAAAGTTTTGAGTGATTCCACTAATCTGTTTAATCCTTTCAACTAGGACACAGGAAAAAAATATGTTTATACATATATACATATATATCCTTTTAAATATTTAGAATCTTTTTCTAAGCTACTGTATGATTTGTGGAGAATACAAAGTCATTTATAAGTTTGTGACTCATGGAAATGAAAGTAATTACAGCTTCCTCACTCCACTACTAGCAGAATACCACACACCTCTCTGGATCGCTAAGTTACAGCCAGTACTTCAAAATGGCACTTCTACAAATTCACTCCCAGACCACACACTGGTCTGCATGGGATCTGTGAATTTTAGCTGCAGGAGATGGAAATGACCAAGCTCTCCAGCTGAGGGCATGATGTCTCCCTGACTTTGGCTACATTGTCTTTGCTTAGCTAGCCTAGATCTTGTCCAGCTTGCTCATTCACGGATGTATTTTGGATTCTAAAAATAGTGTTAGCTGAAGTTTCTACAACTTCTTATCTATGACAGTGAGAGAGGTTCATTGGCATCTATTGCTGGGCAAGGAGTTGACATTTCAGTGAACCTCAATTTCAAATCAAATGCTCACTTCAAGCAACATGATTTAAATGTCTGCTATATACAGTGCATATGCTAATATAACAAAGATGAAATAAGATATATTCCCTGTCCTCAAAGAGCTTCTTACATCCTTTTAATTTGTTTCTTTTATTACTATGAAATTGATAAGCATTAACAAATGTGAACATTTCCACATTTAGAAGAGAAAAAAGAACCACATAGGAAAATTTGAATCTCTATTATATAGTTTTTGAAACACATATTTCAAATTTAACATTGTAGTTCCAATACTGCTCTGCTTGTTTGGGTCCCATTCTACATTTTCTTTTGCTCTCTTATTTGTATTTTTAAATGATTCATCGATGTGCTTTTCTTTCTTTCTTTTTTGATATGATTATCATTAACCTTATTTCTTTTCAAAACTCTCTTATTCAACAAGAAGCAAACAAACTTAAAAAACAAATCTCTCTTTCCCTCTCACTAGTAAGGAGTTTGCTTTCTGATGGAGAATGAAAGGAACAAGATAACTGTCAGATGTATTACATACAAAGAATTTCAAAAATATGAGAAATTTGAAGAGGGAGAAATCACTTCCAGCAGGGAGGAGGAAAAAGATCAGGAAAACTTAATGGAGGATGTAGATCCTGAGCTGGGCCCTGAGAAAGGAAGTGCCTAGATATGATTCACAGATATGAAGTTACAGAAACTCCAAGCCCAGCACTCAATCCATTGTACCACCAGAGGACTGTTTACTGCCAGGGATGACATGGAAATAGCTTTCTGTAATACTAATGTCCAGACTTTCAGAAAGATCTTTTTTTAAAAAAATATGATTTATAAAATGAAGTTATAACTAGAATGTGTTAGGACAGGACTTTTATGTTTTGAGCCCAAATTTCTTTACTGATATAAGAAGAAACATAATTAGATAATTTTAAAAGTCCTTCCCAACTCTGACATCCTATGATCCCTGTTGTCCTGGAGCCAGGATGGCCTAAATTCAAATCTGGAATCATATATTAGCCATATAAACTTAGAAAAGTCACTTAACCTCTATTTGCTTCAGTTTCTACAACTGTAAAATGTAGATAAGAATAGCACCTGCCCACCAGGATTGTTGTGAGGATCAGATGAAATAATATTTGTAAAACCTGTAGTACAATGCCTGGTATACAGTAGGTGCTATATAAATGCAATTATTATTTTTATAATTATACTTAATATTAATTATGAATTTATTAATAATTAATTAATAAGAAGAAAGCTAAAATCCCAAACTTGTTTTAAGTGGTCAGATAATGAAAGGGGCTCAGAATCTAGTTGCCACTGACCCTAGATGAAGTCAAGTGACACCATTCTGCCCTACCCTGTAATTCTATATTTAACTAAACACATGTGAAAATAAAGGTACCTATATGTTGACAAGAAGACAAGCCTTGAGCTAAAACAGATATGGCCCTGGCTGATAGAAAAGCTGTTATTTCAATTTGTTTATAATGTAGCAGTCTCCAGTCCATAGGATCCCGGTAATTTGTCCTGTTTGCACCTTATTAAATTCCAGTTTGAGTCAGAATTTACAGGACTGAAGCCCCTGGAATATTTCAAACTAGAACTTAATTTGGTGTGAATTATGCACAAAAAGGAAATGGAAAAGTTAACTTGGGACCAGATAGACAAATTGTCATAGGGCCCAAACCAAATGATAGGGAATCTTCTGTATTAAGGAAAGAGCATATTCTGATTAATTACTTAATTCCATGCTTAGATCCTTTCCTTCAGAACCCCAAATCTCCCTTCCTTCTTTCTTAATGCCCTGACTTGCTGATTAAAGTAGCAGGATTTCTTCTTCTAGAGCTTCTCTTCCCCTATCCCTTTCCTAAGAGGGGTATATAACATGGCCTACATGTATCTGGGGACATTGGCTCAAACAAGACCATGGAAATCCCCTATATGTTAATCAACATTGAGTTTTTCAGTTTATTTATAACTGGTTGTTGGTGTTAAGCAAGCTTGTCTAAAAAGAGTTTTTCTATACAATTTAAGACTCATGTTGTATGTCTCTGTGCTCACATTTAGTCATTTATTCCCCCTCTTCTTTTTTTTTACTTTTTAATTAATTAATTTAAAATATTTTTCCATGTTTCCATGATTCATGATTTTTCCCACCCCTTTTCCCTCCCCTCTCCTGGAGCTGACAAACAGTTCCACTGGGTTTTACATGTATCATTGTTCAAAACCTATTTCCATGTTATTCATATTTGCAAGAGAGTGGACATTTAAAGTCAACATCCCCAATCCTATCCCCATCGAACAATGTGATCAAGGAAATATTTTTCTTCTGCATTTCTATTCCCATAGTTCTTTCTCTGGGTGTGGATAGCTTTTTTTTCTCATAAGTTCCTCTGAATTATCCTGGGTCATTGCATTGCTACTAGTAGAAAAGTCTGTTACATTTGATCATGCCATAATGTTTCAGTCTCTGTTTACAATGTTCTTCTAGTTCTGTTCCTTTTGCTCTGCATCAATTCCTGGAGGTTGTTCCAGTTCACATGGAATTCCTCCAGTTCATTATTCCTTTCAGCACAATAGTATTCCATCAACATCAGATACCACAATTTGTTCAGCCATTCTCCAATTAATGGACACCCCATCATTTTCCAATGTTTTTGCCACCACAAAGAGCACAGCTATAAATATTCTTGTACAAGTCTTTTTCCTTATTATCTCTTTGGGGTACAAACTGAGCAGTGGCATGGTTGGATCAAAGGGCAGGCCTTCTTTTGAAGCCCTTTGTGTGCCCCTTCTTCTCATAAATCTTTCTACATAACCCTTTGAAAGATTTGTTTCTATTTGTTCCTTATATCCCCTTTGTTTCTTCAGGATTCTGGGAGGAAAGGTAAACCTTCAGCTCATACACTTTTTCTCCTAGTTCACACTTCATCACCTCTTGCTTAAACTATTGTAAAACCTACATATAATTCCATATATTTTTGTATTTACTCATTATGTATATGCATTTCTTCCATAGAATGAATATCTGGTTGGAGATTGTTTTATTGTTGTCCTTGTATATAAGACAACCCATCATGGTTAACTGGAAGGTTTAATTAGGGGGAAAGGAGGAATAATGACTAAGTCCTAAGAATTAGGGATGGCTTCTCTGGGTTCTTTCCCTACAATGTCAGTTCAAATAAGAATATTTGACAAAAAAAAAAACCCAACTATTGGGAAAACTAGACAACAGTCTAGCAGAAATAAGGCTTAGACCAACACTTTATACCATGACACCAAGATAAGCTTCAAATTAATGCATGACCTTTGGAGTAGACTGGTTTTAAGTCTGGTTTCCTCTAGACAGGAGTGTGTTGAGTGTTCCTTCCAGTAGCCATAGTGCTTTGCTTTGATCAAAATGGAAGGTCAGATCTACTTTGGGCACTGGAAGTCCCTAAAAAGCTAGCTTTAGAAGAGCTTTGTTGTGACATTCTTGCACAGGGCTGGGGGCTGGGAGCTATGCCATTTCTCAGATGGGGTTCTCTGGATCCTGGGGGCAATTCCCTTAGGTTCTGACCTGAACTCTTTGCAGAATAAACTGGGGAAGAAGTATCTCTGAAGGGTTAGGTCTTTCCTTTCATCTCCTAAACTGGAGGCTAGTCAACCATCCTGGGGCTAGTAAATCAATTGGGAAGTCAAGTTATCAGGAAAGGCCAATAGAGCCCCCAGCAGCTGGGGCAGAACTGTCCTGGCTCTCCTTGTCTGATCCTGGATTCCTAGAGGATCTCTGCTTTTATTCCAAGTACTAAGAGTTTCAAGGGGGAATAAATTCAGATTGGAAAAAAATTATCTTCATTTTAACTAGCCTCTAGCTGAAATTTTGCATTTCTTTCCATTATGACTTTAGGTGACAGACCATTATTCTGAGAAAGTCATCCCGACTACCAAAAGGGTCTATGACACAAAAATAGTTTAAAAACTCTTGATCTAGGTGGTTATAGGAATTGACAATAGAGTCAGATAGAGTCAGCAATAAGTTATTACTTTTTCCTGTAACAATAGTAATATAGTAACTTGGTTATCATTCTGAAAGCAAGAACAAGCAGTAGAAATGGGTTTGGGGTGAGAGATGTATATGTTATATATGCAGCAAGGCAGATGCCAAGTTGATCCAGGGCACAGGCTTGAACTAAAAGCCATCACTACCAGTAGCTTTTCATTCTTGTACAGTCCCCTGAACATCTATGACAATGATGGAGACATTGGATGACCCCTTGGGTCAACCTGGGAACTTGTGGTTTTAGCTGCTAGAATTAAATGTTGACCTCTAAAAATGACCTTGCCAGTGTCCTATTCCAATCCTATTTAACCTGGCCCCCGGCAAACTTTTCTTTTGCCAGAATTGAGGGACTTCTGTCCATGACTTTGGCAGACTTTCTTTCTCTGGTTAGTTGGCTGCCTGCTCCATTAGGCCAGGTGGTTTACCACTGAAGCACTGTTTCTAATAGATGAGTGTGCACAAAGATATTGTCATTCTCGGTCACCGAGAGACTACCACTATACTATACTGTTTCTAATAACTTATATGGCCAAATTCCAGAAGACTAAGGTCTCCAAGTAGCTTCTTTTTCAGTAGTCTCTATGGTTCTCCTTGCCTGCCTAAGGACATTGTTTATGTTCTCTTTTTCTTGAATGAAGGAAAGCAAAAAAAGTTTAAAAAATTGTTAAATTGTTAAAAAAAAATTAAAAGATGTACAAAGTACTCTTCTAAGGCCCAAGGATACAAATAGAAAAACAGTATCTTCTCTCAAGGAGCTCACATTCTTTTGGAGGAAATTACATAGATTCAGGTCTCTAGTGACCTCATAATCATTCCACATGGTCTTTCTTATCCTTGAAGCCAGATGATTCAATGGATGGAGTCAGGAAAGCCAAAGTTCGAAGCCAGCTACAGATACTTTCTTAAAGTGTGACCCTGGACAAATCCCTTAATTTCTATGTGCCTCAGTTTCCTCATCTGTAACATAAAGATTCTTCTCTAATTCACAAAGTTGTTGTGAAGATTAAAATGAGATATCTCTAAAATGCTTTGCAAACCTTTAAGCTCTGTGTAAGTGCTAACCATCAGCAAGCCTGTTCCTTCCTCTTCCTGTCTTCTAGATAAGCATTCAGTTGTACAGTCAAGTCAATTAAGGGTTCTAAATCTTTAGGCATTGGATACCCTGGTAAGCTCCCCTATTAATCTCTCTCAAAATACTTCCATTAGAATTTCTCCCAGGTCAACTTGGCTCTCAGTTTGCAGAATTAATTTATATAGAATATTAAAGTTGATCCTCCCTGTTGAATAGCCAGCGCAGCAATCACCCTTTTGCAATAAGTTATTGTTCAGTTGACTTTTTGTGACCACCTGGACCATAGCATGTCAGTACTATCCATGGGGTTTTCTTGGCAAAGATATTAGAGAGGTTTTCTATAGGCCAAAAGAGATTCAGTGACTTAGCCAGGGTCGCACAGCTAGGATGTGTCTGAGGCCATATTTGAACTCAAGTCTTCCTGACTCCAGTCCTAGTATCCTATCCACTGCACCCACCTAGCTACCTGCCTATAGTGCTTATATGATATATCTATAGTCTGAGATCATTGACACCGACATCCCTGAAGAATCATCACTGCCCTTTCCTTTGGCATATTCTGTGCCTAAGACCTCCAACAGATTATAGTAAAAAATCAATCACTGCACGAAGCTTTTCTGAAGAACACACATGCCATTGGGGAACATGAAAGTCTTTGTAGAAAGCCACCTTGGTATCCAAACCCTGTTCCTCCAAAATTCCCTGTTGTACCACAACAAAGTCTAAACTGAGCATCTTGCTCTTATCCACACATTCAGTATAGAGAACACTAACCCACTGTTGTGTACTTTTCCTGCTTTTATAAACTTCTACAAGGAGCCTCAGAATGAGGCTCAGAGACAGCAGACAGCTAGGAGGCCCAGTGTATTGAGAGCCAGGTGTAAAGATTCCAGAGCCCCTGGGCTCAAATCTGACCTCAGATACTTCCTAGCTATGTGACACTGGGCAAAACACAACTGGAATTGCCTAGCCCTTACCACTCTTCTGCCTTAGAATCAATATGGAACCAAGTTGGAAGACAAGGGTTTTGTTTTTGTTTTTGTTTTTATAGAAAGAAAGCCTATTGCCAGCAGCTGCTATCTTCTTACTTTCATGGCCTCCCATTTATGATAACAGCAGCACTGTTTCTGCAATTTGCTTCCATGGTAGTCATCTCTCTGCTGGGAGTGTGGTTCCTATAGTGTTTGCCTCTGGCAGTGACCACTGGCCCTCTCAGTCAATCCTGGGTGTGGATGAAATACAAGCATATTTCTCCCCTCAATCATCTTAAATAAATGTGAGCTTTGCCAGACAACATGTGAATGATACCAGCATTCAGGAGCTATGAGATAAACCCCACCCTCCACTGACCTAAATCTGTGCTATTGCTGTCCTCTCTTGCGAAGAGTTAGAATCAAAATGAGAAAACTGAGGCAAAGAGGGTAAAGTGACTTGTCTAGGCTCATACAGCTAGTGTCTGAAACCAGACATGAAATCAGGAAGAGTAGTCTTTCTGACTCTAGGCCCAGCACTCTACCCCACTATGCTACCTACCTGCTCAATATGCTACTTTTTATCTATTTTTATAGTTCTATTTCCCATTTTTGTCACCTTAAATAGCAGTTCTGAATCATGATCATTCTGGTAAGGTGTATTCCATTGGGGGAGTCTTATCAGTTGTTCTGGGTAGTTTCCACAATACAAAGTTGATGGAAGCAAATATGACCAAGTCAATAGACTTGAACACATGATTTTATGAATCATTGGAGGCACAGGGAGTGTCCTGGACTCTGGGGGTTGAGAGCAGCCAACTAGAGTTGGAGGGAGCCAACTGTAATATGCAGTGACTGGATGAGACACTTATAACTGAATAGCATAGGATTTCAGTTGTGGGAGAGGCCTTAGAGAGTATTTGACAAAAGAGAAAATTAAGGTCCAGAGTGGCTAAATAAATCACCCAAAGTCATACAGGTAGAATTAGAATCCAGGTTTTCTGACTCTAATTCCAGTACTCTTCTTACTTATTATACCATAATGCCTCAGTGCTGAGAACATGTGCATGAGAACTCACCACTACTCCATTTGGATATAATGTAGAAGAAAAAAAAACATTCCTTTTCCCCAAGACCACTTAGGGTTAGGTCTATTATCAGGTAGTATATGCTAAAAGTATTATTCTCTCCCTGAATTCCCCCACCACCACCACCACAAACACACACCTCTCTGAATTACCTACCATCTCTCAATAAGATGCTTTGGTAAAAGTTTACTCAGAAATTTAGCTTATTTTGAATGAAGTCATTGGCAATTTGAGTTTCTGCTTATGTGTTTGAATAGGAGGATTTAATAGATTGAATTAATCTATTAACAAATTAATAGATTCAATAGACGATTCTCCTTTTTCAGACTGAAAAGTTTAATCTTATAGCCTGTCCAATCCTTCAGCCTTCATGGAGGGGAGCAGTGGAGAAAGGACCCATCATTCCTGCTATCACCAGTATTTTGACCAATTGTCATAAATAAGGCAGGCAAGCTAGCTTAGGTGAATCAGCAAGGACCCCTTAGAAAGAGAAAAGAGGTGGCTTGTACCAAGGAAAGTTGAACTACTGCCACTACCCCAAAAAACCACTTCCCCAGAGACTCTGGTCAAGATAATTTAGGACCCTGAGCCAAAGCACCCCAAGAATAATGGTGCCTACCATACCACTAGCCCTGCTTCTTGACTGGCATCAGCAGCTGTCATGAAGAGGAGTAATCCTTGTAGAAAAGAGGTCCCTCATCCCACCATGAACTTATGGTTCCTGATGGCTAAGTAAATCCAACAGCTTCAAAGATAGCAATACCCTCCTCTCTCAAGAGCACTCACCTTGCTTCCATCCTGTTCCCATGAACCACTGTCCAAGGAAACAACCCTTGTGGAGCTAAGACTGGCAATCACCTCTTCTGGTATGCTAGCCTTTGGCCACCTCAATAGCCAAAAGCTATTAAAGACCCATAAAAGAAAGTTATTGACACCATAGACCCTAGAAGGGGCAAATAATTCCATATGGATTCCAAATGGCTATGGTTTTATCAATGGAAGTGACACTGAGAAAGGTTTATTGCCATTTATTTTAGTGCTCTATCCTAAGGACCCCCTAGGGTTTTTCTGTCTGATCTACTGTTATGTTATCTCACCCATTAGCATGTCAGCTCTTTGAGAGTAAGGACTTTTATTTTCCTATTGTATTTTAGTACTCTGAATTTAGCGAGGGCATAATAAATATTTTAGTCATTCATGATTTTTGTTAGCTTCTGATAAGTTCTTTTAAAACATGTTATTAAGCCTTTTGTATTTATTTTTATGTAACAGTAATTTCACAGTATATTTTCCATTCCATTCTCTCTTGTACTAAAGAAAATAGTTAAGTAAAAATGACAAACAGCTCAACCTTGTATGATAACATAAACCCTATTCTGGCCCTGCAATCTCTCACATTTCCACTGAGAAGAGGTTAGATTGTTTCATCTAGTGAACTCTAATGAATTTCCAAATCCATTTGAATTAATGTGTTACAGAACCTTCCTTTTCCCTTCATCTAACACTTTAGTTTAAGTAGTGCTAAACTAAGCTTACAAGCCTAGGGTCTTTCCTTTCTGGCCAAGAGGAAAACAGAAAATTTCCAAGTCATTGCATACCACTTTGGCCTTAAGCAGCCAAGGGATCTGAATCACTACCTCAGAGGGGCCCTTGCAGTCTGTCACATTTGGCAAGCTCAGGCCCTGGGCTAAGCCTGGAAACCATATGACCTCCCGGACAGAAGGTTCCACTTGGTCAGCAAGAACACTGAGAAGGAAAGGAAAGGAAAGCCTGGATCGGTTGCCTCCTCAATATCCCTTGAGATGAATAAATCTCTGTGAGTTCTTTTGGACTGTACTCTTTTAACCTTCAAGAGAACATTTACCTGCCCTCCACTCCCTTCTTCTGCATGTACAAAAATCATATTGTAAAAATGTATCTCAAAAAAATTAAAATTTTGAAAAAAAAAAAAAGATATATCTTAGTCACTAGATGGGAAGCAAGCAAGCTTGTTGAGTCAGTTCCCATGGTGAATGCGTAGAAGAATAGAGCAATAGAAATAGTTCAGATATTACAAAAATGTCTTTTTCCCTGGCAGCAGTATAGTGAGTCCTTTATATCTATTCCCTGTAATTTGTCCTATTACCCAAACCTCATTCTGAGGGCATTATTCTCTATGCGGGGGTTGATTCTCTTTTTAAACAAATGTTGATTTTTACCCAGTGTCCTCCCCCTTGAACTTCCATATTGAAAGATTTCTTATCTCTTTCTACCAAAAGAAGCAGCCAGATAGAGTGGATAGAGCATTGGACCTGCAGTTAGAGAGACTTGAATTGAAATCCAGCTTCAGACATCCACTAGGTATCTGATCCTGGGCAAGTCACTGAACCTTGATTTATCTCAGTTTCTTTGACTGAAAAATGGAAATAATAATACCACTTACCTCCTAGGGTTATTGTGAGGAGCAATAGATAACATTTACAAAGTGTTTGGCATATTGCTTAGATAATAAACACTTTAAAATGTTCGTTTCTTCCTTCCTTCCTTCCTTCCTTCCTTCCTTCCTTCCTTCCTTCCTTCCTTCCTTCCTTCCTTCCTTCCTTCCTTCCTTCCTTCCTTCCTTCCTTCCTTCCTTCAAAGTAGAAAGTGGGAAAAGTTAAAGACAAAGCTTTGTAGGTTTTCAGAATGCTTAGACCTGGACATGCACTATTCTGTTAGGCTGGACCAAAGCTGAGCTGGCTTTCCAATCTGAGATTAAGAAAAGTTTCCATTTAGTTAAGGGTCAGAAGTAGAATATTAGAAGCCCAGGTTACCTGTCGGGATACTGATTGTTGAGCTAAGGGGCTAGAGGTGTTTGGAGTGAAAACTAGGTCAAAACTAGGGTCAAGAACAGATTCCCTAAGAGGCAAGTAAAGAGATATGGTTTAGAGTCAAGTTCATGGAATCAATACTGAGATAAACAACACTAATACAAAAAGTATAAATAATTTCCTCAGTTTGCTGCACCAAGCTTTCTTCTATGTGCCAATTTTGTGCCAACTATATTCTCCTGTGTTTTTTTTTTTATTTACTACAACTGGATAGCTTCCTCCACTGCCATCTTCATTGTTCTCCAAGTCCATCTCCATTTCCATTCCATATCTGGCAGAAGTAATAAAGACCACAGCTCACATCTTATTTTGCTAAATTACAAAGGGATATTAAAATCATTTTGGTAAATTTAAGTTATATTTAATTAGCAACTTATTGCTACAGGAGATTGGGGGGGGGGGGTTTATGACTTGAGACACTTTTTTCAGGATCTTTGGAATTCAGAGAGTAGTTTAGGTTAGGGCTTTAAACCAAATGGAACTTGCTTTCAAGTCTCTTTCTCCATTTATTTTTACCCTACAAGGTTTCAGTAGTTTCTCCGCTCTTCATCTGCTTTTAAGACCATGATGACAGTGCTGTTTATCCTCAGCTCTCATTTCCTCCCTTTATATTCTGTAATTTGTACTTCTCTTCTACAGACTGAAGCTTAAAGATGTGGTTTACAGTAAAAACTATGCAGGCTGAAACCTCTAACAAATAAGGAGTAAAAAATGACATCAGGGAAATTAATGATAGGAAAAGATGAGTTGGTCACATGACCAGGGTGAGGGATGATGGATGGTGCTCTTTTCATATTCTTGTGATATCAGAAAAAGAGCAAGAAAGGCTACTAGCATGTTGGGTGGATATAAGGAACTTATGGGAGGACATGGACAGAAGTTGCATGGGATGAACAATGATACAGTTTACACTGTTGTAGAGAACATAATTGATGAAATCACAGCGAAAAACCTAAATACTGAAACAAAATTATTTTTATCAAATAGAATGATGGCTACATGGACAAACCCTTGTGAATGCATTTGTTCTAAAAGATGCTGTTTTGGAGTTTGGTATAATTAATAAAAACAATTTTAAATGTGATTGGTATTGTTCTGGGCTATCATGTGGGGCATGAAATAGCTTTAAAGCAAGGCAACAAGAATTTATTAAGGGTTTACCATTTGCTAATCACTACTTTAAGCACTAGGGACACAAAACTAACCAAAAATAGAGTCCCTTCCCTCCAGAAACTTACACTCTAATAAAGGGAATACAGGAAAGAGACCTGGAAAGGGTTTGGGTAGGAAAGATACTCAAGGGGCAAGGCCTACTTGTGCCCCTCCCCAAAATGGAAGCCCTGGGAGGAGCTAGCTAAATAGAATAGTTCTCACTTCTAAAGTGAGGTTGAGGGAGCCAGAGAGATTCCCTTTTATTTGGGGGTGAATTTTTAAATTTTTGTACACATGAAAGATGTTATGCCAAATAGTTAAATAGTACACATTTACATTCATGGGGGATGTTAAAAAAAGTCAACTAAACCCTGCCCCCCAAACAAAAACAAACAAAAAACAGCTTCTTCCTGTGACCCACAAATCCTGACATTTTTACAGTGAGAGGGATTTAAAAAACAAACAAAAAAATCCCAACCCTCCCCAAACAGAACAATCTAAATTTACATTTTTCTCTCTCTACTAGACATAATGGATTCCCAGGGTGAGAGTTACAATTCATCTTTTCTGCTTAGAGATTTTTTGTTTGTTTGTTTCTTCCTCTTCCTCTGCATCCATATCATCAACTTCTAATTAATTTTTCTGGTTAGGATCATCTTTTTTATCATCTTCCTGTCTCCTTCAGGCTCTTTCATCTTTGCATCAGAAATTCCTTTTTTAAAATAATAGGATTTGTAATTGTTGATTTGGAGTTAGAAGAGACTTGTTCTTTTCACTTTCACATCTCTTATATACATCCTCTTTAATTTACAAAGCTACCTCCATAGTACAGATCCTCCACACCTCTCACATGGAATATTCCAATAGCCTTCTAATTATCTCCTTGCTTCAAGTTTCTCCCCACTCTAATCCATCCTCCACTCAGCTGCCAAGGTGATTTCCCTAAAGCATGACTCTAACCATGTCACAACCTCCTCCCTATATCCCCTAAATCAATAAATCCTCTTAGCTGCCTATTACCTCCAAATCATATATAAACTATTCTGTTGGCATTTAAAGCCCCTTACAATTGCCCCCTTTCAATCTTTCCAGTTTTCTTTTATGGGTACCCTTTCAAGATCACAACTTTTCCAATCACAGTTTTGATATGTCACAGGTTGAAATAAGAAATTAAATGAGAATTTTGGGGAGTTTTTGGAAGTCACGGATGACAACACAAAGGCCAGCACACAACACAGAAAAAGTTTAGAAACTCAGAAATGTATAAAATATATGGATATTATTGTATCCATATATTTTATTGAAAGCCAGAATACCCAAAAAATCTAGAAATGTAGATATGTCAAAAAGATTAGTAATTCACAAATGCATATAACTGTAAACACAGCATAAAAGGAAAGGAAAAAAATTTAGACTTTTTCTCTGTTACAAAGGAAGGGCCAAAAAATTTCACTTGAATTTTTCAGATCACCATGGGGTGCCCCCAACCCTCTCTATATATACTTCACTCTCCTCCTTGCAAGATACAGTCCAGCCAACTAGCTGGCTTCCTGCTTCCTAAACACAATAAGTTCACTCTTGTCTTTATTCCTTTGCATTGTCTCCCATGCCTACAGTTTTCTCCCCCCTGACCTGTGCCTTTACATTTCTCTAACCTCCTACATGACTCAGTTCAAATCCCACCTCTGCAAGAGACCTTTTGCCATCCCACTACTAGTGACTTCCCCTCTCAAATTACTTTCCAGTAACTGTGTATGTATCTCACATCTACCTTGTTATTTATATGCTGTCTCCCCTTGTTAGAATGTATCATCTTTGAAGGCAGAGACCATGCCATTTCATTGCCTTTCTTTGTATTCCCTGGTGCCTCAAAACTACAAGATATCCCTTCCCCATCACAATATTTCTCATCAAAATTTTGATATATTATGAGTCAGTTTGAGAAATTAAATGGGAATTTGGGGGGAATTTTATGGAAGCCACACACAACACAAGAAGGCAATGCATAAAGTATATGTTTTGTATTGTATAATATCAATATCTTTTCTCTTTAATACCATAAATATATAGCATATGGTAAAAAGTTTCAGTTTATGGGAAAAGCCAGCAGATGACACATAAAGGCTAGAAATATAGAGCTATCTTTTTAAACTTAGTAACTCATAAATGCATAAAATGTATGTGGTGTTATAGATAATATTACCTAAAAGATAATATTTTACTATTTAATAACTTAAATGAATAGCTATATAAGTTTTTCTTAAAATTAAATGTGTAGTAAAAGAATTGTGTTTCCATAAGCTAATAGTGAGTATCAGGAGGGAATTTCAAATATTTTTTAATGTAGTATTCTCAATATTGTTCTCCTTAAATTTAAAAAATTCATATTTATGTCATAATTTTAAATTTATTTTTATACAATATTTTTACTTAACATTGACCTATATACAGCCTTTCACCAAATACTTTACCAAATTTTACAGTAAGGTATTGCAAACATCGCTTAAAAGAAAAAGGAGAAAATTCAGACTTCTTTTCTGTGCATGGAGAGAGAGCCAAAAAAATTTACTTGAATTTTCCAGATCTTGGGGTGCCATGCCCCTAATCCCTATGATTTGGAAGGAATATCTGTAACTGGTGACAAAGCTGGATTCTTCCAAGTTTTCTAGTTGTAAATCCAGTGTTTTATTCCATGACAATCTTGCGTGGCCTCTTGTTTATGGACTTGTTGATTATAAAACAGTATACAAATGAGTAAGTTCTAGTCTTTCAATGAAATATCTTTACTACCTGCTGTATGACTTGTAGATTGGTAGTCAGGAAAATCCCTAGATTTTTATATCCTCTTTTGCCTTTTGATCTATTGGCTTGAGTAAGTCCCTTTCCTCTCCTCTTGTTTTGTTTTGTTTTTTTCCCTCTATTTGCCAGGAGGGAATAATGATCCTTGTTCCCTCTCAGACTTTCCTGAGTGTTGTGAAGAATAATGAAGTGATGTTTATAAAGTGCTCTGAGATTCTGGGGCTGGGAGGATGGAGAAGAGAAAGACAGCATTAGATCAGTAAAAAAAAATAAGATAAAATATTTGTTGGAAGTGGTTGTCAACTGAAATGTTTTATCAGTTATTCTGAGTAAGAATAATAGACTATCCACCTAAGGAATGCCTTTTGTTTGAATATGAGAATGATAATCAGGTCTAATAAATGTCTTATTTCTCTACCATGCTCAGTACAACCTCAGGCTAAGAAAGACAAGGAGCCCTCTTCTGCTCTAAATTCTAACTCTCCTGGAGTTTCAGTAAGAATGTCGAGTCTGATAGATTCTTGTTCCAGTGTAGTTACGGATGTTGTGTTGTTGGTACATTATTAAGCAAGCTGTTGCCCCAGTGAAAGACTGCCTTTGGGAAACTACAAGTGATTTATATGCATTGACTATAGTTATGAGGTTAATTAGTAAAGCTTCTAAATCTAGGGACCAATTTGGATGGAAGGAAATAAAAGACAAGGTTTTATTATAAGTTAGATCTTTTTTTTAACTGTCCTATTTGGGGATTTTCTCAGTGATACTCAATGTACACAATACATGGTGCCTGAGCTCTATTATTACATCTTCCCTTATGTTGAAAAGAAGGCCTACTCTTGGATGAAGATGAATGCCTGCAGAGATCAGTGAGTGTATTTACATAAAGCAGCCCACTTTTTTTTTAAACATCCACTGTTCCCACAGAAAGCTAAGGCAGCTTTAGATGACAGATGTGGGTCATTTAAAAGTGCCTGGAATGTGGGAGAATGTTCACAAGGCACCTGTCCCATGATTGAAATACAGTCCCTGATGTGGAATATATTACACCATTTCTGCAAGATCCTCAAGCCCTGAATATTTCACTTTTTCAAGGCCAGAGAAAGAAAGCAAGGCTGGGAGAGATGTTTAATGCTTATGTAACTGAACTATGGATATATTTACTGTAGTGACCCAGGAAGGGTATATGACACTCTGGAGTGTGGCAGGAGCAGAACCAAATTTTATCTTCCTGCTCTTTTGTAAAGGGGAATGTCAAGAGGTTGTCTGAAAGAATATTTTCCACAGCAAAGTCATATTAAGGAAATTGCACTGATTGCATCTTAGCCATCTAAAATTTATAGGTCCCTTTATAGTCCTTTCTTCCCTAAGCATCCCTGCCCTTTGTCTGCATGAATCCATCTGCAAGAGCTAAGCGTCTGGCATTCCCCTCCCAAACAGGCTGTAACATCAGTTGGCCAGAGGTTCTGAATACTCTTTTTTAAAAATGATTTGTGAGTCACTAATAAAAAAAAAAACAACCCTCCACAACTGTTGTGCAACTAGAAATAATTGGCCCCCAAACAGTCTCCATGTGCCTAGTTTAGATACATGAATATGTACTGTGTATCAAGACAGATTTGCCTTCAGCCTCCTCTGTTTATTTTGCTATTTGGGGTACTTTCTGACTACTCAAATTCGAGCTCTTTGATTGAGAGTACAGGGTTTTGATTGAATAGGGTAGGAAGGCCATTCTTCTTACTGAGACTACCACCAACTTGTTTTTGTTGTCACAGGCAAGTTACTTCTCTGTTCTGGGCCTCCAGGGGGTGGAGGAATGGCATTTATTTGGTAAACTGCTTGAAGCTTCCCAAAGATGAATGTGTTATCGAATTTATGGGGGTCATAGCAATCATTTAATCCTTCCCCCAGCCCTTTCTCCAGCACTGAATACTCCTGTCCTTGGAGTTTATGATAGTATTAAAGTCTTTTCAGTTGTTATCTCATTCCTCCTCCCAAAGTGTTTCATCTCAGAAATCTCTCTATGGAGTGGGGAGGAGACACAGATTTTTATCCTCTACCCACTATGCTGTTTCCCTCCCTAAGGGTTACATGTTGGTTAGAGACTAACAAGGAAAAAGCTTGACTACAAGGAACTGTCCTTTCCTTCACCTCTGCATGGGGCAAAGACCAGCAGCTTGGGGTTGACCCCTCCACAGAGCCCAGGTCTGAAAAGAAGGATGTGAAAGGCTACAAACATCCAACCCCACCCCTCTCCCCAAAGCTGGGCTCTGTGACCAGAGAAACGCAGCTGTTTCAGCTTTTCTGGGAGTTTGTTATTGGTCCCATCCCCCTCCCTCCCCTCCATCTTTCTCCTTGGATGGCCTAGTGTTGGGCTCCCTGCCACATCTGTTTGTTTCTCTCTCCCACTTGTATGGGCTTTTTCTCAGAGAGTCACAGCACCAGTTGCCCCTAGTGAGCCACTGGGAACAGAGGTTTTCTCCCTTGTCTTAGCCTCCCCTCTGCACATCAGAACATTAAAGCTTGAATGGGAAATAGCAAGATCTGTCAACATTGTCCTTTTCTTCAGAACTTTGAGGGCCACATTCTCTATAGCCATCTGTTCCCTTTCACCCCTTTGGCCAATTTTGCCATATATATATATATATATATATATATATATATATATATATATACATTCTAGACTCTTGGGACTTTATCCTCTCCTCTTTCTCTCTTAGCTTTTCCACATCACTCCACAACTTTGCTTATCAGCTATCCTCTCTCCCTCTCCCTTTCTTTCCTTCTCTCTGCTTCTGCTTCTACCTCTTGCTCTCTCTTTCTCTCTTCTTTCTCTTTCTCTCTGCCTCTCAGACTCTCTCTCCCTCTCTCTGTCTCTCTCCTCTCTCCTTTCTTTCTTTCTCTTTGTTTTTCTCTTTTTCACCCTCTTTCCTTCTCTGCCTTTCTCTCTCTCTCTCCCTTTCCCTCTATTTCTCTGCTTCTCTCTTTCTCTCTCTGTTTTTCTCCTCTCCCTTCTTCCATTCCTCCCTCTACCTCCCCTCCTCTCTAGCTTCTATTCAGATAAAACTTGCCTGGAAATTGTTTGCAATAACAATCATATTATTTGGATATTTTTAAAGTGAGAGTTTAATAGTTTGTAAATTCATCATATTCCTGAGGGGTGTATGTATATGTTGATTTGGGGGTGGGTGGGTTAGGTTCAGATAGAGAAGAAGATGAAGAAAACTGCTTTCTAGTCTAAAAAAAAATGTAGTATAGATGATTAGCTTCTGTTTTTTGGTATTAAGGATCTTCCTTCCCTTAGGGGCTGGTTTAAGGACATTTTTGATGCCCTGGAGTTATTTCACTCAATTTATTGTTTTATTAATCTAGAGCTAGGGATGTTGCCAAGCAGGTAGAGTGGGAATCATTGCTAAGAGTAGTTGTTTGCAGTTCCTTCCCAGCAGCCCCTGGGACTGGTTAAGGAGCCAGCAGGGGAGGATTCCTCCCTTTCAGTGCTGACTGGTGACTCATTGTATGACCTTGAATAAGTCACTTTTCTTCTCTCTACTTCAGTTTCCTATTAATAACATTGACGTCCTTCCAAGGGAAATGATGAGGCTTAATAAACATATTTTATGTTTTCATAGTGTTCTATTCAAGGTTCTTGTTCATTATTATACTTTATCTTCATCACTCAGACTAAATCTGTAGCAATTTCATTGTAATCTTTTGAATTTAAGTCAAATAACATAAGAATCAGTCATTATGCTAGAATTTCCTGGTGGTGTGGCAAATGTCTCCTGGTGGTGTGGCAAATGTTTAGAGTTCCACTTTCTGAATTAACATGAAAGTATAAACAGGTATTGATACATCCCCTGTTCTTTAAAAAAGCATGACAGTATCATATAGTTTCCAAGACTAATGATTTTACTTTAATATTCCTAAGTTTCCATGTTGGAATCATAAAGCATAGAATTTCAGAGTTAGGATAGAGAACATTTTGTCTTCTTGAAATCTGTATCTTATAAATGAGGAAGGAAATTGAGACCCGGAGATGTTAAATGACACTTGCCCAAGGTCACAAAGTTGCCGAGTGACAAATGAGACTTGAACCAAGGGCTCCTGATTAGTCACTGTGTTCTATTTATCATCATACCACATTCATTGGATATTATTTTGTTTTTCTATTGTATGCTTTTATTATTTAGTTTATTTGTCAATGATTAAAGATCAAACTTATTGATAAATTAATATTTTTATTGATATAGTTGTGCTGCAAAATAGCATGAGAACCTATAGAGAATAAAAGAATAGCATATGTCTGAGATGAAACAAATGTGGAGATCAACAGATATCCAGAAAAGCTAGTCATCTGAGCAATGTAACTGAAATACATTTAGAATCCTGGCATTTATGAATCATTGTTATCTATTCAGAGGCCATTATTTTTAGAAACTTGTCACATAATCGAGACTTCTCCAAAATATATTTTCATTATGTACATATCTAATAGAGCTTATATAATTATGTTTGGAGTTCAGATTATTTTGAATAATGATAATTTTATGATTACAAAAATGAATCAATCTAGGAAGTATGGGAAATTATGTATTAAAGGGGTAATTTTGAGATTTTTCTATATTGCCCAAGAAATAAGTGGCAATGTGCCCCTTATCTAAAAGTACTAAGTGAAAGTACAGAGAGAATTAGACTGTTAAATTGGGGATATCTGAAATTATCTAGCCTAATCACTTAATTTTATATATTAGAAATCTGGGGATCAAAGTGGTTGCCATATGTCACGTTGTATGATCTATAGTCAGGTGACAGCAACTAGAACTCGCTGCCTCTGACAGAAGCAGCTGGCGAACCCACATTAACCATGCCGCCATCACCTTTGAAGATGAGCAACATCGACGTCTTGCCACTGCGCATGAACGCCGACACCAGGCCACAACCGCACCTCCCGTAACAACTGGCGTCCCATGCCCCGTGTGCCACAAACTCTGCGCCTCAGTCTTTGGACTCCAAAGCCACATGAGGGTACATCAATAGATGATAATGCACAAAGACAATTGTCATTCTCAGTCACCGAGAGACTACCACTACTACCAGTCAGGTGACAAGTTAATGGCTAATCTAAGACCAGAACTCCTGTGTCCTGACTCCTTATCCAGTTCTTTTTCCATTGCCCTTTAGGAACATATGATAAATAGAAATAAAATTGCAAAAATGAATCTTAATTTTTTCTGTTCCAATACTTAGTTCACTGAACTGAGAGTACTGCTTTCAGTCTTAGACATAAGCATGACTATCTTAATGAACAAAGATCTAGGAGACAGCTAGATGGCCCAGTAGATAGAAATCCAGGCCCAGAGATGGGAAGTCCTGAGTTCAAATATGGCCTCAGACACTTCCTAGCTGTGTGATCCTGGACAAGTCACCTAACCCCCATTGCTTAGCCCTTTATTGCTCTTCTGCCTTGTAATCTCTACTTAGTATCAAATCTAAGGCTGAAGATTAAGGGGAAGGGGGGGGGGGGGGAATCTACCTTGTAGCAAATATTAACACTAAACTTTAAAATCATTGACTTTTGTGTTAGTCATTTCTATTTCAAACAATATGGTCATCATCATGGTCACATGACTGACAAAATGACATGGTAATTATTTACCTCAAACTTCCAACAGCCACTAAACCTCAGAAAAAAAAAATCAGATAAAGAGTAACTACAGTTGAACCCATGAGATAAGAAGACAGAAACACTGTACAAGACAAAAATCTCAAAAAAATAACACCAGAGAACTAATATACTTAGTCAGCATCCTCACCTCACCTATCCCACCCTCCAGTATAGTAGGAGGTGGCAGAAACAGATTCTGCCCAGTCATGTGAAGGAG
This sequence comes from Monodelphis domestica, assembly GCF_027887165.1. Taxonomy (NCBI): domain Eukaryota; kingdom Metazoa; phylum Chordata; class Mammalia; order Didelphimorphia; family Didelphidae; genus Monodelphis; species Monodelphis domestica. Next base: position 280,850,511 of record NC_077227.1, read on the forward strand.
AAAAGAAGTGGAAGAGTGTGTTGTAGAGGACAAGAGAATCAGAGAGCTAACTATATGAGGAAGGAATTTCCTTATCTTAGAGATAGAAGACTGGAAATTCAGCTGGGCCAGTTTTTACTCTCTACAGTTTATTGTGGACAGGAACCTGGGCTAATTATTCAACTTCCTTACTCTTCCTCCCAACCTCCAATGCAAGGTAGCTGAGAATATTCAGTTTTGAGGGAAACTAGTAACTAGGGATACAAAAGAAAGACTGAAAGACCAAAAGGTAAAGGAAGAAAACTAAGTAGAATCCTAGCTCAGAAGCAAATGAACAGAGAACCTCACAAAGACGGAAAATTGTGAACAAATGTTATACTTTGAAACAAAATTAATTCAAACTATAAAAAACATAGAAGAGGAAGAAAAATTTGCAAGAGAGAAGCAAAAGGCAACAATTAAAAAACAAACAAACAACACTTAATTTATAATCCTGCCAAAACAACTGACCTTGAAGAGAGGATATGTAGAGATAACTTTAAGTCTCCCAGAAGACAAATAAAATAGTCTAAATGCCATACTGAATAATGTAAAAATTAAATTAGTCTCTAGTAATAAAAATATTATATTTTGAAGAGGTTTATTAAGGATTATTAGAAAATCAAGGAATAAAGAAAATAAAAAATAAAAAACCACTTGCCCAGGGCTGATTAGCCCATTCAAAATCCCTGCCTTTAGCTTAGCTTACTTACTACATCATTGCAATGGAAGAGAGCCAGATAGGCTTTACTGCCAGTTAAATACTAATTGTGATCTCGCCCATGTGGAGACTCAGATGAGATTATAGGGAATTCTGGGAAATACCAAGGACTTCTCGGGATTGAAGTCTAGGGTTCAAAATCTCCATTTTTACAATACTAACATACTAATGTGAGATAACCAACTAGAATTTTTGAAAAGAGACAAAGCACTGATCAAGTTAATCCATAATAAAAAGTTTTGTGCTAGAAACTCCAAGGAATACCCTTTACCCCAAAACAAGGTCAAAATGGGTATATGATTTAGATATAATGGATAATACTATAAGCAAATCAGGGGAGCATGGAATAGTTTACTTGTCAGATTTGTGGTTGAGGGAAGAATTTATGACAAATGAGATAGAGAACATTATGATATATAAAATATATAATTTGTATTGTATTAAATTTAAAAGTTTTTTTTCCACAAATAAAACAAATACAGCCAAGATTAGAAGGCAAACAATAAACTAAGGGAAATTTTTTACTATAAATTTCTCTGATAAAGGCCTCATTTCTCAAATATATAGAGAATCAAGCCAAATTTCTAAGAATACAAATCATTTCTCATTTGGAAAATGGTCAAAAGGTATGATCAGGAAGTTTTCAGATAGAGAAATTAAAACTACCTATAATCATATGAAAAAATGTTCTAAATCAATATTGATTAGAGAAATGCAAATTAAAACAACTCTGATGTACTATCCCATACCTAGGAGATTGTCTAATATGACAGTAAAAGAAAATGATAAATGTTGGGGAAGATATGGCAAAGTTGCAGCATTAATGCATTGTTGGTGGAGTTGTGAACTCATCCAACTACTCTGGAGGGCAATTTTTTAAAAGTTACATATTTAGTCAATTTAGAACATTATTCCTTGGTTACAAGAATCATATTCTTTCCCTCCATCCCCTCCCCCCCTTCCCGAAGCTGACATGCAATTCCATTGGGTATTACTTGTGTCCTTGATCAAAACCTATTTCCATGTTGTTGGTATTTGCATTAGAGTGTTCATTTAGAGTCTCTCCTCAGACATGTCCCCTCAACCCCTGTAGTCAAGCAGTTGCCTTTCCTCGGTGTTTTTACTTCCACAGTTTGTCCTCTGCTTGTGGATAGTGTTTTTTCTCCTAGATCCCTGCAGATTGTTCAGGGACATTGCATTGACACTAATGGAGAAGTCCATTACATTTGATTGTACCACAGTGTATCAGTCTCTGTGTAAAAAGTTCTCCTGGTTCTGCTCCTCTCACTCTGCATCACTTCCTGGAGGTTGTTCCAGTTCCCATGGAATTCTTCCACTTTATTATTCCTTTGATCACAATAGTATTCCATCACCAACATGTACCACAATTTGTTCAACCATTCCCCAATTAAAGGACATCCTCTCATTTTTCCAATTTTTTGCTACCACAAAGAGTGTAGCTATGAATATTCTTGTACAAGTCTTTTTCCTTATTATCTCTTTGGGCTACAAACCCAGCAGTGCTACAACTGGATCAAAGGGCAGGCAATCTTTTATCACCCTTTGGGCATAGTTCCAAATTGCCCTCCAGAATGGTTGGATCAATTCACAACTCCACCAGCAATGCATTAATGTACCAACTTTGCCACATCCCCTCTGGAGGGCAATTTGGAAATATGCCCAAAGGGCTATATGTCCAATCCACTGGAGAATGGCTGAGTATGGTTTTTGGTGGTGATGGAATATTATTTTGAGAGCTATAAGAAATGATTAGCAAGATAATTTCAGGGGGAAAAAACTGGAAAGACCTACATTAACTGATGCAGAGTGAAGTAAGAAGTAAGAACATGGCACACAGTAATAGCAGTATTATATGATGATCAGCTGTGAAAAATTTAGCTAGCAATATGATGATCTAAGACAATTCTATAGTACTTATTACCAAAAAATGCTATTCACCAGCAGAGAAAGAACTATTGGAGTATTAATGCAGATTGAAGCAAATTATTTTTCACTTTAGGTATCTTTTTAATTTGGGGGTTTGGGCTTTATATGTGTATTTTCTAACAATAGTGACCAATATGGAAATATGTTTTGCATAACCATATAAGTATAACCTAGATCAGACTGTTTAGTAACCATCTCAGGGAATGGGGGCAAGAGAGGGAGAGACAACTTTTAGAAAACATATATTGAAAACTTATATAGAAAACTATGACAGTGGCATAGTAGGTCACATAGGAGCCTAAAGCTCTCTGACTCTTACTCCAGCAATAATATAAAAAGAGCACTAGATTGAACAATGACCAAGAAATCCATAGAGGACACATCAGTAAACTCCTTTATCCAGCCCAGGGCTATACAGAAACATAGCCAAAAGCTATGAACACTGCAAGCAGAGAACTGTTAAAGAATCCAGCATGAGTGCAGGCAAACAGACTTGAAATCTGTGGTGCTGCCATAAATGGAATCAAAGAACAAATAATAGAAACAATGAATAATTATGTGAACAATCATGATAATGAGGAAGCAATACCAAAATTTCAGAGATACACCTGAACTGGTCCCCAGGGTAAAAATGATGTTCTTAAAATCATACATTAACCAAAAAAAGTAAAGGATTGCATTTTTTAAAATTGGAAAGTCAACAAATGAACCCCAAATGAGCACAAAAGAAGAGGTATTGGAAATCAGAGGAAAAATAGATAACTGGACGCCAAAGAGACTACAATAGAATTGACACAAATTAAAAGCAAATTTTGAATAGACTAACAAAATTGATAAACCTTTAGCCAATCTGATTTTTTTTAAAGGACAGAAAATCAAATTAACAAAATAGTAAATGAACAAAGTGAAATCATCACAAAACCAGAAGAAATAAATAGGACTTTCCAATTGTACTGGGCAAACAAAACTGAGAACACAAAATAAAGGAATACCTTCAAAAATATAAAAAACCCAAACTAATAAAAACAAAACAGACCTTGAATTATTCAGTTTCATAAAAGGAAAAAGAATAACTATAAATGAAGTACTAAGGTGGGTTAGGAAACATATGGTTCTGCTGGATTCACAGGAGAATCTATTAAATTGCGCAAGTATTTTACTAGACGACTCTTAAAAGATGAATTCTATCCTAATACCTAAACCATGGAAGGATAAAGCAAAGAATTCCATTTAGATCCATTTTATTATTGATTCAAAAGTTTAAATGAGAGCTAGTGAACAGACTATAGTAATTCATCCAAGAAATAATTTGTTATTATCAAGTTGATGCCAAGGATGCAAAAATGGTTCAACATCTGGAAAACAATCAACATAATTAATAGTACCAAAAATCAAAACATTCAAATCTACATGATTATCTCAGTATATATGGGAAAAGCCTTTGATGAAGGCTTGGGAGGGAAGACACAAGTGAGAAAGGGGGAGATCAGGGAATGAATCTTGAACCTTAATTCCAAAGTGGCAGAGGGGAAGATAAGATGCATTCCAGGAATCACTCGACAATTGTCTATTAGATATTTTCAAAGTTAATATCTTTGAATCATCTCTATTTCAACATGTCTGAAACTATATTTGTTATCTTTTCCCTAACTCTTATCCCCTTCAAAATGTTCAAATTTCTGCCAAAAAACACTACCATTTTTCAAGTGTTCTGGGTTCATAATCTTAGCATTTTCAACTTTACTTTCCCTCATACCAATTATCCATTCAGTGAATTCTCTACCTATACAACATCTTTTGTATCTGACCCATTCTATTCTATCCATACAGCCATCACCTTTAGTTCATGCACTCATTGCCTTTCACCTAAATGATTGCAACAGCCTCCTAATTGGTCTCCCTCTCTAAGATCTCTTCCCACTCCAGTCCATCCTTTACACTGCTGCTGAAGTGATTTTCTTAAAGCAGAGATCTGACCATATCATCCCCCTATTTCACCAATTCCCCATTGTTCCCTCCTGCTGCTAAAATAAACTTCTGTTTAACTGTTAAAGCCCTTCACAGCTGGATCCCAACTCACCTTTCCATACTCACTATACATTATTCTTCCTCTATCACTCTGTGATCCTGCCAAACTAACCATCTTCCACCTCAATGTCTTTGCCCTGGCTACCTCCCTTGCCCTGAATATACTGAACTCTACCTGGTACAGTGGCTAGACCCTGGACTTTGGATTCAAGAAGACTTGAATTCAAATCTGGTCTCAGACACTATAACCTCTGTAAGTCACTTAATTTCTGTCTGTCTTGGTTCCCTCAATTATAAAATTGAGATAATAACAGCACCTACTTCAGAGGATTATTGTAAAGATCAAGTGAGATACTATTTTAAAATACTTAGCCCAGTGCCTGGCACATAATCAGTGCTCAATAAATGTCTGTTTCCTTTCCTTATTTTTTTCCTTCAAGATGCAACTCAAGCATCACCTTCTGTCACAAAGCCTTTCTAATCAACTACCTGTTAGTAGTACCCTCTCTCTAGTGAGCTATTTCTTATTTGTCCTATATATATTTATATATATACATGTTGTCTTACATGGAAACGCATTATGAGTAGGGAATGTTTCATTGTTTGTCCCTGTATCCCTAGAATCTAGCATAGTTCTTGGCACTTAATAAATGCTTGTTGATTCATTCATTTAACATAGAAGCAATAGAGTCACTGGGAACAGTGACTTTAAATAGCTATGTTAATATCTGCACATTTTTTTCAGTTCCACAAATATTTGTTAAATGTCTACCATGTGTAAGTCCTCTCTTCCAAAAGACCAGCGGGATTGAATTACTATGATTAAAAGTGAGGCAACCAAGAACCAAAGTAAATTCTTAATAAATGCTTGTTGATTGAGTGAGTGATTAATTGACTCCACCTAAGTTAGCCCCATCCCACAGATTTTGCACTAGATGCACACTATAACCAGAAATCTAATCCTGAAGGTTGCTTTCACTTCCAATTATTTGTTTTTTTCTTTATGTATTCTTCCTGCATTTTGATTCCCTAGTTCATCCTAAGAATGGGTTTTTAGGACAGTGACCATAAGGTCTGTTGAATGTCAAGGGCATCCCAGTGGTGTGGGTTAAAATAGTAAAAGCATAACAGCTCCTCTTGTCCTTCACTCAGGAAGTGCCAAAGCTAAATGGTGGGGAGAGAAAAGCAGAGCCTGATAAAACTCAGCAGCTGAGTACCTTGAAAGGCTTCACACTATGCAGATCTGTAACTCGGTGTGCTAAAGGAGTCTGAAGCCTGGTTAAATTTCCTTTTTGTGGTGGCTCAGAGCCCTTAGGGGTATCTGTGATAGGTAATTCATGCATTCTGTTCCCTCCCACACCTCAAAATATTCTGATCATATCATGATTAGTGTGATTCCCAATGGGGAGGTAGAGTTAAGGGGCAGGAGGCTAGGCAGGAAGAATAACAGTAAATCTTAGCACCATAGGTAAGGTGTTAATTAAAAGCATTCTCTAGGTTTTTTTCTGTTCTCTATTACCAAAAATGGGCCTTGTGGATGTCAGGATTTCTCAATAGGAACGTGAACTGTGTGTTCTGAGAACATGCAGACTGGACAATTACCATCATTTGAGTCTGCTGGATGAAATGAATGCCTTGAGTTTCTGCAAATCTCTACGCAGGACTCCCATGTCTTTTCCTCTCTCTTCTTATGTTTTTAAAGAAAGGGATGCTTGAATGATGGAGGCAGTCTGGTGTTTAGCTTATAGGAAAAAAAGGGAAAGTTAAGGGATTTGAGCAAAAGGTGATACAAATGCTTATGCTATCTCTCTGAACTGTGTATCTGTGCACAAGCCCCCATCTTGGCCCACTTCATATGTCATGTAGCTATCAGTAACTCCACACATAACAATGAATGTGTTCCCTCAGGGTCTTGGGTGGATGCTTTGGAAGCAACTCAAACCTGCTGGTTTCTTGCATTTCTAAAAAGTATTTCCATCTCTTTTCTCCATCCCCTGCCCTTTGGGGCAGGGGGAATGAGGGTGGAGGAAGAGTTAAGTCAATAGACAAGAACCTTGCAAATTTAACCAAAATGGCGTTCTAAAGAAAATGGATTTAATATCCTACTAGTACTGGGTTTGGAGATTCCCAAAAGCAAACATGTATTATTTGCTAATAAATAACATTGTTCTCTCTCCTTTTTTCTTCTTTATTGATTGCAAGGAGAACATGACCTTCTATAGAGAGAGAACAGAGGAAAAAAGCTAACTCTGGCCCAATAGTCAAGTGTGGGCTTAGGAGCGAGGGAATCCTTGACAATGAAGTCTGGTCTTTCCCACCGTCACATTGATTGACAAAAACATACATATTTCATTAATCAGTTGAGTTTCCTATTCTGTAGGCAATGGGAGTAGCCCCTATCTTCCACCGAGAATGCTTGGTGTTTATATCTTTGAATGTAAGATACTAGCAAATCCCACTTGGTTTAGCTGTTTATGGAACTTTCACTGGTATAGGCTGAGGCAGCCACATGGCACAGAAAAGGGTTGGGCCTGAAGTCAGGAAGACTCATCTTCTTGATGTTCTTGATCTTCTTAAGTTCAAAACTGGCCTCAGACACTTAGTAGTAGTATGACCTTGGACAAATCTCTTAACCCTTGTTGTCTCAGTTTCCTCATCTGTAAAATGAGCTAATGAAAGGAAGTGGCAAACCACTCCAGTATTTCTGTCAAGAGAACCCCAAAAATGGGGTCACACAACTCAACAACAACACAAATACATATGATACCCTTGTTAAAAGTTATGACTTTCCCATCCCACTTTCAAATCCCTTACCTTATTATGTGATGATCTTTCAAGCTATCAAGCCCATAAACCAAACCTGGGATTAGAAAAGGTACCTGTGCTCCTTCTTTCTCAGACTGCCTCACCTACAACAAATAACATCTGGTTAAAATGTAAGCACCAATTAAGTCCTTCAATAAACATTTCTTAGATACCTACTATGTGCCATAGATTTTAGATTTCTAGAGCTGGAAAGGATCTCAGAGTTTATCTAATCCATCCTTTTCATTTTATAGATGAGGAAATGACTTCCCCACATTCACAGTAATTTTATATTGGGTTTTATTTATATGTACATATATATATATATAATTATATTAAAATATATATTTATATTTGGTTTATATAAAACCCAATGGAATTGCTTGTCAACTCTGGGAGGGGATAGGGATGAGGGGAGGGAGAAAACATAAATCATGTAACCATGAAAAAATTTTAAAAATAAAAAAAATAAATACAAAATGCTTAAAACAATAAAATTATAGTGTTTTTAAGAAAAGTATTGTCATTCTGGAGTTTTCATTAAAATGTTAAAAAAAATTTAACTAACATATTTTCCAAAGAGGCTGGGGATTCAAATGTAGCTAAGATCTTGTCATTGATAGGTTTAGTTTATAAAAGGCAGCAGCCACCAAAGATGTATATCCTTAAAGATCTGGCAGCCAAAAAGAATGGAACATGGTGATATAATTCATATCCAGGATATATAATCCATATAACATAATCCATGTTCTTCAAGGAAATTTTGGGGGTTGAGTTCAATTCAAGAGACCTGATCTTATTCTTTTCCTTTCAGTTACACTCTTATCAAATCCAGTTATTTTTCTACCTTTCTTTGAAGCCCTTGATTCCTGTCATTCGACACAGTGGGGCCCCCTGCAAGATTGTCATGAGGAGGAATATGGTGCTTTCCAAATTTTACACTTTCTTGCAGAGTACCTTGCCTCAGGTTGATCCTGAAAATTTCCTTAATGATGTCTCTGGGAAACTTATGGTATTTGATCCCTATGGTATTAATTCCCTGACTATCTATAGAACCTAATCTCAATGTGTTAATGAACACTACTCTTTATTCTAGGATAATGGCAATGCCCATACCTATTGTTTATCCCCATTCTGTCTTAGTTGGAGTCAATCAGCCATTTTCACTCTGTTCTTCTATAAAGGAGGAAGGCATATGGAAAAGTCTTGTTTTCTACCCCCTTTCTTCTACTCTTCTTTGTTCCCCTCCTCCATATCTCTTAGTGGGGTTTGGGGTAGATTTCTCATAGAAAGGTCTATGAATTGCATTTGTGCTAGTAATCTTGGATCAATCACTAAAAGGGTCCCTCCCTGCTTTACCCAGAGGAAAAGCAATCTTCATTCTTCATTAAATTGGAATAATGTCTGATGCCTTCTTCACCAGACAGGTTAGGCAATTAACTTATTTCGCCGTTATATGCTTCAGTTTCCTCATATATAACATGGGGAAAGTATTAATAGGATATGAAGTATTTTGAGCTTCTTCAAATCATAAATGCTATATATAGCTCAGGGTATTTTTTTCTCTATTTAAATGACAACGAAGGCACTGTGACCACCTACTTAATAGATAGCGTGTGTTCTCTGGGCCATTCTACAACATGATGGGTTTTTCCAGTGCTCTATTTATAGAGATAGGTCAGAAATATCACTTCCTTTGGTCATAGACCTAAAGTCATGTCAGTTCTAAAGACCTGGTTAAGTATAGCTCACACAAAATACAGCTGGCTTCCAGGTTCAGTCAGTGAACCACAAGCCCCTAAGGAAACTCATTCTACTAGAAGATGGATTTCTGAGCTTGCCCCAGTGGCCTCATTTGTTAAAATTTCAACCATGGCTTTACGGAGCTTGGGGTTGTAGCTGTCTCCCTTTCCCTATAGTAGGCATTCTCCAAATCAGACCCCCATCTATCACATACTGTCAGTACATTACTTTTCTTCTACTTTGCATGGCAGTTGTTTAAACTTGGGTTTAAAGAGTTGAGTTTTTTCTGCTTCAAATACAAAAGTAACTTTGAAATTATGTGAATGCTTTTCTTAAACGTCTTATAATTTTATATCCTTAAGGGTTTTCATTGCCTTAATAATGGGTACTGGATCAGAAAAAAATATAAAGATTCAATATAAACTTATTTAAACTAAGTCAGACACCAGTGACTGTTGCAGTATATGTGATCTCCCTAAATACACAGATCTGGCCCACAGCAGACTTTGTATGTGTGTGTCCCGGTGTCTGGGTGTATGTCTGTGTGTCTATGTAAGTATTTGGGGTAAAGAAAAGATGGGGCAGGGTGGAGGGGTGAGCAGGTTGGTTTACTCTCAAGAATTCAAGATTGACTCTTTAACTCTTTTAGGAAACAAAATCTATCTAGGATACTAGAAAACATGAACAACTGACACCGTTTATTGTATCAGTTTTTCTCTGAAATGGCCAGATTGTCTGTTACTTATCCCAAGGGGAGATCCTCCTGTCATTCCTTTCCCATCTAAAATAGACAGTTAGAAAAATAGCATATATTAATTTTTTCTTCAAATATATTGGATTTTAACTAGACCAGAACTCAAGTTCTATTTAATTCAATTTTATGAATTCAGCATATTGCTATGTGCAAAGCACTCTGCTAGACTTGAAGGATATTGAGAAGTAAAACAGGCCTTTATCTTAAAGAGTTTATAATCTAATAGGGAAAAAATGAAATGTACCCAGATAATTTCTTATCTTTATGCTTTGGTTATATCCCAGAGTTATGTTTATTTTATTCAGTAACAGCAATTGTTTACACAGTAACCGCAATATCTCCCTTAGTGCTTCTCTTGACTGAGTTTGTGTCCAAGATGATAGCCTAAAATATGTCTCCTTTCCCATCCTTTCATGTCTGATGCTTCATGACCCCATTTGGGATTTTATTGGCAAAGATACTGGAGTGGTTTGCCATTTCCTTCTCCAGCTCAGGAACTGAGGCAAACAGGGTGAAGTGACTTGCTCAGGGTTTCTCAGCTAGTAAATGTCTGAGGCTAGATTTGAACTCAGGATGCAATCTGCCTGGTTCCAGGTTCAACACTTACTCTATCCACTGTGGCACCTAGATGCTCTTTCTATCCTTCAAGTACTTTTAAAGAAGGAATTTCTATACTTTCTATACTATTCAGGCAATTTGAAAGGATAGGGGGCAAGTCATTCTAAGAGGATTTCTGGTGTAAAGCATTAACCCCCTGGGATAGAGGGGGTAGGGTAATAGACTGAAAATTAGAATAAAAAGATTTCAAAGAACCAGAAAATGTTGGAGCAACTAGGTCATGCAGTGGGTTTTATCCACTTGGGCTTAGAGTCAGGAAGACTCATCTTTTGTTGTTTTCATTGCTCAACTTTTGTGTCCAACTTGTGACCCCATTTGGGGTTTTCTTGGCAAAGATGGTTTACCATTTCCTTTTCCAGCTCATTTTACAGGTGAGGAACTGAGGCAAACAGGATGAAGTGACTTGCCCAGTGAAGAAGATGAATCTTCCTGACTTTAGGCTTACCACTGTACCATTGAACCATATTCCTGATTTCAGATCTGGCCTCAGACACTCAGACAGCTGGGAGACCCTGGGCAAATCACTTCACCCATTTGTCTCAGTTTCTTCATTTGTAAAATGAGCTGGAAAGGGAAAGGACAAACCATTCCAATATCTTTGCCAAGGAAACACCAAATGGGGTCATGAAGAGTTGAAAGCAATATGAAAATGGACATGATCAGAGAATGTCAGTGTTTGAAGGGACCTAGATAGAAATAGTCCTTTTGCAGATGGGGAAACTGAGTCTCTGTTAAGCTAAGTGATTTACCCCAAATCAGTTAGCTGGCTAATGATAGAGCCAGGACTCCACACAATCTCCTGATGGCACATTGTTGCTCCCATGGCTTTTCCCACTCGTTATCATGCCTGTTCTCTGTCTCTTTCTCTGCTTCTGCCTCCATCTTTGTTTCTCTGTCTCCATCTCTCTGTTTGTCTCTCTGTCTCTAACTGTCTTTCTGTCTTTCTCTTTCTCCGCTTCCAACCCAGGGTCAGATCATATTCTATTATACATTCAGTAGAACCCTAGATGCTGTTCATTCTGGTAAAACAGCACCAGAAACAAACAAAAACCATCCCACCTCTTTTCATGAGTTCATTTAAGTCCAGATAGCATTTTAGGACCTTTTGTTCCATTTCTTGACATTTCCTCTTTTGTAGTTTTTGTAAATTTTCTTTCATCCTGAGTGAGACAAGGGTCAGGATAACCAACTGTATTTGGCCTTGAACCTTTGTCTAACTGGTTCTTGAGAACCCCTGGTTTGTTTTCACATTTGCTCTTCTAAAATGTAAGAATTTGTCTTTTTAGAGTGGGCGCTTTACTGAAGATTAGCTTTAGTCTCCCAGAACTATCTTGCATCATAGCTATAAATTGAAATATTCTCAGAGGAGGAGACTTCCCATCAGAGGCTGGCCTCTCCCTCCTACATTCTCCTTCACAAGGTCCTTCCAAATGCTGACACAGTCTGGTATAAGTGGGTTTACAATTTGGGGAAACCAAGTATATACAGCAAATGACTGATCCTGATTGCTCAAGGATCCAGCTGAGCTCAGCATATTTGTAAGCTTGGGATACTTCTTTGGATTGAGTGAAAGATGGACTTTCCTGCCTAGGTCCTGCTGCACTACCTCCTCCCCTAGCAAAGTGTGGACATGATCTCAAAGATAGCTGTGGCATTCCCACAACCCAAATTTCTAGAGTTTTAACTACTTTGCTGCTAAATTTCTACTACCTTAACTATTTAACAAAAGCTAAAAAGTTAAAGGACAGTGACTTAACGGAAGCTCTTCCTCTAGTTTAAGTAGTATGTTTCCTATTTATCACCATCACAGTCATTTATATGTAGCTAGTTACCTTCATCTAAAAGGTCACCAAGGACCTATTGGTACTTGAAGGCAAATATTATTATTCAAATTTTACAGATGGAAAAACAATCACAGAGCTAGTTACATGATTTACGAAAGTCCCTAAGAAACACACCAAGGATTCTGGGAACTGAGTAGAAGAGTTGCTTTATAATCTATACCTAAGATATCAGTTACAGGTCAGATGGTAAAAATACCTGGTTAATGAAAAGATTTTTAAAACCCCAGTTCATTGCAATAAAATACAAAAATATGCTCTGAACAATTCTAACACCACCCTCCAACCATAAAGCACTAATTTTCTAACTTCAGTTTGGTTTAGAAGAACACAGCCATAGGTCCCAAGATCTAGAGATGTTCTGGAGGTCATCTAGTCCATCCCCATCATTTTACAGATAAGGAAATTGCAAACTAGAGTAGTCAAGGTAAGTGACTTGCCCAAGAAGCAAGCAGCAGAGCAAGGATCCAAATTCAGGCTGTGTAGCTTTCCAGTTTAGCCTTCTCCCCATTGTGCATAATAGGTTCAGTTTTATATTTCATAATCCAGTCAATTAGATCATTGACATAAGACTGTATTGCTCAATTTAACAATATATGTCTGGGTTCATTTTTTTTCTGAAAAACAAATAAATTTTTCCTTGCTCAACTTTCTTCCATGGAAAATGAAGGTGACTTATATAACTTCTTTTTAAAAAATATTTGGAATTCAAGAGAGTAAATTTTTTTTTTTAAAAACCATTTCCTGATTGGAAAAGTATTAGACAAAAGATGTTAGTAATGGCAGTACCTGAGGGGATTCACTTCATATATTTGCTTATATGCCTTTGTTGGGAATGTTTCTAAGTTTATCATCGAGCCATTATTTCAGAAAATGAAATATAAGAACTGTCTGCTGTCTCGCTATTTCCTGCCCCCAATTGACCTCAATCAACCCCTCCTTATCCCTTCAGCAATTTCCCAATGTTTTTGAAAATTCAAGTCACTGTTCCACAAAGTCATATCAGAAACATCCTTCCTCTTGGTTCTGTCTAGCATTGTCAAGCACACATTCAGGGAATATTCACTTTCAAGTCACCTAATTTGCATGGGTCCAGCTCAAGGACTTGTTGAATCAGGTTAAGCAACTTGCCAAATTGGGACATGTATTGCATTTCTGGAAACCCCTTGCCCTTGGTTATCAGAGTACATCAGAACAGAGGAAGCTAAATGCTTGCCTGAGGGATGTGCAGAGTTCAGATGTTTGATAAGATGCTGACATCACACCCTCCGTGTCTTTCCAAAGACCAGTCATCCATAAGAATTTTCACTCTTCCCTGGGGCCAAGTATCAGCTGGAAAGGCAGAACAAGAGATTTATTTGGATTTGAGAGGTGGCTTTCCTGAAGCTTCAACCTTTATTCTTGTGGTGGCACAACCTTTTAAAGCCTTCACTGATGGATCTGCCTCCTCAAGCTTGCTTGCCACCATTTCAGTGGTGGCAGCTGGTGCTGGGGAAAGCATTGTCCTTTGGGCAAACCCAAACTCACTTACCCAGAGACCATCAACCAGTATAACATTTGTTTTCACCCTCTCTCCTTTGACTCAAGTAAGGGGCAGTAGAAAGAGTACTAAAATATCTTTAGAACTATTTCCTCTTCTATAAAATGAGGGAGTTGTACTAAAATATTTCAAGGGTTCCTTCTGCTTCTAAGGCTATGATTCTATCACTCAGTGACTGCTGGATAGGACTTCTATCAATCCAAAGTAACTTCAACCATCTGTCCTGTGGAGTTAAGGAACTTTTTACACTTATACTAATACCTGCCCCCACCTCCAAAAAAATTCCTGATCAGCTCATTTAAATTTCCTAGTAAGTTAGGGTCATAGGGGAAACCAAGTGGATAAAGAATGAATATTCCCAGACTATTTATAGAATCCAATGGGTAGCCCATTGAGCTGGCCTATCAATAATACATAAATCAGATGAACTGGGAGCTAGGCTCAGAATTGGATCATTATGGATTAGAGGACAGATCTGTAAGGGGTTTACTATATATTCTAATTTATAGAAAGTTAAAAAAAACCTCTTATCTTCCATTTTAGAATCAATACTATCCATTGGTTCTAGAAGAGTAGTGAGGGCTAGGCAATGTAGGCTAAGTGACTTGCCCAAGGTCACACAAGTAGGAAGTGTCTATGTTCACATTTGAACCTAGGACCAGGGGACTGAGCCTGGCTCCTTATCCACTGACCACCTAGTTACCTCCTATAGAAAGTTTTTATGGGGCCTGAGGAAGTTAAGGATAATTTCTGATTCAGAATATAGATTTAATATAAGACAGATGACATATAAAAGAAATGAAATTGGAGTGAAGGAAAAGAACTGTTCTGGTTTCTGAAACCTAAGGAAAATTAAAGAAACTTTAAATACATATACTGTCTGCCTACATTGATATGAGAGGTAATATTAACTTAGTAGCTAGAAAGGCTGCTATCCAAAGTAATCCAATAAATACTCATTACCTACTGGGGCAGCTAGGTAGCACAGTGAATAGACCACTGGGCTTGGAATCAGAAAGACTCATATTCTTGGGTTCAAATCTGACCTCAGACACTTATTAATTAGCCATGTGACCCTGGGCAAGTCACTTAACTTGGGTTGCCTCAGTTTCCTCATCTGTAAAATGAGCTGGAAAAGAAAATGGCAAACTTCAGCATTTTTGTCAAGAAAACCCCTAATGGGGTCACAAAGAGACAGATACAACTGAAAAACAATGTGAGCAAGGCACTGTACTGGAGGGGGTGGGGGTGGGGGTGGGACATGAAAAGCAGTCCCTGCTATATTCCTCTTTGAGGAAGAATCAGGCAGCTAAGTGGCATGTTAGATAGAGCTCTATGTCTGGAAGTAGGAAGACCTGAGTTCAAATTTATCCTTAGATACTTTCTAGCCCTGTGACTCTATAAGAGTCACTGAACCTCTGTTTGCTTCATTTTCTTATCTGTAAAATGAGGATAAAAATAGCACCTACCTCCAATGATTTATGAGATAATAATCGTAAAGTACTTACTTAGCATAGTGCCTGGCATGGATAATAAACACTACATAAATGTTTAGCCACCATCATCATTATTATTAATTATGGAAAAATGTTTTACATGAATGCACATGTAAAATCTATATCAGATTGCTTGCCATCTCGGAGAGAGGAGGGGAGGAGAGAAGTCAAGACTCAAAATCTTTTTAAAATGTTGAAAACTGTTTTTACATGTAACTGGGGGAAAATAAAATAAAATAATTTTTAAAAATTCAGACAAACCAACAACAAAATGATTAATTAGGAAAGGTTTATAGGGAATTACATGTGAGGGGAACTATAACCTAAACTATTCCATGAATTCTTGTACCATAGTGCCAAAACAATGCCTGCTTTTAAGAAGTTGTAGAATAGATTATTGGTACCAGTGGTTTTAAGTATAAATTCCTGGCCGGTGCTTAAAAGGTACTCTTATCATTGATTTGATTGTTTTCATGATGGCTAAATTCAGGAATTAGAGCAATATAGTGGTAAAAGGGTTTAAAGGAAGCTTTGGAATCAGGAAAACTTGCATTCTGGATCTGTTCTGAAACATGTCGATACAGTTAAGTAAGATCTTGGACAAATTACTGGCCCCGGCAATGCTTTGAGATCTGTAATAAATGATAGATGAGTTGTTCATCTACTTTGGTGGAGGAAAGCTCCACACTATGAGTTTTCTGCACTGGTAAAAACAGAAGTCTAAATACTATCCCCAATCAAAAAAAAAATTCCTTGTGGCTATCAACATAATCCCCATTCATCTCGATCATGAATAAAGACTGGACTTATGCCTAAATAGTCCACATGGTTAATTTCAGGTACCTCTGGATCCAGTTGTGTGACAGCTGCTCTAGGGAACACTTGGAGTCACTGTGTGAATACCAGACTGATTCTCCAGAATCTTGAGTCAAAGAGAAGACAGGTAAGCCTCTTGTCTACAATAGGTCTTGTTTTCATTCCTTCATTTACATTCCTATCACCACCACACTAGAAGCAGGACCTCATAACCTCCCACCTGCCTCCTAATCAGTCTCCTTACTTTTACTTTCTTCCTTCCACCAATCCACCCTATACAAATGACCTCATCAAACTTCCCAATACACAGTTCTGATTATATATGCCAACACTCAAAAATTCTATTGGCTCCTCATTAATAAGAGATAAGTATTTATCGTTTACTATGTGCTTGGGACTTTACAGTTATCTCATTTGATTCTCACATTAACCCTAAGGGGTAGGTGCTATTATCATCCCCACTTTATATATGAGGAAACTGAGGCAAACGGGCTTCAGTGAGTTTCCCAGGATGACCTAGATAGTGTCTAAAGCTGGATTTGAATCGAGGTCTTCCTTCCTCCAAGCCCAGCACTCTATCCACTGTGCCACCTTGTTGCCATATTACTTATAAAACAAATTCCAAACAAAGGTCTCCACAATCTGGTTCCAATTTATCTTTCCTTATTCATCTTACATTCTTTTGAGTCAAACAAAGGGGGAAGGAAAGGGGAAGGGATTCAACATTAATTAAGCACTTTCTCTGTGCCAGCTAGCTAGAGAGGGAGTCAGTAGCAGTTGAGGAGATTAGGAAAGGTTTAGTGTAGAACTTCCTCTTGAAGGAAGAAAGGTGGAGATGAGTAAAGGGTGCATTATAGGTATGTAGACAGCCAATAGAAAGACAAAGAGATGGAAAGTGGAGCACCATCTATGTTCATTTCTGCAAAATGTGTCCTACTCATTCTCCATCCCTTCTGATCACATCACTCACCTGAAACTTACTTCTGATTTTCCCAGTGATCTCTTAATTTTGAAATCCTGTAAGTTTTTCCAGTTCCCACCCTTCCTAATTATCTTTTGACACTCTTAGGGTAACTAGGAGGCACTGTAGGCAGAGTGCCAGCCCTGGAATCAGGAAGACTCATTTTCATGAGTTCAAATCTGACCTCCGACACTTCCTACTTGTGTGAT
The DNA here is from genome assembly GCF_027887165.1 of Monodelphis domestica. Classification (NCBI taxonomy): domain Eukaryota; kingdom Metazoa; phylum Chordata; class Mammalia; order Didelphimorphia; family Didelphidae; genus Monodelphis; species Monodelphis domestica. Next base: position 280,868,008 of record NC_077227.1, read on the forward strand.
CCTGGGCGAGTTACTAAACCTTGTTTGTCTCAGTTTCTTCATCTATAAAATGAGATGGAGAAGGAAATGGCAAGCTACTCCAATATCTTTGCCAAGAAAAGCCCAAATGGGGTCATGAAAAGACAGACATGACTGAAACAACTGAATAAATTTGACACCCTTGACCACACCTTCCTCCTGGATTTCTTTCTCCTTTTTCACCTTTTGTGACATTACTTTCTCTATTGGTTTTCCCTCCTGTTTGACTGTTCTGAGACTTTTTTGCAGGATTATCTACATTAATTAATTAATTTAAAAGTATTTTTCCATTTACATAATTCATGTTCTTTCCCTTCCCTTTTCCCTCCCCCCACCAAGAGCCAACAAGCAATTCCACTGGGTTATACAGGTATTATCACTCAATACCTATTTCTATATTATTCATTTTTATTATCTTTTATTTCCCACCTCCTAAATGAGGTGTCCTCATTGTTGTCCCAGCCTTGTTATTGTCATTGTCTTCTTCTTCTCCTCCTCCTTCTCCTTATTCTTCTTCCTTAACTTCCATCTTAGAATCAACACTATGTATTAGTTTCAAGGCAGAAGAGCAGTAAGGGCTAAGCAATGGGGGTTTAGTGAATTTCTCAGGGTCACACAGCTAGAAAGTGTCTGAGCTCAGATTTGAACCCAGGACCTTCTATCTCTAGACCTGGCTTTTGATCCATTGAACTTGCTGGCTGGCCCTTAGATGCTTTCTTTTGATGATTCCATAAGCATCCCAGTTAACTCCAAACTGATGATAATGATGAGCATTTATTAAGCACTCGCTGTTATAATTACATTTCTCTGGAGATCATGTCTTACTTTTATCCAGAGAAAGAAAAAGAGATAGCTAGCTAAGTGGTACACCTTCTAAGTTCCTGAAACTTAGGGAGGGAAAGAGAGCAACTTCCTGTCCCCTCTCCCAATTTATGCTTTTCTTGATGTCCCTTTCCAATAATGCAGATTCATACCTCAGTCCAAACCATAGGGGAGTCTTTCCCATGCCAGGATTGCCCTACTTGGCATTTTGAATGGCAACACAGTATGCATCCTAGCAAGTTATAGACATAAGGAAGGAAGATTCCACCCATGGCCTCAGGGTGATACAATTCAGAGCTTTGGCACTAAGTTTTTTTTTTTTAATTTAAAATTTACCTTCTAAATTTTAAATCAAAAGATTGTTTTGGGGGTCAAAAAGGAGTAAGATTAATATTAACTTTCCACACTTACTATGTACTAGGCACTGTGCTAAATGCAGAGTGGGCAATGCAGATAGAGTGAATAAGACAATCACTGACCTCAGACAGTTTGCCTCTACAAAGGGAAGATAACACATAAATAGTGGAGGAATAAAGGTTGGGGGAAGAGAGAACATGTGCAGTACTGTGGTTTGGAAACAACTGTTTAGTGGAGGCCTCGGTGAAATAAGGTGGGAAGTGACCTATCAGAGCCCAACATTCAAGGTTCAGGTGGGAGTGCAATGAGGAGGATATGGATAATAGCCAGAGTTTAGAGATTGTGGTTTGGAAGTGGCCTTTTCCTTTGTTCTGATGTTCAGACCTGAATCACCAAATGTTGAATGTTTCCATTTGGACATCTGATCTGTATCTCAAACTCATGATTCTGTCCCTTTAAGCCTCACTATTCATCTCTCTCTCTCTCAACGTCCCTATTTCTGTTAAAGGCATTGTGTAATTTGAATCTGTTACCCTAAAAAACTACGATCCCCAGATTCCCAGCACCCTACTCACTTCCTGTTGTTATGTACTGACGTAAGCAGGATATAAATTGGGTGGAGTTCTGTCTCAGGTCCTTTTTTCCTTCTTGTCTCAGCTTTGGTGGAGCGGGCTTTTTGAGTGGGTAGAAAAAAAATTAGTCACATGGTTCTGTCTTGTTAGATAATAAACTTTATAAAAAATAATACTTAAAGTATTGCAACATTAATTTAAATCCTAAAGCATTACCATACTTTCAGTCACCCAGGTTCACAAGCTTGTAGACTCTTCCCTCTCTTTCATCTTCCCTATCCAATCCCAATCCAGTTAATACATTTTATTCATTCTCTCACCTGGATCTGGATGATTCCAATAGCTTCCTGACTGGTCTCCTCATTTCCAGCCTTTCCCCTTTAATCAGTCCACCTAATTGCCAAAATGACTGGTCATTCCACTCTTCTGCAAAAGAAGCGAAAATGGGTCACCAATGCTTCATCATCGGGTAATCTGCACATTTCTTTATTTGGCCTTAAAAGCAGTCCATCTGTCCCCCCACCACTTTCCAGCCTTATAACACATTCTGTTTTCAGGTCAAGTTAGCCTGCTTGCTCTTCCTTGAACATAATATTCTATCTCCCACCTTCAGGCCTTTGAAAAGTCTGTCTCCCAGTAGTTAGAATGCACTCATTTGCTATTCAGAATATTTAGGTTTCTTTAAGGCTCTGATTCAGTTCCTATACAAAGCCTTTCCTGAACATTATTCTCTTACCCCCACCATCCATATCACTAGAAAATATTTTGAATTCATTTTGATTCTGGTTTGCATACAGCATTCCTTTTATCCAAGTATATATTGTAATTCCCTCCTCTCTCCTCCAGTAGCCTATCACCTTCTTGAGGACAGGAACTATTTTTCCTTTTTCCTTTGCATGTAGTAGAAGCTCAAAAAATACTTAGTAAACTGAGTGGAATACTGCACAATTTTCAGAGAGTCATACATAGCATTCCATAATCAGTCTTGACTATATTTTTAAAAACAGCCAAAGTTATCTATATATTCATTATTTTCAGTACTCATATTTTTCTTTATTAAGGGTCACTGATCCATAACATACTTAGTGGTAGCCAGACAGAAGGGGTTTTTTGTTTGTTTTAGATAAAAGAAAGTAGAGGAGGAAGAGCAGAGAGTAGAGGCCTCAAGGAAGCGAGTGGAAGACATTCAAGTTATCCAGACTTGACTTTTTTGTTGATGCAGCCTAGATGGAAAGAAGGAGAGATATTCAGGAAACACCACCTTTCAGTGACTGCCCCCTCACTACCATCACCTCCCACACACATACAAACACATTTTGTCTTTTAAGTCCAAGGACTATACTGCTTTGTCCCCATTTCTGTACAGCTGAACTGTTGGAAATACACTGTATGTAAGGGCAGGAGCAAGACTCTTTTATTTTTTAAAACCCTTACCTTCCTTCTTGGAATCAATACTGTGTATTGGCTTCAAGGCAGAAGAGCGGTAAGGGCTAGGCAATGGGGGTTAAGTGACTTGCCCAGGGTCACACAGCTGGGAAGTGGCTGAGGCCAGATTTGAACCTAGGACCTCCCATCTCTAGGCCTGACTCTCAATCCACTGAGCTACCCAGCTGCTTCCAGCAAGACTCTTTTAAACATTTCCTTGAAAACTTAATTAGAATCAGTTCCTGGAAAGGGGCCTGACTGCTAGTTTCAAGTAAAGCAAATGAGGAAGGGTCCACCAGCTGTTTTAAGTAGAGGTAGGGAAGGAGCCCTTGTCTGCCCAATAAATAAGGAAAAATTTTCTCTTTCAATTACAGTTCTAGGTATGCTATGATGAAGGGATTGACTAACTAGGGTGGATTAATATAAAATTTCATATTTCTGGTAAAAGAAGAAATTAAATTTTCTGATATCCAGTTTAGCAGAGAATGCATGTAAATTGCCCCCCACCCCTACCAAACCCCTAGAAAGAACCAGGACACCAGAAAAGATGGTTTTATTCATTAAGATTCAAATTTTTTTGTTTTTGTCCCTCCCTTTTCCAAAAGGAGATTAATTCTCACTTAGATATGAGTCCCCTTATGCTTACAAAAATTCCTACAAGTTGTAATGTCTTGTGCCTCATTTATGGGACCATCCTCTTTCCAGTAATCTGGCAACTAGGGAATTACTTTAGAGTGATGACAGGTTCTAGTCTAAGAAGGAGCTTGATTAGGCATTAATGAAATTCGGGGGGGGGGGGGATGGGGGGGGTCATGGGGGGGGAGGAAACCTTTATTGAAGTACAACAGCAAAGGGAACACAGAATTCCAGCCAAGTACATTGCTTTGGTTATAATTGTTCTCTACCTTTTCAGAATTGCTCAAGTGTGAAATCCAACCCCTTGTCCCTCTCCTTCTCTCCCCCACACTCCCACAGTCAAAGCATCCCCAAGAGAGAGTGACCAGATTAGAAACATGGCCAAAAAGACTGGTAAAATGTTAACTCTAGGAGAATTTTTTTTTTCAGTAAATCAAGCAAAAGTGGTGGCATTCACCCATCAAGATACAAAATCTGGTCAATTTAACCCAGGTTTGGCATGCCAAAAAGGTGTAGTATTTAAGTCTGACTAAATAAATGTGATGCAATAGGTTCCACGCAGAGTATGTGGATGGGTACAATCCGTGCTGTTGTCAAAGAAGGCTGAAAACATGCCAGGGTGCGCAATTCCTATTTTTACCTTCACATTCAGAAAAAAGATAGAAAACGGATAATTACCAAAATATATCTTGTTTTCAAGAGGAGATGAGCCTGGCCAATAAATTGTCACTCCCCCCCCCCCTTTTTTTTAAACTTTACCTTCCATCTTAGATGTAATATGGTATATTGGTTCTAAGGCAGAAGAGTGGTAAAGGCGGGGCAATGGGCCTGGTTCCCAATCCACTGAGCAACCTAATTGCTGCCTGTCACTTTTCAGCATGCCAAGTTTGGGAAATATATCCAGAAAGGTACTTTGAACATAGAATTTCCCAAATAAAAATTTATCTGCACAGTTGTTCCATATCGCTAAGAAAATTCTCCTTCAAAGCCCTTTTTATCCTCCTTGTAGAATATATACCTTCTAAACAGAAAAAGGATCTTTCTAGGAAATCTGACATAGAGAAGTGGGAGATTCTGAACTACAAAACCCATCCTTCTATCTCCATGATGCCCTCTAAACGTTAGGGCCTCAATGGTTAGTACTGGAGTACATTCCCATAGGGGTTAGGTGAGGTCTAGTTTAATTAACCACTCATTTTTGCCCTAGTTCTGTTCCAACCCAACTGGTTCCATTTTTATACACAATCTTTCTGGAGACATTCCTTTGGGCAATGACCTTTTCCATTTCCAACAGCTAAGTGGGCTGGAAAAAAAAAACGATTCGGTTCAATTCCATCAGTATTTAGTAATTCCTAAACAGTAGTGAAACATGAACAGAAATAAAACAGAGTGGCATCAAAGAAATTTTAAGGGAGAGGGAAGGTGGAATAATATATAACATATACACATAAGTAAATAGAAGATAATTTGAGGAAAGAAAGAACATCAACAACTGGAAGTGATTAAGAGACTTCTTGTAGGAGATGATAATTGTGCAAAACTTTGTTGAAGACTTTTTCTGGATCTATTAATAAAATCATATGATTTCATTTGGTTTTGTAATTTTTCCAAATATTGAACCAGCCCTGCATTCCTGGTATAAATCCTACTTCATCATAGTTTATGATCATTATGATATAATGTTATAATCTTCTTGTTAGTATCTTATTTAAAAATTTTACATCAATATTCATTAGGTAAATTGATCTATAGTTTTCTTTCTCTGTTTTTGCTTTTTCTAGCCTAGTACCATATTTGTGTTTTAAAAGGGGTTTGTTAGGACTCCACCTACTTTTCCTATTTATAATATAATATTGGAATGAATTGTTCTTTAAATATTTGATAAAATTAATCTGTGAATCCATCTGGCTAGAGATTTTTTATGAAAAGAACTTTAAAGGAAGCTGTGCAAAGGCATGGACTGTCAAGGTTAGGAAATAGTCTATAGATTACAGGAGCTAGAATAAGGAAGACTTGAATTCAAGTGAGGCCTCTGACACTTACTACTTCTGTGATCTTGGGCATATCACTTAACTTTTGTCTGTGTCAGTCTCCTCATCTGTAAAATGGATATGATAATAATAGCACCTAACTCTCAGGGCTATGTGAGGACCAAATGAGATCATGATTATGAAGTATTTTGCAAGCCATAAATAGCATTATAGATATGCAAGCTAATATGAAGTAAATATAGAAGGATACGTAGGAGCCATATGTGAATGGCTTTAAATGCCAGGCTGAGGAATGAATAATTTATTCACAAACCAACATGGAGTTATTAAAGATTTTTGAGTAGGGTTTTGATATGGTCACATATGTATTTTGGGGATATTGTTAATTTCCTAGTTTTATGGATTGGAGAAGGGAATTGAACTCATTGAACTAAGCAAAGAGGAAACTGAAATAAATCGTACAATGGTAAGGGACCTACCAAGGTCACCTACTAGGTGAATGGAGAGAAGATGTGAAACAGTGATGGAATGATAATATAATTTGGCAAACTTGACCAATTACATAGAATATAAAGGAAGAGAAGACTCAAGGAGGATTTCAAAATTTGCAAACTTGGGAGACTAGAAGGATGATGGAGGCCTTAAAAGAAATAGGGAAGTTTGGAGGAAGGGCAGTTTTCGGAAGAAAAATACTGAATTGTTTTATCCACATTGAATTTGAGATATGTATAGGATGTCTAAGTAGATATTGTCTAGCAGGCCATTGGTAATACAGGACTGAAGTCTAGGAGAGAGATTCAAGCTCAATATATAAATCTGGGACTTCTTTGCATAGAAACAATCATTCAACCTATGGGAGCTAATGAGAGAAAGAATAGAAGACTTATTATAAAGACTTAGGAAACATGCATGTGTAATAAGTGGAAGCCAGATGATGATGATCTGACAAAGATGAAAAAGAAGCACTCAAGTAGAAAACAGAGAGAGAGCAGCATCATGGAAGTCAAAGAAGGAAAGTGTGTCCAGGAGGCAATGATCAACAGTGTCAAAAGCTCTGAGAGAGGCCAAGATGGTGAAAATGCCATTGGATTGGACACTTAACAGTTCACTGTTAACTTTGGAGAGAGTAATTTCAATCCATTGGTGGGACTGGAAACTGTATTGTAAGAATTGAAAAGTGAATAGGAAATGAAGAAATGAAGATACAAGCAAAGAATAAGTATGCTGTATTTTTTTTCTACAAGTTTGTGAAAAAAAGAATATCTGTCTACCGGTGTAGATATATACACCCATATATGCATACATGTACACATACACATAAAAATGATATCTATGTATGTCAATATTTCTATATTTATGTAGACAACAGAGAAGAAGCTTAGTGGATAAGGAGAGACTAAAGATAAAAGATAGGGAATGATCAAGGAAACAAATTTCCAAAGAATATGGGAGAGATGAGATAAAGGGCACTAGTAGAGCAGTTGGTTTTGGCAAGAAGGGTTATGTCTTCCTTAGAGAATGAAACAGAGAAGAGAAAATGAATGGTTTTGATTTATGGAATAAGGTAAAAGGGGAAATGCATAGGGGATTGCCTCAATTTTCTCAATCAAGAGTAAGATCTTCTAAGTCTTGGTCATTGGAAAGAGGTGGTCTAGAAGACTCAATGATAAAAGCGAAAGTTTCAGATAGCAATTAATTTGGAGTGAGCCAAATAGTCAATCAGTTGTAACAATTAAAATTAGTTTTTCTGCTAAAAGTATTATATTTTTATGAGGTTTATTAAAAATTAAGAAATAAAGAAAATACAAAATAAGAAAGCACATGTCTAGGAGGGCTGAAAAGCCCAATCAATTTCACTTACTACATCTTGAGAGACTCATGTGCTTAGAAGCAGAAGCAGGGAGAGTGTGAAGTAGTGGGAGAGTCAGTTTAAATACAAATTGTGTTCTCTCACTCAGGTGAGGACTCAGGGTGATGTTATATGGAATTCTGGGAACTACCAAGGACTTCTGGGAATTGAAGTCTGGGGTTCAAATCTCCATTTTACACAGGGAAAAGTAAAAGTATTACCACAGTAGCAATGAAGGCCCAATTGAGATTGTTCAGTTATGTCTGACTCCCATGGAGTATAATTGGCAAAGGTACTGGAGTCATTTGCCATTTCCTTCTCCAGTGGATTAAGGGAAATAAGTTAAAAAAAAATCACTTTAAAAGTGACTTCCTCTGGGTCATATATCTAGTAAGTATCTGAGGCCAAATTTGAACTTCTGATTCCAGGACCAGCACTCTATCCATTGAGCCATCTAACTATTTCCCCAACTGAGATTAGATAAATTATATTTGTAGTAGAACAACATGACATCATTGTATGGCTTTCTCAAAGCAACAATTGAGTAGGAGGGAAGAAGAGAGAAGAGGGCAGGAAGACTAAGTAATCCAGGGGTTGGGGATGCCAGAATATGAAAGGTGATACATCAGGGATTCAAAAGATAGAGGAATGGTAGTTTTAAACTAATTAAGCATAGGGACAAGAGAATGAAACTAAGAGATGGAATGTCTTGTTTGTGGAACAACCAGGAAGTAAACATCACTGGAGTTCAGGGTACATGTTGGACCCAGAGAGTTATAAAATTGCTTATACCTAAGGCCCAGCTGGTTCTATTTCCCAAGGAGATCAGGGGAAAAGGAAAGAACCTATATATTCCATAATATTTATAGCAGCTGTCCTTGTGATGGCAAGGAATTGGAAATTGAGGGGGTGCCCATCAGTTGGTATTAGCTAAACTAAAATTGTGGTATATAATTATGATGGAATACTACTGCACCATAAGAAATGATTAGCAAGATAATTAAAAAAAACACTTGGAAAAAACTACACATGATAATGAGCAACAAAATAAGTAGAACCAAGAAAACATCATATAAAACTATAGAATTAATGATGGAAAAACAAATTGTGAATGTTACCTCTAGAGAATGAACTGAAAGTTAGAAATATGAAAGACTTAATTTGTATGAACATATCTGTCTTAGAAGATGCCTTCTGTGATGTGAGGAAGGAGGGGAGGGGCTATGACACTTGTGGATAAATTCTGTTAATTTTTTTTTCAAGTACATGTTGAGGAGTAAGGTGAGAAGACTAGAAAGGTTGGAAAGGGCAAGTTTATGAAGGGCTTTGAATGCCAAACAAAGCATTTTTTGTTGGATACTAGAGGCAGTAGGGAGACATTGGAATTTGTTGAAAAGAGAAGTGCCATAGATGTAAGATTTCATCATTTGTTTGTTGATTTGGAGCATAAAGATGCTTCTGCCTAATTAATATAGGATGATTGGAAGTACAGTATCATTAAGCTCTCTGATCAGATTAAAAATGAGCCTGAATTGGAAAATGAAAGATCTAGAATAACAAAGGGAAATGATGAAAAGAGGTAGAGACAGGGAGAATAGCACTTCCAGACCTCAGACTATATTATAAAGCAGCAATCATCAAAACCATCTGGAAATAGTTAAAAAACAGAGAAGTAAACTAATGGAACAGACCAGACAAAGGAGAATCAGAAACAATGGAATTCCATAACCTAACATTGAATAAACCAGAAAAAAAGAATCTGAGCTATACCCAGAATGAAGGTGATTTAGTCTTACACTTTGCCCATTGTCATCAAATCTGCTTCTCCAGGGATAGGAAATAAGCAAACTCAACTGGCACAATTCAGGTCAACTGTAGAGGACTGGAGCTGACTTCATAGCTCTCCTTACTTATTCCTCACACTGGTGTATGGGAGGTCCTGGCGCAGCACAAGCCATAAACTTTGTTGGACATAGACACCTGCAAACACCAATGACAGTGCAAGGGTAAACATCAAAGGCCAAATTCCCAAAGTCCTTCCCAAACCTTGCCTATCTCTCCTTACAAAGTCTTCCTCCACTCATTCTCACTGTAGTGTCCAATGACTTTCACTAAAACACTCATTTCTGCTATCCCTTCTCTCATCCCCAAGGCTAATCAGTATCTGCATCCATTAAATCGCTTGTACAATCATCATCCTTCTTACTCCTTAGATCCCCTACATAGTTTAGTACAGCATTCTCAAATTGTGCACTATGGACCTCTCTTCAGCCCTGAGACTCTTTCAGAGGGTCTGTGATGTCAAAATTGTTTGCATAATAATATTAAAATGTCTTAATTTCCAATATGTTAAAAATTGGTAGCTAAAACTCACATAAATAAAAACTCTTTCACGTAGGGTGGAATTCTCAGTAATTTTTGAAAGTATAAAGGGGACCTGAGACCAAAAAGACTGAGAACTGCTGATTTAATAGAATTATTTTTTCCCTTTGTTTAAATATTCTTTATGTCAAGGAAGAGTTCAGTTGGGAGAGGGGAGTAGTATGAGAGTGATGGAAAAGGTAACAGTAAAACCTTTAAAAAAATGATCTAGCAAAAGTTTGCACATTCCATTCACCTCAGATGCTCCCCAACGCATCCAGAGCAGTCCCATGTGTCCTGCTACACAAGCCAGACCCTATCCTTGCTTCTGCCTCACAGCTCTTCAACACCTTATCATGCCTACTTTATTGCCACTTGAAAGAATAGAATCATCAGATGTTAGGAGGGACCTTGGAGGTCATCTAGTGATTTTTATAGACAAATTTTATAGTTGAAGAAGATGAAACTCAGAGAAGAGAAAGGATTTGCCCAAAGTCACCCAATACCATCACAGAACTGGGACTATACCCCAGAATCACAGAGTTTGTGAGTTGGAAAGATCTGCAGCAAATGTCTAAGGCTAACCCTACACTAAAATAATCCCCATGATGAAATGCCAGATGCCAAAGTCTCTTCTTGAATGTTTCTGAGGAGGACAAACCTACCACCTTTGAGAGCAACCATTCCATAGTTCCACAATTCTATTTGTAAGGAAGTTTTCCTTACATAAAACCTGAATTTATCAACTTACACCTTCACTCATGTGGACAGCTAGTTGGCACAGCATATAGAGTACCAGCCTGGAGTCAGGAAGACTCAACTTCCTAAATTCAAATCTGGCCTCAGACATTAACTAGTTGGGTGACTCTGGGCAAATCACTTTACTCTGCCTCAGTTTCCTCATCTATAAGTGAACTAGAGAAGGAAATGGCAAACAACTCCAGTGTCTTTGCCAAGAAAACCTAAAATAGGGTCACAAAGAGTTGGACATGACTGAAAAATGACTAAACATCATCAATTTGCTCTACCCACCAATTTACTCTATTGATTTGCTTAACCCTCTAATTGTTCCTTACCTTTTCTTGCCAACTATTTTTCTTATCTTTTTTTAGATCAACTTCATCTGTTTCGCTCCTAATCCTCTTAAATCCTCTATAATTCCTTTATATCCTCTTTAATTATCTTTGATCCTGCTTCTATTAAAAAGTGGAATCTGGACCAGTTTCTAGGCCTGGAGATTTATTCTCTAAATTTTATCTAAAATTTTGCAATCTTCTCAGCCAATTCATCCTTCTCACTAGTACCCCTTCAAATTACTTACAAAATTTTCTTTATATCCAGCCCAAATTCTCTCTTTTCCTGTATCACTTTCTCACAGAAGAATCACAACTAGGATTCCTATCTTCTGATCTTTCCTACCCTATGCCTTATGGGTCCCCAAATTCCAATATCAAGTGGAGGTAGGTCCTGGAGACCAGTCACTGGCTCTTTAGTCATAGGATCTTTTTTCAAATGTGATGCCAGCTGGGCAACTTTGAGCTTCAATTTCCTAATGTATGAAATAAAGGGATTTGAAAGGATGGCCTATGAGATTCATTTTAATTATGTCTGGAGTTAGAGAAACCCAAGTTCAAATGTGGCCTCAGATACTTACTAGCTGTATGAGCCTGGACAAGTCACTTATCCTTGGTCTGCCTCAGTTTCCTGAATTGTAAAATGGGGATGATAATGGCAAGGTTGTTGTGAGGATCAAATTATACACACACACACACACACACACACACACACACACACATATATATATATATATGTATATATATATATATATATATATAATATTGTGTCCAGCTTCACAAACTTTGGGTTTTGAGGGTGAAGGGTGGGAAGAGGATACAGAGGGGATGGAGGAAAGATGATCTAAAGTTTTTGATTGTGCTATTTCTTGATGTCTTTGTTGCTCAGTTATTTCACTAGTCTTCCTTGCATGGGAGAGATGGTAGCCACTCTGTGTTTATCATACTCCTAGGTCTCACCTTTTACTATTTTTGGTTACCTTGGCACTCTCAGGTTTGCATGGTAGATAAATGAATATGGGAGATGCCCATTTAAGGTATGAATGATGGATTTTATTGTACATTCATTTATTACAGGGGATGCAGGGGATGCTAATTTAAATTCTTCCTTTACTGAAAGAAGCAAGAGTTTTGAGGGTATGAATGATTTTATTTTATTCATAAGCAAAATGGAATACCTGCAAGTGAATTCTGTTTAACACAGATTCTACTGACTGAGTAGTGAATGGTATTATTGTTTCACCCTTACTTGTCCCTGAAGAAGACTGCATTTGAAGATTGGATTTTATTAAAGTACATCTCCCACTGTGGGCCAGAGGGTCAAAGGTTCACATCTGTTCACCACCATAAGCATTCTGGATCTGCTTTTTTTGTTCCTCATAGAGGAAGTGGGAGGAAGGAAGGCAGAGGTAGCAGTGGCTCAGGGCGTGACTTTCCCCCTTTGCTCATACATAGCATTGTCCTTTGGCTCAAAAATACTCTTTCCCCTCATAAAATTTGGGTTTTGAAATGTTCCTTGCTGTTTGCCTGTATTTAGAGTGGGAAGTGCTACTTGCTATACATGTGGCAGAAGTGAAATCTAATGAAAAGAGAATCATGGGAATGGATCAGTTGGTGGGTGTTTACTGGAAGCCAATGTTCCCACAGTCATGAGATGAATGAAGTCTTGGCAAGGACTCTTTGGCAAGGATTTCTCCATTGGTAGTGCTAGAGCATATAGGTACACAGAGCCATGGAATGCTGCTCTGAGGTATTAGCCCTTTATTTGCTATTATTGACTTGAAAGCTTTAGTTACAGAATTTTAATTTTTTGTCTTATATTCTTAGAAACAGGAAAGATGAACATAGTGTAGGAGAAGGAAAGGGAAATCAGGATTGTTTTATAGCTTGGTCTATGAGAGACTACTACTACTACTATGCTATTACTGCAGTTTTTTGTTTATTTTTTGCAATACCATACAGTATCTCAGATGTAGCCTGTTCTCTAAAATGGACTAAACTGAAGAATTCACTTAGCTCTGTGCTTCTGTAATGATTTGAGACTTTTAGTTACCATGGTGATCGTCCACTTCCCTATCACCTTCCTCACACTATCCTCCACTGACCTTCACAGCATTCAAAGGCAGTCAGGGAGGGGTTCCTGCCAATCTTCTCTGGGTTCATATGCTGTAAGGGAGAGCTTTTTTCCACTGAGGGTCCACACCTGTAGACTTAGCCTATTGGTTTGGCAAAGTTTGACTTTGCTGGCAGTCAAGACAAAGAATAAGTGTGCTAGAGTATTGGGTCCTTGTTCCATGGACCTCAGCAAGCCTATTCTCTGCCAATGCAATTTTGGGCAAGCCAAACTAGATTGTTTTCTATATCCTTAAGACCTTTTTTGTTGAATCATCAGCTCATTTATGCCCACAAGGTTGATGGGGATATGGGGATGGTGAAGAATAAATAAGTATTCTAAGCTGAAAAACTGTGGGATTTCCAGAAACAGAAATGTCTTTACAAATCTTGGAAAAGCCAGAACTGAGTTTGGAGGTCCCCAGAGAATCTGGAAGTGATTGAGATTGAGTCCACCTGGAACCCCACACTGCTGGCTTTCTAGTTTCATTGCTGCTTTATAACCACATGTTAATATTCAGCTGCTCCTGCAAGCAGATTGGACTTAGTTTAGAGGAATTTCTGCATTCACTGATGAGTCTGTGGTCACTTTCAGTGACAAAGAGAGGATACACGAGTTAGAATATTTTCCTTGAAAGGTAGAATGGCTCTTTTCCCCCCAGATACCCTCCCACTATTTCTTAGTCTATTTTAACAACCAGCCTTGTTACTTCTTGCTTAAAATTTGTGCCCTTGATTACAATAGTTAATTACTCCTAAAAAGCATAAATATGAATTAGTCCCCTCAATCAGGCCATTAAATCCTATGTAATTGAAAACAGAATAGTATAATGAAAAAGGACTTTGGAATTAGGGGACCAAGGTTCAAATCCTGACTGTGCCATATATACCACCTACTCGCTGGAGAACAATTCACTTTTCTGGGCCTCATTTAATGGAGGGTTTGATTAGATAATTTGTAAGGTCCCTTCCAGCTCTAAATGTATGATGCTATAATCATAGCTCTTTCCAATAATTTCCACAGATGACCTTTTAAAGAAAAGACAGATTAGTAAATAGGAAGAGAGACTTGAAGAGGAGCCCAGTTCCTGATGAGAGTCACATGGAATTAGAGAAAGGGAGATTGCAAGAAGCTGTGTGGAGCTGGGAGTGTAGAAGCTTGGGCAGAGGTGACCAACATGAAATGAGCCTTTTTAGACCAAGTGGGCACAAGGAATGTCTGGATAGATTCTAAGGCAGTAATTCCTTTTCTTTTTCTTTCCTGGCTCCCTCACAGAAGCCTGAAGCCTTGACTTCTGGATATGAGGAAAGTCTATTTATCTCTATTTGTTTTAAATGTTTACTTTGTCTTTATTAACAGTGTTAAGCACCACCATTTATTTGCTATCCTGGGTGTACTCATTAGGAATACAGTTAAAAGAAGGAAGCATTCCCTAGATAAGAAAGATAGATCAGAAATGGAGATGTTTTTGCCAGAAATGCTTCCTCTGACTGGAAACCCAGAGCTAAGGAATATAGAGAGAATTACAGATCCTTTGATAAAATTTCCCAGAACAGAGAAGGTATATTTTACCAGGAAGCCTATGTAGGCAGTGAGTCAGTAGTATGGTTGAAGGAGGGATAAATAGGAATAGTGGACTGACTGAATAACTCTGCTCATCACCCTTACCACTATTGAAATGTATAAAATTAGTGGATTTTACTAGATATTTTCTAAGATCTCATCTAAACCTATTATTCTACAGTTCCAAATAAGACTTAAAGGGACCAGAGGAAGAACTAAAATGATTCTTAACTTCCTTGTATGCCTTTCCTCCTCTTCCTTAATATAGTTATTGTCCAACTTTCCCTAGAAAGGAAGAGAAGAGACTTTAGAAGGAAGGGCATCTTGAAGTACGTTGTATTCTCAGAAATTGGGAAGTGGACTTCCAGGTAAGCATGGTGGCAGATTAGACATGATTCGCTTCCCTTCCTCAGACCCAATTATACAGACGACCCCAAAAGACCCCTCAAAATCCATTCTCATAAGAATGGAGGGACTCTACAGTAGGGCACAGCACTGAAGGTACGTAGAATTTGGGCATTTCCACACTATAAGGGCACGAAAAAGCTCCCATCCAAACTTGAGCTGACCTACCCTCCCCCACTACACCTACAGAGCCAGAGTTAAAGTCAGCTCGCACCAGAACCAATGAGTGAGGGAGGAGCACACCAGGAGTGAGCAACAGGCAGCCCCAGGTTTTGGGAACTGACTAAGACCACCAAGGACTTACCCCTGAGAGCAGTAACACCCGAAACCCTGGCACATGGGCAAGGGGAGCTCAGAACTTGGGCATTCAGAACCAGCACGCCATAATCAACAAGTATGCGAAGGGCACCCCTGAAGTGAGCAAGGGGCACCTATAGGTCTTGGGAGTTGACTAAAACCACCAAGGACTTACCCTTGAGAGCAGTATTACCTGAAACACCAGCAGGCAGGGGAGGGCAGACCTCAGGCTCCCCTGGGAAGATAGCCCAGCTGCAGAGAATCGAGAGCTTGCCCAAGGCAAAAGCCTTGATCATTAGATCCATATACAGAGAACCAGCCCTCCTCACTCAAATTTCTGACTGGAAAGGGAAGGAAAAACCATAGAGATGGCAAACAGTGCCCAGGAACAACTTTCCAACACCAAGAAAAGCAAGAAGAAGGGGTTGACTTTGGATAGTTTTTACAGAGAAAAAATACAGACTAGAGAGGAAATAGCAGAGGAGGAAACCCAAATAAATGTTCCAAAACCTTCCAAAAGAAATGGAAATTGTTCACAAGCTCTTGAATAATTTAAATTGGAGGTTATAAAAAAGATGGAGGCCTTCTGGCAGGAAAAATGGGAAATAATGCAAAGAGAATACAACAATGGAAGGGACAAGAACTCCCAATTGGAGAAACAACAAGAAGCCTCAAAAAGAAGGATAGACCAAACTGAAAAGGAAAACCAGTCTTTAAAGACCAGAATTAGGCAACTGGAAGACAAATGATCTTACAAAAGAGCAAGAATTAATGAATCAAAGTCAAAAGACTAAGAAATTAAAAGAAAACATAAAATATCTCACTGACAAGGTGACAGATCAGGAAAACAGAGGAAGGAGAGACAATCTGAGAATCATTGGTCAACCTGAAAAGCCAGAAATGAATAGGAATCTTGATATCATAATACAAGATATCATCCAAGAAAACAGCCCTGAGCTTCTTGAACAAGGGGGCAAAATAGAAATTGAAAGGGTTCATAGAACACCCTTTATACTAAATCCCCAAAAGACAAATCCCAGGACTGTAATTGCCAAATTCAAGAGCTTCCAAGCTAAGGAGAAAATCCTACAAGAAGCCAAAAAGCAACAATTCAGATACAAAGGATCACCAATAAGGATCACACAAGACCTGGCAGCTTCCACACTGAATGACCACAAGGCCTGGAACACGATATTCAGAAAGGCAAGAAAACTGGGTCTTCAACCAAGAATCATCTATCCATCAAAACTAACTATATACTTCCAGGGGAAAGTATGGGCATTCAATAAAATAGAAGATTTCCAAGTATTTGTAAAGAAAAGACCAGAACTCAGTGGAAAGTTTGATATCCAAACACAAAGAGCAAGAGAAACATGAAAAGGTAAATATGAAAGGGAAAAGGAGAAAAATGTTTTTTTTTTCTTTATTCAAACTCTCTTCTATAAGGACTACATTTAGATAATATATATATATATATTAATATGTGGGGAAAATGTTATGTGTAACTCTCAAAAATTGTATGCATTATTAGAGTAATTAGAACAATCACTCATAGGGAAAGATTGGGGCATTAAGATGATATGGAGAAAAGGGGGGGGAAGAAAAAAGGTGGGGGGGAATTGATGATGTTACCAAGATATACTTGAAGAAATAGAAATAAATTAAATAGAATAATCTTTGTCACACAAAGATACACAGAGGAGGAGGGAAAGAATTCTCTTATAAGAAGGAGAGGAAGAGAGTGCTAATTGGTATTGCTTAAACCTTACTCTCAGTGAAATCAACCCTGAGAGGGAAGAGCATCTAGATCCATTGGGATCTTGAATTCTATCTTATCCAAGAGGGTAAGGGAGAAGGGGAAATTAAGGGGGGTTAGGTGGAGGGAATACAAAAAGCGAGAGAAGGAGAGGCGGGAGGGAAATTAACAGACCCTAAAAAAAAGAAGGGAACAAAAAGGGAGGGGCTAGAAAGGGAAACATATCAAGGGAGGGGACTAGGGGGACTGATTTAAAGTAAATCACTGGTTTAAAAGGTTATAGCAAAAGAAGAAAGGTCAGAATTAGGGTAGGAGATCAAAATGCCAGGGATTTCACAAGTGACAATGATAACTTTGAACTTGAATGGGATGAACTCACCCATAAAACGTAGACGGATAGCAGAGTGGATTAGAATCCAAAACCCTACAAGATATTGTCTTCAAGAAACACACATTGGGGGGGGGGGGGCAGCTGGTTAGCTCAGTGGATTGAGAACCAGGCCTAGAGACTGGAGGTCCTAGGTTCAAATCTGGCCTCAGACACTTCCCAGCTGTGTGACCCTGGGCAAGTCACTTGACCCCCATTGCCTAGCCCTTACCACTCTTCTGCCTTGGAGCCAATACACAGTATTGATTCCAAGATGGAAGGTAAGGGTTTAAAAAAAAAAGAAACACACATGAGGCAGATAGATACTCACAAGGTCAAAATTAAAGGTTGCAGTAAGACCTATATGGGCCTCAATTGATAGAAAGAAAACAGGAGTTGCAATCACAATATATGACAAAGCCAAAGCAAAAATAGACCTGATTAAAAGGGATAGGGAAGGTAAATACATCCTGATAAAAGGGAGTATAGACAATGAGGAAATATCACTAATCAACATGTATGCACCAAATGGTATAGCACCCAAATTTCTAATGGAGAAACTAGGAGAATTGAAGGAGGAAATAGATAGTAAAACTATATTAGTGGGAGAACTGAACCAACCACTATAAAATTTAGATAAATCAAATCAAAAAATAAATAAGAAAGAGGTAAAAGAGGTGAATGAAATCTTAGAAAAATTAGAGTTAATAGATATATGGAGAAAAATAAATAGGGACAAAAAGGAATACACCTTCTTTTCAGCAGCACATGGAACATTCACAAAGATCGACCATACACTAGGTCATAAAAACATGGCATACAAATGCAGAAAATCAGAAATAATAAATGCAATCTTTTCAGATCATGGGACAATAAAAATAATGATCAGTAAGGATACATGGAGAGCCAAATTACAAATCAATTGGAAATTAAATAATGTGATACTCCAAAATCGGTTAGTTAGAGAACAAATCATAGAAACAATTAATAATTTCATTGAAGAAAATGACAATGCTGAGACATCCTTTCAACCCTTATGGGATGCAGCCAAAGCAGTACTCAAAGGAAAATTCATATCCTTGAGTGCATATATTAACAAATTAGGGAGGGCAGAGATCAATGAATTGGACATACAAATCAAAAACCTTGAAAGCGAACAAATTAAAAACTCCCAGAAGAAAACCAAATTAAAGATCCTAAAAATTAAGGGAGAAATTAATAAAATTGAAAGTGATAGAACTATTGAACTAATAAATAAGACTAGAAGCTGATACTTTGAAAAAACAAACAAAATAGACAAAGTACTGGTCAATCTAATTTTAAAAAGTAAAGAAAGAAAGCAAATTAACAATATCGTAGATGAAAAGGGGGACCTCACCTCCAATGAAGAGGAAATTAAGGCAATCATTAAAAACTACTTTGCCCAATTATATGGCAATAAATATGCCAATAAAGGTGATATGGATGAATATTTACAAAAATTTAAGTTGCCTAGACTAACGGAAGAACTAACAGAAGAAGAAATAGAATTCTTAAATAATCCCATAAATTACCTAAACATCCCCATATCAGAAAAAGAAATCCAACAGGCCATCAAAGAACTCCTTAAGAAAAAATTCCAAGATCCAGATGGATTCACAAGTGAATTCTATCAAACATTCAAAGAACAGCTAATCCCAATACTATACAAACTATTTGACATGATAAGCAAAGAGGGAGTTCTACCAAATTCCTTTTATGACACAAATATGGTACTGATTCCAAAGCCAGGCAGGTCAAAAACGGAGAAAGAAAACTATAGACCAATCTCCCTAATGAACATAGATGCAAAAATCTTTAATAGGATACTACCAAAAAGTCTCCAGCAAGTGATCAGGAGGGTCATTCACTACGATCAAGTAGGATTTATACCAGGAATGCAAGGATGGTTCAATATTAGGAAAACCATCCACATAATTGACCATATCAACAAGCAAACTGACAAAAATCACATGATTATCTCAATAGATGCAGAAAAATCCTTTGATAAAATACAACACCCATTCCTATTAAAAACACTGGAAAGCATAGGAATAAAAGGATCTTTCCTAAAAATAATAAACAGTGTATATCTAAAACCATCAGCAAACATCACCTGCAATGGGGATAAACTAGATGCATTCCCAATAAGATCAGGAGTGAAACTAGGATGCCCATTATCACCTCTCTTATTTAACATTGTACTAGAAACACTAACAGTAGCAATTAGAGAAGAAAAAGAAATTGAAGGTATTAAAATTGGCAATGAGGAGACCAAGCTGTCACTCTTTGCAGATGATATGATGGTCTACTTAAAGAATCCTAGAGAATCAACAAAAAAGCTAGTGGAAAAAAAAGCTAGTGCAGGATACAAAATAAACCCACATAAGTCATCAGCATTTCTATATATCTCCAACACATCTCAGCAGCAAGAATTAGAAAGAGAAATTCCATTCAAAATCACCTTAGACAATATAAAATACTTAGGAATCTATCTGTCGAGACAAAAACAGGAACTATATGAACACAACGACAAAACATTCTTCATACAACTAAAACTAGACTTGAGCAATTGGAAAAACATTAACTGCTCATGGGTAGGATGAATTAATATAATAAAAATGACCATCTTACCCAAACTCATCTGTCTATTTAGTGCCATACCCATTGAACTCTCAAAAAACTTTTTTACTGAATTAGAAAAAAACCATAACAAAGTTCATTTGGAAGAACAAAGGGTCAAAGATATCCAGGGAAATAATGAAAAAAAAATACAAAGGAGGGTGGCCTTGCAGTCCCAGATCTCAAACTTTATTACAAAGCAGCAGTCATAAAAACAATTTGGTACTGGCTAAGAGACAGAAAGAAGGATCAGTGGAATAGACTTGGGGTAGGTGACCTCAGCAAGACAGTCTATGACAAACCCAAAGACCCCAGGTTTGGGGACAAAAATCCACTATTTGATAAAAACTGCTGGGAAAATTGGAAGATGGTGTGGGAGAGATTAGGTTTGGATCAATACCTCACACCCTACACCAAGATAAACTCAGAATGGGTGAATGACTTGAACTTTAAGAAGGAAACTATAAGTAAATTATGTGAACACAGAATAGTATACATGTCAGACCTTTGGCAAGGGAAAGATTTTAAAACCAAGCAAGACTTAGAAAGAGTCACAAAATGTAAAATAAATAATTTTGACTACATCAAATTAAAAAGGTTTTGTACAAAGAAAACCAATATAACTAAAATCAGAAGGGAAGCAACAAATTGGGAAATAATCTTCATAACAAAAACCTCTGATAAAGGTTTAATTACTGAAATTTACAAAGGGATAAATCAATTGTACAAAAAATCAAGCCATTCTCCAATTGATAAATGGGCTAGGGGCATGAATAGGCAGTTTTCAGTTGAAGAAATCAAAGCTATTAATAAGCACATGAAAAAGTGTTCTAAATCTCTTATAATTAGAGAGATGCAAATCAAAATAACTCTGAGGTATCATCTCACACCTAGCAGATTGACTAAAATGACAGCAAAGGAAAGTAATGAATGCTAGAGGGGATGTGGCAAAGTTGGGATATTAATGCATTGTTGGTGGAGTTGTGAATTAATCCAACCATTCTGGAGGGCAATTTGGAACTATGCCCAAAGGGTGCTAAAAGGCTATCTGCCCTTTGATCCAGCCATAGCACTGCTGGGTTTGTACCCCAAAGAGATAATAAGGAAAAAGACATGTACAAGAATATTCATAGCTGCACTCTTTCTGGTGGCCAAAAATTGGAAAATGAGGAGATGCCCTTCAATTGGGGAATGGCTTAACAAATTGTGGTATATGTGCGTGATGGAATACTATTGTGCTAAAAGGAATAATAAAGTGGAGGAATTCCATGGGGACTAGAACAACCTCCAGGAAATGATGCAGAGTGAAAGGAGCAGAACCAGGAGAACATTTTACACAGAGACTGATACACTGTGGTTCAATCGAACGTAATGGACTTCTGCATTAGTGTCAATGCAATGTCCCTGAACAATCTGCAAGGATCTATGAGAAAAAACACTATCCACAAACAGAGGACAAACTGTGGGAGTAAAAACACTGAGGAAAGACAACTGCTTGACTACAGGGGCTGAGGGGATATGATTGAGGAGAGACTCTAAATGAACACCCTAATGCAAATACCAACAACATGGAAATGGATTCGGATCAAGGTCACATATGATACCCAGTGGAATTGTGCATCGGTTATGGGAGGGGTGGCGGGAGTGGGGTGGAGGATGTAGGAAAATAAAATGATCTTTTTTTTCCAAAGAATAATGTTTGAAAATGACCAAATAAAATAATGTTAAAAAAAATTTGGATGTGGAATTGAAGCCATCCAGAGAAGAAAGAATACATCTCTAACTCAGCTCAAATATTGAGCTAAAAAATTGTCTCAGACAAAGAAGAATCTAAGTTGTTAATAAAATTAAAAAAAACAAAAATTTCGAGATAAGAATAAGTGATGAAGTGAATTTATAACATTTGGAAATTCCTTCTTACCTAATTCAAACTTCTGCCATTAGAACATGGAAAGTAGAAGATTTCTTTTGTTCTCTATTTGTTCTTTCATATGCTTGATAGTTATTAATTCCCCTAAACTTTTCTTCTGTTGAATAAATAATATCTACTCATAAATGTCGCTTTCCATTCCTTTAAAACATTGACTTTTCTCTGTAAAACTAAATTGTTCTCATCTCCCTTAATTATGTAGTTCAATACCAAACATAGTTTAGCAAGTATTGAGTAAAATGAAATGTCATCTTACAGTTCCTCTATACTTTATTCCTTTGTATGTAGTTTTAGAGCACACATAATTCATACTCATCCATGGTCCATTATGGACCTTAAATCTTCTTTCATCATAATTTCACAAAATGATTTATTCATTCATTATTTTTAACAACTTGCATATGTCTGTAATGAATTTTTATCTAGTTCTTTGTAGAATGATCTTTCTATATTTCTCTTTAATTCCATATTAGCTTTGTCAATATTCCAGTACATCAAGGCCTTATGATTTTTTTCAATTTGGGAATCCCTTCCAACAAGGCAGTTTGCAACTCATCTATTATTTATTGTCTTTGAGAGTTGACTGACACTCACAGAAGTTAAATGATTTACCTATAGGCACACAACTAGTGTCAGATGTGGAGTCTGAACACAGGTCCAATACTCTATCCACCATTCTCCGCTCTCTTCCCAGCTCTATCATTGTATTAAAAAAATGTTTCAATCAAAGCTGTATAAATTGCAACAAGTTTTGTGGTACATTTTAGTTCATTTTGCTCTGTTAAATAATAGTTTTTAGTCACACTGATTTGAGTACTCCTTTATTTCTTATAGTCATCCTCTGGAACAGCAGAATTAATCTGTAATCCCATGGTACTATAGGAACTACATTCAAGAACAATGATCACCTGGGAGCCTATCAGGGACACGTTAGCTTAATTTGGGATCAAAAACCAAACATTTGTTAAGTAGCTTTTATGTGCCAGGCCCTGTGAATACAAAGATAAAAATTAAATGGTCTCTTCCCTCAAGTAACATATTTTAAGAGGGAAACAACATGAACAACATGTATACATAATGTATGCATATATTCACATATGCAAAGTATAGAAGGTAATTTGGGGGCGATGCTAACAGCTGGGGGATTAAGGAAGGACAGAAGGTGTCATTTGAAACAAGTTTCAAAGGAAGGTAGGAATTCTAAGGAACAAGAATAATAATAATATTGATTTTAGGTTGTAAAGAACTTTAAATGTCAAATAAAGGTGTTTATATGTGCTTCTTGATGGTATAGGAGCCATATGGAGCACATTGAGCAAGACAATGGCATGGTCAAGCCTGTACTTTGTGGATATTTCTCTGACAATCCTGTGAAGGAAGGATTAAAAGGGGAGAGACTTGAGGCTGAGAATCTACTTTAGAGCCTGTTGCAATAGTCCAGGTTAGAGGGGGAGATAAGAGCCTGAACTAGAGAGGGGATTGTATAATTTGAGAGAAAGGTATAAATTCAAAAGATGTTAATGAAGGTAGAATTGACAAGATTTGGAAATTGCTCAGATGTGTCAGATGAGAGAGAATGAAGAGTTGAGAACTCCAAAGTTAGGAACCAAGGTGATGCAAAGTACTATGATACTCTCAACAGAAATAAATTCAGAAGAGGGGTGGGTTTTAGGGAAATAATAATGAGTTCTTTAGGGCATGTTAAGTTTGAGATGCTGACAGGACACCCAGTTTGAAATTTCCAGTAGGCAATTGGAACTAGTTAAAGCAATCCTCATAAATTGAGGAGAAGAGACCAGGGCTAGAGAAATATATACATGCACATGTACACATGCACACAAATATATGTATATGTAGGCATGTGTAGATATATTTGTTTCTGCAAAGAGGGAGACAGAGAGAGTTGTCTCCATAAAGATGATATATAAATCTTTTGGAGGTAATAAAGAATCCAAATTTCAAAAGCGTATTACCCAAGACTGGTACTTTTACTTCTAACGAAAGCCATTTCTTTATTACGGATAATGGAAGGAAAAGTATACAACAGGCACATTCAATACCATCCCTTTTCCTCCTTCCATTCCTTAGTTGTTGTTCAGTCTTTTCAGTCATGTTCAATTCTTCATGACCTCATGAACCATAGCAAGCCAGACCCTCCTATCCTCTAGTCTCATATTCATTGCTTTCATGACACAATCTAGCCATCTCATGCTCTTCCATCCCCTTTATTTTTAGCCTTCAATATTTCCCAACATCAGGGTCTTTTTCAATCAATTCTATCTTCTCATGATATGGCCAATGTATTTAAGCTTCAACTTCGATATTTGACCTTGCAGGAATAGTCTGAGTTAATTTCTTTAATTATTGACTCATTTAATTTCCTTGCTGTCCAACGGACTCTCAAAGTTTTCTCCCATACCATAATTCAAAAGTGTTGATTCTGTGGTACTCAGCTTCTATCCAACCCTCACAACCATTCTTTGCTACTGGAAAAAAAAAAACCCATAGCTTTGACTATATGAACTTTTGGTGGCAAGATGATGTTTGCTTTTTAGTATTCTCTCCATATTTGCCATCCTTTTAAGCAAGAGGCAACTGTCTTAATTTCATGGCTAGTCACTGTCTGCAGGGTTTGTTTTTTTTTAGTTCAATAAAATAAAACTTGACACTGCTTCTATTTCTTCTCCCTCTATTTGCCAGGAAATGATGGGACCAATTGTCCAGATCTTAAGTTGTTTTTTTTTTTTTAAGTTAAGCTTCAAACCATCTTTTACTCTCTCTTCTTTCACTCTCATCAAGAGCCTTCTTTATTCCTCATTTTTTGTTATCAGAGCAGTATTTGAGATTGTAGATGGCAACCTTACTTCTGAAGGCTTGTGATTTGTACAGTGTGGCATTTTGCCTGATATACTCTTCATATAAGTTCAATAAAAAGGACGACATACAGTCTTGTCATACTCTTTCCCTTTCTTATACCAATCATTTGTTCCATGTTCTGTTCTAACTGTTGCTTCTTGGCCCACGTGGAGACAAGTAAAATGATCTGGCATTTCCTTCTCTGAGAATTTGCTACATTTTGTTGTGATTTCCCAGGCAAAGACTTTAGTGTACTCAATGAAGCAGAAGTAGATATTTTACTGGCATTCCCTTGTTTTCTCAGCAAATTTTGACAATTCAGTCTCTTTGTTCCTCTTCCTTTTTGAAAATCAGCTTGCTTTTCTGGTAATTCTTGGTTCACATATTGCTGAAACCTAGTTTGCAGTATGTGGCATGTAAAATGAGTACAATTGTTCGGGAATCTGTACATTCTTTGGTATTATCCTTCTTTAGGATTGGGATATAAATTGATCTTTTCCAATTCAGTGACCACTCTTGAGTTTTTCAGATATCCTGGCATTCTGATCTTCAGTACTCACTCACAATCTAGTGCTGAAATTTTGATGGGTTCTGTGTAGGATCTCCAAGCAGTTAGATCAGCTGGGAGATATGGGATGCAGCTGATCCTACTAACTCTAGGCATTTCCAAAGGAGACAAGATAACTGGTCAGGGTACAGCTTAAAGCGCTGAGGTGATAGATCAACTTTTTGTAAGATTCAAGTCTTTTGGTGGCCTATTGAGGAAACAAAGCCAGGCAAACTGCTTCAGGCCAAGAAGACCCAAGCTGGGGATGAAGTCAGTCTCTTCCATTTATTTCCAACAAGTTAATGTCCCTGAGATTAATCTTCTTGTACTAATTGGTAATTATAGTGATTCCTGAGTCAATTACCTTTACAAAATAATTAGTCATTTCTGAGTCCCAGGGAGACCTCTACTCAAATGTGTGCTGGCTTAAGCCCCAGTTTGGACAACTCTGATAAGAACTGGGAGCTAAGGGAAAGGAATGGCCTCCTGAACCCATCAGACAGAGTCCTCACGAACCCAGGACATCTCAGACTAATTTTAACAGTCTATCATTTACAATGATTGTTACCTAAGACAAGGCAAGCATTGTATTACAGTGAGGCTTTGCCCATTGCAATCGTCCAAAAGCCAAGAATTTCAGAGAGCTTCTTCTAAGTTAGATGAGTCCAATGTCCAATGAACTTTGATATGTTTGACATTATTGCAAATTTCTATATACCAAAAATCTAGTGTTGTGTTCTTAATCAAGAAATGATGTTTAATACATTTGGAAGTCTTTAACCACAAATAAGCCTTCTCATGCCTGCAGTTTAGAAGAATAGCTTTCTTTGTGCTCTAATTATATAGACATTGTTTTTCCCACTCCCACCGACACAAGGTCAGTAAATAGTCTGTTTTTGCATCTGCACCATTACAACCAGTCTGCTTCCTCCCAAGCCCTTGTTAGAGAATTCAACTTTGTTATTGCCATTAGCTATTCACTTGCAGGTGTAGGAAGAATTCAAATTTGAAAGCAACTCTGATAAAGGGAGTGTTTTCAAAAAGGCAGGTAATAGTCTAGTAGAGGTGATAAGAAAAGTGAACACAAACTTTAGCAACAACAGTATTTCTGAATTCTGTTCACATCTGATCAGATGATCTCATCTGATTTTTATTTACAACAGTTCTATGAGCCAGGTACTATTATTATTTCATTCTAAAAGCCCATCTTCTATGATAAGACTTTCTCCATTCCCTTGGTTATCTCCAATTTATCCTCTGATAACTTGTTTATTCAAGAGTTGTTTGCGACTTCTGTGTAAACATGGTGGCAGTCTAGATGCAAGACTCATCATCTCCTCAGCACCCACTGATATAGACTACCTCAAAAGACCAAAAAAACAAAATTCATATGAATGAAGGGACTCTACAGTAGGGTGCAGCATTGAAGGTATGTAGGATTTGGGCGTTTCCATACTATAAGGGGGTGAAAAAGCTCCCACCAAAACACTAGCTGATCTACCCTACCCCACCCCACCTATGGAGCCAGAATCAGAGCCAGCCCATGCCAGAATCAGCGAGTGAGCGAGGGGCACCTCTAGAGTGAATAAGGGGCACCTCTGGGTCCTTTGGAGCTGACTAAGACCATCAAAGACCTAGCCCTGAGAGCAGCTACAACCTGAAACCCCAGCAGGATGAAGAGCACAAATCTTGGGTGCTTGGGGTAAGATAGCACAGAGAAGGGCAGCAAACAGCAGAAGCTGTGGAGATTTGAGAGCTTGCCTCCGGCAAAATCCTTGCTCCTTAATTCCATACACAGAAAGCCTGCCCATCTCTCTCAGATTTCTGACTAAAAAGGGAAGGAAAAACCTCCTAAAAGACTGTATGCCCTTTGATCCAGCCATAGCATTGTTGAGTTTGTACCCCAAAGAGATAATAAGGAAAAAGACTTGTACAAGAATATTCATAGCTGCGCTCTTTGTGGTGGCAAAAAATTGGAAAATGAGGGGATGCTCTTCAATTGGGGAATGGCTGAACAAATTGTGGTATCTATTGGTGATGAAATACTATTGTGCCCAAAGGAATAATAAAGTGGAGGAATTCCATGGAGACTGGAACAACCTTCAGGAAGTGATACAGAGCGTAAGGAGCAGAACCAGGAGAACAATGTAAACAGAGACTGAGGCACTGTGGTACAATAAAATATAATGGACTTCTCCCTTAGTGGCAGTGCAGTGATCATGAACAATCCGGAGGGATCTATGTGAAAGAACACTATCCACCTTCAGAGGAAAAACTGTGGGAGTAGAAACACGGAAAAAAAAAAACAACTGGGTCAATAATACATGGGTCGATGGGATATGGTTGGAGATGTAGACTCTAAATGAACATCCTAGTGCAAACATCTATAGCATGGAAATAGGTTCTGATCAAGAACACATGTAATAGTGTGTCAGCTACGGGAAGGGCATGGGAGGGGAGGGAGGAGTAGAATATGATTTTTATAATCAAGGAATGTTTAAAATTGACCAAATAAAATTAAAAAAATTTTAAAAGACTTGTTTGCATATTGTTTCCCCTATTAGACTGTGAGTGTCTTGAGAGCAGAGATTATCTTTTCCTCTTCTTTGTATCACCAGAATTTAGCCCAGTGACTGGCATAGGAGACAATTTTAATAAATTCTAATTGATTGACTGAGACTCAGATAATTTAAGGCTTGCCTAGTGTCCATGTGGAATCTAGAAGTCCCCAAACTTGTAGCCTAGAAAGATTTAGTGATTCCCCAGTTTTATTTAGCTCAAAGGTGAAAGCCTCAGATTTGAGCCTGTTCCTGTGAGAATCCACAATCCACTTCAGATGGAGACTAAGGCCAAGTTGAAGTGACTCTTTGGCGCTATAGGCACTGCATCAGTTTTACAAGCTGAAAGTCCTGAGTTTGATCCTCGGAAGGAGAGTGTAATATACTGGGAGAGGCTTCTGGAGACTAGAAGAGTCACTCACTTCATCTTGGGCTTAGTCCCTGTCTGATGTGGATGGGGATTCTCACAGGAACATGCTCAAAATCTGAGGCTTTCACCTCCGAGCTAAATGAACTGGGGAATCACTAAATCTTTCTAGGCTACAAGTTTGGGGACTTCTAGATTCCATATTGATACCTAGTTTCATGCAACTGGTAATTCTTTGTATTTTTCTAGCTTTTGAATCCAGTGTGCTCTCCACTACATGACCCAAGGTTGGATTTGGTATTTATTCAAAGTGAAGAAAATAGAGAATATTAAAAAAAAAATAGTAAATGATACCCATTGGCTGGAGTCATGGGTCCAAAAATTGGGGATTTTCTGTGGAGGGCCTTATATTCCTAGAAGATACGTTTGGGCTATAATTTGTAGAAGTCTTTGGGGGTATGCCTTGAATCCCAGGCAGACATGTTTGGACTGGATTTTGTAGGTATCAGAAAGCCAACCAAGGTTTTCAAATAGGGCAATAAAACAATCTGAAGTTCTACTTCAAGAGGACTAATTTGGCAGTGGTAGGTGGAATTGATTGCAAAAAGGAAAATAAGAGTCCTAGGGAACCAGTTAAGAAAAGAGAGGTTGTATGACCTTGGTAAGTATCTGAGGCCAGATTTAAACCAAGTCTTCCTGATTTTAAATCTAGTGTTCTAACCATTATCACCTAGCTGCTCTAGACAGAACAGGGTTGATACCCATAAACAATGAAGAGAGGTACAGTAACTGGAGGTCCCAATGAAAAAGAAGGACAAGTATAATGGGACTCAGGAAGCAAGAGTAGAAAGACCAGAGATCATGGGGAAAAGGAGGCATTTTGAGATTCAAGGACTCAGATGTAAATTCATTGCTATTAATAATTTGGAATCTTCCCTGGAGATCATGTTACTGAGCTTTTATTAGTAATTTTTAGATTCTCCAGAGGATAGTGACTACATGCAGGGCAGAACTGATTTTTTGTTGTTATTGTTCAGGTTACTAATTATCAATACAAATGATTGTCGAATGATTGATGGACATTATCAGTTAGTGTCTAGGATTTTAGGATCTAGCCTGTCCTTTCATGTAAAAAACATAGCCTCTTGGGACTGATAGTTCCCATCACTCATTGCCCTCCCTTGCACCACCCCCATCCTCCTGTCCAGATCCCTGTAAAGGCAGATCAGGACCTTGTGCTCAAGAGTCCTATGAAAACCAGTGCCCTGCAGAGCACTGGTCCTAAAGCAATCTTTGTGGAGGTGTGATGTGGCAACTGCCTCCATAGATGCTTCAACTCAGAGGTCAGTTCAATGAAAAAAGGTTCTTTAGACTAAGAATCCTGGCATTTATCAAATGGTTCAGCATCAGAAACAGATATGGTTCTGTCCATGGAAATGATCCTAAAGAAGATATATTGTTTTTTGCTTTGCTGTTGATCTCTAAGGACCACTGGACCTTTCCATCACACTTGTGGCTGAAACTTTCTGATTGTTTGCCCCTTTATGTAAACTCCTTGCTTTTCTATTAAGTACTTGCTTTGCATGTGCAAATGCTTAATAAATGCATTGTCATTCATTCACTCATTCATGTAAAACGAGATTGGAGATGATATTTGGGAAACCAATGATTTCATTTGGCTAGAATATAGAATACATGAAGGGAAGGCATTTGAAATAAGGCTGTGAAAGGCAGGAGTTTGTCATTTATCCTAGAGGCAATAAGGATTTACTGAGGAAGATCATGAGATCATAGATTTAGGGTGGAAAGTGACTTTGGAAGCTATCTAGTCCAGCACCTTCATTTTTCAGTCAGGGGGACTAAGACCCAGAGAGGTTTAGCAACTTGTTCAAAATCACATAGGTAGTAAGCCCTGTGGCAAATTTTGAACCCAGGTCCTTCACCTCCTTAGCCAGTGTTTGGATCATGGAGTTGAAACTAGAAGCAATTTTGGAGGCCATATAGTCCAACCCCTTTATTTTACAAATGAAGAAACCTAGACCCAGGGAGGATAAGTGACTTGCCCAAAGACACACACATCAGAAGTTGTATTCGATTAGGTCCCTTGACTGGAGAATCAGCATTCTTTCCACTGTATTATTCTGCTTCAAGATGCTAATCTTTGAAATGTACTAAAAATATAAAAGACTTATTTTTGATGCCTTTCATTGTTTCTTTCTTCCTTTATACTTTCTTTCTTTCTTTCTTCCTTTATACTTTTTCTTCCTTTCTTTCTCTTTCTTTCTTTCTCTTCCTTTATTCTTTCTTTCTTTCTTTCTTTCTTTTTTCTTCCTTTCTTTCTTTCTTTCTTTCTTTCTTTCTTTCTTTCTTTCTTTCTTTCTTTCTTTCTTTCTTTCTTTCTTTCTTTCTTTCTTTCTTTCTTTCTTTCTTTCTTTCTTTCTTTCTTTCTTTCTTTCTTTCTTTCTTTCTTTCTTTCTTTCTTTCTTTCTTTCTTCCCTGAAGAATCCCTTTTCTTTTCCTAAAAGCTAATAACTTTCTTGGAAATAGTGCAAATATAAAATCCTTGATCAGTGTGGAGAAGAAGGTGACATATTTAACTATACTTCCCTTTCCAGTGTAGAAGAGATCATATCTTAGGCATGGGGTACAGCATGGCAGGATGCAAAAGAAGGACAAAGGATTAGTGATCAGTTAGGTCCAGGTGTACTGGATAGGCACCCTTGCCTATGAATTCTACATCATAGACAAGCAGAGGTATGGGATTCACATTAATCAGATTCCCTAGGAATTGATCTCATTTGTCTAATAATACAAAGGATTCCCTTCAGTCTCTGTCACTGCTCCACATGGAAGAGTTAGGTATCCTAATGTCAAAGGGTCCAATGAACTCTCCTGCAGGGCAATCATTCTGGGCAGTATTTTCTGAATGGCATAAGACAAGGAGAACTTTTGGCCCAATCTCCTTCCTCTGGGATTTTCCAAAACTTTCCAAATGTACCTAAACTCAGGAAACATTTAAATGGCAGATATGGCTGGAAGTAATGTCTCATAGGGGTTAGGAGCTTGAGACCAAGAGACCAAGAGAAACTCTTCTGAAAAGAGATGTATTGAGATGTTACAGAGTCTGCAGTTATTCATCCAAGACTTATGACTCCCTCATTGAAAGGATGGCTGACTCCCATGAACTAATGAGTTTACTTGTCATAGGAGGGAAGTTGGCATCCTCAGAATGCACACCCTACATATTAAATAGTTTCTTTGCTAACAAGGTCTACCAGATGAAAAGCCTTCTCCCAAGAAGAAAAGAAAGATGATTAAGTGGTTAACATAGTATTTTGGATTTTAATTTAGATGCCACCACGTAGAAAAACCTCTTTAGAAAGAAAGAATGGCATCCCCTCCATCTCATCCCCTCTTTTTAGCATTTAGTTTGTTAGTATTATTTATAATATTGTCCTGATTGGGGGGGGGGGGCAGCTCAGGATAGAGAGCCAGGTCTGGAGATGGGAGGTTCAGAGTTCAAATTTGACCTCAGACGCTTCTTAGCTATGTGATTCTGGGAAAGTCATTTAACCCTAGTTGCCTAGCCCTTTACCACTCTTCTACCTTGGAACCAATATTTAGCATTGATTTTAAAATGGATGGTAAGGGTTTTTAAAAAAATATTGGTCTGATGAATCTTTTGTAGGAGTACTATTTTTAAATTCCAGCACATTTGAGTGTTTTAAATTACTTGATAGGGCCAAAGGGTTATTGGCTATTGGCTATCAGACTTGAAAGAAAGACAATGCTTGGGGTCAAAAGGTGGCTGAATCTCTCATGTCTCAGTTTTAAGACAGGCACTGTGGGAAGAAAAAGTGGGGAATAGAAAAGTATTTATATTGTTATGTGGTCCCTTTGAACTGGGAGTTTGAGGTAATTAAGAAATCTACTCCATGGTAATGAGACCCCCAAAAGACTCCACAAGAACCTCCTAAACATTCTGGGTTTTCTTATATATCCTCATATATTTAATAAACAATCCATGTTCCCAGGCACTTTTCAAGAAGAGTTATGAATTCTTTCCCATGCTGACTCCTTGAGTCAAAGAAGCCTTTTAGTTCTTTTATACATAGAGTATAAAACATACAGTGTGATGTTGTACAGAGCATGATAATGTATATAAACCCAAGTCAGGTTGTGTTTTACGTTAGGTAAGTGAAATATAATATTAAAGGAAGCCACCAGCTTTCATGGGAGTAGCAACAAAGATACTGTGACATTGGAACATCCAGCATTCACAGTTCGTCACTGGACCTTTTGAGATTATTGAACCATCATAGTCAAGGGTAGAGTTCTTTTCATTTGTTGGAGTGTGACATCCTGTTGAATGAATCTGGGCCCTAGCATTTAAGTGGAAGGAGTTTTGAACCTAAATATATTCTAATTCTGATGCTAAGATTAAATCTTAGATTCTAATGCATGTTTTGGAATGGGAAGCAACCAGCCCTCCCTTATCTCTGTACTTTTACTTTTCCCCCAGGATCTCTGCCTTCAACTCTTAAGATCTGTCTCAAGACCCAACTCTAGCATTCTTCTCCATTGAGCTTTCCCTTTATTCTCCTTCTACCTGAAAATAGCTATCCCTATTAATATGAATAATGAATACTCTGAAGTGGTCTCACATATTCAAATTCACACCCTTTGAATTGTCATTCTTGGGTCTTTTTCTTCTTCTTTTTAAATAAAGATTTTAAATTCTAAGCTAAATCCCTGCCATTTTTCTAAGTAGTCTATGGCCCTAAAGTCTTAATTTATCTTATCATATAATCTTCTGGCCCTTTACTCTGCTATTTGATGACTTCTGGTTGCTCTTTAGCTTACTACTATTTTTCCCTGAATGTGGTACCAAAGGCTTAATCAGTATAATAGTTTGGTCTGGCCAGGGAAGAATACAAAAGATTTGTCACCTCCCTGACTCTGGACACTATTCTTTTCTTATGATCTATCCTTGATGTAGTCATACTGGCTCCTTAGGATCACCACTTTCTTTTCTGGACATTCTGGACATTCTAGACATTATTTTATTACTTAATTTATTCTAGAATTAGGATAAGACAAAACCAATCTTACTGGAAAATTATAATTTGCAAATGTTATCCTTTTTCTCCTTTTGAAAATCAGAGCATTTACTCATTTGAAACCTAAAATCCCATTACTTATTTTTGGAAGCTGTATCACACTGCTGACTCCCAGTTCTTCCACTTATTGCCTGTGTAACTGGGCACATCATTCTGGAACTCAATTTTCTCATCTATACAATGAGATAGGGCAGCTTGGTGGTATAGTGGATAGAGTGCCAAACCTGAGTTCAAATCCAGCCTCAGACAATTAGTAACTGTGTAACCCTGGGCAAGTCACTTAACTTTGCCTCAGTTTCCTCATCTGTCAAATGAGCTGGAGAAGAAAATGAGGAACCATTCCACTATCTTTGCCCAGAAAATCTGAAATTGGGTCTTGAAGAGTTAGACATGACTAAATTGATAACCAGCAAACAATCAGATCCTGGAAATGATAAAGAGCCAATGGAATTTATTGAATAGGAAGAAGCATGACATGGGTATATCGGCTGCTTAGGAAGACCAATTTGGCAGCTGAGTAGAGGATGGACTGGAATAGGGAGAGACTTGGGGAAGGAGGACTAATCAGCACAGGGGAGGGATAATATAGGATGGTAGTGGGGATGAATGCATCAAGTGAGCATTTTTTGAGAATCGGGAAGATATGGGGACTATTTGTAGACAATAGGAAAGCAACAGGTAGACAGAAAAAGTAGGGATGATAGAATTAACAATCTTCTGGAGAAGATGGGATGGAATAGAATCCTTTGTACATATAGAAAAATTTACATGGACAAAGAGAAATGAAACCTGAATGCACATATTTTGCTTCTATATTTAAGCAGATTGGTCTATCTCCAAAGGTTCCTTGGGTATCTGTGCCTAATAGGTCCCCCTTTTCCACCTCAGCAGAATCATTTCTCTTTGTTTCATCTGAATTTCATTCTTGAGAGTTTCCCATCCCTTCTGAACTGACTTTCTCTGTAGAATTTTAGGTCATGAGGTCTTAAAATTTTTGGCTTCTCAACTCTTTGAAATTCATTTTTCAAAAATCTACAAGACATGTTACATGCCTCTCTCTATAATAAATTCTAAGACAGAGAGGTCACTCACTCCTCATCAAACATTTCCAACCTGGCACTGATGTTCCCCTTTGGGGAGAATAATTTCCTTTTGAAGGAATAAGTTATCATTGAGGAAAGCCAGTAAGTTATGGGCTATCTTGCTTTCAACAGAATGACATTTCCAATATTTTTCTGAATCCCTCAGAGAAACCGAATGCCTTAGTCATACATGTGATCTGTTTCCCAGACTCTTCATCTATTTCCTTTTCTTGTCCAAGTAGTCTATACTAGGTTCTTGGGAGAGTGCAGATCAGTGTCAAACTTGCAGCCCCCTGACCTCAAGAAGTCAACATAACTCACCAGTATGACCTGAATGAGATTAAAAGGTAAATGGGAAATGCTTAAGAAAATAAATTTATAGAGATCCTAAAAATCAAAGAAGAAATTAATAAAATTGAAAGTCAAAGAACTATTGATTTAATAAATAAGACTAGAAGCTGGTTCTTTGAAAAAACAAATAAAATAGACAAAGTACTGGTCAGTCTAATTAAAAAAAGGAAAGAAGAAAACCAAATTGATAATATCCAAGATGAAAAGGGAGACCTCACCTCTAATGAAAAGGAAATTAAGGCAATCATTAAAAACTATTATGCCCAATTATATGGCAATAAATATGGCAATTTAGGGGATATGGATGAATACTTACAAAAATATAAATTGCCTAGACTAACAGAGGAAGAAATAAATTACCTAAACGTCCCCATATCAGAAAAAGAAATTGAACAAGCCATCAAAGAACTCCCTAAGAAAAAACTCCCAGATTTCAGATGGATTCACAAATGAATTCTATCAAACATTCAAAGAACAACTAATCCTAATATTATACAAACTATTTGACAGAATAAGCAAAGGAGTTCTACCAAAATCCTTTTAGGACACAAATATGGTACTGATCCAAAAACCAGGCAGGTCAAAAACAGAGAAAGAAAACTATAGGCCAATCTCCCTAATGAATACAGTTGCAAAAATCTTAAATAGGATACTAGCAAAAAAAGTCCAACAAGTCATCGCAAGGGTTATTCACTATGACCAGGTAGGATTCATACCAGGAATGCAAGGATGGTTCAATATTAGGAAAACCATCCACATAATTGACCATATTAACAAGCACACTGACAAAAACCACATGATCATCTCAATACATGCAGAAAAAGCCTTTGACAAGATACAACACCCATTCCTATTGAAAACACTAGAAAGTATAGGAATAGATGGGCCTTTCCTAAAAATAATAAATAGTATATATCTGAAACCATCAGCAAACATCATCTGCAATGGGGAAAAACTCGAAGCCTTCCCAATAAGATCAGGAGTCAAACAAGGATGCCCATTATCAACTCTTGTAATAGAAGTTCTCTCTTTCTGGCTTTCCTCTATCACGTTTTATTATTTAACATTATACTAGAAACACTAGCAGTAGCCATTAGAGAAGAAAAAGAAATTGAAGGTATTAAAATTGGCAATGAGGAGACTAAGCTATCACTCTTTGCGGATGATTTGATAGTCTACTTAAAGAGTCCTAGAGAATCAACCAAAAAGCTAGTTGAAATAATCAACAACTTTAGCAAAGTCAGGATACAAAACAAATCCGCATAAATCATTAGCATTTCTATATATCTCCAACCCATTTCAGCAGCAAGAATTAGAAAGAGAAATTCCATTTTAAATCACCCTAGACAATATATAAAATGCTTAGGAATCTATCTACCAAGACAAACAAAGGAACTATATGAACACAACTACAAAACACTCTTCATACAACTAAAACTAGATCTAAACAATTGGAAAAACATTGATTGCTTATGAGTAGAATGAGCAAACATAATAAAAATGACAATCCTGCCCAAATTAATTTACTTATTTAGTGCCATACCAATTGAACTACCAAACAACTTTTTTACTGAATTAGAAAAATCCAAAACAAAGTTCATTTGGAAGAACAAAAGATCAAGGATATCCAGGGAAATCATGAAAAAAAAATGCAAAGGAAGAAGGACTTGCAGCCCCAGATCTCAAACTATACTAGAAAGCAGTGGTCATCAAAACAATTTGGTACTGGCTAAGAGACAGAAAGGAGGATCAGTGGAATAGACTTGGGGTAAATGACCTCAGCAAGACAGTCTTTGATAAGCCCAAAGATCCCAGTTTTGGGGACCAAAACCCACTATTTGATAAAATCTGCTGAGAAAATTGGAAGACAGTATAGGAGAGATTAGGTTTGGATCAACATCTCACACCTAAAACCAAGATAAACTCAGAATGGGTGAATGACTTGAACATAAAGAAGGAAACTATAAGCAAATTAGGAGAACACAGAATAGTATACTTGTCAGATCTTTGAGAAAGGAAAGACTTTAAACCAAGCAAGAGTTAGAAAAAATCACAAAATGTAAAATCAATTATTTTGATTACATCAAATTAAAAAGGTTTTGTAAAAACAAAACTAATGCATCCAAAATTAGAAGGGAAGCAAAAAACTGGGAAATAATCTTCATTACAAAAACCTCTGACAAAGGTCTAATTACTCAAATTTATAAAGAGCTAAACCAATTGTACAAAAAATTAAGCCATTCTCCAATTGATAAATGGGCAAGGGACATGAATAGGCAATTTTCAGTTAAAGAAATCAAAACTATTAATAAGCACATGAAAAAGTGCTCTAAATCTCTTATAATCAGAGAAATGCAAATCAAAACAACTCTGAAGTATCACCTCACATCTAGCAGATTGGCTAACATGATAGCAAAGGGAAGTAATGAATGCTGGAGGGGACGTGGCAAAGCCTGGACATTAATGCCTTGCTGGTGGACTTGTGAATGGATCCAACCATTCTGGAGGGCAATTTGGAACTAAAGGGCACTAAAAGACTGTCTGCCCTTTGATCCAGCCATAGCACTGCTGGGTTTGTACCCAAAGAGATAATAAGGAAAAAGACTTGTACAATAATATTCATAAGTGCACTCTTTGTGGTGGAAAAAAATTGGAAAATAAGGGGATGCCTTTTAATTGGAGAATGGCTGAACAAATTGTGTTATATGTTGGTGATGGAATTCTATTGTGCTCAAAGGAATAATAAAGTGGAGGAATTCCATGGGAACTGGAACAACCTCCAGGAAGTGATGCAGAGTGAGAAGATCAGAACCAGGAAAACATTGTACACAGAAACTGATACACTGTGGTACAATCGAACGTAATGGACTTCTCTATTAGTGGCAATACAGTGATCCTGAACAACTTGGAGGAATCTACTAGAAAAACCAGTATCCACATTCAGAAGAAAAACTGTGGGAGTAGAAACACAGAAGAAAAACAACTGCTTGAATACATGGGTCGAGGGGATATGGCTGGGGATGTAGACTCTAAATGAACATCCTAATGCAAACCCCAACAACATGGAAATAGGTTCTGATCAAGGACACAAGTAAAACCCAATGAAATTGCACATCGGCTGCGGGAAGGGTAGATGGAGGGGAGGGAGGGAAATAATGTGATTATTGTAACCAAGGAATAATGTTCTAAATGGACTAAATAAATTAATTTTTAAAAAGAAAATAAATTTTAAAAAACAATTCAATGTAGAGAATATTAATTTGTAGATTTCTAAGTCAAGATGACATTTTCTTGCTTTTTGAACCTGATGCCTCTTCGATATGTAGTATAACTTCTCATGGACAAGACTCAGAGAATATGAAATAAAAAGGTGACTGACTTGTCATGTACTAAAAGCAAAAAATAATAAATATAATAATAATACAAGCATACCATGGAGATATTTCTGGTTTGGTTCCAGACCACTGTAATAAAGTAAATATCACTGGGGGCAGCTGGGTAGCTCAGTAGATTGAGAGCCAGGACTAGAGATGGGAGGTCCTAGGTTCAAATCTGGCCTCAGACACTTCCCAGCTGTGTGACCCTGGGCAAGTCACTTGACCCCCATTGCCTCGCCCTTACCACTCTTCTGCCCTGGAGCCAATACACAGTATTGATTCCAAGATGGAAGGTAAGGGTTTAAAAAATAAATAAAGTACCCCAAAGAGATAATGGACACAAAGACTTGTACAAAAATATTCATAGCTGCGCTCTTTGTGGTGGCCCAAAACTGGAAAATGAGGGGATGCCCATCAATTGGGGAATGGCTGAACAAACTGTGGTATATGTTGGTGATGGAGTACTATTGTGCTAAAAGGAATAATAAAGTGGAGAAGTTCCATGGAGACTGGAACAACCTCCAGGAAGTGATGCAGAGCGAGAGGAGCAGAACCAGGAGAACATTGTACACAGAGACAAACACACTGTGGTATCATCGAACGTAATGGACTTCTCCATTGGTGGTGGTGTAATGTCCCTGAACAACTTGCAGGGACCCAGGAGAAAAAAACACCATTCATAAGCAAAGGATAAACTATGGGAGTGGAAACACCGAGAAAAAAGCAACTGCCTGAATACAGAGGTTGAGGGGACATGACAGAGGATAGACTCTAAATGAACACTCTAATGCAAATACTATCAACAAAGCAATGGGTTCAAATCAAGAAAACATCTAATGCCCAGTGGACTTACGCGTCGGCTATGGGGGGTGGGGGGGGGAGGAAAAGAAAATGATCTATGTCTTTAACGAATAATGCTTGGAAATGATCAAATAAAATATATTTAAAAAAAAATAAAAAATAAAAAATAAATAAAGTAAATATCAATAAAATGAGTCACACAAATTTTTGTTATAGTTTATTAAGTGTTCAATAGTATCCAATTTAAAAAATGTACATACCTTAATTAAAAAAATATATTTTGCTGCTAGAAAATGCTATCACCTGAACTTTCAGAGCTATAATCTTTTTGCTGGTGGAGGGTCTTGTCTCAATGTTAATGGCTATTAATTGATCAACAAGGTGGTAGTTGCTGAAAGTTCCTAAACTAAGATAACAATGAAATTTGCCATATTCAGTGACTCTTTCACCTGTACACCTGGAGGCCATTGTAAGTTTATTAATTAACTTAGTTTTCATATTGTTGTTTCTCAGGGAATAAGGAGATTAAGGAAAGAGAGAGAGATGGGAACCTCCAGTTGGTGGAGCAGTTAGAACATAGACAAATTTATTGATTACATTTGCCATCTTAAATTTCCCTGGTTTGTAATTCCCAGTTATAATAGCATTATAAAAATAATAACAAAGATCAGTGTTTGAGGCAGTTAAGGGACCCAGTGGATAAAGAAGCACGCCTGGAGATAAGATGTCCTGAGTTCAAATGTGACTTCAGTCATTTCCTAGCTGTGTGACCCTAGGCAAGTAATTTAACCTCAGTTGCCTAGCCATGACCACTCTTCTGCCTTGGCCCCAGTACTTAGTACCAGTCTTAGACAAAAAGAAAGGGTTTTTTTTCAAAATCAATGATCACATCACCATAACAGATATAATAATAATAATGAAAAGTTTGAAATATTGCCAGAATTACCAAACTATGCCATTGAGACACAGTATGAGCATATGCTGTTGGTTTGCAATGTTTTTATGCCCTAGTACATGGTCAATATTTTTATATGTACCATGTGCTACTGAAAAGAAAGTATATTCCTTTTTATTCCTACTCACTTTTTTCCAGGTATCTATTAACTCTCATTTTTCTAAAATTTTATTCAATTCTCTTACTTCTTTCTCATTTATTTTTTTGGTTTGATTTATCCAGATCTGATAGGAGAAGGTTGAGGTCCCCCACTATCTATATCCTCCTTAAACTCCAATAGTTTCTCCTTTTAAAATCTAGGTGCTATACCATTTGGTACATATATGCTGAGTAATGCTATTTCTTCATTGTCATACTGCCTTTGATCAGGGTGTAATTGCCTTCCTTCTCTTTGAATCAGATCTATTTTTGCTTTAGCTTTGTCAGTGATCATGATTGCTACTCCTGTTGTCTTTTTCTCAGTTGAGCTCTCCTCCAGTCTCTTACCTTTACCCTGTGTCTGTCTACCTGCTTCATGTGTATTTCTTGTAAACAACATATGGTGGTATTTGGGTTTTTAATCCACTCTGCTATCCACTTCCATTTTATGAATGAGTTCATCCTATTCACTATCTGTGTATTCCCCATCATTTTGATTTCCTCTTTTAATCCTGCCCTTTCTCCTTTCACTCTTTCTCTCCACACTAATGTTTTATTTTTAATCAGTCCTCCTTTCCCCCTCCCTTAATTTACTCCTCTTCACACCTCCTCCCTTCTTATTCCCCTCCTACTTCTCTTTTAGGGTCTTTTAATCACCCCCCTCAACTTTTCCCTCCTTTATATTACTCCCCTCCCCACATATCTCTGCTTTATTCCCCCTTCTACTTCTCTATAGGGTAAGATAGGATTCTAAATCCCAATGAATCTGGCTGTTCTTCCCTCTCTGAACCAATTCCAATGAGAGTAAGGTTTAAGTATTACCTGTCACCATCCTCATCCTCTCCTTCTTGTAATAGTATTCCCCTTACCCCCACATGTGTCTTTATGTGGCACAATGTATCCCATTTTACCTCTACCTTTGCATTTTTCTGAGTATACTACTCTTTTTTCCTATATTTTTCTTACATATCATTTGAAACAGCTTAATACCATACCCTCTACCTATGCATATTTCTTCTCTCTACTATGATAATGAAACCATTTTTAAGAGTTACAGATATAATTTTTCCATATTGGAATATAATCATTGTGACCTTATTGAAACCTTTAAATTTTTTTCTCTTTCTTATTTACCTTTTTTATGGTTCTCTTGAATTTTGTATTTGGACATCAGATTTTCTGTTTAATTCTGGTCTTTTCTTCAGGAATTCTTAGAGATCTTCTTTTTTGTTAAATGCTCATACTTTCCCCTGAAGCTATAGTCATATTTGATGGGTAGATGATTCTTGATTGTAGACCAGTTCTCTTGTCTTTTGGAATATCATATTCTCAGCCTTGTAGTCCTTCAATGTGGAAGCTGCCAGATCCTGTGTAATCCTGACTGGGGCTCCATGATATCTGAATTGTTTCTTTCTGGCTGCTTGCAGTATGTTCTCCTTGGCCTGGAAGGCCTTGAATGTGGCTATAACATTCCTGGGAGTTGTCATTTAGGGATTTAATGTAGGGGATGATCTGTGGATTCTTTCAATGTCTATTTTTCCCTCTGTGATATGGAAATCACTTTAAAAGACTGATATATATTAATTTAAGGTCGCCAAGGAATTCAGCTACGTAATTCCTAAATGAAAACTCAAGTCAACGGTCAACCTTTTTATGGTGTTTTAATTACAAACAGGAGGAAGAAAAGTATTAGAGGGAGAGAGAGAGGGAGAGAGAGAGAGAAGGAAATAGGGCTTAAATACCCACTCTGCTTAGACTGAGCCAAAGGCCCAAGGCCTTGGATAGCCGAGGCAAAGAAAAGAGATCAGTCCTTATCACTCATGTGACCAAAATGGAGAAATAGTCTGTGGGCTCCTCCACTCCAAGCACCAGGCTCCAACAACCTTTTCCTCTCCACACAAGAAGTCCCCAGAACTCCTGAGCTGTCCTCTACCTCACTTCCTGTCTCTCACATGTACCAATGCTGGCTCTAGCTTGATCTAGGACCTCCCAGAGGTCTGTCCTTTTTGCACATGTCTGTTGAAGGCCATATTCTCAAATAATTAAATCTTGAGTTTTGCTGCAGCCCTTCCTGATCTTACCCAGAGTAAAGTGGAGATTGTAGTTTCTAAGACCTGATTCTATTATTCCAAGTATTTCTATTGTTATTGATCAGGAAATAGATAAATCCCATCTTCTAAAGAATGGTCTGAATAGGGTTGAGTAGTTTTGAAATTCACACCTCCTGTTCAAGAATATCAGATCAGTTTTCTTGGATAATTTCTTGTAATATGATGTTTAGACTTTTTCTTTTTTTTGGACATGGCTTTCAGGTAGTTCAATAATTATCAAATTGTGTTGCCTGGATTTATTTTCCATGCCATTTGTTTTGTTTTGTTTTGTTTTCACTGAGAAATTTCATGTTTTCTTCTATTTTTTCATTCTCTTGATTTCTGTTTTAGTATTTCTTGATGTCTTGTGAACTCATTAGCTTCTACTTGCCTGATACTAGACTTTAAATATTGATTTTCATCTATGATCTTTTGATTCTCCTTTTTGATTTGGTCTATTCTACATTTCGTGGCATTCTTTTCATCATTGGACTTCTTTGCCTGTTCTTCCAGCAGGTCAATTCTGGTTTTAAATATGATTATTACTTCATTTGATTTATGAGTCTCTCTTTACATTTGGCCAATTTTGTTTTTAAGCTATTATTTTCTTTTTCCAACAGCATGTGCTGAGGCAGAGCCAAGATGGAGATGTAGCAGGGAAATCCTAAAATTGTTCTGAATATCCTTCCAAACTGATTTTTAAAAAGCATCTCAAAAGGATAGACATCAAAGCAGGATTAGCAAAGGGTTTTTCCCACTGAACACAGTGTGAAAGGTAGGCAGAGAAAGGGAATTTCTATGTTAAAAGGGGCAAAACTGCACAAGGAAAAGCTGAGGCTAACCTTCCCCCTTCAAACACAGAGTCAGGACCTGGGTAACCTCCAAATTCTTAGAGGTGGCAGCACTAAAGAAAAACCACTGCAGACCTACCCCTGGAGGCTCCAAACCCTGGCAGTGAGATTCAAAGCTTAATAGCACTGGACTCATTCAGCGGAGGCAGCAGTGGGGGCAGCCCAGGGGCAGTGAAGATAGCCTCAGGGCAAAACACTGTGAAGCTTGCTACACCAACAAAAAAATACTACAGACCTATCCCTAGAAATTCCAGGCCCTGGAGGTGAGGTTCAGAGGCCTAAGCAAGCCCAATAATATAAAGCTCTGAACCTCACCTCCAGGGCCTATCAAGTAAGAGTATTGTGATCTCTATTTTACTGAAAAAGATATTGAGATGAAGAATTACCTAATTTAGCCAGGGTCAGCTAGCAAGTATCTGAAGGAGGCTTTGAATTCAGGTCTTTGTTACTCCAAATTCAATGTTCTATCCACCATGCCACCTACCTGCCTTGATAACCTCATGCTATAAAAACACTTTCCTGTTTGGTGAACCTCTTATGGAAGATTTATGGGAAGACATGGATAAGAACTGACCAGGAAGAGAAAGCCTAGATAAACTGTGACTTATACCATTGGAAGAGTGATTTCTTACTTTATAGTTTTCCTACTCTGAAAAAGACCTGTGATCTTGCCCTTTTGGTTATTTCCTTCAGTGATACAGATCATAACCTATTCATGTCTGCTCATCTAGGATTAAATATGAAATACTCTGCTTGGTGGTCAAAACCCTTCAAAATCTAGCTCCCTCCTACCTTTCCAATCTTTTTTACATCTTATTGCTCACCACATACTCTTTGATCAAGTGATATTGACCTCATAACTATTCCTTGAAGGAGACACTCCATCTCCAGGCTCCCAAACATTTTCTCTGGCTCTCCCCCACTGCCTGCTTTCCATCCTCATCTATGTTTATCTACAGGAAGCCTTTCCCAACCCTCTTTTAACTCTAGGGCCTTCCTTTTTTTACTTTTTTCCTACTTATCCTGTACATATGGGGCAACAAGGTGACACAGAGAATGGAGCACTGGGCATGGAGTCAGGAAGATTTCTCTTCCTGAGTTCAAATGTGGCTTCAGACACTTACTAGCCGTGTAACCCTGGGCAAGTTTTTAACCCTGTTGGTCTCAGTTCCTCATCTATAAAATGATATAGAGAAGGAAATGGCAACCCATTTCAGTACTTTTGCCAAGAAAACCCTCAGTGGGGTCACAGAGTGAGAAATGACTGAAAATGACTGAATAGCAAATAAATATCCTGTATATAACTTGTTTGTATTTATTTATTTGTTGTTCCTTTAGATTTTCAACTCCTCAAGAGCAAGGACTATGTTTTCCCTCTTTTTGTATCCTCAGCATTTAGTACAGTGCCTGGTATAGAATAGACACTTAATCAATGTTTATGTACTGACTGACTGTGATGCCTCTCCACGTCCTCTCATTTTTTTTTTTACCATAGAAGATCCACTGTGCT
Organism: Monodelphis domestica; assembly: GCF_027887165.1. NCBI lineage: Eukaryota > Metazoa > Chordata > Mammalia > Didelphimorphia > Didelphidae > Monodelphis > Monodelphis domestica. Next base: position 280,912,786 of record NC_077227.1, read on the forward strand.
GAGGGTGATCCTCTTGATCTCTTGACATTGCATAGGTACTCAACTCCTTGTGTTGTTCTTCACTCTTACCATATGGCTGATCTGTTTTCATATTTAACAATACCTCGGGGGCAGCTGGGTGACTCAGTGAATTGAGAGCCAGACCTAGAGATGGGAGGTCCTAGGTTCAAATCTGGCCTCAAACACTTCCCAGCTGTGTGACCCTAGGCAAGTCACTTAACTCTCATTGCCTAGCCCTTACCACTCTTCTGCCTTTGAACCAATACACAGTATTGATTCTAAGATGGAAGGTAAGAATTTTTTTAATGCCTCCACAAAACTTGACAAAGCAAGTGGAATTAAATGAGGATGGCCATCTCTTCCTTAAAAATCCATAAGGCTCCCTAGTGTCAGGAGAGTTTAAAGCAAAAATAAAAATTCACAAGTCATGAAAAATGAATGATCTGTTTAGTTGTGGCCAAATGAGGTCAAGGAACTCAATTTCTCTGTTGCCTTAAATATGGCAGTCAGGTCATCATGCAGTAAATTGGGAATGTGCTATGATGTAATATGATGAGAGGCAGCTTGAGGTTGTAGATCAGGTGTTGGACTTGGAGTTAGAAAGACCTGGTTTCAAATCCTGCCTTAGATACCTACAAGCTGAAAGCCAGGGCAAGGCACTTAATCTATCTTGGCCTCAGTTTTCTTATCTGTGAAATGATGGGGTTGGACTCTATTGGCCTCTGAGGTCTCTTTCAGTTATGATCTTCTCTGATGGAACATTCTTATGAAGTACTGCATGCATTTAAGGGGAGCTAAGCCACAGGGTTAAAGGTTGACACATATAAAGAATGTGCTTAGAACAAAATTAAGCTGGAGTAATGTGCATCAGAAAAATCACTTCTCTAAAGAGTTTCCAGCTCCCCCCATAGAGCTCCAGAGTATAATTCTGAATCGATTCTGCCATCTTTTCTCTTTGTGTTCCACTGCCCTAGCAAAATATCATGGGTCTTGAGCTTCCTTTATATTTGTTTGGCACCATACTTTAGGGCTTGACTTTTTTGCTCAATAGCAATGAGAGGATAAAAAAAAATAATAACTCTTAGGGCTGGAAACAGTTTGTTTCCTCCAAAAAAACCCAATTTTTTTAGCCAGCTCTGTGGTTGAAAATATTTCTTCTGTGGTTGAGGGATTGGTTGGATCTCATCACTTGTTGGCCAGTGTCTAAGAATTTTAGCTTGTGGCTTCCCATCAAGTAAGCACGCAGGACCTTTTTTTTTAAACTAACGTGTAGTGATTTTGAGTGTATACATATGAGTGAATAAATCTGTTTTGGTGTATCAGAATATATACATGTGAATCTAGACCTTTCTGGAGCAGAGTAAACCTTGGAGTTTTTTCCCACATACTGTACATATCAATATAGCTTTTAAGTTTTCATCACTCATATGACAACAAAACAAATTCAGATGAGGACGGAATGATAGGAGGGTGATGTGAGCCATATGCAGATTCATAACAGATCCATAAACCAAGAGAATCTGAGATTTGACCTGTCACATCTTTTTGTATTTTAATCTGTTAGAAGCAAAATATGAGGTCTATTTTATTTTAAAATGGGGTGGTCCTCAAGATGGTGAAGGAAATAGGAACAGAATAACCCAAGCAAGGATGAAAAAAAGCACCAGACTGAGTGATTATTGAGAAATCCAAGAAAAAACTAAAGTAAGTGCATTTTTCCAGTGCAGGGCAGCAAAAAGACAGCCAGAGGCCTGTGGGTACTGGGGAAGGAGTCTAGCCAGAAAATTCTGGCCCAGGAACATAGCACAGAGAAACCTTCCAGCATATGGATGGGAAGAGCCAGGGAAACCTGGAGCCCGAAGCTGTATACCCTAGGGCACAGAGACTATAATGTAGACATAGGGAGACTTGGACCTATGTTAGACTGGTCTCTGAGTGGGGGTCATGAGACTATGAGGCTTGAACCCAAAGGGCAAAGAATAGACTGGCACATGTTGGCAGTTTGCTGACTTCAGCTGCCCTTGAGGTCCATAAAGAACACAACACTTAGTACCTGGAAGAAGCAATGGCAGGACCACAGACAAAATAAATCAGTACTAAATAAGACTCTACCATGCCTGGCACAAAGTCTCAATTTAGGAAATAAAGCAGGAAAAAATGACTAAACAAAAGAAAATACTGATGATAAAGAAATATAGGTACAGCGGTGTCCAAGAAACAAACTCAGAAGTAGAGAAAAACTCCATGCATTTACAAGGAAAACTTGAAACAAATACATAGAGACATAGCTTTACCAGAGTCTGCTAGAATTCTGGATCTAACAAAGCAAGAGTTTAAATTATTATAAATGAAACAAAAGTTCAGGAATAAAGAATGGAAAATTAAATGAGAGTTTTAGAAGAAGGAATTGGAAGCAAAATTAAACAGCTTAGGAAGGAAGGTGCAAAACCTTACCTAGGTAACAAACTTCTGGAAAATTAAGTTAGTCCAAACAGAAATAAGTAGCTCCACAAAACATTGAAAAACGTTTGGAAAATTATAATAAACAAAAAAACATTTTAAAAGGAAGATGTCTCCTATCCAAAGCAACTGACCTAGGGAAACAGGTCAAGAGAATGATCCAAGAACTCCTGTCAAAAAATAATGCAAGACATTTATTTAAATAAATCACAAGTTAAAAGTGCCCAGATCTATTAGAATTAGAGAGGAAATGAAAATGAATCTACCATTCACTCCTTAAAAGACACCCCAAATGATATATATTGCTTTCAAGATAAAGGAAAAATAGCAAGCATCCAGAAAGAAATCATTTCAATACCTAGGAGCCACAGTCAGTATCACAAAAGATCTGGAAGCTCCCACTATAATAGAGGGGAGCTTGTAGTGTTCTATTCCAGAAGGTAAGTGATAAAAGTTTAAACACAAGAATAAATTTGGAAAGGTTGTGGTAAAATAGATATATTCATTTATTGTTGGTCAAAGAGTAAATTTGTCTAGGTATTCTGGAAAACAATTTGGAACTATGCCTCAAAAATCATTAAATCATGCAATTTTTTGACCTAGCAATATCGTTACTAGATACATGCCCCCAAAAGAGCAAAGAGATAGGAAGAAGACCCATATATACATGAATGTTTATAGCATCTTTTTGTTACAACAAAGACCTGGAAAGAAAGGGTCTTTTCAATTATAAAGAAAAACATCTTTGAAAATTTTAAGAATTTTGTTAAATACAAATAACCAGCCATGATTCCAGGAGCTAATGATGAAGCATACTCCTTTCTGACATACCCAGTGTGGAAATTTGTTTTTCATTACTATATATATTTGTTGCAAAGTTTTTCAGAGTTTTTTTCTCTCTCAATTTGTAATGGAACTGAATTGAAAAAGAAAACAGGGTTAGTTCTGAGTTGCCAAAATAGAAAAATGGGTCATTGAAGATTTTTTTTAATATACAAAATGTATAGAAAGAGTTTCAAAGGGAAACCCAGACAAGCAGGGCAGCTTTCAGTTACATGTTGAATTTATTATATACTTAAAAGGAAAAGCACATTGTACATAACAGAGATTCATGATTTCACATATAATTATCTTTATTGTATTTTGTGCTTGGAAATTCTCATTTTATTGAGTTCAGAATTTTAAAAGATGCATATATTCTCTATATATTAATATATATTTACATATACTATTATAATATATGACAATATATTACAACATACGATTATGCTATTAGTTATATATAGCTATATTAGCTATTATGCTATTAAACTATTCATTAAGCCTCTAACCTAGTTGTCACTTCAAAAGTCTTGCATAAAACTCATTTTGTTCCTATCTAACCAGAGTCATTTTTACAACTTGACATTTGTACCATCCATGTCATTAAAAGCAGATTCACTCAGCATTTGAGGCAGCTTAAAAAGAAGCAACAAAATCATAGAGGTTAAAGAATGATTACAAGCTAAAAGAGAACTAATTCTAGAACTTGTGTGTATTTAAAAGGATAATTAGGGAACTAATATTTGAAAAACTGAAACATGAACTAAACATTTTTCCACCCTGTGGGATAGGAAGGTAGAAGTGGTGATAAATGGAATCCTCCTTTGGAGACTCATCCCTAGCAGAATCTGTTGAATCTGAACTGAAGAGCAGAATTTACTGAGTCAGAAATCAACTCACTAAAAATGAAACTGACCCATCTATCCCCCTGACCTCAAAGAAGAAGAAACAGAAAAGAAAGGACAGACAGAGAAAGAGAGAGAGAGAGAGAGAAAGAGAGAGAGAGAGAGAGAGAGAGAGAGAGAGAGAGAGAGAGAAAGAGAGAGAGAGTTGTTGACTGGCCAAGAGTTTTTGTAAAGATATTTTTAAATTTAAATTTATTTATTAATTTGTTTGTTACATTAAAACACCCAGGTAACCCCCACCTTTCCTACCTTTGTAAGGCATTTTGTTCTACATCAGGAAACTAAATGTTGGGAAGGGGCAGTGTTTAATGTGGTGGGAATAAAGGTGAAAGTCCATTTTCAGATGGAGACATTGCTGTTTTTACTCCCATAATAATGAGACAACAATCAAAACAACAGCTCTTGCAATGCACAGACATGCCAAAGCTAAATGAAATGGTGGAATTTTTGTGGCTTTGGCTCTTGGTGTGCAAGCATATTCATGAATTAGGGCCATGGTTTGGCAATAGACCTGGCGGCTATGTGGATCCTGGGGGAGTTCTCTTGCTCTGTGGCTTTCTTTGATATGCCATCGAATATTGGCAAATTTCTTTCACTCAAGGCTATGTTTATGAGGTCCAGGAGTAAGCAGAGACCCTTATTATAAAGCCCCAAGTGAAAACCAAGTTAGAACTCCCTGATGCTTTCCCACATTCACACATCTTTGCTTGCAAGCTAAAGGATTGACCCATCAAACAAGCAGCAAAGAGGCAAAACTATGGGGAAAGGACAGCTGGGTTCTGTTCTCAGAATTGCAAAATACTGTGTTCTGTTATCTTAGACTACCCACTTAGACTTTCCTTACTAGAGTTTTTTTGTTATTAAAAGTCAGAGAGCCCTCTCTACTTTTAAAAGCTATTTTAAGCACTGATGGCTTCAATAAAGGCTTTTTAATTTCCATAAAGAAAATGCCTATCAAACACAAGGTACAACTTTACAGTAAAGCAATAAAATGTACCAGTCCCCCTGTTCCCCCAGTCTAGCCACACCTCTTATTCGAGCAGTAATGAAGCACATGAAATCAACATGCTCAATTGTTGGATTCTGATAAAGCATTACTGGTCATGTGAGCATTTTCAAGATTATTCCTGTATTTGGCTGAGACCTTCAAGGATATCCAAGCTGTCATTATAGATCTGGGGAGCCGTAGAGTCCTTTGCCCTATTGACACCTGCACATTAACCATCAAACTATATATGGTACAGTCCTGAAGGGCTTAAGGAACTGGGGGAGGTGCAGGGTTCATTCAGGCACAAGGTCTGTTCAAGCCAAACCGATTCCATTAGCAAATGTGTGGCATCTAATCTATGGCTCCAAGACCTTCTTTCCTACTTTTTGTCCATCACACCATTGTGCATTTGTCTACAAAGAAGCAGTAGACAATGAAAATGCCTCTGTATGTGTAGTAACCACAGGAATATTGAGTTAGAGAAAGCAAAGATAATTTGATTGGTGGAGGGAATTTTAATTAAAGGAACTATAGGGGCCTTATATAGCCTTGTCTAAGCTGACAGAAGTAACCTAGGTGAAGTAAATGAATCCAGGTCTTCATCTATTATACCATAGTTAGTCACCACCCCTAATTTTGATCATTTATCTGCTAGACATATATAATGGGAAGACTTGCCAGTGAAGGTTCATTTCTTACAACATACTCAAATTAGCTGGGCAGTACAGTAGATAGAATATTAGGTGTAGAAGTCAAGAAGACCTCAGTTCACATCAGGCTTCAGACACTTCCTAGCTGTATGACTCTGGGCAAGTCATTTTTAACACTGTTTACCTCAGTTTCCTGAACTCTGAAATGGGAACAATAACACCTATCTCCCCAAGTTGTTGTGAGAATCAGATGAAATAATAATCTAGCACTACACAATGCAACTATTTGCTTTATTATTATTATTATTTGCCATGTCTGGTAGAATATTCTGTGCCTGCTTCCAAACTAACCTATGGAAATGTCTTTCTCTAACCACAAAGGGATAAATGGACATCCAGTGACCATGGACCTACATGCATATATCTTACTCATAAATCTCCTATGTACTATTTATAATTAATCACGTTCTCCCTCATGAGGGATCACATTTCCTGAAGCTGAGGCCATCTTCAATTAGCTGTGCGTCTCCACATTCTCCAGGTACTTCTTTGATCATAGGCCATTGCTGTTTTGGTGAGGACCTCTACTACCACCACCAGTGAACTCTGCTCCATTGGCGGGGGACCCTCCAATGACTCTGATAACCCTTTTGGGTGTAATTATTAATGTAAAATCAGGAAAGAATAAATACAAAATAAATAGAGGTACTGCGTGCTCAGAGACACATAGCAGAAGAACAGATAGCACAGCAACTTTCCTCCATCCATTGACTCATAGCTGTTTTTCCTGCCAAAAAAAAAGTGAGGGATAAACAGATTGTCTCTTTTGTTTGCATGCTCCCTTCTAGCTCAAAACCTCCAGAATCTTCATCATACAACACTAGCCTCCCCAGTGGCTAGAAACACTCTAGGAATATCTGTAGGTGAAAATCTGAGTTCAATCTAAGGAGTGGGTCATCTTTGGCCAACCCACCCATTCCATACTGAACTAGTTCATGATCCTTTAGGGACTGTTTATTGAAATTCTGAATTCTAAAAGTCTTTACTTCTCTTGTTTCTTACCTTCTCTTGCTGGTATTTCTCTTCCTGGGCAAAAGAATGTAAGATCCTTAAAAGCAAGGGTTGTTTCATATTGAAAAATTTTTGGTATGGCATAGTTTTTGGCCATAGTATTCATAAATACTTGTTAATGATTGATTGCTTTCTGGCCATTTCACTTTTCATTAATATTTAGAGAAAGAGGCAAAATGAATCAGGAAGTTTCACAATTTTTTTTAGTATCTCTTGAAAATGATACATTCAAAGAATAATTTAATGGAAATGGCTTTACAAAAGCTGGATGGCAAATACCTAAGATTTCTCTACTCTCCCCTCTAATTTCACCAAATAGTTGATGTTGATCAGCTAAAAATCTTTCTTCTAGGTAAAATAGCAGTTTGATTACAAGTAGTCAGTCATTTGAAGTGGTATTGGCTAAGAAGAACTAACATCTTACACTTTTGGAGAGTTATGGGAGCTTTAATGATCAAAGGAAGGACTTTGGGCTGTGGGGAAGTGATTTAGTTTATTGACAGAGTCAACTTCTGTACAACCTATCAGGAAATGTCACCAGGCAAAATTTTTCTTTATCTAAGAATATTGAAATATTAGAAATTCATTCTAGTGAAGTCATTAAAAACTAGACTAGATTATATTTCTCAATAGGTTACTCTATGATGAGTTTTGCCTTTTGAACTTCAGAGGTCTGGGTTAACAAAGCTCCCTGACATCACAGATGATGACTAGGAGCATGTCTTTCTTATTCATCTTTTGTTTTCCTGACAATGCTGAGTGGAGAAGCTTTCATATTCAATAAATATTTCTTAAAGGAATGAATGACTATGATACAAAATAAGCCTGCTCAAAGGAAAATGACTTCTTATGTGTAACATCTTTTTACTTAGGTGCTTAGTTTTCCAAATCTGTCTCGTTGTTGTTGTTTTTTAATGTCTATTAATACCAATATTGTTGCTTGCTTTCAAGTCTTACTCCACTATCTAATAATGGCATGCAGTTGATCCTGGATTCTGAAAGACTATAGTAGCTTGGCCTAAGCTCAGGCATGCTCTATGAAGCCAAAAAGACTTGAGTATAATAACCTTCCTAAGGAACAAAACTGACATACCAATCCCATGCTCAAGAAATTTCAAGGATTCCCTAATTGCTTCTAAGATAAAATACAAAGTTCTCAACTTGACATTTAAAACCATTTACAATCCGGCTCCTTTCCAGACTTATTTCACAATATTCCCTTTCATTCATTCTGTGTTCCAGCTGATGGCGCAGTGGATAGAGTGCTGAGCTTGAGTCAGAAGACTTAAGTTCAAATCTAACATCAGATATTTACTGGGTGTGTGACCCTTCTTCTGTAGCTTCTGTAGCCTCAGTTGTTTCAAAATGTAAAATGGGGATTATAATAGTACTTAACTTTCAGAATTGTTGTGCATATCAAAGGAGGATATTTGATAAGTGCTTAGCAGAGTGCCTTGCATCTAGTAGACCCTTAATAAATACTCCTTTCTTCCTTTCTTTTTCCCTTCCCTCCATTCTTCCTTCTTTCTTTTCTTACTTTTCTTCTTCCCTCATTCCTTCCTACATTCTTTCCTTCCCTTCCTCCTCTCCCTCATCCCTTCCTTCCTTCAGTTTTTTCCTTCCCTCTCTCCTTCCTTCTTTTTATCTTTTCTCTTTTCCTTACTCCTTCCTTTCTTCCTTTTTTACATTCCTTCCTTTCTTCCCTCATTCATTTCTTCATTTTCTTCTTTGGTCTCCTTCCTTCCTATCAAACTGACATACTTGCTCTTTCCTGAATTCAGCATTCCAGATCTCACTTCTGTGCTTTTCACAGGCTATCCCCCACATTTGGGCCCTATTTTCTCCTCACTTTCAATCTCTTAGAATATCTAGCTTTCTTTAAGGATCAGTTTCATGTACCACCTCCTACTGGGAACCAATCCTTACCTACATAGTTAATAGTACTCTTTTTAAATGATCATGGATATTTATTTATTTACATGTCTTCCTCAGTAAAATTCAAACTCATTGATGACTGGGGCCATTGTCCATTTTGTCTTTGCATTCACAGTGTCTTGCTCATAGTAGTAATTAATACTTGTTTGAAAGGATTGGAACATGAATCCAATAAATAACTGTATATCTATAGCCAGAGGACTAGCTAAATTTGGAGGAGCTCATCAACCAGAGGGCTGGCCACCAGTTCATACCTTTTTTTTTTCCCTACTTCAAGGAAGGAAGATTCTGCCAAAGCATGGTGGTGTTAAACTCGAAAAAACACAGAACTATTAAATAGTGTCAACATGGAAATCTAGAAGTCCCCAGTTTATTTAGTTTGAGGGTAGAAAGCCCAGGTTTTGACCTTGTCACAGGAGAGGTTTCCCCCTGAGGGAAGGTCCCACTTCACCAAACAATAGACATCCCCTTCAGCTTTGGCTCTGTAGGTAGCACATCAGCTTCAAGTTGAAGGTCCCAAGTTCTGTCTTCTGAAGGAGGGTGTGATATACTGGGAAAGGCTTCTGTAGACAAAAGAGCTACTTAACTTTGGATGGGGTCTACCCCCCCCCCCCCCGCCCCCCCCACACACACCTGAAGTGCATGTCTATTGTCTGGGGAAGAGGGACCTTCCCTCAGGGGGAAACCTCTTCTGTGACAAGGTCAAAACCTGGGGTTTCTACCTTCAAACTAAATAAACTGGGGATCTCTAGTTTTCCATGTTGACAATAGTCAGAAAAAAACACTTTTTAACTAAGGAAAAAGGGGTGAGTGCATTATTAGGCCTCCTCAAAGATCTACAAGCTACAAATTCTTGTAGAGTCCCCAGACTCTGGCAGTTCTGGTCACTGACCTCTGGGAGTGTCACCATTTAGATGAAAACTCCAAAGGATAAAAGAATTTGGGGAACTTAGGGGAAAAATGGGGATTGAGGATGAAAGAGTATAGTTGATTGACTTTACAAAGGTAACAAAGAAAATGAGGAGCCCTAGATAGGAATAGCAGTGAGAGGCTGATGCTTTACAATGGACACAAAAAGAAAGAATCCCAAGGGCTGGGCTACCTTGGTAAAGAACTTTGGCCTAAGGGGAGAAACCACTGGGACAAAAAGAGATGAAGTTGGACTTTCCTTCTGGGGGAAACAAGGTCAAAGTTGAAGTTTCCACCTTCAAGCTGACTAAGGGGGAGGGGGGGGGCGTGTCATAAGATCTCACTAGACTACAAGTTTGGGGATTTCTAGGCTCCACGTGGACAGTGGGAACCTTGATTTGTATGATGAAATTATGTATAAGATCAATAGCTCCACGTTACTGGTTTGTTTTTTAAACCCTTGCCTTCCATCTTAGAATCCATGGTTCCAAGGCAGAAGAGTGGTAAGGGCTAGGCAAAAGGGATTAAGTGACTTGCCCAAGGTCACCCAGTTAGGAAATATCTGAGGCTACATTTGAATCCAGGATCTCTGGTCCCTCAGGCCTGGCTCTCGATCCACTGAAATACCCAGCTGGCCCTCCCACATTACTGTAGAATCTTCCATCATTTTTTTTTACCTGAGAGGACTGCTGAAGAAGAAAGCAAACATTATACAAAGGCCTCTAACACATGTTTCTATACAATAAACACAGGATGGCTCATTCAGAACAGGCTCTTGTCTCCTTGGAGTGTCCTTAAATAGGACCTGGCTTAATTGGGCACTCCTTTGTTATGCTTCCAATATTACAAGGGAAAAGGAAAGCATAAAGGACTGCTTTAGGTCACTCAACAAATCAGAACAGAGCATGCCGTGGAATCTGAGCCCCTTGTATCCCCATCCCCTGATCTGTCCCTGAGATCACACTCCCTTATCTTGTGTTTTCTTTTTCTGATGCCAGAAACTCTGCAGCTGTGTTTGATGAGTGCTAAGATCTCAAATGTCTTGTAGAGCTGAACTCATTGTTTATTAAGAACTTTCTTCATTTTTGTTCCCATTCCCTTCTGTGGTATCCCCCACCTCCTGTCCACCCACCCTTTGGTATCTCTTTCCCTCTGGATTACTGAAAGCCCAGGGGATGAATCTGCCAGCCGGAGCCTACAGGAATCTGCAGTGTCATTATAAACGGTTATCTCTCCTTCACTCTTCCTCATTGTTCTTGGAAAAGCTATTCCAGACCATTGAGGAGCGCTCCTGTGGGCTCTTGTCTTTATAATAGAGGCCTTTGTCCCGCAGTAATTAGGCAGAGCTCTGGTTTACTTCTACAACATTATTAACTCCTAGGAAAAAGGAAAAGGAGGGGAAAAAATTAGTTGTTATTTAAAATTGGTACCCTCGGGGGACAATGGGAAAGGCTTTTTAACATGTTCCCCCTCCTAATGAGGCCAAGCCCAAAGTTGTTGGCATGTTACTCAAAGCATTTGCCTGTTTAATGTGAGAAGCTGAACAAAGTGAGAAGATGGCATCCTCTTCCTTGAGGGTTGATTTGATTATTCCTGAGGAGGTTTGGAACCAGTTCATACCCCTCTCAGTAACAGAAGGGGGTCAAGTGTGGAACCCATCTACGGTTGTAATTGATCATTCTTAGAGTTGGATAGACTTCCACAATTCCATTCAATCAAGTCAGTTCAGCAGACATCTCTTAAGCTTGTACTGTGTAACTAGGCTTTGTGCTAGGAACAGGAGACAGAGAGGACCCAGGTCCTGCTGTAAGGAGCCAATACTTTAACTATCAAAATCATATGAAGTAATATTTATACAAAGCTTTCCACAGGGAAAGCTAGGTGGCTCAGTGGATAGAGAGCTGGGCCTGGAGACAGGAGCTCTGGGGTACAAATCTAGCCAAGCTGTGTGACCCTGGCCAAGTCACTTAACCCCTAACTCTTAGCACTCTTCTGCCTTAGAACCAATGTTCAATATCAATTTTAAGACAGAAAGTAAGGGTTAAAAAAAAAAAAAGCTTACCACAGTGCCTGGCACATAGTAAGTGTATAAATGTTGTTATTCTCTCTTCTAATCTTCTCAAACTCTTGTCAATTTCCTATTTCAAATACTTGTCTATTTCCTATTGGCCTATTTGATATGAGGAATTCAGGTTGGTGAAAGTGAGGAAGATTCTTAGGTGTGAGGATCATCCAGCTATCTCTGTTCTCGTTGTTCAGTCATGTCAGACTCTTCTTGTATCCAACTCTTCCCTTTGGGGTTTTCTTAGCAAAGACCCTGGAGTGGTTTGCCATGTCCTTCCTCAGCTCATTTTCTAGATGAGGAAACTGGGCCCAACTGAGTGAAGTGACTTGCCCAGGGTCACACAGTTGTTGTGTCTGAGGTCACATTTGAATTCAGGTCTTCCTGACTTCAGGTCCAGCTCTCTGTCCACTGAGCCACCTAGCTGTCCATCTCTTTAGAAAGCTGTAGATGTAGATAACTTTCCCTGCCTGGTTCTCAAGGCTGCAAGTGCTGTTTCAGGCATAGAAAATTAAAGATATGTGTATCCAAATCATTCTCTTATCTGATTTGTTCCAGTTCTTTACAGTAGGAATTTTTTTTTAATGAAAAGTTCTTATTCCCCTGGGGAGAAAGAGTAGAGGTTTTTTTGTTATTGTTGTTTCTTTTTTTTTAATTGTGAATCATCAACAAACATAAACACTGTAATAGACAAAGGAGAAAAAGAAAGAAGATTGTTTTAGAAACTGTGACTATGATTATATAGTTTTTTTTAAATTCCACTTTAAAAATTCTAAACTTAAATACCAAATAAGATAATCATTTTCATATATAAGTAGAATAGAGAAAGAAGATTACTCATATACTCCTGAATCTGGGACATACAACTTCCTTTTCCCTCCAAGAATATATTAAATTTAACATGTCATTTTCAAAGTTGCCCTACTTGTCTGTTTCCTATTGACCTTTCTTCTGATCTTTTCTGTGCATTTATAAAAATACTTCAGTGACCATCCTTTCTTCCCTTTTTTGTCGACTTTGATAACTATCACTAGCCTTTTGCTCTCTCCCAACAACAACAAAAATTTAAAAGATGAAAAATAATCCCTGTATTAAATATGCATAGTCAAGCAAAAATAAATCCCCATATAGGTCATATCTAAAAACACATTTCCCTCTCTATACCTCATTCATTGTCTCACTTTCAGGAAATGGGTAGCATGTTTAAGTACTGGTCCTTGGGAATCATAGTTGAATATTGCATTTAACTTAGTTCCTAAGTATTCATTACTTTTCTTTATATGTTGTTGCTGTTATGGAAATTGTACTATAGGTTTTGCTCTCTTTATTCTGTATTAATTCAATATCATCAATTCAAAATCAGGTTTATGTGAAATCATCCCACTTACCATTTCTTAGGTGCAATAGCATTCCCTCAAATTCATTATACCATCATTTGTTCAGCCAAGATCCAGTTCATGAGTTCCAACATTAAGTTTCAAGTCCTTTGCCTCTTAAAGAGGCACATTTATAATTTGTGTGTGTGTGTGTACATACAGGTCCTTTTCTTCTTTCTTTGATCTCTATGACATATAAGATATGTATAACAATAAATATAATAATAATATACATATAAGTAATGGCATCACAATTTAGTGATTTTTGGAATAGGTTATATTTCTCATATGTTTTCACTGTTATTGCTTTCCAATCTAAGTGTAACTTATTTCTTTAATATACCAAATATATACATGTTAATTGAGGAAAGGGATTGTTTTCTTTTTTTTTCTTTGTATCCTTACTGAATAGCTTTGTGCCTGGGACTTAAGGGTAGGGATATAGAACTGAACCTGCGATGTGGACATTTCTACCAATGGAGATCAACATCTTCTTTGCAATTGTATTTACTTTTTATTTTTTTCCAGATTACATGTTGATACAATATTGTTTTTTAAAACCCTTCCTTTCTGTCTTAGAAGAGCAGTAAGAGCTAGATAATGGGAATCAAATGACTTGCCCAAGGTCACACAGTTAGGAAGTGTCTAAGGTCACATTTGAACCCAAGACCTCCCATCTCTGGGCCTGATTCTCAATCCACTGATCTACTTCCTGCCCCTGTGATACAGTTTTAATAATTACTTTCTGACATTTTGCGATGCATGATCTTTCCCACCCTCCCATCTCTCCTCCCTCCTCAAGACAACAGTAATATGATAATGGCTATACATGTATTATCATATAATACATATTTTCCTATTCATGTTGTGAAACAAGTCTCATATTACTTGCACTAGAGAAAAATTCACAGAGGAAATAAAATGAAGAACAGTATTCTTTAATTTTCATTTAAACTGCTTGTTCCTTCTATGGCAGTGAATATTCTTTTTTTCATCATGAGTCCTCCAAGGTTGTCCTGGATCCTTGCCTTGATGGTAATGGTTAAGTCCTTTGCAGCTGGCCATCATACACTATTGTTGTTATATAGCCTATAATTTTAGAGTTGTCCAGGAAACAAGGCCAGGATTCAAACACAGGTCTTCCTGCCTGGTACATAGTAAGTGCATAATCAGTGCTTGCTGATAGATGCATAGTTTAGTGCATCAGAGGAGACACAAGTGGTTGGGATACCAAGACAAAAATGATGCAAGACTTACCTTCAGGGAGTTGAAATTCTAATCAGAGAAACCTCAATACAAAGTAATTTCCAGGCAGACAGCACTGGTCTGCTACAAAGCTGTATGCTGACAATACAACAGGGGTCGGGCAGGTACGTTAAAAGGATTAGGAAGGGCAGGACAGGGGACTGGGAGGGATGGAACTATGATGAGGAGCAAGGGTGTTGGTCAAGGAGGGAACTTCATCCCAGCCATGATAGGACTAAAAAATCACAGAGATTCTGAGGAAGACCTCAGAGCAGTAGAAGGTCATATGTTTCCAGGAGCAATAATAATGCAGATTTGATTATCAGTCTCTACATTAGAGGTAGGAAAGGGTCTTTGTTCTTTGTTGATGTGTTGATGTGAAGGGAAAAGTGGGTGACTTAGTGCAAAAACTACTTGCTCTCTAGTTAGAGGACCCCAAAACTTAACAAAGTGCCTGACATAATAAATGATTAATAAATGCTTGTGGTTTGTTGATTGACCAACTGACTGATGCTTACTATGGCCATGAGCAAGCCATTTAGCCTCCAAAGCCTTCCATTTTCTCATCTCTAAAATAAACAAATAAGACTAATGGTCTCTGCATCTCTTCCAGATCTAGGTCTACAATTTTCTGGAAGGGGCCAGGGCCAATTTCAGGTCTCTGGTTCTCCTTGATTGTCCTGCCAGAATTCTAGATCCTGGCTGGCCATACAAAAGTATGGTCATTAGTGTCTTGTTCTTAGCTAGGTCAGCTCTGTCCCAGGCTCATTCCATTGTTGAGTGGGCTATGGAAAGGATGATGATGGTCACTGGATGATGGCCAGTGAGGAGGAGAAAGAAGGGCAGTGGTCCTAAACTACAGGTCAGACAAGTGATCTACACACATCACACCTCAGCAAGAAGTCTTAAACCAAGTTCTAGAATCTTATTACATTCTTCAAAGAGGATACAGTTCATTTGACTTGGACAATAGATCTATTCCAAGTCCTAAAGAAGAACAAATTTAAACTTTAATGGAGGATACCCATTCGTGATGAATTGTTCTCTCCTTTCTGTGCTTTGAAGCCTCATTGGTTATCTGTCCACAGTCCAAAGTTCATTTTAAAATGTCTCTCACCTCTGTCCCTCTTGGCCTCTGCCCTGATTTTGTGGGTGGAAGGATTTAGGGAAACAGTAAGAAGGATGTGGTAACAGGGGGATTAATTCCACTCTGCTGTGAAGAGAGAGCTTGTTGCTCTCTCACCAGCATAGTTTCCTCCACCCATCTGAAGAGTGCCAGGGATGGAGTACATTACACAAACCATTCCCACTTGACCAGCTGTTTTTGGACAAGACAAACATGTTTGGAGACCAAAGGAAACCCCCAGTGGCTCAACTCATGATGTAACACCTCAGGCAGAGGGACTGGGGCTTTTCAATTCTAAGATACACCCTCCAAGGCCCTGGCATCTAATCACCAAAACAACGAAGCAGCCACAGCTTTCCCCTTCTGACCCCCAAAGCCTAGAACTTCTCCTTGGCTGCATTTCAGAGTAGACCGGGACAGGAAAGCCCAACTCAATTCTTTATATGGTCTGTAGTCAGGGACTAGAAAGCCCTGTTTGTTGCCAAGAGGCCCTGGCTCCTGTAGTTGTAATAGGTGCATTTGGCTTTTCTTGTCATTTTTATGCCCTTGATTTAGTGTGGAGAAAAGGAATGGGTCACTGTTGCTTTAAATTGTCTGTAACAATATTTGGCTGATTTTGTTTTGAGTTGGATTGAAGTTTCCTGATGGCCATGAGAACAGAATATAATTGTTCATGCCTCCTTTGGAAGTTAGTTTCGGTTACAGCTCTCAGCTTTAGTTAGAAGATTGTTTTTTTACAAAGCCTAAATATTGAATTTAATTCCTAGTGACTGACTAGTAGTCCATCCAGTCTTTAAGCCTTCCCTTAACAATGACCAGTGCTAGCAGCTCCAGTAAAGGTTGCAATTCCCATGGTGATCTGTCTGTGAAGTGCTCTGTGCATGAGTTTGTTTGTACTTGGCTATTAACCTAAATATACACAAACACATGCACACTCCCACATTCACGTAATACATACATAAAGGCAGGGCCAAGTTTTTAGTCCCCGGTCTTTACAATTATTCTTAGACAAATTACTAATTTTTTTTCTGCTTCTATTTTCCAATACATGCAGTAAAGATTATTCTATTTAGCTTAAACCTACCCATTGAGGACCTGTGAAGATGACTTTAAGCCCTTTCCTTCCATCATAAAATCAATATTATGTATTGGTTCTAAGGTAGAAGAGTGGTAAGGGCTAGGCAATGGGGGTTAAATGACTTGCTCAGGGTCACACAGGTAGGAAGTGTCTGAGGCCACATTTGAACTCAGGACCTCCCATTTCCTGGCTTGGCTCTCTGTCTACTGAGCCACCCAGCTGCCTCTTAATTATGTTTTTAAAAACATATTGAACACCTCAGAAGTGTTCCAAGTGATCCAGGGCTACAAGGCACATTACATGTCATCTAGTCCAAATTCTTCATTTTATAGATGAGGAAAATGAATTCTGGCCAGTTGTAAATAACTTGCCCAATTTCACACAGGCTGTAAATAAGTCAGAATTTGAACTTAGGCTCTGTAATTCCAAGTTCAGAGCTCTGATTAGCATCAGTGAGTGATAGATTGATCTTTATATAAAAGGTGATGGTGCCCAGCAATTAAAGTGCCAGTAAAAGACAACCTGGACTTAAGTTCTTCCTCTGACACAGAGAGAGGCAGCTATTGTTCAGTGGTTAGAGTACTAGGCATGGAGTCAGGAAGACCTGAGTTCAAATCCAGCCTCAAATATTTCCTAGCTATGTTACTCTGGGCAAGTCATTTAACCTCTGACAAGGAGAAGGAAATGGCAAATTACTCTATTGTCCTTGCCTAGAAAACTCCATGGATTGATATGGTCCATGGAATCACAAAGAGTCAGATGTAACCAAACAACAATCTAACCCATACTAACTTTATAATTATGGATAAGTTGCTTATCCTCTCAGTGTGCTGGGCAACTAATAGTGTAATTTATTCAAAAGTTTCTGTTTTGCCAATGGAGGGATTCTCCACATTGAGAGGTTCCTCATACAAATGAAGTCATAGGTCAAGATCAAAAAAAAAAGAAAAAAGAAAAGAAAGTACCTAAAATTTGCATTCCAAATTGACATTAGGCTAGTGCCTTGATTAGAGAAAGTACATATGACAAAAAATACAGATGCCCAATGGTAACATACAGATGGAGATGAAAATGTGTCGCCCCATTTTTTTCAACAATATTGAGGTGTTGGCGTAGGAAGGAATTCACACATACCCAGTAATACCCGTTCATGTAGACCTTTTGTGAATAATGATATGTTTCTGTGAAATAGTCACCTGGCTCCAGGGCACTTTTTGTATCTATGGAACAGAGTAATATTAACTCACCCACACATTGGGCAGCAAGTCCATTAACTGTGGATTAATTCCTTTGTACTACATCCTAACACATTGGTCTCCAAACATTTTTCATTATGTACCCTGTATTGTTAAAAATCTTTAGCATTTACCCCAAATATATAGTATGTATATTTATATATATAAGGTGTATCTATGTACTACTATATTAATATGTAAGTTACAAAGCATGTTAGAAATTAGACATTTTAAAGTTGGAATAGGTGACCAAAAGGATAGAGGACTAGACCTTTTCTCCTATCTTCACCTCAAACATCTCTAAAATGAGAATTATGGAGGGCGGAGCCAAGATGGTGGCCTAGAAGCAGTAGAAGTTCAAACCTCTGAATACCCTTCCTTATTGATCACAAACTCCATGCTCCTAGGGGAACAAAAATCAAACCTAACAACAAGACAGAGCAAAAGAATCCTCCTGCTGGACTCAATTCAAAAGGTAGGGCCCCCCAAAAGCCAGAATCCAAGAACACTCGGGTTTAAAGGGAACACAGAAGGAAGGTCCCAGGACCCCGGCCCCCCACCTAGAACGCTAAGCCTCCAGAGGCAGTGGGAACCTCTGGGCGGGCAAAGGCACTGGTCTGGCGGGTGTACCTTGTGGGAAGGGCTGTGCCAGGCTCAGAGCATTGAACACAGGCAGTGGGGAAGGAACTGGAGAGGGAGCATAGAGCAGACAACCTAGTCAGAGCTGTGGAGACCTTCCATATTGCTCCAGCCTTCCAGGAGGTTTTGGCCTCAGAGCACACCCAGCCCAACCCAATCAAAAGTCTTCAGAGTTCAGGGAACCCCAGGCTCCAACACCCCTCCCCCCACAGATTGCTGGATTTTAATACAATCAAAAGCCTCCAGAGTACAGGGAAGCTCAAACTCCAACACCCATCCCCCACAGACTGCATGGAGAGATCTCCTGACAAAGCTCAAATAAGGGAGCCTAACAAAAAGCCCCAAAACCAAAAAAATGAGAGGAGCAAGAGCACAGACAAATACGGGGAGCAAAGAAGGGGTAAATATGAGCAAACAACAGAAAAAGAAGAAAGAAATTACAATAGACAGCTTCTATACAGGCAACGATCTAAGAGCAAACAGAACAGAGGAGGCAAGCAATAAAAAAGAAATCCCAGCCAATTGGATACAGGCTTTGGAAGCACTCAAAATTCAATTCAAAATACAATTAAGAGAGGCTAAAGACAACTGGGAGAAGAATTTTAAAACTAAGATAAGTCATCTGGAAACATAAAATAGTGTCTTGAAAGCCAAAAAAAGTATCAAATCTAAGTTTTGGGGTGTAGGGAAAGGGATCTCTATCTGTTCTTCTGTCCTTAAACACCTTAAAAACTTGTGCAACCTTAAATTCTGGGTGTAGTGGTTTCCCATTCTGGTGTCCTTTGAAGTGAAGGAGTAAAGGAGAGACAGTGTGGTACACTAGGTAAAACAGTAGACCTGGAATCAGGAAGGCCTGGGTTCTAATCCCTCTTAGGACATTTACTAGCCCAGCACCCCTGGGTAAGTCAGTGCAGTGGGGGAAGTACTTCCTCTGGGGTCAGAGAACATTCCATTCTCCTCCCATTTCCAGATCCCTTTAATATCTTGTTCTCTTCCATTAGAATGTAGGCACTCTCTTTTTCCTTGTATTTGTATCCTCAGCACTAGTACAGTTTGAAACCCTTAATAAATGCTAGATTGAGTCTAAAAATAAAATAAGAATAATGTGCAAGAAGTAAACTAATTATAGCTTTCCCACATGAAGAACCCTATTGAGGTAATAACCTGATGAATTAAGAGCAGAGAAGGTTAATCCTCAATTCATAATGCTCTCACTCAGCACCTCCCCTCATCAATCCCTATATTCTGGTCTGGGAGCTGGGGGAGCCACTCAACAATTCTCTTGCTACTGCTCTATCCTGTTAGCACATCACCCCTTCTGCATATCCTAGTATTTTATGGCAACAAACAATACAACTGCTGTCCCTTCTGACCCCTAACACACGCACATACATGCACACACACATATACACACAAGTATGAGGAAAAATGGACTTTGTACTGCTTGGGGTAGACTGGCTAACTAAGAAATACAGGAAACTGGGGCAAGTGTCTGGATCCCTGTCTGGAGATAAATAGTAGCATGTTTTATCACCAGGATTTCTGGCATATGTGTGTGTATTTGTGGGCAAGGGTTGAATCTTATCCGGCCTGGCATCCAGGTGAGGCTAATTCTATTCCCTTAGAAGTCTCTTAGAATGGAAACTGAAAGTGAATTTCCCAGCATGGGAGGAGGCTAAGAAAACTTTGAGGTCTAGCCCATTGGAAATCCCAGAAAGTGATCAAAAGAGGAATGTAAGGGGTAAAGACTGAAATTACCAAAAATCTCAAGAGAAAAAAAAATCCCATTGAAAACTCTGAATACAAGCAGATAAACTAACAGGGAAGATATTAATAACAGATGGGAAGATAGCCTCTAGGACATCTAAATGTGTCCAAACATCTCATATTAAATGTTGCAAGGTTGGGGCAGCTGGGTAGTTCAGTGGATTGAAAGCCAGGCCTAGAGACAGGAGGTTCTAGGTTCAAATCTGGCCTCAGGCACCTCCTAGCTATGTGACCCTGGGCAAGTCACTTAACCCCCATTGTCTAGCCCTTACCACCTTTTTGCCTTGGAATCAATATACTGTATTGATTCTAAGACAGAAGGTAAGAGTTTTAGAATAATAATAAATAAATAGCTAAATATTGCAAGGCAAAAGAAACTAAATTAACACCTAATGAGGCTGATGACCCTATGGATTTCCAAGATAACATGGAATCATGGCAGATTGTTCCAGAATGGCTCAAGAGACAAGAATCATGAAATAAATGATGGCCTCTACAGAGCAGAAATAATTGGTAGAATAGAAAAACCTGAATCCAAGATGGCAAGTTTGGTCAAAAAATTAAAGAAAGAACAAGTAATTATCAAAGCACATTCACAGAAGTCAATGTGAATCTGAGAAAGAATTAAAGAAATCCATGACATTAAGAAAATCATCTTTTTTCTAGCTGCGAGATCCTGAGCAAGTCATTTAACCCCAACTGCCTAGCTCTTATCACTATTCTACCTTGGAACAGATAATTTAGTATTGATTCTTTTATTTTTTAATCTTTTACCTTAGAAAACCCATGTATTGGTTGCAAGGTGGAAGAGTGGTAAGAGCTAGGTAATGAGGGTTAATCGACTTGCCCAGAATCACACAGCTAAGAAGTATCTGAGGTCAGATTTATACTTCCAGTCTCTGGGCCTGCTTCTCAATCCACTGAGCTACCTGGATGCCCCCACCTATCAATTCTAAGACAGAAGGCAAGGGCTTTAAATTAAAAAAAAAAAAAAAAGATTATCCCTATCCAAACAAAACCCATTGATCTCAAAGACAAGATACGTACAATTTAAGGACCATAGTTGTCCCAAAAGAATATGACAAATCCAAACAAAACCAACCAAACAAACAAAAAACATGGTGGTTTATAGCAGAGCTTGCCTTATTGGCAAAACATGAAGGAAAAGCCCAAAATGGTGGAGGGAGGATTGCATTGATCCTTTTTTTATGTAAACTGTTTTGACTTCATGCCTGCTGAGTCATAGATCCTCCCAGTTCCTCATCCAGCCAGAAGACTCCTCCTCACCATATATCACCTAGTCAGTCCTGGACAGAAGTTGGCTTGCTAAGCCTCCATATGTTCCTTAAGCATCCTCTGCGTGCTTCCAGGACTTCAGCCTCCTTGGACAGCTCCTCCTCTCTCTCCATTACACTAAGACTCTACCAAAAGAAAGCTAGAAGCCTTTGGGCCCTGTAAAAGGGGCCCTGCCCTCTAAAGAAGCCAGGGCAAACACAAGT
This sequence comes from Monodelphis domestica, assembly GCF_027887165.1. Lineage (NCBI taxonomy): Eukaryota > Metazoa > Chordata > Mammalia > Didelphimorphia > Didelphidae > Monodelphis > Monodelphis domestica. Next base: position 280,934,553 of record NC_077227.1, read on the forward strand.
TAGAAAGCTGTTGAAGGTTTTCAAAGCTCTGACCATGCACACCTGAGAGCTGCAGTGCTCTGTTCTTAGAAGTCAGTCAATAAAGCATTTAAGTGCCCTTGAGAGGTTTCCAGTGTAATAGAGGAGACAACATGTAAACAACAGGTTAAATTGGAGATAATCAACAGAAAGAAGGCACGATAATTAAGAGGAACATGCAAAGACTTCCCGTGTAAGGTGGATCTTAGCTGAAGGAAACCAGGGGAAGCTTGGTGGGAGAGGAAACTAGGAGGGAGATCATGATAGGCATGAGGCTAGGCAGCAAAAGAAAAGGCACAAAGTCAGGGGATGGAGGGTCTTCTTTGAGGAACAATTGGATCACAAAGTACATAGAGGGTATATGAAATACAGAGTACAGCAAGTTGTATGAAGACTGAGTACAGTTTAATCCAATTCGATTCAACCAATATTTTCTTAATATCTTCTATGTTCTAGGTTCAAAGACAAAAATAGGATAATAGCTTAAAGAGTATTTCTTTAGAAGCCATTAAGCCCAACTTACTTGTTTTACAGGTAAGGAAACCAAGGCACAGTTTAATTGTCTTGCTCAGGGTTACAGATTTAGAAACTGGGTAGGAATTTGAACCCATGACTTCCTCACTCCAAGTCTAGCATATTATCCACTATAACAAACCACCTCTTTTCTTAAAATGAAATACCCCCTGTCTTCAAGGAGTTTACATTCTACTAATCCCAGATCTCACAAACCATAGTTACTTCACACCTCTCCACCATGCTTATCATTTATTTTTGCACTTTATGACTTTTCCTGTGGGTTTGTTTTATCTGTCTATGGGTTCTATGGGGATCCCTTGGGGATCTATGGTCAGATTCCAATGGGTACATGAGTTTGGATAGGGAAAAATTCCATCATTTTTCACTAATCTCTAACTAAAATTTAATATTTCCTTAATTTACAAATACAATCCAATATATTCTGAGAAGGAATCTGTAGATTTCAAGTGATTGTCCAAGAGTTACCTAATGCAAAGAAGGTTAATAATCTCAAACCAGACCATCAGTTCCATGGGGGCATAGACTATTATTTAAACTTTGTATATACCCTAGCAAAGTGCTTAGGACACAGTAGATGCTTAATAAATGCCTCTTAAATTGAACCAAAGATTACCTGGTGCACAAATATCACAGAACTAAGGTCCTATAGTCTAGGACAGATTCTTCATTCCTTTGTTCAGTTTTTTCAGTCATGACCAGCTCTTCTTGACCCAGTTTGGATTTTCTTGGCAAAGATACTGAAGTGGTTGGCCATTTACTTGTCCACCTCATTTTATAGATGAGGAAACTGAGACAAACAGGGTTAAATGACTTGCCCATGATCACACAGCTAGTAAGTGTCTGAAGCCAGATTTGTACTCATGAAGATGAGCTTTCCTGACTCCAGGTTCAATACTTTATCCACTGTGACAACTAGCTGCCCCTCCTAATTCCCTTACTTTTGGCAAAATAAGCACACACACAACCCAATACCTTACACATACATCATTTGGATACCTCACAGAGAAACTGGAAGAGATGTGGTTGGACATCCAAAAGCTGAGACTAGAAGCCAATAACTCTGCTATCATAATGCCTCAAGGGGAAGGAGGTATAAGACTCCCCTGTACAGGACCAGCCAGACCCCATGACCTAGAAATAAAGGAGAGGAGAGACCTATATAACAATAACAACAACAACAATTTAATAGTAATTAGTATATAACACTAAGATTTACAAAGCACTTTACATGTGTTACCCAAATTGATCCTCACAACAATCCTATGAGTGCATAGTATTATCATCTGTATTTCACAGATGAGGAAATTGAGCCCAAGAGAGTGATTCACTCAGGGTTACATTAGTACACATAAAAATGTTCATACCAGCTCTCTTTATTATTGTTTGTTATTAAATATCATTCTTATCATCATAGTTAAGAACTGGAAACTGAGAATGTGGCTGCTGGTTGGAAAATAGAACAAATTATAATATATAAATAGAATAGGATATTATTATACCACAAAAAAATTATTAAAAAGATGAAGAGAACCTTGGGAAGATTTGTTTGAGCTAATGCAGAATGAAGCAGAATCAATAGAACACTTTACAGAATGTTTTGCAATTCTTGTTTTAAACTAGGTATTAAAAAACAAAACAAAACAGTAGGGGCAGGAAGGGGTATAATTGGGAAGAGAAAGGAAGTAGTAATACTGAGAAAGAAAGAAAGAAGGAAGGACGGAAGAAAGGAAGGAAGGAAGGAACGAATGAAGGAAAAGAGAGAGAAAGAAAGTACATCCACGAAACATTTTTAAATGCATAATGGGGGCAGCTATTATAGTGACTCAATGGAATGAGAGCCAGACCTAAAGACCTGGGTCCTGGGTTCAGATGTGACCTCAGATACATCCTAGCTATAGGACCCTGGTCAAGTGACTTAATCCCCATTGCCTAACCCTTACCATTCTTCAGCCTTTGAACCAATACACAGTATTGATTCTAAGATGGAAGGTAAGGGCTTTAAAAATATATAAAAACAATAACATGCATAATAGAGAACAGAGGGTGGTTCAAAGTATAGTACAATCTAGCTCTGAAACTTATATTAATTTTATAATATATGTATACATATTTTTAAAAGCCAAAAGATTCATGGTTTCATATATAGCACTTTTTCCTGTTCTTTCTATATGTAAATATTCTTTTATTTTGGTATTTTTCTTGCTTTTAATTCAATGAGGTAACATTTTACAATTTTGGCATTTCTAATTATATAATCATATTATCTACAAGTAGACATTTTTCATTTCATTGGCAATACTGTAAAGGAATTTTTAAAAGAAGTTTGTTATGATGTGTTTTTCTATACCTTGCATCTAATATAATTTTTTGCTTTAAAAATACTTAATTTTCTGCATTGACATTCGATCTCTCCCCTGCCAAAAAACATTAATGGCAATAATAAAGACTTTAGCAAAAATATTAAGAATCAAGGTAAATAGAAAAAAAAATTATCAGTATTTCTATATGTCCCTATTAATAATCAAATGAAATTGATACAAAGTGAAATTCTCATTATGATGTAACAGATGTTGCGGTACTTATTTATCACAATGACTTATCAAAAACATATACAAAGAAAACTTCAAAATTATTTTGACAAAAGTCAAGGAAGAACATGTGGGATAGGAAGAAGGGATATCCCTAGCTTGTTAGATTAAGAAAATAAAGTAAAAATGTCAAAGTTTCCCAAACTAATTTATAAATTTAACATGATTCCAAAATGCATTTTGATTTTTTAAAAGTGAAGACAGCAAAGCAATATGGACCACCAGTCATAAATAGTTCCAAAGAACTTCTTGCCTGTTGGAAAATCAATTAAAAATCAATCATTTGACCATGACAACAGCCTTGGGAAATTAGATACACTTATTATCCCCTTTTTACATATGAGTCAACTGAGGCAAACAGAGTTGAAATGACTTTGCCCAGGGTCACATAGCCAGTAGAGGTCTGAGGATAGATTTAAACTTCTCTGACTGTAGGCCCAGCACTGTATCCACTATGCCACTGAGCTGCCTCAAGCATTTTTAATACAAATGGGAGAAAAAAATAATAAAAGCAACCTTTAAGAATTTTTAGAAATAGAATCAAAATGTCCCTCTCTCTTGAACATTTCAAATTGAATCTCCCATAAGCATCTCAAACTCAACATGTCCAAAATTGAATTCATTATTTTTGCCCTCACCCCATGGACAGACTCCTCTTTCAAAACGTCTCTATTTCTATTGAGGGTACCATCTTCCTCATCACCTCTTTATCATATTTGACTCCTCACTCTCTCTCATCTCATGGCCAAATGTTGTATTTTTTATCTCCAGAACAGCCACCATATATATATTCTTCTGTTGTAAACCAGTCCAGTGGTTTAGATCTGGCAGTGGAATGAAATGAGATACTTGTTGATCATCTAACAGTTTAACAGACAAACAAACAAACAAAAAAAGGGAAATTACTTAGAAAGGAGGCAAGATATTTTAATTAAAAAATTAATTTCAAAAAGGTTTTAAAGAGTAAAAATTTACTTGGAAAGGATGGAGCAATTCAGTCAAGTGTAATTTTCCAGGCTCCAAATTATCCCACTGGTGCTCCGGTCAGAAATAGGTATTTAGTCTAAGGGTGATGCTCCTTGACTTGTGGCTTTCTACTTAGGCCATCAGGAAGCTGTGTTACATGTTTTTCTCTAGCAATGTTAAGATGAGGTTATAATGAGCCAAAGAAGGAAAGAAAAGGAGCCTGACCCTTCTTTTAAATGGTCAGACTCTTCACTACTTAACCTGACTCAGAATAAATATGAATCTAGAGTAGATGAGTCCTTTAGTAGACAGAGAAAGAGAGCAGTGCCTCAGTCCTAGACTAGAACCCTAAGTTTAGAGGTAGGAGACCATGCAGGCAAGCCCCTTAATTTAATTAACAGATTAAATGACTTCCCAAGATCCCTTGTGTAAATGATAGAATGAAGATTCAGATTCTCTGACCCTGAGTCCAGGAATTTTTCTAAAAGTCTAACTAGAAAAAGACCTTTCTGTGCATGTATTATTGGTTTTGTGCAGCTAGGTGGTACAGTGGATAGAATGCCAGGCCTGGAATCAGAAAGACTCATCTTCCTAAGTTCAAATCCAGCCTCAAATACTTACTAGCTGTGTGACCCTGGGCATGTCACCTAACCTTATTTGCCTCAGTTTCCTCAACTCCAAAATGAGCTGGAGAAGGAAATGGCAAATCATTCCAGTATCTTTGCCAAGAAACCCCAAATGGGATCACAAAGAATCAGACATGACTGAAACAAATTAACAGCAGCAAAATTGTTATTTTACTCTAGTGGGGGGCGGGGGACACTAAATAACTATGATTTGTATTTTTTCCTATTCCTTGAAACTACTTGAGTTATGGGGGAAAGATTATTAAATAGAAACTTAGGTTCTCTAAAAAGAAGTTCTCAACCTAATGTGTTGTAACAGCACAAGCACAATGTATTCTATGACTAAAAAATTCTGTTCTGAATCAAAACTATTAGGTATTATTTATGCATAATTGCAACACAGCAGTTGACCTACGTAGAGGGCTTAGTGAACACTGCTTCACATCTTGAAGAGGCAGAAACACTGAGAAGAGGAAATGGTTTGCTCAATGTCTGGTGGTGATTCACTGAGGAAGTTGGGTGTACGTGTCGCGATGCTTATCCCGAATATACTACTTACTGGATTTGGGTCCTTATTGAGAAAGGGCAGTCACTCAAAATTGAAATTAGGCCATTCATAGTACGTCTTGTTTTCTTCTAGCTGCTGAAGGTCTATATCCCAGGATCACACTTTGATTTTGTAAGCTGCCAAGGATACTGTCTTAAATTTGACAACTGTACTAAAAAATAAATGCTAACCAGCATTGATTATGGCAGTTAATTTCCCTAATGCTCCCTATGTGCTCTTAGTCCATTGAAGGATTCAGTTATCTCCCAATTGACTTTTTCTTTCCCTATATTTCCTTGGTACAAATTATCTATTTCAGCTGGTTCTGCAGCTTAATCTCTAGTGAATCTAGCAGTAGTTTGGATGTTAAGAAGGAATTTGAGATGAATTTTTGTGGACATTTCCACTCCCAGAGGGTTATGAAGACTACAATTTGTCTCTAACCATTTCTCTTAACCGCAAAAAAATTAACTTGTAAGTAAGTTTTAATCTCAAGAACCCAAAATTGTGTAATTTTTCATTTTGTCTGATGCCCAAAACTTTGGGTTCTATTTCTGGTAATTGATTTGATTTGCAAATGTAACTTCCCTTTTGGGATTAATTTCCTACTAGTTTTAGTGGGTTGGAGACCCAGAGATTAGCTAACACCTCCTCCCCTCAAAGTTCTAGAGGATAACTGGAAGGAGTAGGATGGTTTCTCAAGAGCTGTTGTTCATGAGCTCCCATCTAGTGTCATCCTCATTGGCTTATCAGTTTGGCAACCAGCTTTTAGAAAGGACTCTTTACTAAGATGCTATAGTAAGAAAGAAAGCCCAAAACATTCTTCAAACTAGGGTCATGTTCTGCCTTCTGCACACACTGTCCTTGGGGCGAGCAGGCTCAAGCTTAATGACCACATGACAAAGGGACAATTATAGCTCCTGGTTTCTTTGTGAAGTCTTCACAAGGTTCCCTTATAGAACGTTTAGCTTCCTGCTAAGCTCTAGATGTTGGTGTCTTCATACAGTTGAAGTTGCCTTTATTTTGTGTGACTTATTTGTCTTTGACGTGTCTTGAGAGACAACGTTGATGTTGTTGTCAGCCTATGCTATTCTGGAGAAGACTGCTAACAACTGTAAAGAAACATAAACTCCAAAAAAAAAAAAATCTCTGTAAGGAGATGCACAAACAGGACAAGGAAAAGGGGATTGTGGGAAATGTAGTCTCTAGGGTTCAAGATTCTAAATCAATATACAATCATTATGAGAAGTCCAAACCTTCCAATCTTTTGAATTTCACAAGGTTGGTCTAACATTCATAGACTCAGATGTATGTCTAATTCAACTAATCCTAGTGTATTTTATATTCTTTTATCTAATGATTGGAAGCACTTTGTTCCTCTCAAATTGGCTAAGGACTTTTTTGAGTAATTCAATAGTTATCTATGAGTTTTTGACACAATTTATACTTTTGATTGATTTGTTCTGTGACTCTATTGAAGAGGTCCTCTCACCAGTTAAAAGTATCAGAACACAGAACATTGTATTACTTGATTAGTTGAGGTTGTGGGATGTGACATTAAGAAATAAACAACAACTTAGTAAGTACCTATTATGTGCCAGGCACTGTGCAAAGCACTTTACAAATATTATTTCATTTGATCTTCATAAGAGTCTTAGGGTCAGATGATATTATTATTCTTATTTCACAATTGAATTCAGACAGAGGCTAAATGAGTTGCCTAGGGTTAGACAGCTAATAAATATGAGGTCAAATTTGAACTTGGGTCTTCCCAACTTCAGGTCCAGTGCTCTATCCGTTGTACTACCTACTTATCTCTTTTGCCTGGCTTGTGTAATATAGTCCACTTCTTCAAGCTCAAACAAAGCTTTTCTCTATTATTTTCTCACTTTCCCTGTGGATAGAATGTTACCATTTTATAGAAGCATAGATTAACAGAGTTGGAAGGAACCTTAGAAATCACCTACTAAAACCCTTTCATTTTACAGTTGAAGAAACTGAGGGCAAGGGGGTCCAAATCACTTCCTCAACTTGGTAAGGCACAGACTAGAATGCAAGTCTCTTGATACACAGCTTTTCCTATTATTCATATTGCTTCCTTTATGTATTTCACAGACAGTATGATTTTAAAATTAATGAACAAAATTATCTGGTTGTGTATTCTTAGTATTTTGCATAATACCACACAGAGAGGTGTGAGAGGTAGAGAAGGGACATAACTCTTTTTATAAAAAAATGTTTTATTACATTGACTATTATTACAACCAAATAAACTTATTTAGCAATTCTTTATTTTTAAATTAATTTCAAGGCTTAAGATATCACAAAATTTTTAGTCATTCCTTCTAATTTATAGGATGATAGTCTTGGAGTTGGGATGGTCCTCTAGTTCGTACCTCCCTTCTTTCACAGATAAGGAAATATGCAAAGTGAGGACAGGTGACTTGCTTGAGGTCACATTGATCTAGTAAGTACAAGTGTTTGAAACTAGGCTCTCCTATGCCAAATCCAATGTTCTTTTACCTCACTGTCTCATGATCTTATCAGACAGCACTTACATAAACACCTGCTTGCTCCAATGATTAATTGATTCATTCTTATTCATTTTTTCTCTTATATGGTCCCAATTAGTATATATTCCATTCTTTTGGTTCTCCTTTTTTCAGCTTTGTACTGTTTCATCAGAGAAGCTAGATGGCACAATGGAGAAAGAACTGGAGTCAGGAAGAATCATCTTCCTGAATTTAAATCTGGCCTAGATACTTACTAGCTATGTGACCCTGGGCAAGTCACTTCACCCTATTGGCCTCAGTTTCCTCATCTAGAAAATAAACTAAAGAAGGAAATGACAAACATTCCAGTATTTTTGCCAAGAAAATTCCAAACGGAGTCACAGAAAGTTGGTCATGACTGAAAAAACAACTGCACAACAACAATAACAACATCATTCCATAAAAAAGTGTTTCTAAATTTATATGTGCATATTCTTCACGTTTTCCCACCTTATACTCCATTACATTAATGGGGATGGGAACAGTGAAAAAGACTGGACCTGAGATTTCCTTAATATAGGAAGCTCCCAATGAGAAACTTCCTTCCTCTTCCAAAATAAACCAGCACCTTCTTTGAAACTTAGAGATGGTCGCCTAGAACACTGTGAGATTAGGTCACCTGCCCTGGGTCACACAGGTAATAGATATTAGAAGCAAGACTTGAATCCAGGACTTCTTGGATCTGAGGGTCAGTTCTCTATCATCTATGCTGTACTATACATTAAAGTACCACACTTCATCTAACCTTTCCTTTATTGTTATACATTTTAGTTATTTCTAGGGTTTTTTGTTATAAAAAGTAATAAATTGTAATAAATATGCTTATCGAAGAGAAACAAATTCTCACATCAAAATCTATGCGTCTTTTTTTCTCCTCTCTCCCATTCCTCCTCCTTCCCCAAGTAGGCAAGTAATTTGATATAGGTTGTACATATGTTATCATATAATATATATTTCCCTATTCTTCATGTTGTGAAATGACACATTATTTATGCTAGAGAAAAATTCATGAAGTGAAGAATGGTATGTTTTAATCTGCATTTGAATTCTGTCTGTTCCTTCTATGGCAGTAGATTTGTTTTTTAAACTCTTACCCTCTGTCTTGGAATCAATACTGTGTATTGATTCACATAGCTAGGAAGTGTCTGAGGTCAGATTTGAACCTAGGACCTCCTGTCTCCAGGTTTGGCTCTCAATCCACTGAGCCACCCCTCTGCTCCCTGATAATATCCTTGTACATCGTGAGTCACCTGGAGTTAGCCTTGTTGATAGTAGTTAAGATTCAGAGTTAAACATAGTACACTAGTTATTGTGTTCAGTGTCTTCCTGGGTCTGCTCCCTTCACTTTGCATCACTTAAATAAGTCTTTCTAGGTTTGTTTTTGTTTTTTTTTTTTGGTGATCATCTCACTTCTTATGGCACAATAGTATTCCTTTATAATCATATACCAACCAAAAAATTATGTGATTCAGCTCTGCAAATCTTCGAATTAGGTACATAGTTGTAGTGTCATTTATATATATATATATTTTTTTTCAAGGTCTAGACCCAAAAGTGGAACCATTGAAATAAAACATATTGACCATTTTAATGGATATTGACAGTTTTTATATATTTGGTTCATTAACTCTTTCAGGTCACTTTGGTACTATTTAGTTCACTGATGCAGCAATACAAACCTGAGTGTCTACATTGATGTGTAATCTCATATTTAACTCATGTTCCAAAGGAGGTAATACATCTTCTCAAAGGACCAAGCTTTTGTGAAAAAATCCTAGGAGGTGGAAGGACCTCACCTAGTGGTTATTAAAAGTACATGGAGCAGGGGGCAGCTAGGTGGCTCAATGGATTGAGAGCCAGGCCCAGAGATGGGAGGTCCTGGGTTCAAATCTGCCCTCAGACATTTGCTAGCTGTGTGACCCTGGGCAAGTCACTTAACACCCATTTCCTAGTCCTTACCACTTTTCTGCCTTAGAACCAATACAGAAGGTAAGAGTTAAAAAAAAAAAAGTACATGGAGCCACTTGCCCGAAGGATGCTTTGCTATGTTATGGAGGGTAATCATAGACTTGGAACCACAGTGCTGAACTCTGAAACACCACATTCCCAAGGCCAGTGATTACATATCAGAGGAAGCATCAATCTTGGTAATACTTCTTTCTTTCCCAAAGAGCTATGTTGACAAGTAAAGAAGTATATCTTTTCAGTTAAAGATGGAAATATAGGCAAGGAGCTGAATTCCTGTCAAACTTCCCATCGGATTTCCCTACTAAAGGATTCCTTTGGAGATCTGTGGGTACCATTCTAAAATCACTGATTCAAAGGAGCTTCCTGTCTACAATGTTCCTGCTTCCCCAGGCTCTTAGTGCTAAGAGTTGTGCAGATCAGTCTGAGGAAGAGATAGAAGTGAGGTTATCAAAAGCCTGTTGAATTATCTGACGCAAGAGTGACTGCCTTGTTTTCCTCGCTGGCTCCCTTCCTGGGTTCCAAAGCAGCTGAAAAAACAACCTAAGTTTTGGACAAGGAAGAAAAATTCTGGCATGAAGGGTGTCTGTCGCAGGGACTTGGCACAGCCAGAGGAAAGGTTTGTTTAGCTTTAGCTTTGGGTTTTATTAGGGCAGAATCTAATTGAAGCCTCCAAGATAATAGCCTCCCTGTTGAAGGACATTACTGATTCAATGGATTTCCTTCCCAGTTTCTCAGCAAGGCCCTTTCCATGCAGATGCAAATATCAACCTCACAATAAAGGGATCTCTGCTGGGAATTCTCTGGGAACATGCAGCCCTGTTCCCTCCCTTGTGGAAGAGTATCCAGAGCCTATAGGAGGAATTGGGGGTGGAATGAAATGGAGACTTGCTTTTGAAATGGCCCCCTCTCAGATTTTCCTTACCCCAGTCCCCAGGCTTGATTGTATTTTGGATTATAGTGTTGTTGTTCATGCATTTTTTCAGTTGTATCCAACTCCTCCTAACTCCATTTGGAATTTTCTTGGCAAAGATTCTGGAGTAGTTAGCTATTTCTTTCTCCAACTCATTTTACAGATGAGGAAACTGAGACCAACAGGGTTAAATGACTTGCCCAGGATCACGCAGCTAGGAAGCATCTGATTTGAACTCAAGGAAATGAGCAATGGGGGTCAGGGTGGGGACACATACATTGGGTGCTAAATGAACAGCTAGGTCTTTGTTTGAGGACTGAGGGTCAGTATTGTAAGGACTACTCAAACTACCAAAAAATAAATCCAAGATGGCAGTTCTAGGATGTGATATGGTACAGTAATGTGCTCTTGTTTCAGAAGCCAATGAATTTCTGTGTCACAGAGATTCCAACTTTATAAGCCACTCTAGCTAGTATCAAGGCTGTGTGTGTGTGCTTAAGAAAAAAAGCTAGAAAGGGAACCCTCATCTCCTTGCTGTTCCACCATCCCTATTCCAAAAGGATGTAGGAGAAGAGGAAGAGGTCCCCAGTTCTGGCTAGTTCCTGGGAGAGGAGATTGAGGGTGACCTGACTACTCACATGGAGGGCCCAGAGACATTGAAGGATTTGCCCAAAGACATAGCAGAGCAGGAATCTGAACCCATGTCTTCTGATTGCTTTCAAATCTGATCTTTCGAATCAGCTAAAATGTGTGACCACAGAGGAGAAAGAAAGGGGATGGGAGAGGAGGGAGAATTACACGGAGGCATTAAGGGATCAGGGAGGAAACCTGGCAGTGGAATTAGGAAAAGGGAAAGCTTGAAAAGCAAATCATCACAATAACTAGCTGCCTGTTCAGCTCTACAACCCTAAGCGAACACAAGCACAACTTATTTTTCCCTGGTTAGCATTCCAAAACCAAACCATAGGCCAACCTAGAGGGCGATAGTTTTTTAAAATGAGACACATCAATCAACATGGCCCTAATTCCTTTGTCAAGCCAGTGCCACAGAGGCATCCCACACCTAAGATTATTTGTTGATAGGGCAAAATCGAGATCTTAGACAAAATAATGTAATAATGGGAGCCACTGTTACATAGGAACAATGAGTGAATGTGAATGATGTTACAGGATTTTGTAGCAGTTGTTTAGAATATAGTAACAATGATATTGGTGGTTCAGATGATCTTACGGGCAGTATACCTAGATGAGAAGCCTGATAAAGGCAATAATAATTGCTTAGGGATGCTTAATATGCATCAACTATGTATAGAGTAGCCCACTAGACACTAGGGGAGAAGCAAAATTTAGATTAGACACAGTCTCTGACCTCAGGAGGCTTTTAGCTAGAAAGAAGATGTGAAATGCACTCAGATCGCTTCACTATAAAATAATGTATGAGATATGCTAAACCGAAGTGCTATCCCCCGAAGTGGGGAGAGTACAATTCTACATTTAGACTGTACTTTAGAGTTCCCAAAGTACTTTCTTCCCAATGACTTTGTTGTTCAATCTTTTGTTCATATTGGACTTTTCATGATCCCACAGACTAGGCTACCCATCCAATTTTCTTGGCAAGGATACTGGAGGGGTTTGCCATTTCCTCCTCCACTGGTTCTTTTTGTCATGTAATCAGAGGTTAAGTGACTTGCTCAGGCTCAGATAGCTAGGAAGTTTCTGAGGCTGAATATGAATTCAGATCTTTTTGATCCCAGGTCCAGCACTTCATCCATAGAGCCACTTAGCTACCTCTTGGGCATAAGGAGATTAAATGACTTTCTCAAAGTCACACAGTTAGGACATGTCTGAGGTTAGATTTGAACTTGGTCTTCCTGACTCCAGGGCCAGTGCTCTTAATCACTGAGCCACAGCTGTCTTTAAAAACTTTAGTCACTACAATTATTATTGTCCCTTTTTAAGGATCACTTAGTCCAATGTCTTCATTTTATGGTTGAGGAAAATAAGGCCCAGAGAGAGAAATAACTTATTATAACTTATATTATTATTATAACTTATCATGACTTATCAGTCATTAGCTGAACTAATTTGAAGACTCCAAATACCAGAACCAGCTCTTCTGACTCCAGGTCCAAAGCTCCTTATGCCCAGCATAAAAAAAAATAAATAAATAAAGATTAAAGTTTGATTAAGGATTACGAACCCAGTACCTGCTAATCTGACCAGAGAAGAGGCACCCACATGCAGAAAAACTGTCACACGTCCATCCTTTAAGTAGAAGATGCTATAATATTGTCTCTCATCATCCTGGGGACCAAAAGCCTTCCTGCTTCCAGCCCTTTCTATTCTGCATCTCCTTTCCATTTCCAATGTCTCTCATGGTTGGATCCGGCCAGAAAAAAATTAAAAAAGAAGAAGAAAAGCATCTCTGTAAAAGCTCAAACCAAAGAAAGAGGACTTTAGACCTACCCGTGTTAAGAATTTTGGCAGAGCCATTGCCAGGCAGTCTGCTCTTCCATCTACCACCTTCCAGGTCCACCAGCTCATGAGTGGTGTTGGAAGAACTGCCCATCAGGCACGCATGATCCAGAGGGTCCCGGTGGGCCTTTGTGGGAGCCTGTGAATTACTGGAGTTCACTCTTAGTTGTGCCCAGACTAACTCCCTTCACCTTCTGAAGAGGTTACATTCGGAAAAGAATATATTTGGCTTGATCTTCTGCATTCTTCCCCAGCTTGCCAGGTTACCCTAGGAAAGTGATTTGACCTGTGCAAGTTCCTCACAAATAGTTGCTTAGATGGTGTGACTGTAGAGACAATAGGAAGTTTAGTGGCCTTTAGGGGAGGTGAAGTTATGTGATTATAAATTCATTCTTTTGGTTCTTCAGTCTTTATAGCATCAGAACGTGCAATAACACAAGCTTAAGAATGCTTATATTCTAGCTAGGTGAGTCCGTGGATTGAGAGCCAAGCCTAGAGATGGGAGGTCCTTCCTGGGTTCAAATCTAACCTCAGATACTTTCTGGCTGTGTGACCCTGAACAAGGCACTTAACCCTCATTGCCTAGCCCTAACCACTCTTCTACAATGGAGCCAATACATAGTATTGCTTCTAAGACAGGGAGGTAAAGAATAAAAAAAAAAGTGTACATAGTAACATTGCAAAAAGCCTTGGAGCTCTCCTTTTAAAATGGTACCCATAAGAGAAATAACTCCTTAAGTTATAAGATCATATGATCAGCTTTATCCTATCATCCTCTGTTATAACCAGGAAGAAACCTGAGAAGGAATTGAGTGATGCACCTAAATGTGAGTACCATATTTTACAGATGGGGAAACCAAGGCCTAAAGAATACCAGTGACTTGCCCAAAGTCACACAGATCAAAAGCAACAGAACCTATGTTCAAACCCAGGGCTTCTGTCTTCAAATCTAGCATTCCTATCCAGTATGATCAGTCATTTATCAGCAAATGTCTTAGGGAAGAAGAGGTTGACTACTTGTAAAAATGTATCTTATCTAAGGGAAATGCCAGGAAGGGGAAGAAGGATACTGAAATGAAAATGTGCCCTTTGGTTTCACAGTCTTTCCAGGTGGATCTTACTGCAGTATTCTCTTCAATAAAATGGAGATGATGCTAACACATCTTTAAGGGATATGAGGAAGAATAACTAGTTGGTGCCAGTCATTTTATTGAATGCCTACATTATGCAAATAATTTTTTTGGGGGGGGAACACAATAAATAAAAAGAAATGACCCATGGCCTTGGAAAATTTACCATAGCTGGAGAATCAAACCATGAATACATAAAGGCAAGCCTAAGAATATTTATACAACTCTGTAACAGTATTTGAAATTGGGAAACCTAGGTTTGAGGCCTGACTCTGATGTTCACTAGCTATTGGATCATAGTTAGCCATAAGTATTGTTGCCTCAGTTTCCTCATCTATAAAATGGCACTAAAAATATTTACATTGCCTGACTCACATATATGTTGCCTCTGCATAGAAAGTGTTTTGAAAGCTTAAAAATGCTATTAAAATGTGAATTATTATTATGTAAACCAAGAACAAAAGTATTGACTCAGAGAAGAGTGCCAAAGTTAAGAAAGATCAGTCAGAGAAAGTTTCCTGGTGGCTTTGTTTCCTGCTCTTAGCATGGTGTATGGCACATAGTAAAGTGCTTAATAAATATTTGTTGATTGATTAATTGATGGAAGTTAATTTCCTATGGCAGGTTTGGGGGAAGAAGATGAGGAAGAGCATGAACAGTCAGGTTAAGAGAAGGAATATCATGTACCATCCTGTATGATAGAATTGTATTGAGGTGATTGAACCCAGTTTTATAAGTCAGCAAAGGGGGAAAAGATTTTCTCATTATGAATGAGACCCAGTGGAAAGTGTGATACCCCGGATTCAGAAACTTTATCAGGATAGATAATGCAAATGGAGGGTAAAAAGTATTCACAGCTATAAGGGCAAGCATCTATTCAACATGTGTTGGTAACTATGCTAAGGGATGAGGAGACAAAGACAAATTTTTGCTACCCTCAAGGAATTTCCACTCCATTGGAAGACAAAGTAGTGAATTAAGGACCAGATACCATGAGGAAGAAGAGAATGTTAGAGACTTAGAGACTCTAGAGATCAAATAAGGCTTCCCAAAGGAGGTGGCACCTGAACAGAACCTTGAAGAAAAAGAAGATTCCTCAAAAGAGGCAGTGGAGAGGGAATACATTTCAAGTATCTGTCACAAAGGGAGAAAACAGGATGCTGAATTGGGGGAATGGCAGGGAAGCTAGTTTGGCCGAAACACAGAAATCTTGAAGGAGAGGAAAGAGATTAAAACTTAGCTGGCCACATGTGGTGACAATAGGCTCAAAAATCCATTCACTCTCAGAAAGCTGTCTTGGGCACATACAGTACCATGCACCTAAAGCATGGATCAGAAAGCTTTCTGAGCTCTGTGTCTGCACTTGTTGCTGGATAATTATTAGCCTTAGTTAAGCCTCCAAGCCACAGAGGTTCCAAGTAGATTCCACACATGGCATACATACAGTGAGGAGCATTGTTGGGGGGCCTCATGCTGTTATTAGAACTGCCATGCCCTTCCTTGTGGGCAGGATAGGTGAAAGAAGATGAGCTAGTGGTTTTATAACAGTCAAAACTGATGGTGTAGATGCGCATCTAAAACTGAACAGCCCTGAAATTGTTTACAAGGACTGTTAGGGTTGGGGTTTTTTTTCTTTTAGAGAAGTTATTCTCTAGAAAGAAAGAAAGATAAGAGGGAAGGAAGGAAGGAAGGAAGGAAGGAAGGAAGGAAGGAAGGAAGGAAGGAAGGAAGGAAGGAAGGAAGGAAGGAAGGAAGGAAGGAAGGAAGGAAGGAAGGAAAGGAGGGAGGGAGGGAAAGAAGAAGGAAGAAAAAAGAGGAGGAAGGGAGGAAGGAAAGAAGGGAGGGAGGGAGGAAGGAAGGAAGAAGGAAAGATGGAAAGATGGGAAGAAAGGAGGGAGAGAAGAAAGGAAAGCATTTAAAAACCTTTCATGTACCAAGTGCTTCACAAATATCATCTCATTTGATCCTCAGAACAACTCTGGTTGGTAGGTTCTATTATTATCTCTATTTTACAGTTGAGAAAACTGAGGGAAATGGAGGTTAAGTCATACATCTGAAGCTGGATTTGAACTCTGGTTTTCCTACAAGTCCAGGTCCAGTGCTCTGCTCATTACGGTGCCACCCAGTGACCCCAGAACAGGAAGCACAAATTCAAGAAAGAGAAGTGTGTGTACAAATATTCTTGACTTACATGACTGCTCAAAAATCATTTTAACTGGAAGGTTACTTTACACTTCCCTCTCTGATCTTTAGAAAACCCACATAAAAGAGCTGTTTCCTGTGAGTTCCCTAAGAGAGGAGATTGTCTTTTGTCATTTTTTGTATCCCAGAGATTAGCACAGTGCCCCATACATAGCAGGTATTTAATCAATGTTGATTGACTACCTGTTCTTTATATAAAGATCTTTATATAATAAAAAATATATTTAAAAAATCTTTAAAGAACAGGTAGTCAATCAACATATATATATATATACATACACTTCTGCTCTTCTCTCTTCCATAAGACATGTGCCTTTAATTACTTTTTCCAGGAGGGGTTAAGGATCACATAAATTTATCCTTTCTCCAATTTTGTAACCAATTGGTAAGCCTTTCTAAGACAACGATGAAGGCGAGGGAATAGATGGTAGCCATGGAAAGGGTTTTTTCTATTTATAAAATTTATCTACACATACAATGACCAACTGAAACAACTAGTTCATCCTAGGGATTATTACAGCTAATAATAATAATCATAGCTAACATTTACATAGTACTTATTCTGTACCAGGCACTTCATGAAGAACTTTATAATGATTATCTCATTTGGTCGTCACAACAACATTGGGATGTAGGTGGTATTATTATCTCCATTTTACAGATGAAGAAATTGAGGCAAATAAAGATTTAGTGACTTTCCCAGAGTCATATAGTTTGAAGCCAAATTTAAAGTCAGGTCTTCTTGACTCTAGACCCAAAGTTCTATCCATTGGGCCACCTAGCTGCCCTTTCCCCCACAAAGAAAAAAAAAAGGTAAAAACTGATCAAGATCACTGGAATACTAGGTGACTGATTGCCAGTGCCTCCTCAGCACTCCTTAGAAAGGAAAAGACATGGATAACTAGAGAGTCAGCTCCAGAGATAAGAAGTCTTGGGCTCAAATTTGACCTCAGACATTTCCTAGCTATTACCCCAGTTGCCTAGCCCTTACGGATCTTCTGCCTTGGAACGGCTACTAAATATTGATTCTAAGATAGAAGAAAAGGTTTTTGTTTGTTTTTTTAAAAGGAAAAGGCAAGTACCTAGTAGTTTTTGCACCTGGTTCCATTTAAAGGGGGAGGGTACTCCTTTCTCTTCAGAATGTGTGGAGGCATAGGGGAGGAAGCATGGAGAAAAGACTGGAAAGGGAGAGAAGCCCCCAGGGTGATGCTTTCATTGCCCTTTAAGTTTCCCATTCTTGGGGAAAGCCCCCATACTCCTGCCTGTCCGAGTTATGGTTTGGGAGGGCGTTACAAGTTGCAGAAGCCATGGAGTCTGGGCAGATGGAGCATGAATAGTAAAGCTCGCTCTCTCAGGGGCATTTCAGAGGTCACCAGGCCAGCCTGAGGTCCAGGCTCAGCACCTGGCCTACTGCTGTTAGCTATTCTTGTAATAGGTGGACCGAGGTCATGGGTAATGGTCTCCCCATTTAGCAGAGGGATCTGGCGAGTCCAGGCCCCGGTCTGGGATCAACCCTGGGTCTTCTGGTAAAAGTTCTGGTAGGTTTGCTTAAAAAACAATATGTATATTACCTGCCTTCTTGGGGGAAAAAAAAGAGAGATTTTTGTTCAGTGAATGGGAGGATTTGTTTCTTTTGGATAAGCATATTTATGATAACTTAGAACCTATTTATAACAAATCATATGTATTATACTAGTTGTTTCATATATAAAAAGATAAAATTAAATGGTAACCCGAAAAACAGTAAGAGTCTTGCTACTTTCCATTTCTCGATACTGCTTTTAAGTCACTGGATAAAGCCTTAATCTAAGGAGCCCAGATCTGAGGCATTCCTTTAACTAACTTTGGATAAATGTGTTTTGGGTATAGATTGTCATTGCCAAGTCACCACTTGCTCCGTTCTCCATCTTCAATTATACCATTGAGGAAGCTGGTCTGGTTCTTCAAGGTAAGACCCCCCACCGCACCCCCCAAAATTAGGCTATTTCAGAGAATTCATGAATGAAGGGTGTAGTGTTTCATTTGCCACTATGGTTTTGGTAGAACTTATTTCAAAACAAAAAGAATTGAGCCCAGCTCTGTTGCCAAAATAAGGATGAGGGGACAGGTGTCAGGAAGCCTCAGCCAGGAACATTTGCTATAAAGGAGCCCATAGTCCATACCCTCTACTCCCAGTGGGAAACAAATTTACTTGATAACATGGAGTGAATGAATGAATGAATGAATGAATAAGCATTTATTAAGGGCAAGGTATTAGAGACACAAATAGAAAAGCAAGATATTCATTCCGCTATCTCAGGAAGTTCACATTCTGCCTGGGGAGGCAACACACAGGGGGAGGTCAGATGGAAAGGCCCTCTGTTCCTTAGAAGTATAGTGGCAAGGAGCAGCTGGGTGACTCAGTGGAGAGAGAACCAAAGAGATGGGAGGTCCTGGATTCAAATCTGGCCTCAGACACTTCCTAGCTGGGTGACCCTGGGCAAGTCGCTTAACCCCCATTGCTTAGCCCTTACAGCTCTTCTGCCTTGGAAACAATGCACAATATTGATTCTAAGATGGAAGGTAAGGGTTTTTAAAAGTAAAAAAAAAAATGTAGTGACAAAATAGACAGCAATATCTCTTCTTCAGATGCATCAGTTCCATTAATAAAACCTGATTTGTTCCTGGTGTTGAACCATTTAATGCTGCCAAGGACTTGGTGAGAACTTTATTTTTAAAGTGTGACCCCTAAGGAAGCAGGGGCTGCAACAACCCCAGAGACACTTGTTAGAGTTCTTCTTTCCCCGTGTTGCTTTCCTGGATGAAGGCTTCAATGGGGGTGGCTGGGAAGCAGGGTTGATATTTGAGGGGAGGGAGGAGAGGATGGCTGTTTCAGGCCTCTTGGGCTTGTAGCAGTACACTGAAGGCAGCTGGTGTTGGTAGGCTTGGGGATGAAGGGCCTTTCCCCACAGGGATTGCTCCCTGGGAAGATAACTACAGGGGTAGTAAACTATTATGCCTCACCTGTCCATTGTATGCCCTCATCAATAAATGCTTATTCCTTTCCCTTTCTCTTCAGCTCTGCTTCCCAGAATCTTTCTCTTCCTTCAAGGCTCAGCTTTCTTGCCACCAGTCCCCATAACTGTCCCTGTTAACTCCCTTGCTCCTCAAACTCCCTTGAATTTACTTATCTGTGATCATATTATATCACTTTCATGGAATGAAAGCTACTTGAGGTTAAAGACTATTTCATTTTTGAATGAAACAAATATTTCCTTTCACTTTCATGAATATTTCATTTCATCTTATATCCCCAGTGCACTTAATGAATATTTGTTCATTGAATTAATAATAAAAGCTAATATTTATATAGCACCTACTGTTGATCCTTATAACAACTCTGGAAGATAGATACTATTATTGTCCTCATTTTACAGGAAACTGACTTGCCCATGCATACATATACATATAGTGTTTGCATATAGTGTTTGAAGCCAAATTTTAATTTAGTGCCACACTGGCAGTCTTACTCATATTTACCAGTTGTTGTTTTTTTACCATATTTTTTTTACCATATTTACCAGTATTTTCTTAAAGTTCATGTGGGAGTCCTCAGGGACCAGAATCCACAACCTAGAATGGGAGCAACAATCAGAAATAAAGAAAAGAATATATATTCCAAAATGGAGCTGACAATTTCTTTCTAATAGTCCCTCCCCCCCTCCAAAAAAAAAAGTATGTTTAAGCAGGCATAAAGAGAAGAACAAAATGGGAAGGAAAATATGAAAGCTAACTACAAAATGTAGTAGAGTCCACCGTAGTCTTTACTATAGAAATTCAGAGGAAGATAAGCAATGTTATAGAAAAAGGACAGAAATGCAAAAGGCCTGGGTTCAAAACCAATTTATTCTACATTTTAGCTTATCTCCAAGAATGAGATGTGGGAGGAAGTTGAACTAGATAAACTCTTTGGTCCCTCAACACCTCACTATCCCCAGCTCCAATGTTCTATGGAGTTCTAGAAACTGTTGCAATGTAGCATGTAGCAATTTACTCATTTGAAATATTTCTTCAATTCATAGCATCTTAGACTCAGAATTGGACGGAATTTTAGAAGTCATGAGTTTCCTTCCTTCCAAATTTCTAACAAGTGGTCATCTAGTCTCTGTCTGAACATCTCTGGAGATGGAGGAATCACTACCCAATAATTACATATTCCTACATTAAGATTTCTTTTTGCTTTCCTGTGATTTCCATCCATCAGTCTTATTTCTTCCCTCCTAGAACCATACAAAATATCCCTAATTGTTCTTATTAGCAGTTGGTCAAATATTTGCTGCCAATAATCATGTCCCAACAAAGTCTCCATGCCTGTCACTTTTTGTTGAAGTTTATGACATGGTTTTCAACTCTTGCATCATCTTAATTGCCACCTTCAGTATATTCTTTATCTAGTCTGTCAGTGTGCTTCCTAAAATGTGTACAGACCGAAACATAGCACTCTAAATGTCTTTGGATTGGCACAAAGCACAGGGGGATTATCAACTCTCTTACTCTGGACACTAATGAAGCCAAAGGAAGCATTACCTTTTTCTTGGCAGGTCTGTTACATTGTGATCTCATCAACTCCCCTGACTTTAATTATCATCTCTATATAGATGGCTCTCAGATCTACTTGTTCACCCTTAACTTCCCTCAGGACCTCCAGCCTTGCAACTCCAACTGCTTATTGACATTCTTTCTTTGTTTAAACCCTTATTTAACTAAAGAAACTGGGTTAAATGATTTGCCCATAGCTAAGTGGTGTCTAAAACTAGATTTGAATTCAGTTCCTTCTAACTCCAGACTTGGTTCCCTATCCACTCTGCTACCTGGCTGCCCCTGCTTATTAGACATTTCAGCAATCTGTGAGTTTCTTGACATCAGTGATTGGGTCTTTTTGATTTTTTTTTGTATGATGCTTTTGTTTTTGTTTTTTTGCCTCTGTATCCCCAGCACTAGCCTTGTGCATAGTAAATGCTTACCACATATTAGTAAACTGACTGATTGAGTTTGCATTCAGCTAAAACCTCTAGTTATGAATAGTATTAACCCATACCCCCCCCCACATCCTACACTTGTTTAATTGATTGTATAAATTTATCCCTTTTTAAGTTCAACCCATTATTTTAGGCTGCTGAGATAGTTTTGAATCCTTATTTGCCTGCTGATATGTCAGATCTTTTCCCCCAATTTGTGTTATTTAAAAATTTGACAATTATGAAAGTTATGTTTTCATCAAAGTCACAAGAAAAAATACTTCTCAACAGAGTATTCTGGTTAAAAAATAAAATCCACAAACACCCTTTGAGTTCATACTCATTATTCAACCAGAAATAAATCCACTTAATTGTATTACCCAGGTCACATTTCTCCATCTTATCAGAAAGATATTATTTGACTCTCAAATGTCCTGCTGAAATTAAAATAAATCACATCTATGGAATTTTACTATTACATTAGTCCTAGCAATCATATTAAAAAAAAAAAAAGGAGAAAATGACATTCTTTCTTCCTGGTAAATCTATACCAGTTCCTAGTGATTACTATTTCCCTTCCTAAGTTCTTAAGCTAACCATTTAATAACTTATTCTAGAATGTTTTAAGATCTCAATGTCAAGCTTACTAGTCCACAATCTGCAGGATTTATTTTCTCCCTCTTTCTAAAAACTGGGACATTTCCCTGTCTTCAGGAGTAGAGTGTATTCTCTATTTCCCACGGTTCTTCAATGATTATTAACAAGTTCAGCAAGCACAGCTGCAACTTCTTACAGTGCCTGAGGATAAAATCTGTCCAAGCTCATGTCAAGTCCTAGACTGGAGGGCCACTGATTCATCAGGAATCTAAGGAGACTTCTAGGGGTGGAGCCAAGTTGGAGGACTAGCTAGAAGAGCAGTGCCATTTCACCACAAAAATCGTCTCTGACCAAGAGTAAAATAGCAATACAAAATGAATAAAGAAGTGAAAGAACCAACAAGAAGACAAGTGAAATAACCTTTCAAAAAAAAAAAGAAAAATCCCCAAAGTAGGCAGAGATCATATGGGGAACTGAGGTAAGAGGAGAGTGGAGCTAGGAGGAGGCATAGCAGCAAGTAAAGAAAAAGCCAAGAGCAAATTATACCCCTCATTACACCCCTACATCTGCTTTCACAGGTTCCAAACTTAAGTCCTACATAACAGGCAGACCCTGAGATCCTGCTGGGACAAATAGTGGTTCAAGTCAACTTACACCCCTTGAAATTTCAAACCTGTGGAGAAGTCTGGAGTCCCAGCCCAAGGAAATCTGGGCTAAAGGTGGCTAATCCTTGTGGGCTCAGAACAAAGCCCAAGAATCCCAGTCTGGGCTTGGGATGAGGACATAATCCATGTTTTGAGGGGAGGACACAGTTCTTAGGGGGAACTAAGTTCCACCCCAAAACTAAGGGTGGAGCTCCAGGACAGGGTAATCAAGGGTGTGCTTGCTTGAATCAAGAACACCTTGAGACAAGAAACTTGAACCTAAGCCTGGGGCTAGAATTTGATCAGCCTCTGATTTGATTAAGTTCAGACTGAGATCAAAAGATTACACCCAAGCCTGAGGAAAGTCTTCAAGCTATCTGCATCTCAAGGGTAAATTGAATGAGCAGGGGAGGGAGCTATCAGAGCTCTCAGCCCTCAGACTATCTGGTAAACTGGTAACAACCCAGAAAAATAAGCTGAAAATAGCATCAAGGAAGGACTGAAGTTTAAGAGTATACCCCAACTTCCCAGAAAACAGAGCCTTCCTATAATTAGATAGGTGGTTTTTTGTTTACCTATTTTTCCTATCTCTAAAGAGTTTTTATAGAGACAAAGAGCAAGGTACAGACACAGAAGAGGACAGCGAAAGCAAAGGAAACACATGCAAAGTCCAAAAGAAAAATTTGGATTGAACACAGAGTCTGGAAGAGCTCAAAAAAGACTTCAAAAACCAATTAATAAAGGTAGAGGAAAAGTAGGGAAGAGAAATGAAAGTGATGCAAGAAGAAAGGAAATTGATGTAAGAAGAAAGGAAAGTAATGCAAGAGGAAATGGGTCAATTGAAAAAGAAGAACCAAAAACTGAGGGAAACTAGGCCTTAAGAATCAGAATTGACCATGAAGAATCTAAGGAGGTGAGACAGCTATGTGGCTCAGTGGACTGAGAGCCAGGCCTGCAGCTAGGAAGTCCTAGACAGACACTTCCCAGCCATATAACCCTGGGAAAACCACTTACCCCTATTACCTAGCCTTGGAACCAATACACACACAGTATTGATTCTAAGATGAAATGTAAGGGTTAAAAAAAAAAAAGTGAGAATCTAAGGAGTTTGATAGGCTCAGACCAGTGATCTGACTTCTGCAGATCCTTATTAGTCTATAGCTCTCCTTTAACTTGCTGTCCAACTATCTACATTTCTAGCATATTCATCAGTTCTTTTCTGTTTACTGTTACCCAGCTTTGTTGACATAGTTTTCTTCCTTCCTACCTGGATCTCCAATTCCCATGACTTGTATTTCAAACTCATTCCCTCATCCATCCTGGCTCTGTTCCTTTGGGAACCTTGCTTCTTTGGTTTTGACTGCATTCCCTCCTATGTAATTTATATTTGTGACCCTCATTCTTTGGAGGATTCCTAAAACACTAGACAGGCTGCTGCTAACCTTTACTAGCATCATTAAAGCTCATAGGCCCAGTACAAAATAGTGGTCCAAGATGATATTCTTGGAATAAAAGTGATTAAAAGTAACTGTGTGACCCTGAGCAATTCACTTAACTTCCCTTCCCACGCTTCTGCCTTGGAAACAATTACACAGAATTTATTCTAAGAAGGAAGATAAGGGCTTTTTGGTGGGGATTTTTAAAAAGTAATTAAAAGAAGCACTATTGTGTGGTCTATATTATCTTTTGCCCTAAATCCCATGGTCTAAGCTTTCTACCTGGCCTCACTAAAATCCTTGTCCATCTTAAAGACTACACCACATCACCTCTGACTCTACATTCTAACCCAAACCACTCTGAGATTTTCATAGTGCACAGAATGTTTGAATTGGGAGATAGGAAGACTTGAGCCCAGGAACTCACTTATCCTTTCTTTTGGGCATTATGCTATATACTGAGGAACAGAAGTCTCTCAGAGAAAGCAAGCTTCCCATGCACAAACTTTGCTCCAGAAATCTCTTTTACTTTCCTCCACAATATTTGCTAATTGTACTTCTGTTTCTCTTTGAAATTTTTACTCTTTTTTCCCTCTTATTTCTAGGATTCTCTCTATTGGCTTATCTGTTTGCATACTGGGCTTTAACTGAGACCTTTTCTCTTGAAAAGCCAGATATTCTGCAGGTGTGGAGGGGTCACTGCTTTATTAAGGTCCTTGTCTTGTCATCTCTGGAGGATCTAACTCTAGCTGCTTTACCATTCTTCCTTCTCCTCTTCCTTCATGTGGCTCAGCAGAATTGGTACACTGCTTCTTGTAGAGTAGGAACAGAGGGTGTTTGGGTAGAGTTGCTTTGGCCTTGAGGATCCCCATCTTAGAACCAGGCTCTTGCCCAGGAGTAGTGAGAGGAGTGTTGCTTTTTATCTTGTGGCCTTAGCTCTACATTATTCTACATTTGCTTCGTAATCTCTTCTTTTGAGGCTAAGAGAAGGGATTTGTAGAAAGCAACTAACCCACCATCTTGCTGGTTAATACCTTCTTCTACCTTTTGAGAATTGAAATTATCAGCCAAGAAATTTAAGAATTTATCAGAGACTCTTTTTTTTTTTTTGGTGGACAGAGACCAACAAATGTCTGAATACTTGAAATCATTCATCATCAACCTGCCTTGCCAGTGATCTCAATATTCATATTCTTCATCTGGCTGGGATATCGATAATATCCTCACATGGAAATCATTATATCTCTTTTAAATGAAGTTTACCTTTCTTTGACTAAATTCTAGTTTCTCAGTTTTAAGTTTCATAAGTCTTTATGATGCCTATGAGGTCTTAGAAACTTCCTTGAGTTAAAATCCCTTGGTCACTGGGCAGCTAATCTGTTGAGAATAAATCAAACACATCCATTTCATTCATATTTCCCTCATTCCTCACAGGCTTGTGAGTCTTTGAAGCATCCGTATTTAAGAGCAGCTGGTTAACTTCTCTGTTTACCCCATTTCCTTCTAGTGGTCTCTTCTCATGTGTTAGTTGTTCCCATTCTTTTTGAACCATTTTGAAACAGTGACATTCATGGTGGCGTTTCAGACCTCTTCAAGTCTGGGTCTTGTGCCACGAACTCCAAGCCTTGAGAAATGTGAGTTCTGTTCCACATCGGAAGAATTTTCAGCCTGTAACTGAAGAGGAAGGCTTTCTAGGTGGGGAGCCAGAATCCCTAGAAACATGTCTAACCAGGAAATCATTTAAGAGAGAGAGAAACCGAAATCTTTGATCTCGTGAGCAACATTTCAGATACTTGGGACCATTTGTCCATTGAGCATAGCTTGGATAGGGCCTCCCACCAAGGTACAGAGGATGACAATATATTTCAGACTCTGTGTCAGGCGTACCTGCAGAGATGCAGAAGGGTTAGATCTGGGAAACTATCTTTGAGCACAGAGAGTCAAGAAGAACTGAGTTCAAATCCAGTTTCAGACATACAGGACACCAGAGAAGTACATAACCCCTGTTTGGCCTCAGTTTCCTCATCTGTAAAACAGCACCTCCTTCCCAGTGTTGTGAGGATCAAAAGGGGTAACAATTCTAAAGCATTTAGTATCATGCCTGACACATAGTAAGTGCTAGATTAAATAATAATAATATTAAATATTAAATAATTTAGTTATTTAATATTTAATTAGTATTAATAATTAATTTAATAATTTAATTAATATTAAGTAATTTAATATTAAATAATATTAAATAATAAAAATAGTCTATCCTGGACTACAGAAGATAATGTTCCCACTAGGCTCCATTGCACTGGGCTTTGATAGGGGAAAACTTCTCTAAGTTTCAGTAGAGGCCAAGTGACAGTGGATGGAGAGCTAGCCCCAGAATGAGAAGACCTGCGATTAAGCTCAGTCATGCCTCTGCCTCATACTGGCTGAATGGCCCTAGGCAAGTTTGTTCATGTCTCCATGCTCTCAGATAGTTTTATATAAATGGCAGAGAGAATTTCCTTTCCCAGAGTTCCCTACATCAACAAAATCACCAGCCCAGACAGAATCAAAGAGGTTCCTTGGTTCTGTGAGCTAAGCTATTTTGAGCTATATTTTGATGGAAACATTTTACTCTGTAAAGGCCTATCAGATCTTCTGTGGGGTTGTTTGGGGAGGTTATTTTCTGTGATCCTGACAGAAGCAGAAGCCATCTTCCCATTCCTTCCCCTTTGGAAATGTTTTTCCTCCATCATAGAATCTGAGAGAAATTGTTTATTTTGGTAGGGACTCCTGGGTTCAAGAAAATTTGGGCAGGGTGACTGTTGCTTTTTGCCCTTTAGCCTTTGACTCTTGTTGTTTAAGATCAGATCATTGGTAAATATTTCCTTTATAACTGCAAATATTGTTTTCTGACAGAGAAAAGAAGATCCTAAGGACAGATTAACAAAAGCAAACCAAAGATCCTTTGTTACATATTCTCCAAGGGCATGCAATCAGAAAGCTGGACTTTTTATTTTTCTAGTGCACAGTGTAGTTTTTGAGATTTTGGGGAAAGGTTAGGCTTCTATTCAGTAACAAATGGGAAAAAAATCAAAGGTTCCTAGGGATGACCATAAGTAGAATATATCATAAAGACTTCTCCTTTTCCTCCATATAATCAATCTATTATGCCACAAATAGAAAGAACAAAATAATAAATTGAACATTATATCATTAAAGTGCTATATGTATATTAACTATTATCACTAGTAATGCCATTAATAATCATAATTTATTATTTATTAACATTGAAATATTGCTCTATTATTTCTGAAAAATATCATTGAATGATAACAATAACATTGTTGAAAATCATCTTAATTAATAATGCTAATAATAGCTCATATGCATATAGCACTTGAAGGTTTGTAAAGTACTTTACAGATATTATCACATTTGATTTTCACAACAGCCCTGGGAGGTAGGTGTGATTACCATATCCATTTTTACAGATGAGAAAACTGAGACTGATAGAGATTAAAAGATGTAATCGGGATCACAAAGCTAGCAAGTATTTGAAGTAGGATTTGAACTCAAGTCTTCCTATCTCCCAATTCAAACATTCTGTGCACTATGAAAATCTGATACCTGTAATCTGGCTTCATATTAAATATGTGTCTCAGTTTCTTGTTCTGTCTGCCAAGATAATGTCATTTAAGCCAGTAGCAATGAAGGTCAGAGTTAGACAGGTATGGCAACCCTTCACCACATATGACTTCCCTAAATAGGTTGGAAAGAAAATTGGCTCTGCAATCAGAGGATCTGGGTTCAAATCCTGTCTCTGACACTTAATTTCTGTGTAGTATTGCACAAAGCACTAGCTTAAGCTCACTTGACTTAATTTCCTCATCTGTCAAAGTATGAGATTTAACTAGATAGTTAAGTGACAGGTACCATAGAGGAAGAAAGTAGAGTAAAGAAGAAGCCTAAAAGAAAGCTATTTTTATGCGTGTATGAGAGAGGGGAGGTGGGGGGAGATAGAGAGGGAGAGAGACAGACAGAGAGAAGAGAGGAAAAGAGAATGCAATTGAGAGAGAGAGAGAAAGACAGAGAGAATGAGATGGAAAGGGAAAAAGAAAGGACAGAGACGGAGACAGAGAGAGGCAGAGGCAGAAAGAAACAAAGAGGCAGAGAGACAGAGAAAAGAGGAAGAGAGAGAATGAAATGGAGAGAGAGAAAAAGAGAGAGAGGGAGGAGAGAGAATGAGATGGAGAGAAAAAGAATGAGAGAAAAAGAAAGGAGAGAGAGGGAGACAGAGAGGCAGAAACAGAGAGAGAGAGACAGAGAGGCAGAGGCAGAGAGAGACAGAGAAAGATAGAGAGGAAGAGACAAAGAGAGGGAGGAGAGACAGAAAGAGTGAAAAAGATGGAAGGGGAAAAGAAAGGGGAGGGGCAGAAAACTGACTATTAACAGAGCTGGGTGGGAGGTGGCAAAACTTTAAGGATGTAGACCTGAGAGGAACTTTCCTGGTATTCTTTCAGGGAGGAACAGAATTCTTTATTAAATAATTAATGAATTAAACCATTTTTGCTAACCAGGTGCTAAACATGATTGTTTCTACAGATGCTGAAGGAGACTAAATGATTTCAGAACTCTACCTTTTGGTCCCTTGAAGACTTCTAAGAACTGAAATAAGCAGAACTAGAAAAACAATAAGCACAAAGCCTACACTGTAAATGGAAAAAGCAAAAAATAAATAGAACACTCCATGATGTTCACAATCAAGCTTGGCTGTGGAAAAGAGTTTTATACTTCATCTTTTCTTTGCAGAGGAGGGGATCTGTGGATGTGGAATATTGAATTTACTATCAGATGTGCTGATTGGATTTGCTACACTATTTTAATTCTTTTCATTTATTCTTTGTTATAAGGGGAGCTCATTTTGAAGATATTATTAAAATAAAAGATTTTTATTTATATATACATGCATGTACGCACACATATATAAAATGTATGTGTGTATATATATATGTATATATATGTATATATATATGCTATCGGGACTCTGCCTCATGAGCAGATGGCAGAGTGCTAGTCACCCCATCCTGGTTATGACTCTGCTCAGGACAGTATCACTATTCTAGACTAAGCTAAGGGGTAAGACCAGAGGAAACCAGACAGAACATATCTTGGTTCTTCCATGATCCAAGAGAGCTTATTGAGAAAGTTCTAGCTGGGTTGCATATAGAAACATTCTAAACTGGTTTAAAGGAGGAGATAGAAATATCAAAATTTAAACGCGATAAATGTAAAGTCCTACATTTAGATTCAAGAATTACTTGCCCTCCTTCATTAGAATAGTTTTATCTTCTTTTGTCCTTTTACACTAACATCTCTCATGAAGTCCCCACATTCACAGTTAAAAGACTTAAATAATGAAGATGCTATAATCAATCATCGTCGTATATGAAAGATTAGGGAATCTCAAATCAGGACTTGGAAACAACTTAAAGAAATGGAGAGATCATGTAGAAATTGCCTGCTATCAAAAATGGGAGAGGGGGACAAGGAGTTAAATTTGCACTCTCATTTTACTGATCTCAAAGGATTAACAATATCCAGCAGCTCCAGGCCATTCTCTCCACCTCTATCAGGGTTGTTTTTCTAAAGAGTAATGGCATAGGCTGCTGAAATCAAGCTCATAATGCCCAGATTCAAGTCTCTGAGCTTACATTGCAAAACCACCTACAGACACTACTCTCTTTTTCCAACCACCATCACTAAGGTCATACTTGTTTTTTTGTTTCGTTGTTTCAGTCAGATCTGATTCTCGATGACCCCATTTTGGGGTTTTCTTGGCAAAGATAATAAAGTGGTTTCCATTTTCCTGCTCCAGCTTATTTTACAGGTGAGGAACTGGGGCAAACAGAGTTAAATGACTTGCCCAGGGTCATACAGCTAGCAAATGTTTGAAACTCAATTTGAATTCATGAAGCTGAATCTTCCTGATTTCAAACCCATTGCTTTATCCACTGTGCCACCTAGTTGCCCAAGGTCACCCTCAATACCAAATTGACTAAATTTTGAACTCTACTACTTTGCCATTAGTAAACCTGTGCACACTCATAAGAGAAACTCTCTTTTACATGGCAGGGAGAAAATAAGTCTGTTCAATGACTACAGTTCCCATGATTCATGAAGTTAGGTTCCAAATCCTTTCCCTGAAGAATCACTTCTATATCCATAGAATCTAAAACAAAAGAAATTATAGTCCCCCTGTACTCTGCTACGGTCAGAACATATCAAGAATATTTAATTCGGTTCTGAAAATCTTATTTTAGGAGGACAATTACAAGCTGGGATACATCTAGGATAATTAGAGATCTTAAAATTATGTTATACACATCGAACGTAATGGACTTCTCCATTAGTGGTGGTGTAATGTCCCTGCACAATCTGCAGGGATCAAGGAGAAAAAAACACTATCCAAAAGCAGAGGACAAACTGAGGGAATAGAAACACCAAGGAAAAGCAACTGCCTGACTACAATGGCTGAGGGGACATGACAGAGGAAAGACTCGGAGCGAACACTCTGATGCAAATACTAACAACATGGCAATGGGTTCAAGTCAAGAACACATATGATACCAGTGGAATCACACGTCGGCCACGGGGGGTGGGAGGGAGGAAAAGAAAATGATCTTTGTCTTTAATGAAAAATGCATGGAAATGATCAAATAAAATACTATAAAAAAAGAAAAATATTAAAAAAAAAGAAAAAAAAAGTAAAAAAAAAATAAAATAAAATGTTAATTCTAAAAAAAAAAAAATTATGTTATACAAATATTCGAGATATTTAACCTGGAGGAGAGAAGAGGTATGTGTGGGGAGGGGGGTGGGGGGGTTGATAGCTGTCTTGGGTTGGCATATAGGAGAGGATAGACTCAAAAGGAAATTTAGAAACATCCAACTCTACCCAATCTCCTACAAACATAATAAAATGTATATACTTTTCCAGAAGAGGAAACTGAGTCCCAAAGAATTTAAATGTTTTGCTTAAGGTTATAAAAATAATCAAGTGGAATAGCCCATCTTTGAATCGATATCCATTGGCTTCCAGATCAAGCTCTTTCCATGACACCATACAGCCAATAAAGTTATATTATAAAAGGACTCAGTGTTAAGAGTAGCCCTTTTCCTTGCCAAGACCAACCCCTCAACTTGAACCTTTGACTCCATTCTTCCTCTCTTGCCCAGCAGTAGATTGCCCCTGAAATTATCCCCTCTCCTTAATTTTCAGTCTCTTCCTATCTTTTAGCTTCTTCCCTACAGAACAACAACAACAAAAAAAACCCTTTACTTGATCCCATGACTGCCTTCATACTACAATGTCTGTCCTTCCTTTAAGAACCAAATTCCTAGAAAAAGCTGTTCACTCTAACAGCATCCTCTATTCTCCCTTTACATCTTAACCCTTTGTAGTCTAGCTTCGGATCTCATCATTCAACCCAAACTGGTCTCCCTAAGGTTGTCAGTCACCTCAGAATTTCCAAATTCAGTGGCATTTTCTCAGTCCTCATCGTTCCTGTCCTCTCTCAGATATCTGACACTATTGACCACCTGTCTTGTATATTCTCTCTTTTCTGGGTTTTCATGATGCTGTTGGTCCTTGTACCTGTCTGGTTCATTCTCTCTTAGGTCTGCTTTGTGGGATCATCATCCAGGGGACTCGCCTCTGTCTCCTCTTTCTCTCTCTGTGTATCATATATCTTCTTTCTTTAAAAAAAAAAATCTTGCCTTCTGCCTTAGCATTGACTCTAAGACAGAAGACAAAGGCTAGGCAGTGGGGGATAAGTAACTTCTAGGGATTCACACAGCCAGGAAGTGTCTGCTACCTAGCCCATCCTCTATCTTCTCAAACTCATCTCCCCAAAGGCAGCTAGGTGGCACAGTCAACTGGTCTAAAATCTCAGATACTTACTTGTAGTTGCTTAACCTCTGCCTCAGTTTCCTCAATTTTAAGATGAGGATAATAAGAGAACTTACCTTTCAGAACTGAATAAAACACTCTTGTGAAGAACAAATGAGATAAGGAAAGGGAAGGAGAAGGAAATAAGCATTTATTAATCACTTACTATGTGCCAGATGGGGCAGCTAGCTGGCTCAGTAGACAGAACTCCAGGTCTGAAGTTAGGAAGACCTAAGTTCAACATCCAAAATCAGGTACTTACTAGCTGGGTGAACCACAACAAATCACTTAACCTTGTTTGCCTCAGTTTCCTCATCTGCAAAACGAATTGGAGAAGGAAATGGCAAAGCATGCCAGCATCTTTGCCAAGAAAACCCCAAATGGGTTCATGAATTGCCTAGCCATTATTGCCTTGGAACCCACACTTAGTATCAATTCTAAGACAGAAGGTAAGGGTTAAAAAAAAAGGTTCTTCGCTTAGAATTCCATATACTAATGAAATCACAGTTTTCGCCCCATCTCCAGTGTCCACTACAGCACCTGTCATATATTAAGTTGTTTTTTTTTTAACCCTTACCTTCCATATTAGAATCAATAATAAGTATTGGTTCCAAGACAGAAGGGCAGTAAGGACTAGACAATGGGAGTTAAATGACTTGCCCAGGGTCACCCAGCTAGGAAGTGTCTTTTGTAGACATATTTGAACCCAGGACCTGCTGTCTCTTTGCTTGGTTCTCAATCCACTGAGCCACTTGTCTGCCCCCACATAATAAGTCTTTAAAAATACATATTGGTTAATTAATAATTTAGTACCCAGGTAGACAGTTGGGGGGGGGGGAAGCCAAGTTCCCTTCTGCCCGTGATTTCTCCATTTCGTCTTTGTGACCAGAGGCTGCTTGGATCCTGGGGAAAGCCAGATCTGCCCCGACCGGGAAATAACCGAGTGTGGGAATAAACCCACAATCGCTTTCATCCCATCGCGGAGGAGTTTTTCTCTCCAAGCCTGCCAGCCAGGAGGCCTTAATCAAAGAGCTCCGTGAAACGGTACCTGAAAAGCTTCCTGGAGAAGGGAACGGGAATAAAAGGTGAAGCAAGCATTTGATTCATCATCTCCGCAGGCCTTTCTCATTGCCGGCTCCCAGGGATTAGGACTCCCAGCCTTTGTTCCGCAGAGTCGGGAAAGATAATGAACCCGCGGGAGAGGCGGTGTGGTCACTTAGGGATTTCACGGGCGACCATTTGAAACCCTTTTAGGAGCCTTTCTATGCAATTGTAGCTGTAAAATAGAACGCGGGACAGTTCTCCATTAAAAAAAAAATACATGAATTCCCCCAGCATGTTCTGGAGGTTGCTCACAAGAAGCCATTAACATAGCAATACCATCCTGTTTGCATGTCCTTTGTTGCCCTAAGCCACTACTTGGTGTTTGCTTGGCCTTTCTGTCTTTCACGGAGGGACTTTGGAAACTCTTTGGAGAAAAAGGAGGGGAAACACATTGCCCCAAAGCTCCAGCAGTTTAGCTTCTAGGAGGGGGGTCCAACCTCCCCAGGGCACCACCAGGAGACCTTGGTCTCTTTGTGAAACAGAACTGAAAAAAAGGAGCCATTTCTTTTCATTCTTTCTTTCTTCCTTTTTTTTTCCTGTCTGGAGCTGGAGGTGAAAACCCCAGCACCCATCATGGGGAGAAAATGCAGAGATTTAGCTAACCAAGACTACAGCCACAGGAAGTTCAAATGAAGCCCATAGCTGGTAGGAAAGAACAGGTGTTAGGTTGAAGAATGGCTCCACAGATTGCCCTGGCCCACCCAAGCAACCTGGAGGGAAGGGCCTCCACATGTGTTCTCTCCAGACCCTCTTCTGATCTAGTGCACTCCGTGTCATTAGCAAGTCCAAAACTGTGCATGGTCCCTGCCAGCACCGCCAACACCCCACCCAGGATCAGAGAATCCAGCTGGGATCTTTGGCCTGTTGTGTAACAGCCAAGAATAAAGATTCCATAATTGGAACCAGCCTGTCTCTTCTGCTGATGTTGCAGGAGACCAGGAGACAATTCGGAGCTTGGTTCTTCCAGTTCTTGTGGGGCTCATGGAAGCAAATATTTGTTGGATCTGGAAAGCAAAGAGAGAGAAAATGATGGAACCTGTAACAGGTAGAGGGAATAATTAAGGTGATTTAGAAGAAGGGTTAATATCAGGAGTGATTAAAAGCTTTAGGCAACAAAGGTCAGGTTGGTTGGTAAGGGCAGAGGAAAATATTTCCAATTCAGGAAGAATTGTTTGGTATGTGGTAGGGATATTGATTCTGAGCAAGACTTGTTTAATTCTCTGGATGAAGTGAAATAGATCCAGCTGACATATTTGAGAGTGATGACTAATTTATTTTTGTATCCCCAGCATCTAACAACTTGCCATATACTTCAAAGTATATATACATATACTTCAGCAACAAACTGCTGAAGTTGGTGATTTGATTCATATTTTGCCCCCCACCAGTTTGGGTTTGCCCTAGGCTGAAGGGTCTGGGGCATGAGTAAGGACATGTCAAAGGTGCATGGAGAGTGTATGTTGGAGAGGGTGCTGCAGGGTACATAAATATTGATATTTCTCTAGCTCCTTACTCCAAGGACTCAGGAATCCTGAAAACAAAGGGAAATCGATTTTTATGGAGTTGAGAATCCCTGTATCTCATTTTTATCTTTTCACCTTTTTTTTTCAAACCCTTATCTTCCATCTTAGAATACTGTGTATTGGTTCTAAGGTGGACAAGTGGTAAGGTCTAGACAATGAGAGTTAAATGACTTGTCCAGGGTCACACAACTAGGAAGTGTCTGAGGTCACATTTGAACCTAGGACCATCCAGTTGTCTCTATTTCTTTCTCTTTTGAAGCAAATATCTGTTTTACTTTTTTTGAGTATCTTGGAGTGGAGGGTCTACCTCACTCTAATCAAACACAAAAGACCTAAACTTGAATCAATTAATCCATCAATTGATCCCTCATTCCACCCAATTATGTGACAACCATTTGATACTTTTATTTGCTGAAAGTACATCTTAAATGGAATTACAGAATCAATAAAATATGTAATCTGTCTCAACAAGTCTTAGGTACCTCTGTTGAATAAATCAATCAAAGGCCCACATAAACTAAGGTAAGAAGGTAATTCATTTAAGTAGTAAAGGGCTTCCAGATATTAGATAAAATCAAATGATGAAACATATTGGGATTGCTTGAAAGAATTAGACATATCTCTGAACTTTTGTATTGAAGAGAAGGAGATGACAGCAAAAGTATTCCAGCAGCTACACTGGAAGGCAAATCAAGCTTGGGAGGCAAATATCAGGTGCTGGGAAAGGCAGATCCCTTGCTCCCATGTTGAAGTCAGCAAGGGAGACAGGGAGTAATCCCAGAGTGAGTGTTACCTCCTATTCC
The DNA here is from genome assembly GCF_027887165.1 of Monodelphis domestica. Classification (NCBI taxonomy): domain Eukaryota; kingdom Metazoa; phylum Chordata; class Mammalia; order Didelphimorphia; family Didelphidae; genus Monodelphis; species Monodelphis domestica. The sequence goes on from NC_077227.1 coordinate 280,970,103, forward strand.
TTGGTCCCCCACAGGAAAGATTGAATCAGTAACAATTCATCTTCTTGGGAGCTAAGAGAGGACAGATGAGTCAGAATCAGGTGGAGAGAAGTGAAGCTTCAAGACTAACCTAAGAACTCCAACTATTGAAGAGCTCTTCATACCTCAGGGCAACTTCATGAGGACTCCACAAAGGAAGAAATAGATTTCTATAAGACCAAGACCTGTGAGTTATCCCTTTGCCTTATGTACTCCCTAACTTAAGCTCATTCTCCCCTAGACTCTGTATGTGTTTATGGGACAGAATGTCCCAGGTTTTGGAGGGAGATGTAAATACTGAGATTAATTGGCTAATCAACCTTGGGGAGATATTAACTGGATGGGGAATCATGGGCAACGAGATCCCTACCCCTTTCCCCAGGCCCACAGTAATCCTGATAGTCTTGAAGGTAGAAATAGTCAATTTTCCCCTGAGGAGCCAGCCTGCCAGTTCGAACTTGAGTTGGGGCAACATCGGAGATAGGATGCTCAATGTAATGTGTCTTCGAGGCATTGTGAAGCAATGGGAAGAGCACTGGATTTGGAATCCCTTATCCTCTCTAAGGATTCATTTATTAAAAGCCTCCTACAATGGCAAGCACTAAGTGCTGAGGGATACAAAAAGAGGCAAAAACCAGTCCCCGCCTTTCAGGCACCTATAGGGAGACAACAAGCAAATAATTAAGTATAAACAAGATATGTACAGGATAAATCAGGAGCAATCTCACCAGGAAGGCCCTGAGATTAAGGTTGGCTAGGAAAGTCTTCTTGTAGAAGATGGGATTTTTTCGAATTGGGATTCAAGAAAGCTGGAAGGTAGACATGAGAAGAGAAAACACTCTAGGCTAGAGGACAGCCAGTGAAAATGTCCTGAGTTGGGGCAACTAGGTGGCTCAGTGGAAAGAGAACCAGGCCTAGGGATGGGAATTCAAAATCTGGTCTCAGATACTTTCTAGCTGTGTGACCTTGAATAAGTCACAGCCCCCATTGCCTAGCCCTTACTGCTTTTCTGCCTCGGAACCAATATTCAGTATCAATTCTAAGACAGAAAATAAGAGTTTAAAAAAGGAGAGAAAGAAAGAAAGAAAGAAAGAAAGAAAGAAAGAAAGAAAGAAAGAAAGAAAGAAAGAAAGAAAGAAAGAAAGAAAGAAAGAAAGAAAGAAAGAAAGAAAGAAAGAAAGAAAGAAAGAAAGAAAGAAAGAAAGAAAGGAAGAAAGAAAGAAAGAAAGAAGAAAGGAAGGAAGGAAGGAAGGAAGGAAGGAAGGAAGGAAGGAAGGAAGGAAGGAAGGAAGGAAGGAAGGAAGGAAGGAAGGAAGGAAGGAAAAAAGTTCAGTCAGAAGATGGAATGTAATGTGCAAAGGAATAGCAAAGAAACCATTGTAGATTCAATTTCCTCATCTATAAATTGAAGATAATAATATCTTGTCATACTTGAGCCACAGGATTACTATGAGAATCATGTATGATAATATATGTAAAGCAGTTTGTAAACCTTAAGGTAAATATAAACTATTATTATTCAAAAGCTATAATTATCCACCACAAGTATCAGACTTCCTTTTGACAAACTTGAGTTGATTTTTCCATGTCTTTCTTTTGGTTTCTTGGCCAATATGAGAAAAATAGGATGCTTGCTTTTTAATCCTTTTCCCCAGAGACACAACAATCTGAGTTTATCTGAATTCAACTTGAGACAGTTGGAGATCTAAGCTTTTTCACCTAATGGACTTAATGAACTACAGGATATGGATCAAAGGATTCATCATCGAGTTCCTACAAGAATAAAGTCTGCTTTGTAAGTGCCACCCACACAACCAACACAGATTACAATTCTAGTGTGTAGCCTGGGCAGAGAGTCCTGGAATTCAATAGAGCAAGAAGAGTAGACTCCCCACTCAGAGTTCAGAGAAGTGTATGAGCAAGGGATAGGGTGGGGCCAGCCTATCCCTATTTCCAAAGGGCTGCCCTACTATCAGGAAATCAGTCAATAAACAAGTACCTACTATGCTCTAGGGCAACTGAGTAACTCAGTGGATAGTGTGGAATAGAGTGGAAGACTGAATTCAAATCCAGCTTAAAACACTTATTAGCTGTGTGACCCCACACAAGTCACTTAAGCCTGTTTGTCTCAGTTTCCTCATTTATAAAATGTATAAAATGAGCTGGAGAAGGAAATGGCAAACCATTTCAGTATCTTTGTCAAGAAAACCCCAAATGGGATCCCAAAGAGCCACTTATAACTGAAATGAACATCTGAATATATGTGAGGTTCTGTGCTAGGGCTGAAGATGAAAAAAAAGGAGGGGGGGGGGAGTAAAGAATCCCTATTATCAAGGAACCCAGGCAAAGAAATTCCTAGCCAAGGATATTTGAAGATCATTCTAGGAATGAAAGAAGTGGCAGCAGACATGGAGATAAAGGTGAAATAGATGGGGCAAGGGGATTGAGGTCCCTACTTCATTGTTTACCTATATTTCTAATTAACTTTTTCCACCTGAATTTTGTAGATGTTCCCCTTGAAAAGTCGTATCACACAATATTTACTAAGACTGGTAAAAGGAAATGACTTGCTTAATACTACTTTAAGATTCACATAATTTAACATCTTCCATTTCCTTTATTTTAATTAGATTGAAAGGTTCAAAAATGCTATTGTAGAGTCAATACTTCTAATTAAGTAGGATGTTAAAGGTATGAGATGCCCTTTTTCTCATCAATATTTTAAAGTATCATTTAAATTGATCTTTCCTAAATTATTTCTTACTTCATATTAAGCTTTGGGATTTAAATCCAAGACACAAATCTTACATTGCTTTCCCCAAGACTCTTGGGTATTCTTGATAGAATCATTTTCCATGGAAAATTCTTTCTTAATAGTTCTTAATAGTAAAATAGCAAAATCCTTCCTTCCTTCCTTCCTTCCTTCCTTCCTTCCTTCCTTCCTTCCTTCCTTCCTTCCTTCCTTCCTTCCTTCCTTCCTCCCTCCTTCCCTCCCTCTCTTTTTTCTTTCTTTTTCTCTTTCTCATCTTGCTTTTTTGTTTTTAATTGTTTTTAATTAAATTTAAAAATTTTTTAATTAAGTGTAGAAACGTTTTTTGACAATTATTTTCAGACATTTTGCAGTTCACATTCTCTTCCTCCTTTCCTTCCCACCACTTCCCCAAAGTAGTAAATAACCTGATATAGTTTATACCACTTTATGCTTGCTGTCTCTAAAGGAAGCTCAGAGGGTTCATTGAATACCCTACATGGGTATTCTGATGGCTCCTTTTTTACCAAATAGCTTCTAAGTCTACCTTTTTTGAGGTAAGAACTGAGGAGTAAGGCCTGGAATACTTCTTGAAAAACCTAAAGAATGCTGTCCTTCAGTCTTTTCTGTGTACCCACCCTATGGTATTCATGTTTTCAGCGATTTCTGTCTATAAGTGGAACGGAATACTTGGCAGGCACTGAAGGTTAACCAGATGAAGTAACTATTAAGCTTCTGGAGCAGCAAATTCTCCACAGTGGTCATTCAAATATCATTTCTGAAAAAGCAATTTCTTTGTTATTACTGATCCGTGTTGCCCCTGAACAGAAGACGATGGGTCATACTTTTACCCTATCACCCTTTTGCCAGAGCTTCTTATTATGAGCTAAGTAATGCAAAATGGGTCCTCTAACAATATGGATAGGGCAGAGGAAGTTTCTATTCTTAAATGGAAATGTTCCATTCAAGGTGGGTTCCTTGAGTATTAGTGCCTTTGACCATAACAGTGCAATTCTGAGAGGCTGTGGTCTCCAGTCCTAATCCCAATACCGTGACTTTTTCTGCTAAAAGAGATACCTGCACATGTGGACTTCAGGGGACATTAATAATCATGACAAGGATAGCACTTATGTAGCACTTTAAGGTTTTATGCTCACAACAACCATTTTACACATGAAGAATCTGAGAGAGAGGTTCAATGATTTGTCCAGGGTTATAGCATTAGTAAATATCCTAAGTAAATATCTTCAATTCAGGTCTTCCTGATTCAAAGTCCAGCACTCTATCCAGTTTGCTACCAAGATACTTTGACTTTTATGAATCTGGTGTGAATGAAGACATATGGGCAAAGACAAAAGTGGAATCTGCAAAGCAATAAGAGCTCAAAACATTTGGAACACAGGAATCATTGGAGGAGGGGAGAGACCATTCCAATGGAAGCTTGAGGGAAAGGCAGTTAGGAGCTCCAGCTGCCTGGGAATTCTCTTGGCTGTTTCTGTCTGAAGGTGGAAGATAGATCCTCTTCATCTCCTCTCTGGCCATTGCTTTCTACTTAGACTGTGAACTGAAGAGATATTTGGTTTTGCCCAGAAGAGACTTGTTAGCAGATTTTTTTTTTTGTTTTCTGAAGAGACTTTTATTTCAAAAGCCTTCAATCAACAAGATAAATTTAGAATTTAGGGTGACCGTAATTTCCCTCTTTCCCCAGCCTCATCTTATCCCCTTCTCCACAGAGAATAACAGATCCTTTAGTTAAAGTACTAGTTTGTAGGATTGGTTATTAGTGAGAAAATTTTCAACTTACCATCTGTGAGAAAAATCTCCACCAAGACAGTTGGTAAAGAAGAAACAGGGAGTAGTATAGGGGAGGGGCTCAAGATTCAACCTCTTTCTTTTGCTTACTTCCTGGTTGCAACCTCTCTAAATTTCCCCCACTATTAATTCACCAAGTTTCCATCTCTAATACTCTGGTAATGATGGAGGAGGGTCCTGCCAAGTCTTCCCACTGGGTCAAGATGTAAGATGCATAGCTAGCATGCATCTCTCTAAGAGAAACAAGAGGGATGGGATAGATAAGATCTTTATACTGGATCCTAGATAATGGCCAAAAGTCTGGCTGAGTGGCCTGGGGCCCTGAGAGAAAAAGACCAGAAAATAAATGACTCCCTTTTGGTAGATGAATTAATGAGAAAATTTTGACCCATCTCTCCCACTGCATACAACTGTTAATGCAGAATGTCAGTGCTCATCAACGACATCATATGACCTCTTCTGCATCAGATTGAAATCAGATTGAAATCAGATTATGAGAATGGCAGAGATTGGAGAATGGGCCATTGCCATTTGGACAACAAAAGCTATATTATTGCGGGCATAGGACTATATGAACCTTTTAATGAAGGACAAAGCAGATGCTTCTATTAGGTGGTGCTCTTTATGCCAATAAGATTCTCTGTCACTTCCCTCCCCTCCACTACCCTCTCCCCCTGACATCAAAAGATCTATATAGCATGTCCACTATGGTCCTTGACTTGCCTTCAACTGGCAAACTGATTACATTAGTCTTTTCCCTCCACAACCACAGGGCAAAAGATTTTCTTTATTTGTTCCTATTTAGGATATGGTGTTTCTGTGTCAGTCAAATCCACCCCAGGGCAGTACCATGGAAGCTCTTATAGAATCTATCCTTCCTTAGGAGCTCCATTTCACCAGAATGATCTGAGATTATCCTACTGTCCTTGCATGTCAGGTTTTCCATCTCCCATGCCAACTTTAAGCTGCTAATATTGTTGAAATTTGGAATCTGCTCTTGGAGTTCACTTGGAATTCCACTATTTTAGAATTCACTATCATGCTTCTGATTATTGGAGTTAGGTGTCCTGTCTCCTAGAAGCCATGATGAGTCATTGCCATCACAGGAAGAGGGAGGGCTCTCCAGTTCAGCTATTTCTTGCTTGGAGTTGGATTACTCCTCTTGACTAATAGTATTCAAAAGAGGCTAGTTCTAAGTCAAGCAATAAGTTAAATATTAAGAGTTGAGAATCTGGCTGCATGCCCAGGTGCTAATCCAGCATGCCCTCTTGGTAGTGGAAAAGTTTTGCCACCAGAAGAGGATGACAGAAATACTTGATAATAATTAGAGAATACTGCTTACACAAGTCTTAAATTTTCACAATACCAATAGAAATTACATGATATTGGTCATGTGAAGTTTCAATTTTCTTTTGTATTCCAAAAACTAATAAAGTTCTTTTTTCCCTCTTTTTCTCAATCTCCACACCCACCTTCTAATTCTTGGTCATTTTTTAAAACTTCCTTTTATTCTTTTCAGTTAGCAAGCATTTATTTTCTTTCCCTTTTATCTCTCCCTTGGATAAAAGGAAAACAAAACCCTTAAATATGCCTAGTCAAGCAAAACAAATCCCTACGTTGGTCAAGTCCAGAAATGTCTGTCTCCTTCTGCACCTCAAATCCATCCCCTCACTTTGAGGAGGTAGATAGCATGCTTCACCATTGGAATCGGTCATTACATTGATCAGAGCTCTTAAGTCTTTTATCTTTTCTTCAACAACTGTCTTTGCAATAACAAGGCATTTGGAATAAATGCACAGATCTTTCTCCTTCGACTTCCCTACAGTTTAGGCCACATGAGAACCTGACCTTCCATGTCCAGATGTTTTTCCAATTCTGAATGCTTACCCAGGGGCCCAGATTCTTTTGTTGATCTCCAAATCATTTTATATGGAGACTTACTAATGTACTGAGAGAGCCCTTCAATAGGCAAAATAAATGAAAGCAGATGAAGACATGACCCTCTGAGGTTTTCCTAAATCGACTTTAACAAAGAGTCTGAGGAGCAAGCTTATTATGGTCAGCAGCTTCCCAGTGAGAGGCAGAGTCTCCCCCACAGGGCTGATTTCAATGGCCACCATCGTTAGTGATAGTATATTGATGGACTGTGGTGTGCTGGGTAGAGTACAAAGCATCTTCATTATGGGCCCCTGCCTTTGTGGAGCTTCCTGCCTACGGAAGGCAACTGATTTTCTCAGGCGAACTTCTGTAAGTAAAGGCCCTGTTCTTGGATTCCTCTTCTTTTGAGTCACTTTTACCTGCTGCCATAGGGCCTACAGTCATTTTATATCAGGCATTCCAACAGAAAAACCAGTTTCACTTCTAATCGTTCCCCTAACACACTCTTCAGTACCATCCTGGAAACCACCCCCTTAGTGTGGGTATAAATGGTGACAAAGATCATAGAATATTGAAACTAAAAGGAATTCCTTGAGATCACTGAACTTGACCCCCTCACTTGACAAGTGAAGAAACTGAGGCCTGGAGAAGAGAAATGATTTCCTACTCAAGGTCATAATGAGTTAATGTCCAAGCCCAAATATTTGGCATGCTACTGGTTTGGATGATCATTGGGCACGTAAAAGATAATTTTATCTAGCTTTAATCTGAAAAGTAAATATGGTTCTTATTTTTCTAAATTAAAAAAAACATTATTTGTTTTTAACATTCCAATATAGTTCTTGACAGTGTGTGTATATATATATATATATATAATTTTTTTTAAGTTCCTTGGTGGTTTTTTTTTCTCTTCGATTAGAGACTTTTTACCATTTGGGGGTTATGGACCCCTTTGATAGTCTGGCCCCTTTTCAAAATAATATTTTTAAATGCATAAAATAAAATGTATATTACAGAGAAAACCAATTACATTGGAATATAGCTACCTACATATATATATATTTAAAAAAAATGAGTTTGCAGACCCCAGATTAAGAACCCCTGTTTTTAAACCAAGAGGGACCATAATAAGTTTGTGTGTGTGTGTGTGTGTGTGTGTGTGTGTGTGTGTGTGTGTGTGTGACCTTTGTCTAGAGCTGACTGGGGGAAGTGGTTTGTAAAATGAAATAGGCCTGAGTTGCTTGAATGAAGAAAACAGAAACCTGGATAATGGGAATTAATTAGTTGATTGCTGTTGAGATGGCAACAGATTTGCTGCTCTACATTTATCCAATGATTTTAGTCGTAGCTAGAAAGATGAAGGTGAAGAAACCTTTGTCTAGGTCTCAAACGTGGTGCAAAAAGCTTTTTTTTTTTTTTGATGGGATGTCAATGACCATAAAAAATAATAATTTGCACTTATATAGTACCTTTCAACCAGGCACCTCAAAGCACTTTAGCCACATTAATTAATTAAGACTCACAGCTCCCCTGTGGAGAGATAGAGGATGACTAACCGGATTTGTAATAACAAGAGGGAACATTTCTGAATGGTTTATTGTCCACAAAATCAAAAGAGTAGGTGCAAAGGAATTGAGGGCTCCAAAGTGTAACTGACTCAGAAAATAAAATCCTGGGAGCATGGTGCGAAGGCCCTTTCTTTTGTCAGAAGGAGGTAGATGGTTCTCTGAATGCTTTGACAAGCTTGGTCCAATAGAGAATGAAGGTTGTAAGATATTAGTGGCATTTGGATGGTCATTAACCACATCACCATTGTGGGACAAATTTAAGTTTCAGTGCTATAGAATGTGGCTAGGAGGGTTTCTTGTATTTCACTCTGAAATCAAAAGAATAAGGTTCATGTAGCAATTAATAAAGGATGGAATTATTTCTTTGAGTGTAAAGCTCCAGTCAGAGTCTGTCAACTAATTAATAAATCAACCATTCAGTCAGAGTTCTGTCTACCAGTCTACACACTCCTGTTACAATATTGCTTTTCTAAAAAGGCATCTCTCAGGTAGTATCTTGACCAGAAGGTGACACTCTAAAGATTGTGTGTCATGCCAGCCACTAGGTCTGCTACCATCATGACCTTGTTGGTCCAGTGTCATCCATCACAAAGCTGATTAAAATGTTCTAACTGGTAGAAGTTGGCTCCTCTGACCCAAGACCCTAAAAGAAAATCATTTCTAACTGGTAAATGTGGAGCCATTTTAGGAAGAGTTCCTTCTCAATAGATTATTAAGCACCAAATAAATAAAATAAAACAAAAGAATGACTAAAAATGATATTTTTCTTGTATTTAAATTTATTTATTTAGAATATTTTCCCATGGTTACATGATTCATGATTTTTCCTGTCCCCTCTTCCTTCCCTGCTCCTGGAGCGTGAGAAGAAATTCTACTGCATGATGTGTGTATCATTGTTCAAAACCTATTTCCATATTATTCATATTTGCAATAGAATGATCTTTTAATGCCAAAAACCCAATCATATCCCCATTGAACCACGTGATCTATCATATGTTGAAAAACTCAATTTTTAAAAATGTGTTATAAAGACCATCCCATAGACTCTATGGCATAGAGTGTACTTTCCTAGTTCCCCTTGACCATAGGGCAGATCTTCCTCTGGCTGTGTTATGACCTGGTGCTAAAATAACTTGATTCTTTTGTTTTAGTATCAGTTGACAAACCTTGAGGGAACCTTTGGTCCATTCCCACTTTGGAGCAGAGGCAGAGGGTCAGAATTCTGTGTGTCAATAAAAGAAGAAGAATCTTCTTCTTGGTTCTCTCTTCCTTCAGTCTTCCATGGGGCATCATATAACAATGACAATGTCATTCATCACCAGCAACTTGATGGTGATTTCACCAATGTAGCAACTGGGGCAACAGGATCCAATAAGCTTGTGTCTGAGCCCTTGGCCATGTTTTCTGCCTTTCTTTGTTCTTCTTTGACCTTCTGTAATTAGGTATCTATTCTGAGGTGGACATATTCAGTCTCGAAAGTGACTTTATAAAAGGTTTAGAGATCCTGTGTCCACTGAGGGAAGCTGATGAGTATCTAGGTATCTATTCATTAGAGAAGATGACCGCCAAAAGAAGATTAGCCCAAACCTAGCCATTTTACCAGAAAACATGGTTAGGTAGCTGTTTGGACAGTACAGAACCAAAGTGAATGTAAAACAAGATATCTCACAAACTAGTTTATGTTGGGATGACTTTAAGGATCAGCTTCCCAGCACATTATAACAATTATTATAACTTACTAAATCCAAGAAGGATGATGACTAGGACTCTTGGGTCTTCAAGTTTTCCCTATAGAATAAAGACATAAGTACATGCTTTGTATGTATATCAAAGACTATTAATTAGATTGGGCTTCCACCACTTATATCAATTAAACAATTTCTTAGGTTGTTTTGGAAAGAGAATTCTACATGTTCTAGCATGGTTACATGCTATGTAACTTCAAGTGATATCTTCATGACATATAGAGCTGAAAAATCTGAATGCTGGTAATAATTGAACCTGTGCATGGAAGCATGTAGAATATAGAGATAAAAGAGCCAAGGAGAGAGTTTGGGTACAAGGGTACAGCTACATTGAAGGGATGGCAGTAGGATATTGGACTAAGGAAACAGCCAGAAAAGGAGCAATTAGAAAAGAGAGGGAGAATAATAATAGCTAGCATTGATCTAGTACTTTAAAATTTGCAAAGTACTTTATATATGCTTATCTCATTTGAACCTTACAACATCCTTGTAAGGTGAGTTGTGTTATTATACTCATTTTATAGAGGAAGAAACTGATTTACCCTGGGTCCTAAAGCTAGTAAGGGGCCCAGTTTAGGATTTGAATTCAAGTGTTCATGTCTGCAGGCACTCTATCCATTTGTTATCTTTCATTTTTCAAAGAGGACAAATGATATTATGGGGTGATATCTTGACTTGCACAAGTACTGGACTTAAATGAGGCAGAGTTGCATACAATCATCAGCCTCACTCTTCCAGAATCATCAAAATCCAAGAAGACAAAGTCAGGACAACTGGCAATGGCCCAGAATGCTGTGGATGACCTTGATGTCTTCAATGACTGACCAAGCTCTAGGTACTCCCTGAGGCCTGCTGCAGGCACCCTCATGGCCATTGGAACAATTGTTCTCATCTGCCCTTTCCTCAGGGGTGAAGTCTTCACATGCTTGGAGTAGACATTTCCCTAATTCATTAATGGGTTTGAGGGCTGTTGGTCACCCTCAACCTGGTTTAGCCTGTCTACTCAGATAGTTTTATTGAGGTGCATACTAGCATGAGAAGCATGCTAGAGCTTCTTGGAGCCACAGGTGAGAGCTGGGTGACAGATGGACACCAACAGTGGATGAACAGCCCTGAGAAGGGTTCTGCAAGCCCTCACACCCCATACACCCTAACTGCCTAGAGAACCAGAAGACAAGAAAAGGAGGAGAGCTCATTCAGGAAAAGAGGGTAGACAACAATGTCAAATACAGAAAAAAGGTCAAGGAAGATTAGAACTGAAGGAAAGGCTGTCAGATTGAAGAATTAAGAAGTCATTGGTTAGCATTAAGAAAAGTTTCATTGGGAACCAAATTGCAAGAGGAAAGGAGACAGATTAATGAGGACTATTTGAAAATACAAAAAAAAAAGTTGTTTATACTGTAAGAGTGCCTAAGCCAAGAAAAGTAAATAGTTTACTTATTAAAAATAAGCACTAAAGTGGAGCAGTGAGTGTCAGATGCCTTGCGAATGTTGGAGATCTGATTATGTGCTCCTTGTTGGAAAAGCCTACATTTCTCTACTTTTTTATCTTTCATAACAAATGATACAGTCCTCTCTTTGATGATTAATCAGTTATTATTGAAACAATAGCACAGGGCCTGGCAGGTAATATTTTCATTAGTTCAATGAATTGATTAACTGTAGCAATGTGTGGTAAGTAGTGGATAAGGACAGGACCCCTAATTTCATGGGCATTGAGAACTCCTGAATGGATGCAGAAACTCCTGTTACCAATGCAAATCGACAACTTATGGCCTTTTCTGCAACTTATGGTCTTAGAATTTGCCTGAGGTCAGTGAAAGGTGAAGTGATCTGTCCAGGGACACTGTATGAGAAGATGGACTAGCCCAGGTGTTCCTGGCTTTGAGCCTGGCTCTCCATCCACTCTACCACACTATCTCTCTTACTATATACAAGAGCTAAAAATCAGTGGGACAATTCTTCACACTGGGCTGTGGCTGCAGAAGCCTAACCTGTGGAAACAGTAGCCCAGGATGTTCTGGGGATTGCTGATTATCAGCTCCCCATTGATTATCTCTCTCCTTTCATCACTGAGAAAGATGAGAAAATGTTAACAAGAAAATAGCATCTAGTAAAGGAAGAGGACACAGATAAAGGCTTTGTTGTGTTTTAATGTTTGTCTTATTTTGTCCACAACAGTTGGAAGCAGGTCAAGTCATGGCTCTTCTTTTTTCATCATGGTGAATAGTAGTCATCATCAATTCCTTTTCAACGATTTTTGAATATAGTTCATTTGGTTTGAAAGAACACTATATAATTGACTTGGACAATAATCAGTATTCACTTTCCCAAATGGTGACAGGGAAGAGCAGAGCCAAGATGGTGGCTTAGTAGCAGCTAGAAGAGAAGCTTAGAGCAGCAGAGAGCCTCAAAATAGTCAAAACAACTGAAGTCACAGAACCAAGGAGATGGAGAGAGGGGGCTCTCCTGTGCAAAACAACTTGAAGGGTAGACAGAGAGAATAGTTTTTCATAGGATAATGGGGAGCTGGAGGTAAAACTGCACACAGAGGAATATGTAGGATCCACATCCAAAGTTGACATTTCTGAATTAACTTGATGCAAAGTCCTTTTCTTCACCATTCCGTGGGCTCCTGAGCCAGGGTCCTGGACTGTTCCCCATCAAGGTACAAAATGATATGGTGGTCAAGGTGGTTTGACTTGCTTGGTACATGCTGCCTTCAGCTAAACTGGCATGCCCTTCTATATCCAGCTTGCCTTTTACCCCTTGAAAGTTTATAATAAATTCAAAATGCTACTTTCAAACCTGTCTGACTGGTTTGTGTTTGACTCTGAACTTCTTTCAATTCCCTTCCATGCATTTTTAAAACAAACTTCACTGATGCTATTTATTATAAAATCTCATTAGCTACCCTCCCCTTCCCAAATAAAATCCATAATGCTTGTAATAAGCATAGTCAAGCAGAACAAGTCCACATACTTTCCACATGCAAAAATGTATATTTAATTCTCTTCCTGGGTACACGACCCCTCTGTCAGGGGCTGGGTGGCATACTTCTTCATTGCTCTTCTGGAATCAGAGTGAATCATTGCATTGATAAGAGTTCTTAAGTCTTCCAAAGTTATTTTTTCTTTTCACTGCCATTCCTGTTTAAATTGTTCTGCATGTTTAGCTTGTTTCATTCTTCATTAGTTTATGCAAGTCTCATCTCTTCTATCCTTTCCTGTTGTTCAATATCATTGCACTACTGATCATATCAATAGATGCAGAAAAAACCTTTGACAAAGTATAACAATCTTTGATACTAAAAATCCTACAAAGAATAGGCAGAAAGACCTTTTTTTTTTTTTCATAAAAAGCATCTATCTGAAGTCAAAACAGGAGTGAAGTAAGGGTGCCCACTTTTCCTATTATTTGATATAGTTCTGAAAATGCTAGTAATAGCGATAACATAAGAGAAAGAAATGAAAGGAATAAAGATAGGTAATAAAGTTTTCTTATGATGGCTTACTTGGAAAACCTTAAGGAATCTGCAAAGTTACTAATTGAGACAATTAACAACTTAAGCAGAGTTGTAGGCTACAACATAAATCCTTAAAATTAATAGCATTTCTACATAATAATAATAACAAAACACAAGAAGCAGTAATAGAAAAGGAAATCTCATTCCAAATAACCACAAAATCAATAAAATATCTGAGGATCAACCTCCCAAAGCACACCAAAATAAGAGTATTGATTAAATAATAAAGTGTTTTTAAAGAAATAAAGAACAAATTAAGTAACTGGAGGAATATTCAGTGCTCAGGGCTAGGCCATACCAATATAATAAAAATGGAAATCCTAAACAAATTAAATGCTATACCAATCAAATTACCAAGAGAATTCCAGAACTTGGTAAAACAATAATTCATTTGGAAAAAACAAAAACTCTAGAATACCAAAGGAAATGATGAAAAGAAGTAGTGACAAATAGAGAATAGCAATTCATGATCTCTAACTATATTGTGAAAGCAGCAATCATCAATACCATCTAGAATTGATTAAAGAATAGAGAGAGAAATCACTGGAACAGACTAGATAAAGGTGATGCAGAAACAATAGAACTCAATAACCCAGTGTTTGATAAAGTAGAAAACAAATTACTTAGGGGGAAAAACCCTTTATTTGATTAAAAAAAAAATCTCCTGGGAAAACTAAAAAGCAGTTTAGCAGAAATTGGACTTAGATCAATACCTTATATCATATTCCACAATACTTCTAAATGGATCTTTATTTTTAATATTAAACACCATAATTTTAATATTAAATACCAAACTTTAATATTTATTTAATATTAAATTTTTAAATTTTTAATATTAAATACCATACTTAAAAAAAAAGAAGGAAAACAGATCATACACCTCTCACAGCTTTGGATAGAAGAGAAGAGATAGTGGCAATTATCTAAGATTAAATTGATAATTTTGATTTCTTAAAACTGAAAAGCTTCTGCACAGATAATATTAATGCACCTAGAATAAGAAGGGAAGTAGTTGAATTGGAAATATTTTTTTGAAAAATTTTGGTTAGGGGTGTGTGTGTGTGTATGTGTTATATGGGAGATGTGTGTGGTAGCCATTCCCCAGTAGACAATCAAAGGTTAGGAATGGTTCTCAAAAATAGGAGAAATGCAAAGTTTTTACAAACACAACAAAAGAATTAGTAATTTAGGTCACTAATAATAAGAGATATGGAAATCAAAACAAACCTGAGTTTTCACTTCATACTCTGCAAATTGGCAAAAACGACAAAAATGGGGACCAGCAGCACTTTTTGTGAAAGCTAAGACTTTGAAACAAATTAGTTGCCAGTCAATTAGGGAATAGCTAGACAAAGTGTGGTATATGGATGTCATGAAATATCACTGTGCTATAATGTACATATTGTGTAATTGGAAATTGTGAGCCTTTGAACTACATTTCCCAGGAGTCCACTAACTTCCTGTTGTCATTTGCTGATGTAGGTGGGATAAAATGATTGGGGTTCCTGGTCTCGATATTTTTCCTTCCTGGGTTGGAAATTTTATTAATAAATCATAAAATATATTTGAAATTATTATATATTGATTTTAATTTATATATAAAGTTTTTGTAAATGTAAATGTAAAATTATATACATAGTGATGTATGTAAAGAACACAGAGAAACATGGAAAGTTCTATATGAACTGATGAAGAATGAAGTAAGCAGAACCAAGAAAACAGTATACATAGTAACCATAACATGTAAATGGAAAGAAAAACATCAAAAAATCAAAAGTAAATGCAACAAATTTTACAAAGATCAAGCAGAACTTGAATAAAATGGCATGAGAAAACATAAAGATGGAAAAACCACAGACATTATACACTGCACACATTTTTGGACTTTTACCTTGTATTGATTAGTTGTGCTGATTTTTTTTCTTCTCTAAAAAAATACTATTTGTCACATGGGATGACTCCCTCAGAGGAATACTTGGGATTCTTCTGTTGATGTAAGAAACAGACAAATAAATCCATAAAACTTCAATAAAAATAATCAATAAAAATCCATAAAAACTTCTTAAAAATTAGAATACAGAACATATTACATTACATTCATATATAATAATTTGTGTTGATGTATACCACTCTGTTCCAAGTTCTTTACTATAACTAAAAGTACTGTCATAAATGTTTTTGTATCTGTGGATCTTACTCCTTTTTCTCGATCTCTTTGTGATATAGGTCTAGTACTTCTATTGCTAGATTAATGCCTTTGGAGGCATAATTATAATTTGCTTTCCTGAATGTTTGGCCTAATTCATAATTCTGTTTCCCTGTTTCCTTATAGCCTCTCCAGGAACTTTCATTTTCCCTTTTTGTCATCTTTGCTAACCTGATAAGTGTAAAGTAAAATCTCTGAATTGTTTTAATTTTCATTTCTCGAATTACTAGTAATTTGGACCATTTTTTATGGTCCTCCTATCATAGATTCCTATGATCTCCTATATTTCTTACTTTGAGAATTGCTAGTTCATTTACTACAGCCATTTATTAAGCAATGGCTATCATTCTCACAAATTTGGATGTTTCTTATATGTCTGGATAACAGACCTTTATCAAAGAAAATTGGTCCAACGATTTTGCCATTCATTCTTTTACCTTATAATTCTAACTGCATTGATTTTATTTGTGCAAAAACTTCTCATTTTTATGTAATCAAAATTGGCCATTTCATCTTCTCTGTTCCTTTCTACCCCGTGTTTTGTTATAAACTCTTCCTCTATCCATAGTTGAAAAAGTTATTTTCTTTCTTGTTTGTCTATGATGTAACCTTTTCTATCTAAGATAATTTTCCTTTTGAAATTTGCCTAGGTATATGGTATAAAATGTTAATTTAGACCTAACCTCTGCCAGATTGCTTTCCAATTTTCCAGTAGTTTTTGTCAAATAGTGAGAATTCATACTAGCAGTTGATATTTGTTGTGTAACTAATCTATTACACTGATCGACTTTTCTGGGTTGTTGATCTCTTTAAAAGACAGTAACAAATACTTTCCTTCTCATTTTTTTCTTTACTGTCCTTGAGAATTTGAACATTCTGTTCCTCCAAATGAATAATGAATTGTTATTTTTTCTACATATCCTGAGAAAAGAAAGGGAATAAAGGAATGGCCCTGACCTCATGGTGAGATGTGTGGAAGAGGTATAGAGGTCCTATTCTGGAGGAGTGGGGAAGAGGCATGAAAAAAGAGAGGTTTTGCATCTGGGGTACCAATTGTAATAAAAAGATATAGAGAGATGCTGCTTGAGAGATAGATATTGCTAGAGGGGTGCTCTGAAGCTGCCTATTGATCCCTAATGGCTAATAAGTCCAGATATTTTCTGCCACCCTTCCTCCCTCACTCTCTCCCTTTTCCACCCTCTCCCTCCCAGTTTCTTCTGAAGCTTCCTCCCTCCCCCCCTGAGTGGACTAAAGATTTATGAGGAAAAACTCCTTTCTTTTCCTTTCTCAGGTAAGGAGGTTTATTGGGAAACAGGAGGAGGATTGAGGTAAAAGGTAATAGGGTTGACCCTAATCTCTTAGAGTGTGGGAATTGTCAGTCTAGTCACAATTATGACTCAGAGATAGCCAGAGAGATGGAGGACAAGTATTTTTCTTCTTTTCTTCCTTCTTCAGTCAGATAATCTCTGCTTGAGTAATTCAAGTCCAGACACTGTCAAAAAGCCAGTCTCTTTTAGTCAGGAACCCAGAGAAGAGATTTCTCCTTTCTTGGTCAGTCACCCCCAGAGAGAGCCAAAGTCCCAGTTTCTCTCCCTGGCCAGCTTCAACTGCCTCCTCCTGGGAATATTCTGTTTGGAATCTTCACCTTGATTTTGCAGATCAGGTCCCCAGCTTTGTTTCTTGCATGCTTGGCTTGTCCTGCAAAACTCTCTTTCTTCATGCCTCTTCCACAAGAGATAAGGTGAAAGTTCCTCTATAATAGTAGTGCTATTGTATATCCTACTAGAGAGATATACTATTCAACCTATTAAGTTTGGGTCCATTTATTCCTATGTTTTCTAGTGATTTTTAATAGAAATTAGTTTGTTTTTTTTGTCATACTTTATCTTCCATTTATTGATATAATCTGGTGGTTTTGGTTGTTTTATTAATACTATCAATTATGTTTATCATTTTAAGGAGATTTAACTAACTTATTTCTAGTGTAAGTCCCTTATGTTCACATTGTACAATTTGTGTGATGTGTTGTTGCTAATACAAGTTTCTGGGGGGCAGCTGGCTAGCTCAGTGAATTGAGAGCCAGACCCAGAGATGGGAAGTCCTGGGTTCAAATTTGACCTCAGACACTTCCTAGCTGTGTGACCTTGGGCAAGTCACTTGACCCCCATTGCCTACCCTTACCACTCTTCTGCCTTTGGTTCCAAGATGGAAGGTAAGGGTTTTAGGGGGGAAAAAAGTCCTGATGAGATGGATTAGGGGCTAGTTTTGAGGACAAAGTATAATATTAAAAAATTAATATATCAAATGTAATATTTAGAAATTGTTTTGGAAATATAATATTAGTAAAGAAATTGGTGTGGTCACCATTTATAAAATAATTAACCCTTTAGTCATGAGGATGATAGTAGCTTTTAACAATTTAATTTTAATATATAAGAAATAAGGAGGGGAGGAAATAGAAAAATATTTCCTAGCCTGCCACCCTAATCTTACCAGCCCATGTGGGTGTCTTCTGCTCAAGTTATCAAAGTCAGATTGTAGACAAGCTTCCAGCCAAAATTTCCAGAGAAAAAAGCCCAGCCTACTCTACAGTTTCATTATTATAGTCCTCCTCATCTCAGGAACCAATCAAAGTCTCTTTGTTAGGAGCTTTCCAGCCAAGCCAATGGACTGGTTCAGAAGAGCAGGGCATTCATGATCCTGGGAAGAAGGGGTTCCCTTCACAAAATAGGTAACATTTACTAAAATGAGAAAGACCAAGGCTTATGCTTTTTTTTTCTTATGATCTTTTAAAAACATTAAATTAACTTAAATTAATTAAGACTATTTTTCCTTGGTTACATGATTCATTTTCTTTCCCTCTTCTCTTCTCTCCTCCCTCCCAGAGCTGACAAGCAACTCCACTGAGTTATACATGTAACATTGTTCAAAGCTCATTTCCATATTAATTCATATCTGCAAGAGAGTGATCTTTTAATGCCCAAACCCCATCAAACCACATGACTGATCATATGTTGTTTGTTTGTTTTTTCTGCATTTCTGTTCCAACAGATCTTTCTCTGGATGTGCATAGCGTTCTTTCTCATAATTTCCTCTGGATTGTCCTGGATCATTGCATTGCTGCTAGTAGAGAAATCTATTACATTCAGTTGTGCCACAATGTATCAGTCTCTGTGTATAATGTTCTCCTGGTTCTGCTCCTTTCACTCTGCATCAATTCCTGGAGGTCATTCCAATTCCTCCAGTTTATTATTCTTTTGAGTATAGTAGTATTCCATCACCAACAGATACCACAATTTGTTCAGCCATTCTCCAATGGAGGGACACACCTTCATTTTCCAATTTTTTTTTCTACCACAAAGAACACGGTTATAAATGTTTTTGTATATCTTTTTCCTCTTTGGGGTATAAACCGAGCAGTGGTATGGCTGGATCAAAGGGCAGGCAGTCTTTTAAAACCCTTTGCACATAATTCCAAATTACTTTCTAGAATGGTTGGATCAATTCACAATTCCACCAGCAGTGTATTAGTGTCCCAATTTTGCCACATTCCCTCCAACATTTTTCACTTTCCTTTGCTGCCATGTTGACCAATTTGCTAAATTAACATGTTATACCCTATACCAAGATAAATTCAAAATGGATAAATTCAAAATTTGCTAAATTAACATGTTATACCCTATACCAAGATAAATTCAAAATGGATAAAAAAAAGAGCAAAATCATAAATAAATTAGGTGAATATAGAATATCTGTCAGATCTGTGGGAAAGGAAGGAATTTAAGACCAAGCAAGAGGTAGAGAACATTACAAAATGTAAAATGAATGATTTTGACTATATCAAGTTAAAAAGTTCCTGTACAAACAAAACCAATGTAACCAAAATTAGAAGGAAAACAACAAAATGGGGTGGGGGTGGGGTTGGTGGGAGGAATTGTGTAATAAAACTCTCTGATAAAGGTTTAATTTCCCAAATATATAAGAAACTAAGTCAAATTTACAGAAAATCAAGCCATTCTCCAATCCACAAATGGTCAAGGCAGTTTTCAGATGAAGAAATCAAAACTATCAATAAACACATGAAAAAGTGTTATAAATTCCTCTTGATTAGAGAAATGCAAATAAAAACAACTCTGAGGTATCACCTCACACTTATGATCCTTTGAAGAAAAATTCTTGGCTGCTGAATATTTAACAATGTAAGTGTATATCTGGCTCAGGTATTTCAGATCCCAGTCACTATGGGGGCAGAATGCTGAATTAAACAGAGCCTGATGTATCTGATATAAGTGGCGAAGCCCATTTTGAGTCGCCCAAGATGGCCTCCCATTTTGTAAAGACTGGTTTCTGAAAAGTTGCCCTTCCATCTGTATTCCTTCACTTGTTACCAGACATGATTCAGCTTCTCTGCAAATTCCTACAAGTTTTCCAGAAAATGGCTCTTCCAGCAGCAGAGAAAAACTTTCCCTTATTATTTTTTCAATAATGAGTTCCTGATCTGAGTAGGCTGCCTCCAGGTGTTTTCAGTAAAGTGCTGTGGAACATTTCCAAGAAGCCTGTGACATAATGGATGAAGTCTCACATTGACAAGAGAAAATTCTTCCAATTGGCTTCCTCAAAACTTGAAATCTGAGCTAAGAAATTATTAATCGGGCTATTGAACCAACATGGCTTCCCCTGCCTTTTCCTACCCTTTAGCCAGTAGAAGTCAGAGCTTTCATACCAGAATATGGTAGACCTGAATCCTTAGGGCCTTAAATCTAACTTAATTTTCTAAAAATCCAATGACTTTTGAGATACCATAGTTCGTCATGACTCAGACATAGCCCTGCAGACCAGCCTGCAGAGAAAGTCACATTAGCAAAGGTATGAAATTAGGTTAGTTGTTACTTTTAAGCTTGTCCAGAAAGATAGAATATTTTCTAGAACTTAAGATTTCTGAAACAGTTGAAATACTTCCCACTTTTTAAACAGAATCCCCCCCTTTCTCTCTCTCTCTCTCTCTCTCTCTCTCTCTCTCTCTCTCTCTCTCTCTCTCTCTCTCTCCTTGCCTTCCATCTTTGAACCATCTTATAAGCTTAAAATCAATGAACATAAGGGCTAGGCAATAGGGGTTAAGTGACTTGCCCAGGGTCATAAAGCTAGGCAATGTCTGAGGCCAGATATGAACCCAGGACCTCCTGTCTCTAAGCCTGGCTCAATCCACTGAGCCATCTAGATACCCTTAAACAGGTTTTGTCTGTTATTTCTTCCCTATAGGAAGTGACTCTTGTTTACAAAAGCCTTGTTTACCCTGAGGCAATTAGGTGACCACAGAGAACAGAGTACTGTTCCTGAAGGAAGACCTAAATTCAAATTCTATCTCTTACTAGGTGTATGACCCCCTTAAAGTCATTTAATCTCTCTCTGACTTAGTTTCCTCATCTTTAAAATGAGAATAATGGCACTGACCTTTCAGGGTTTGGAAAATTTTGCAAAATGCTTGGCACACAGTAGGGACTTTATGCTTCCCTCCTTCAAAAGTCGTATTCCAACCCCCCCAACCTCCCAGAAGCCTAAAACAGTTTATAAGCTTTCTATCCTAAAACCTTATATTCTTGTGAAATTGAAAGTGAGTTGGTGTTGTCCAGCCCTCATATTTAGACAGCTGGGCTGCACAGTAGATAGAGTGCTGGACTTGAAGTCAAGACGTGTCCATAGTCACACAGCTAGTGTGTCTATGTGTCTAAAACTAGGCTATCACTTAACCTCTGTGAGCCTCAGTTGCCTCACCTGCAAAATGGGGATAATTATAGCACCTACTTTCCAGAGTTATCTTATAAAGTATAACTATAAAATGAGATATTTATTAAAGTGCTTGAAAAATCTTGTTTATTGTTGTTTAGTCATGTCCAATCCTTTGTGACCCCATTTGGTGTTTTCTTGGCAAACATGATAGAGTGGTTTGCCATTTCCTTCTCCAGATCATTTTACAGAGGAGAAAACAAAGGAAAAAAGAGTGAAGTAACTTATCCAGGGTCTTGATCAGGTCTTCCTGATTCTAGGGTCAGTACGGAAAAACTAGCTGCCCAAATAATGCCCTTGCCCTAGAGGAGCTTACACTTCACTGGCAAGGATACCACATGTGCAAATATATCCCTCAAGAGATAGATTTCTGGAATTGCTCTTATCCCAGCCTCTCCCTTGTTGCAGTTCAAGCATTTCAGTCCGGTCTGATTCTCCCTGACCTCATTTGGGGTTTTCTTGGCAAAGGAGGTTTGTTATTTCCTTCTCCAGCTCATTTGACAGATGAGGCAAACATGCTTAAATGATTTGCCCAGGGTCACACAGATAGTAAGGATCTTCTATATTTGAACTCCAATCCTCCTGATTCTAGACCTGGCTCTCTATCCACTGTGCCACCTAGCTGCCCCACAACAACAGCTTTAGAAGTATAAGTTGGATTGCTTTCATTTTTTGTTTTAAGGTAAAGTTCTCTGTGAGAAACATCTGAATTTAGCAAAAAAAAAAACAATTAATTTCCAATTAATTTTTAATTTGCCTCTCCATGTACCTTTACTAACTATAATTTTGGTTGCATTTGAAAAGGTTGCATTTATTATTTTGAATTTAGCACAAAAAAAGACTGTCTTCATGCTTGTTTTTAAGTCTGAAAGACTAAGCTTAGTATGTCAGTGTGAGTTAGAACATTCTTTTTAATGGCTTCTTCTGATTCACATAATTATTTCTTGATTTGATCAGCAATGATCCTGAGGACCTTATCTTAAATAGCCATGGAAAGTATTCTCTAAACATACTGCCTTGGGATTCTAGATTTAGGCTCTCTGGATGGCTTCCAGATTAGTGCTCACTTCATTTAGAATCAGAAGTTGAACTTTGTTACCCCAGGCCCTGAAAATATCCTCCAGGGTCTGAGAATCCATCTTGAATTCTTCCAGCTTCTCACTCCATAGTCATTATCCAAAGTCTATATCATCACCAAATGGACAATTTGAAAGTTGAAGCAAAGATGGAACAGAAGCCTGTTTGGCTCGAACCCTGTGATTTTGGACCCCTTTCGGGTTAATCAGAGGCTAGTTGTATTGGTGTCAGTAATGTAAGCCCTTAGAGGAAAGATATGTGAAGGATTAAGACAAAGCAATTGATATTAACTGTTTCTTTTGGACCTGTCAAATTCAAACTCTCAGGATAAAAACCAACTTGCTTAACCAAACCAACTCCTGAAAGTTTCTTCACTTGTATCATTCCTTTAAAGAAATTCGTTGCAAATGCTGTTTTCTATGCCTGTGTTTTATTTTCAACGTCTCCTTGCTCCTTGTACTTCAGACAAAGGCTTCCCATCTCTGAAAGTGTTGGTTTTTGGCTTTGAAATTACTTCTCAGGTAGTCTTCATTGAAATGATCATTCTTGAGGTGAGCTGAACAATCACATCACAATTTGTTTATTTATTGAAAATTTTAATTAGTCAATTTAGAACATTTTTCCTTGGTTACAAGAATCATATTCTTTCCCTCCCCTCCCCCCATATTTTCCCATAGCCAGTGGCAATTATACTGAGTTTTACATGTGTCCTTAATCAAAATCTATTTCCATGTTGTTGATGTTTGCACTAGGATGATCATTTAGACTCTACATCCCCAATCATATCCCCATTGACCCATGTGACCAAGCACTTGTTTTTCTTCAGAGTTTCTACTCCCACAGTTTTTCCTCTAAATGTGGATAGTGTTCTTTCTCATAAATCCCTCCAAGTTGTTCAGGATCATTGCATTGCCACTAATGGAGAAGTCCATTACATTCAAAATTGTACCACAGTGTTTCAGTTTCTGTATATAATGTTCTCTTGGTTCTGCTCCTCTCACTCTGCATCAATTCTTGGAGATCATTCCAATTCACATGGAATTCCTTCAGTTCATTATTCCTTTTAGCACAATAGTATTCCATCACCAACAGATACCACAATTTGTTCAGCTATTCCCCAATTGAAGGGCATCTCCTCATTTTCCAATTTTTTGCCTCCACAAACAGTGCAGTTATGAATATCCTTGAACAAGTCTTTTTCCTTATTATCTCTTTGGGATACAAACCCAGCAGTGCTATAGCTGGATCAAAGGGCAGACAGTCTTTTATCACCCTTTGGGGATAGTTCCAAATTGCCCTCCAGAATGGTTGGATCAATTCACAACTCCACCAGCAATGCATTAATCCATATCCCCTCCAACATTCATTATTTTCCTTTGAAAATAATGTTAGCCAATCTGCTAGGTGTGAGGTCGTTTAGATTTGCACCTCTCTGATTATAAGAGATTTAGAACACTTTTTCATGTGCTTATTAATAGTTTTGATTTCTTTATCTGAAAATTACCTATTCATGTCCCTTGCCCATTTATCAATAGGGGAATGGCTTTATTTTGTACAATTGATTTAGTTCTTTATAAATTTGAGTAATTAGACCTTTGTCAGAGGTTTTTGTTATGAAGATTTCCCCCCCTATTTGTTGCTTCCCTTCTAATTTTGGTTGCATTGGGGTTTTTTCGTTTTGTTTTTGTTTGGTTTTTGGTACAAAAACTTTAATCAAAATTATTTATTTTACATTTTGTAATTTTTTCCAAATCTTGCTTGGTCTTAAAATCTTTCCTTTCCCAAAGATCTAACATGTATACTATTCTGTATTCACCTAATTTATTTATAGCTTCCTTTTTTATATTCAAGTCATTCACCCATTCTAAGTTTATCTTGGTGTAGGGTTACACCACAATTTAAAGCAAGGCCTTGACTGACAATAGTTTCCCAAGACCATGTCTGAATGTCATCTGACTGGTCAGCAGAGATGTTGTGAGTCATTCACAGTTGATCATTTTACAATATTGCAATACTCTCTGGGTTCTGTTTATTTTATTTTGTATCAGTTCATATAAGGATTTCCAGGCTTTCCTGAAAGCATCTTGCTCATTATTTCTTATAGCATAATAGTATTCCTTTGGGAGCCGTCCAGCAGTCTCCCTGAAGGTCCGGGCTTGCTCAGTTTAGATGTGATGATCCAGTCAAGTAATGGAGATGAGAGACACTGTGCGCTCGGGCCCACATGCATAGGTGTCACACGGTGTTCTGCCATAGCATGGAAGTTCAGTTATTATATAGGCTGGTGATTACATACTTCTTTGGCACACAATTTTCTATAGATGTGTTTCCATGGAATTTAACAGCAGACACATAGCCTAAGGAGATAGTCAATGAAACATTGTTGTTATAGATGAATGACATAGACAGGGTGACCTAGAGATTAGTTCTCCTTGACCTAGGAGAATCGTTGTTGCTTTTGGCCAGCTTTCACAATCAATTCATAGCTAGGTACATGGTTAGAGGGTATTTTACCAGGCCAGATTTGGGGTTTGCCTCAATTTCCAAATCACATTTTTCTTGTGTTTCACTCAGGTACTTGGCAATGTTGCTCTGGCTATTGTAATATAACAAACCAGATAAGTGTGTCTTGTGGACCTGGGCTTGAAGGTGATTGATGTTCTTGGCTTGCCTGACTTGTAATGGGAGTGAGTGTAACTCTGTGGAGAGGGAAAGAAGGTGGGAAATGGGTAGTGATCTTTAGGTTTTCATTCTGTGAATATAATCTTTTAAGGTAATAATCTGGGTGGATTAAGTTGGGATATATGTGTGTTAACCCTATAAGTCTTTGCTCTCATATTATTTCTCCTGTATTGGTGAGAGAGCAATAATCATCCATTATTGAGGGAAGTTAGAGAGAGAGAAATCACAGAAGGGGATGGGGGGGGGGGTGAGGCTTCATTCTCTGGGGGCTGCCTTGCAGTTCTCATCTCCCAAACTGTAACCTTGTCAGCCAGTGGGGGGTATGATGGCCTCCAGCAGTATTCCATCATAGTCATATACTATAACTTGTTCAGCCATTCCCAGTTGCAAATCTTTTGAAATAGACTGCCTCCCTCTGGGAAACCAACCTCTAATTCCTCAGGGGGAAAAAGTAACAGAATGGAAGCATTAGCCTGGGAAGGTAGGTCAGGTAGTGCTCTAGAAGAGGTTGTTATTGTCCAGTTGTTTCAATCATTTCTGACTCTCCATGACTCCATTTTAGTGTTTCTTGGCAAAGAAACTGGAGTGGTTGGCCATTTCCTCCTCCAGTTCATTTAAGTGTCTGAAGCCACATTTGACCTCAGGTATTCCTGACTCCAGGTCCAGCACTCTCTCCAGTGCACCACCTTACTTCTTGGTAGACACCCAGGTTACTGAGACTTAATTTCTTGGAACCATGAGTCTTTGAAAAGACTACTATCTGAATTTTGTGTAAGAAAACATGGGGACTAAGGATAGAGAGGATTCATTTTTTTCCTGTTTTTTTTAAATATTGGTTGATAAATATCAAAGTCAATAAAAATTTATTAAACATTAATCATACATAAGGCACCCTACTAAGTATGGGGATAAAGAAGCATCAGAGTCCCTGCTCTCAAGGAACTAAAAAGTTAAAAAGTCAGAATCATTGCCTTGGAAGCCTTGGGTGCTTATAGGGTAAAAGTGATTTCTCCTAGATCCCCTGATCTAGGAGCAAAAAGCAAACCATGGAAAGGTCTGAAGGGAAATCTTGTTAGGGATCATGAACTAAAGGAAATTATTACAAAAAACCTCCATAAATTTGGGACCAGATGAGTCAAGAATTGCTTTAAACATTTGGTCACATATATAAATAATAACATGGGCAATAGGTGTTTCAGTGGATAGAGTCAGGAAGATTCATCTTCATGAGTTCAAATTGAGCACACCTACTAACCGTGACCCTGGACAAATCACTTAGTCTTATTTGCCTCAGTTTCCTCATTTGTCAAATGAACTCAAACCAATCCAGTTTAAGCAAAGAAAATCCTCTTTTCCAAATGTTTCATTTCTAAGATGAAGATTAGAAAGATTAAGTGACTTGTCCAATGTCACACAGATTGGTAGGAAAAACTTGGATTTTAACAGAAGTCTCCTAACTCCAAATTCCATTCTTTTTCTATGCTAGTGTGTCTATTAGTACAGAGCTTAGTATTCTTCAGTAATCTTTCCCTCTCCTCTCTCCTCATTTATAAGGTAAACAATTTATAATCAACTTTTTTTTTTCCAGTTGGATGGTGATTTCTATATGAATCAGAAACATTTGTGTACAGGATTATTTATCATAAGAGTATATTGCAAGTATATTGCAACCCAATCAACAAAACTCTAAGATTGCATAAATGTCTTTTTTTAATAACAAGGAACACACTTGGCTCTAGAAATAACTCATTATAAAGAAGTTATGTACTAAAAGTTTACATATATCTGTTATCTAATTAAGATGGGTCTTGCTGAATGAAATAATGAAAACAAAATATAGTTGTACAAAAGAAAGAACATTGAGTTAGAAGACTTGAGTTTAAATCTAGATTCTCTCACATGATGACTTTTGGACAAGTCATTTAACTACTCTGAGTTTTAGGTTATTCCTGTGTAATATAAGAGGTTTGGCATTAGTAACTTCTGAAGACATACTCTGGCTCTAAATCTGTTTTCCTAATGCAGAATTCCATTGAATTGCCCCAACTTGGCACTCAAATTGAAGAGTTAGGGCTCCACAGAGGGACTGCTACCTTGAGGTTCTAAAGCGTAAACCTGTGGTACTATACTCCCATCCTTATAGCTCACAAGCCTCCATAAGTGTTCATCCCATTAACAAGCATCTTGTAGACACAGAGACACAGACTCCCAAAGCATAGTTAGAACAACATTGCCCCCTCATAAATTGGGGACATACTTTCCCACCAATACACAGCATCCATGGGAAGAATAGGACCAAACTTAGATTACAATAGTAGGATATCAGTATTGCAAAAGCAACTCACAAATCCTGGAACTACCAAGTCCTGGAAGCCCTTTCTTTCTTCATATATCTCCCTTTGAGCATAACATCTTCAGAGGACAGTTTGCTTGTTAGGATTCCAAGGTCTGCTCCTCTTGAGCCCAAAGCCAGATTTCCTCTCTGCTGCTTAAGACTGCCTTCACCTCTATCTCTATTTCCCACCAGATGGAATGTCTCCTACCATTGGAATGCCTCCACTTTAAAGTAACATGGCTGATTGGAGGAAGGGTATATTAGAACTAGCTCTTACCTCAAGTTCATTGTTAATCCTAGGTTTAAATCTGGAATCAGACACTTCCCAGCTGTGTGATCTTGAGCAGGTCACTTAACCCTAATTACTTAGCCCTTACCATTCTTCTGTCTTGGAATCAATACTTAATGTTGATTCTAAATTGGAAGATAAGATTTTTTAAAATAAAAAAAAGTTTCAGTTTGTATTCACACTTTGGAGATCTGCAAATGCTACAAAATGAGACTTGATTGATTATTTTGTTGATTTCTAGACTTAAGAAAGTAATGGAGAAAATGTTAATAATGCAGACTAACTTTGAAAACGTACTCCTCCTGGGAGGATAGGGATGGGAATGTGGAGGAGTTTGAAGAGAAGAGAAAAATTCTCTCCTCTTTCCCACAAGGATCTCCCCCATAAAATGCTGTTTTGTTTTGGTTTTTTAAACCCTTACCTTCCATCTTAGAATCAATGCTGTGTATTGGTTCCAAGGCAGAAGAGTGGTAAGAGTTAGGCAATGGGAGTCAAGTGACTTGCCCAGAGTCACACAGCTGGGAAGTGTCTGAGATTTGAACCTAGGACCTCCTGTCTCTAGGCCTGGCTCTCAATCCACTGAGCTACCCAGATGCCCCCTTAAAATGCTGTTTTAAGTCCCACCAAAGAATGTGTAATTTTCTCATATCCAATGAGATCATTCTCTTTAATCCCACCATAGAAAGCTATGAAGAGATTAGGGCATAGTTGCATCTTTCTAGCTATTTTAATACTTAACACCTTATAATAACATTCTAGGCCTTGGGAATAGGAGAGAATATAATGATCAGTTAAAGATCAAGTCAACTATGGCATAATAGAGCTAATATAAATTTTGGAGTCAGATGACACCTCTCTTAAATTTTTCCTCTGAGGTTTATTTACTCCCTGGTGGCCTTGGGCAAATTGCTTATTCCCTCTAAGCCTCAATCTTCTCATTTATCAAATGAATTGGTTGCACTAGATACACTCAGGAGTCCCTTCCAGATCTAAATATAGAACCAGACCTGAGGCCTATAATCCCTATACTACAAGATGTTTTAAATGATGATAATATTACATATTTTATTAAATATATTTATGATATAATTATTATATAAACATATAGTTACATAACATAATTAAATATTATAATAGATATAAATAGTTTTTACATAGAACTGTCAAATTTGCAAAGCAGTGTTATTATTATTCCCATTTAACAAATGGAGATACTGAGGCAGAAAGAGGTTAAAATCAGATGATCACCACAAAGAAATATCTTAAGCTGAAGGAAAATTTGAACTCAGGTATTTCTGACTCCAGACCTAGTACTTTATCCATTGGACCATCCATCTAGCTGCCTTTGCAGCTTTGTTCTAAGGAAGAAAAAAGTCTCTAGAAGCATTTATTGTGTTTGGACAATGAATACAATATTTACAAAGAGTTCTTATTATTGTACTTAATAGATTCTCAGAAACAACATTTCCTTACCTGAAACAATATTAATAATAATGATGATGATGATAGCTAGCATTTATATAGTGCTTATTATGTGCAAGGCACTGTGCAATTATCTTTTCATTTGATCCTCATGATAGTCCTGAAAGCTAGGTGCTATTCTCTCCTTTTTACAGATGAGGCAAAGATTTTATTTCTTTAAGTGACTTGCCTAGGATCACACAGATAGGGTGGATTTGAACTCAGGTCTTCCTGACGCCAGGTCCAGGGCTTTATCTACTGTGTCACAATAGAG
The DNA here is from genome assembly GCF_027887165.1 of Monodelphis domestica. Taxonomy (NCBI): domain Eukaryota; kingdom Metazoa; phylum Chordata; class Mammalia; order Didelphimorphia; family Didelphidae; genus Monodelphis; species Monodelphis domestica. The sequence goes on from NC_077227.1 coordinate 280,999,507, forward strand.
GCTCCAGTAAATAGTAGAATAGAGAGAGCACTGACTAGAGTGGAAAGATCTGGCTTTGAATTCTGGTTCTGCTGCTTTTGAAATAGAGATATTTCATCTAGAAGGTTTCAGTTTCCAGTTCTATAAGATGGGACAGTTGGCCCATATAATCTCAAAGACCCCTTCTTGCTCTAAATGTTCAATGTGCTGTGATTACAATATATTCAAATATCTAAATTCTCTACTTTGAATCATGCCACTATCCCAGGTCTCAGTTTGATTAATAGGAAGGTGGAATGAAGAAGGAGGATCCCTGAAGGTGAGAGCAGAAGAATATATCCAGGAGATATGAGTCCATTTTTCATATTTATAGGTTTCAAGAAAAACTTTAGGGATAAAATTTTGCCATAGATTTGCTTCTTCTTGGGGCAGCAGTTAAAGTGTATATTGTATCTGAAAGTAATAAAAATGCCCCTCCCCCCCAGTAGATTTAAATTAATTTAGACAATTAATAAAACCCAATCTTCTTCTTCTTCTTCTTCTTCTTCTTCTTCTTCTTCTTCTTCTTCTTCTTCTTCTTCTTCTTCTTCTTCTTCTTCTTCTTCTTCTTCTTCTTCTTCTTCTTCTTCTTCTTCTTCTTCTTCTTCTTCTTCTTCTTCTTCTTCTTCTTCTTCTTCTTCTTCTTCTTCTTCTTCTTCTTCCTCTTCTTCTTCTTCTGTCCCAATCTAGAACCCCCTCTTCTAATGAAGGTCAAGAACTTCTCCTCTTAATTCTTTGGGGGCACTGAGACTTGGCTAATAGGTATCAGAGTTGGCCAAGTCTTTCTGACTATAAGATTTATTCTCTATCCACTACCCCACACTGTCCTTTATAGATTAAAAATCTGAAAGTGAGGGTGGTGATAAAGAGAAATCTTGAAGAGGGAGCATAGGAAGGGGTTAAACCTAAACTAAAATCTCATACTGCTTTCCCCAATTAATCAAGATAATGAAAATAAAACAACATTCTAGACTTTTTCTACATCTTCCCTTTAAGTCATCATAAGAATGGTTAATGGAAACAAAGAGGGATTATACCAAAGCTGAGCCAATCACTTCTCTGCTTGGTCTGTGGCCAACCCTGATGAGCAACCAGGGGATTTTGGCCCAAAGCAAACTGATGAGATTATGTCAGGCACATCCTTCTCTCAGGATAATAATAGCAGGATGTATATGATGTTCTACATGTTGAAGAAAATGACTATTTTTATTGCAGATGAAGCAATCCCAGGGATCATTTGTAAGGCATTTGAGAGAACTTTTGAAGTGAGCAAACAGTTAGCAGCAGCTGCAAACATTGATGGAATACTTCCTTAGTATGAGGTAGTGTGCTAGATTATTGGGATGCAAAGAGATGTAAGGTGGCTCCTATCCTCAATAAGCTTGAAATCTCTTCAAGGAGCTAGTACCAGTATGGTAGGGAGAATGTGACATGAAAGAGACTGACTTTGGGCAAGAAGTGACCCGAGGGAAGACAATTACATTGGCACTTCTAGAATTTTTAGGGGAAGAAAATAATATTTAGAAGGTTGATGTGTAGATTGCCTAATATGACAGAAAGGGAAAATGACAAATGTTGGAGGGGATGTGGGGAAATTGAGATACTAATGCATTGTTGGAGTTGTAAACTGTTTCAACCATTCTACAGAGTGATTTGGAACTATGCCCAAAGGGCTATAAAATTGTGCATACCCTTTGATAAGGTCTATCTCCCAAAAAGTTTTTTTAAAAAGAAAAAGTACATATTTGTACAAAAATATTTATTGTGTTTTTTTTTTTGTGGTGGTAAAGAATTAGGAATTGAGGAGATGCCCATCAACTAGGGAAAGGCTGAATAAGTTGTGGTATGTGATTGTAATGGAATACTGTTGTGCTATAAGAAATAATGAGGGGCAGCTTAGGTGGCTCAGTGGATGGAGAGCCAGGGCCTGGAGATGACAGGTCCTGAGTTCAAATGTGACCTCAGACACTTCCTAGCTATGTGACAAGTCATTTAATACCAGTTGCCTAACCCGTACCACTTTTTTGTCTTGAAACTGATACTTAGCATCAATCCTAAGATAGAACGCAAGGGTTTTAAAATAAACAAACAAACAAAAAGAAATAATAAATAGGTTGTTCTCAGAAAAACCTAGAAAGACTTAGCATGAACTGATGCAAATGAGCAGAACCAGGAGAACACTATTGAGTAACAGCAATTTTGAACAATGATCAATTGTGAACAATTTAGCTATTTTTAGCAATACAACAATCCAAGACAATTCTGAAGGGCTTATGATGAAAAATGCTATCCAGATCCAGAGAAAGAACTGATGAAGTCGATGCAGATGGCAATATCCTTTTTTTAATTTAATTTTTCTTTTTGTTTTGTTTTGTCTGTTTTCTTTCAGAAGTGAACAAAATGGCAATGTTTTGCTTCACTACACATGTATAACCACTACCAAATGACTTGCAATCTCAGGGAGTAGGGAGAGAATCTGGAACTCAAATTTTTCAAAAACAAATGTTAAAAAATATTTTTACATGCATTTGGTTATTTTAAAAAATTTAAGTGTTTTTCCATGGTTACATGATTCATGTTCTCCCCCTCTTCCCTTCCCTCCCCACTCTCAGAGATGACAAGCAATTCCCCTGGGTTATACATGTATTATCATTCAATAACTATTTCCATGTTATTCATTTTTGTAATAAAGTAATCTTTTAAAACCCAAACCTCAAATCACATACCCTTATGAACAAGTGATAAATCATATGTTTTCCTTCTGTGTTTTGGCTCCCACCATTCTTTCTCTTGATGTGGTTAGCATTCTTTCTCATGTCTGTCGGGGTTGTCCTGGATCATTTCATTAGTCTATCACATTTGATCATCCCACAACGTTTCAGTTACTATGTACAAAGTTCTCCTGGTTCTGCTCATTTCACTCTGCATCAGTTCATTGAGGTCTTTCCAGTTTATATAGAAATCAATCCATCACCATCACATACCACAATTTGTTCAATCATTCTCCAATCAAGGGACAACCTCTCATTTTCCAATTTTTTTGCCACCACAAATAGCGTGGCTATAAATATTTTTGTACAAACATTTAACAAAAAATCTCTTTGGGGTACAAACCTGGTAGTGGTATTGCTGGATCAAAAGACATGCATTTTTTTAAAAGCACATTGGGCATAATTCCAAACTGCCTTTCAGAATGGTTGTTTACATGTAATTGGGAAAAATAAAATTCTTTTGATGTATTTATTACTCTAGCAGAGTAAGATAAAAAACAAAGGTTGATGCATCTTTAATCAGGCTGGTCTACACTGGGGAGTTGGGAGAGGCAGAAAGGTAGAGAATGATTATCATTCTACAATTCTCTTGCCCTTCATGGCTAAACTCCTTGAAAAAAACTTTTTAATTGTGCACAGTAATAGCAATATTGTAAATATGATCAATTACGAATAGTTTCATATATTCATATAATGATTTCATATATATATTCATAGCTACTCTGTTCAATATAGTGATCCAAGACAATTCTGAAGAACTTATGATGAAAAATGCTGTTCACCTCTATTGAGAGAACTGATGAACCTTGGTGTATATATTGCAGTATCTTTTTCCCCCACTTCATTTTTCTTGCTGTTTTTTTTTTTGCAACATGACTAATAAAGAAATGTTTTTCATGAAAAAAGAAAAGAAACTGTTCACACTAAGTGTTACTTCCTCTCTTCTTAAGATCTTCTAAATCCTCTACAGTCTAGCTTCCCACCTCATCATTCAGCTGAAATTGCTTACTCCAGAGTTACTAATAATCTCTTATTGGCCAAATGCAATGGCCTTTACTCAGTCCTCATCCTTCTTCTGAAGCATTTAATACCTCCAAACACCTTCTCCTCTGAAATGCTCCTTTTTAGGTTTTCTGAACACTGCTATCTCCTAATTTTCCATCTACCTAACAGTTCTTTCTAGTCACAATTCTAACTCTGGATGCCTCCCACTCCCAAACATGTTCAGAGCCCTATTCTCTTTTTTTTCCCTTCTATTCTCTATCTTTTGAAGTTATCATCTCCCATGATTCATTTATCATTTCTTTGTAGCTTATTTGCAGATCTATATATCTATCCCTTGTCTCACTCTTGAGTTACAGTCCCATACCACCAACTGCCTTCTGTACAACTGAAACTGGCATCCTAAACTCAACATGCCCAAAGCAAAACGCATTGTTTTCCCCCAAAATGCTTTGTATCTCTTGAACTTCTCTATTATTGTGGAGACCAACTCCATCCTCCCTTTCAGTCAAGTTTGGAACCTTGAAGTTATCTTTTACTCCTGTCATTCACCCCTCATACACAATCTGTTGCTAGATCTGATTGTTTCTATTTTCACACCATTTTCACAGTTTGGTCCCTGGATTACTCCTTGCCTAGACAAATGCAATAACCATATCCCTGCCTCAAGTGTCTCCACACTCTAGCCTATCTAGCTCAGCTGCAAAAGGGATTTTCCTAGTGTGCAGTTTTGCTCTTATCATTCTGTCTCCCTACCACCACTCCCTACCACCAGTGAATCCCTCTTACCTTCAGGATAATGTACTGTGTTAACATTTAGTGGTCATCATAAGTTGGCTCTTTCATATCTTTCCTATCTTCAGTTCTCCCTATAATCTACCCTGGCTTACTTGCATATTTATTGAATGTGGCAGTACACTAGCCATCTCCCATACCTGAAATGTTCTGCTCTCTTTCCTACTGCCCCAAGCTTTTTAAAAATTCAGCTCAAATTGATCTCAATTTTTTCCAGAGGCTTTTCCCAATTCCCAGCTACTATTGTCTTTTCCCTATAAGCCTGCCTCTTCTCTTCCTCCTTCTCCTCTTTCTCTTCCTTCTTCTGCTTCTCCTTTATCTTCTCTCTTATACTATATATAATATAAGCATACATATTATATACACACATGCACATATATATGTCTTGTATATACTTACTTCTTTTAAGTGTTTTCTTCTCCATTAGATTGTGAGCTCCTTGGTTGGGATGTTTTTACATTTTTACATTTTATATTATTGGTGTTTTTACATTGCTTTGTAGCCCTATCTATCACTTAGCACAGCTCCTGTAACATAGTAAATTGCTTTTTGATTGATTGATTAACAGGGGAAAATGGCAGTTATGTACGGGGGTTCTTCTTGTTGACATTGATCCAGTTCTAACAATGTGATTCAGAGGACATTTTTTTGACTGATGAAATACAATCAAGGTGAGGGAACAAGCAAAAAACAAAACAAAACAAAAAAACTTCTGAATAATGAATTAAATGGGTAGTGGGTACAGACCTTTGTGTTAAATGCCAAGAGAAGATCTTGGAGATCAGGGGAACATACTGTCCATCACCAAGTCATTCCAGTCTAACTGACCTATAGCATCTAAAGCTAAGGGAGTAGTCTATTTTCCCTTCATAGGCTATCCTTCTATATGGTTCCATTACCCAGATGGAGAGAAGCTCATGTCCTCTCTCTCTCTCTCTCTCTCTCTCTCTCTCTCTCTCTCTCTCTCTCTCTCTCTCTCTCTCTCTCTCTCTCCTTCTATGGATTGTAATTAGCAGAGCCACCAGTACCTCTAGCTACATTTGTGATTAATAGATCCATCTTTCCCACCCCTCCCTGTCTGTGTAATCCAGAAGCTGGCTCTATGGCTCATCCTGAGTCATAAAACAAGCACCAGAAGGTAGATACAACTTTGTGCTTGAAATCTGACTAGCCCTGGGATTCTTTATGAAGGTCATTTTGTTGATGGGCTTGAAGGAACAATCAAATCCATCCCTTTCAGAAAACTCCAGATTGTAGCTGCAGATTTTTTCCTTCAACTTTTTCTGAAAAATAATCATGAGTTGATCTTACATACTTTAGATCTCCCTCTCCCATATACCACTTTCAATCTGTGCATTTTGAGATTCTAAGTCATATCAACTCCCATTCATATGTTGCTCTGATATAAGAACAAATGCATTTGGGGGTCTCTATTTCTCCTTGCTGGTATAATGTTAGTTTTCAATACTTTTCATATTCTCTACTTAACTTGAATCCAACAATATGAAATCATCTTCCCTAGACTAAAGATATTTAGGAGAAGGAGCAGATGTATTATATTCAGTCTGGTATCTCCTCTAGAAGGAGAGCAGAGTGGTTTGTCTCATGGCCCCTTCTCCTATTCCTCTCTTGACAGGAATCATCATCATCATCATCATCATTGTCATCATCATCATCGTTGTCATCATTATCATATTTGGCATTTTTATATACTTCAATGTCTGTAAAGTGCTTTCCAAACATTATCTCATTTTATCCTCACAATAGCCCTAGGAAATAGGTGATAGTATTATCCCTATTTTACAAATGAAGAAACTGAGGCAGGCAGAAGTTGAGTGACTTGGCCAGAGTTATAGAGTTGGATTTGAACCGAGGTCTACCTAGCTGCCTAGGAATCAGCATCTTACTTGGAGAGAGGTAAACTAGGTTCTTGAAATACACATTAAGCCTCTATTAAAGTTGTATTTAAACAACCCACTTGGATATATGCATAATCTAGATGGGCAACACACAAACTACATGTATTTTTGGAACTGATTAATGATAGATTCATTGACTGAAGTGAAGCCCATTCAGCTGAATCAAATATTTTGGAAGAGAACAAGGAGTCTGTCCTCGTAACTTAAAGAATCTTATTATTAATTAAGAAGTTTATTACTGGGGACAACTGGGTGGCTCAGTGGATTGAGATCCAGGCCTAGAGATGGAAGGTCCCCCAGACACTTTCTAGCTTCATAACCCTGGACAAGTTAGTTGACCCCCACTGCCTAGGCCTTACCACTAATCTGCCTTGGAACCAATCCACAGTATTGATTCTAAGACAGAAGGGAAGGATAAAAAAAAATCTTATTATTAATTAAAAGAGGACTTCTATCAAGAACCACCAAGGAAAACTCTCAACAACTCCATTTTTCTTTTTCCGTCTTCATCCCCTCTTCAAGCACTAGCTTGCAGCCTTTGCTTACATCCAAGTTCATGATGGTCATCTATTCTGGTCATGCATCCTGTCTGTTTCTCTGGCTGGAGCTGATCTCTCAGCAGAAGCACATCCTGTTTGTTCAGTCCCCCTTTGTCTGCCTCTGAGCAGCAGGGAGAGGGGACTCCTCTGGGTCCCTTTGCTTTCCACTTTAACATGGGATCCTAGCACACCTGATTGCATTAAATACCTGGAAATGGTCAGGAATTCCGATGGCAGAGGACTCTTGTTTAAAGCTCTATGTGTCAGGAAAGGGGAGTTGGAGCCCATTGGTACAGCACTGGAAGGGGCAGGATGTGTGGCCAGGAAAAACAAATAGACAAGTTGAAATAAAATTCACTTGAAAAACGGCCAGGAACACCATCCCTTAGCAATATATGAACTGCCTCTGACAACACAATGTGGGACTTATATTCATCTTGCACTCCTTATACATTCCTAGACAGAAACACCCACTTCCAGTAACACTACACCCAAGAGCAATAGCCAAGAGAAGCAAGTTTGGCTGCCTTTATCTTTTCCTAGAGGGACAGCTGCCTCTAGTGCCTCAGCAGAATAGGAAAATGGAAGTGGATGGATAATATAACAAAGTATGCAATAGTAGATGAACCAACCGAATAAATTTGTTTTCATTAAATGCCTACTATATGCCAGGCACTGTAATAGGAAGGAAGGAAACAAGTTTTTATTAAGGATGCCAGACACTGTGCTCAGCTCTTTATAATTATCTCATTTGATCCTCACAAAAACCCAGTGAGGTAGGTGCTATTATTATCATCCCCATTTTACAGATAGGGAAATTGAGACAAATAGAGATCAAGTGACTTGTCTGGGGTCATACAGCTGGATTTGAATTGAGATCTTTCTGACTCTACTAGATCCAGCCACCTAGCTGCCTTAGCAGAATTTTTAAATACATATGGTTACAAAGGAAACCAGTTACATAGAAATGCACCAAAATTTTTTTTCCAGGCCAGATTCATTGGTATAAAGGTCAAGAAGGTTAAGAATTAGTCTAAAAGTTAAAAGCCTACATTCTGCCAGATATCAGAATGTGTTATAAGAGAGAAGAACCTGTGACACTTCTGCTCTCGGTATATCATACTGCAGCTCATCAAACAGTAGGTGATGTAGACAATAACCCAGTTACTTCACTGAGAAGGACCCATCTGAGCCAGGAATGAGTTCCCCAGTTAAAGAGACAAATACATGATACTGTAAAACAGAAAAAGGATTGTTTTACTGGACCAGCAATATGAACAGCGAAGGATCTAGAAAGTAGGACTGAGGAGGGAGTTGATAGAGATAAAATAAGGATAACTTTAAAAAGAATAAAACAAAACCTCTCACCTTCCACTTTAGCACCAATAATGTATTTTGGTTCTAAGGAAGAAAAATATTAAGGACCAGGCATTGGGGGTCAAGTGACTTGCCCAGGGTCACCTAGCTAGGAAGTGTCCAGAGTCCAGATATGAACCCCAAACTCCTGTCTCTAGGCCTGGCTCTCCATCCACTGAGCCCCCAATGTGCCCCTAAATAGGATAACATATTACATACATATTGGTGATTAAGTGTCTAATTGGAGCCTGGGGCAACTCTGTGTGACTATTTAGGTCAACCCCTTCATTCTGCAAATGAGGAAACTGAATCCTTTGAAGGTAAATTGACTTATCCAAAGCCACACAGGTAATAAATAGCTAAGGCAAGATTCAAACAGAAAACCTCTGACTTCAGATCCAGTGTTTTCTGTTTGAATCTTGCCTTAGCTATTTATTGAAAAGATCATGAAGGCTAAAGTAGACCAGCCAAAAAGTCAGTAATACTGTCCACCTGGGGTTTTAAAAGATAATGAAGATATTATTTTTTTCCTTGAGATGAGATTTAGTTCTGAAGAGAAATGAAAAGAATTTTACCCAATGAAAGTGTTTTCTAACTTGTTTGTCTTTGAATGGCTTCATAAGGTCATAGATTTTAGAATTAGAAGATACTTCAAAAGTCCCTGTTCCAACTCCTTCATCTTATACATGAGGAAACAAAGAGAGAGGTGAGATGACTTGTTCTGGGTCACATAGAGAGTATGAGGAAGAAGCAGGACTTGAACTTGGACCTTTGACTCCAAACTTAGCATTGTTTCTGCTTTACCAAGACACCTAACCTTTTGTACATTCTGTCTTCCCTCAGTTGTCAAAATTCTGAAAAATAAAGCTAGATATTAACAAAAGCCATTGTTAGCCATCAAGAGGCTTTAGATTGGAAAACTCACTTCACATTTGCTGAAACAAATATTTAGGGTAAAGGTTGGGACTTTAGGACACTCAAAACCACACCTATTATTCTCTCCCCAAATATTTAATGCTGCTCTGTGTATAATTGAAAATCTGTTACTCCAAAAAAAAAAAAAAAGAACTACATATCCCAAGAGTCTGCTGACTTCCTGTCATTATGTACTTCCTGTAGACAGTGGATAAAGAGAGTGGGTGTTGAGGCTCCTGCTCTCTTTTTGGCATGATATAGAATCAGTAGTGATGGTGGTGAGTGGGGATTTTGAAAATGACTAACCAGCCATGGGCATGTGGTTTTTATTTTGTATCCTCTTTATTCTTTGATTTCTAATGATCATTTAATAAACCTCCTAAATGATAATATTTTTATTATTTGAGATATAAATGTAATTTTTATATCTGTGAGCAGTAGAACTTAGGAATAAGTTCTCTCCAAAGATTAGTCAACAAAGGTCACTCTGCTGGGATCCTACTTAGTTACAGCACTGTGGAATAGGACTAGCTCTAGGTTCTCAAGGAGTAGTTAGAGGATCGTAGTAGTCTCACCAAGCTAGAAAGATAGTCCTGTGTCTGCTATCCAAGAACCAACCTAGCTAAGTTTGGTAGTTTTGATATCAGGTGATAAGGCAGGGACTGTTTTCTTTCATCTTTGAATGAGACCTAACACTTTCTTTTGCATGGATCAGGCAATGAATACACTTTTATTGCATTAAATTGAATCAAAGAAATTGGGTAAAGAAATAGATTGGCAGTAGTGGTAAAGTGCAAAGAACATTCTGGATTTTGGACTACATGGCTTATGTTCTAGACCTGGTTCTGCCTTATATAAGCTGTATGACCTTGGACAAGTCATCTCTCTCTCTCCCTCTCCCTCCCTCCTTCTCTGTCTCTCTCTCTGTCTCTCTGTCTCTCTGTCTGTCTGTCTGTCTCTCTCTCTCTCTCTCTGTGTCTCTCTCTCTGTCTCTCTCTCTCTCTCTGTCTCTCTCTCTCTCTGTCTGTCTTGGTTTTACCTTCATCATCTCTCTAGGTCTGTGTTTCTTCATCTATAAAATGAAATGATTGGACTAAATGATTTCTAAGGTCTTATCCAGCTATAAACCCAGTAACCTCATACAACATAAGTCCTATAAGACCTTAGTCCTATAATTGGAGTACATGAGACTGCCCATGAAGGACATGTAGAAGGAAGACTGAGAACAGATATTTGCATTGTTTATTATTGAGTTTCCCCAGAGTCTAGTTGCTACATAGACTATATTAAAGAATCATAAAATATAGAAGATTTTTCATAGATTCATTGATTGAGAGCCAGAAGAGACCTGTCTTAGGCTAGGTAGATGCTATTTCCCAGATGGAAACTATGGGTCTAGAGAAATTGAATAAATGAGGCAAATAATAGTAATGACAACCCCTTAGTAAGCTGGTGATAAATGAGAGCAAACACTGCCACTACAAAGAAGGCAGTCCACTTAACCAAAAAAGGGGCCAATAAACAAAGCTGACTTTCAAATCTGTTCCAAAACTCCATCTCATTTCCTGAGAGTGATAGACCAAATCTAATCTCCAGGTGTTACAGGATTTAGCCAAATTGTGTATTATACAATAGATAAAATAGGTCCCTTAATCAAAGAAAATGACAAGGGATGGACACAAGAAAGAGATCTGTCCACAGCATTATTTCATTCAGTTGAGGTCATTGGTTAACTGGTTGACCTGAATGTACCTTTGGCAGTGTGACAAAAGTTCCACACACTAACCCTGTTCCTCTAGGGGGTCCCCTTCATGGTTCAGCCTGAAGCATTTAAACTCAATAGCTACAGCCCCCTGAGATCATCCATTTCTGCCATCCCTCAAGGACTCACTAGAAATTAGATTGAGCTCAGCAGAGAAGCAGCAGCAAAAACCAAGCTCACAATGGTCAAAGAAGTTACACTTCACACAGAGCACTGGGGCAAGTCCTCACTAGTAGGCATCCAAGTAGCCAAAAGTTGACAGTGATAGAGAAAGAACCTCACTAGCAACGGTGTCTTGGACCAGCTCACCTATTCCTCTGTTAAATTTAGACTTTATCATTGTCTCCAGAAACTCAGTTTCCTGCAAGATCAAATGAACTTGGCAACTCATACCTTCTTAGCATCTGCTGCTCTTTGCAGCTCTCCCTCTTGCATATTGGAGAAGGTAGAGGACGGACATCTCAGAAAGATCTTCCTAGATTTTCCATTCAAGGAAGGGGCCAGGGCAGATACCTCATAATTTCCTTCCTGACTACAAGACTTCCCTTTCCCATCCCTTCCTTCTCTTCCTTTCCCTTGTATAAGTGGAAATTTTTATCTTTTGAACTATGTCCCCCAGAATTCCTTTTAGCATTTCCACATTTGCATGGTCACGTTTGTATATAGTTTGGTGTCTCTGCCCTATTCTCTCTCCTTTCTCACGACTGGGAGCTGGATTAGTTAGCATTTTTTACTTTAGTTATTATTAATAAACTTTTAAAAATATAATAGTTATTATGTATTAATTTTATTCTGTATACCCTTATCTTCTTTCTCCCTTCCTTTCTTTGTCCTTCCCCTTTCAACTTTGTTGAGCTTCTTGAGGGCAGTAGCTGTATTTTGTCTTTTTATTTATCCTATTTATTACACCAGTATTTGTGTAGAGTATACATATATATTACCTCTGGTTTGAGGGTTTGCTGAGCCCCCCTTATCCATTTAAAAAAAAATCTTTACTTTTGTCTTAGAATTAATACTAAACAATGCTTCTAAGACAGAATAGCAGTAAGGGCTAAGCAATTGGGATCAAGTGACTTTGCCAAGCTAGGAAGTTTCTGAGATCAAATTTGAACTCAGGACCTCCCATCTCCAGGCCTGGAACCACCTACCTGCTACTTTACAGGGCTGTTCACACTCCTTTAGTGTCTACTGTCCACTCAGCTCTCATCTGTGCCTTGGTCTCTTCTCCATACCACCATTAATCAGAGGAAGACCTCATGAATTTTGGAGTTGTTGAGAATTTCCTTTTTTTTCCATCAACATCCTGATGTTATCCCTGGAATAACTGATTATTATAGCTAAATCAAGGATTTAACAGACTAGAGATGCAGAACTCTCAAAAGATTCCAGAAAAGAAGCTATTTCATGCCCTGTGATGGAGAGAAAAAAACTTCTAACAACCAAGAGATATGTTGCCCCTTTGCCACATGCAATTGTTTAAGTTTAAACCCATTTTTCCTGTACTCTATGTACTAGTAGGAGAAGGTGTCACAGACTTTTACGGTAACATTCTGTACCAACTTTTACTTATTGTACACCTTAGTAAATACATTTTTTTCTGAAACAGTTAAAGTTGGCTGACTAAATAGTATAGTGGTAGTCCCTCGGTGACCAAGAATGACAATTGTCTTTGTGCATTATCATCTATTGATGTACCCTCATGTGGCTTTGGAGTCCAAAGGCTGAGGCGCAAAGTTTGTGGCACACGGGGCATGGGACGCCAGTTGTTACGGGAGGTGCGGTTGTGGCCTGGTGTCAGCGTTCACGCACAGCAGCAAGACATCGATGTCGTTCATCTTCAAAGGTGGTGGCAGCATGGTTAATGTGGGTTCGCCAGCTTCTTCTGTCAGAGGCAGCAAGTTCTAGTTGCTTTGGTGTAATGCCAGCCCACTTCAAGTTGGACTTTAGCTGATCCTTGAATCTTCTCTTTGGTCGGCCTTGTTTCCTGAGTCCAGCTGACAGTTCACCATAGAATACCTGTCTTGGTATTCGCTGTGGGTCCATGTGGATGACGCGTCCAGACCATCGTAGCTGGGTTTTGAGGACCAGGACTTCGATGCTGGTGGAGTTGGCTCTGTCGAGGACTTCCTGGTTGGTGATTCGGTCCTGCCATCGGATCCTCATGATTGACCGGATGGAGCGTTGGTGGAATTGCTCCAGCTGTTTCATGTGCTTCCGGTACAGTGTCCATGTTTCACAGCCGTACAGGAGCGAGCTGAGGACCACTGCGTTGTACACTTTGAGCTTCGTCACAGTGCTTACACCTCTGTGTTGGAGGACTTTGCAGCGCAGCTGCCCAAGTGCCTGGCTGGCCTTTTGGATGCTGGCATTGATCTCGTGGTCTAGGGACCCGTCGTTGACAATGGTGCTGCCCAGGTACTTGAAAGTGTTGACGTTAGAAAGCTGCGTGCCGTCGATTGTAATGCACAGCTGGTTAGTTGGCCTCCCTGGTGCGGATTGGAACAGCACCTCTGTTTTGCTGAGGCTAATGGTCAGGCCAAACAGTTTTGTTGGGGTAGAGAACCTGTCCACAATGGTTTGGAGATGATTTTCTTGGTGGGCCATGAGAGCACAGTCATCTGCAAAGAGAGCTTCCAGGATGAGTCTCTCTGTTGTCTTTGTTTTTGCAGTCAGGCGGCAAAGGTTGAATAGTGAGCCATCCAGCCAGTATTTGATGTAGACGCCCAGATTTAGATCCATCACAGCATGTCATAATACTTGGGTGAAGTATAGGTTGAATAGGACCCGAGCAAGGACACAGCCTTGTTTCATGCCATTGGAGATGTTGAAGCGATCAGAAGTCTCTCCACCAGATAGGACTTCCACTATCATGTCGACACGAAAGAGCTGGATCAGTTTGACGAATTTTGCTGGGCAACCGAGCTTGCTAAGATCACCCACAATGCATCCCTGTTCACTGTGTCGAATGCTTTTGTCAGGTCTATGAAGACAATGTAGAGACTCAGGTTCTGCTCAAGGCATTTTTCCTGCATTTGCCTCACCGTGAAGACCATGTCGAAGGTGCTGCGATCTGGTCAGAAGCCACATTGTGATTCAGGCAGGTTCTGCTCTGAAACAGATGACAGGAGTCTGTTGAGTATAACACGGGCGAGGATCTTTCCAGCAGTGGAGAGTAGTGAGATGCCTCTGTAGTTGTCACAGGCTGCTCGTGCACCTTTGTTCTTGTATAGGGCTATGATGGAGGCATCTCTGAGTTCTGGGGGCATGTCTTCCTCTTCCCATATGCTGGTAAGTAATCAATCCATTATCATGGTGGGAAGCACACTTAAGGGATGGCAAACCACTCCAGAGTCTTTACCAAGAAATCACAAGGAAAGTATGGTCCATGACTCATTAATTGTCAGCCTCTTCATTTATATAGCATTAGAAAGACACCCCCAACTTTTCAGAAATATCCCTAGATTCCTAGATATAGTAACCACAGTTTGAGTTGACTCATGACCTTGAATGTTAGGGTTATAGGGCATATAATTTTGAGTTGCATCTGGAGCTTTTGGGGGAGGATATATATATATGTTCCATTCCCTGCTTCAGTTTCTGGTGGGTACAGAATAGTCTTGTGTTATTCAAATTTCCATTCCTTTATATTTGAAGGACTTTCTCCTGGTGGTTTGCAGAATTTGTTTTTTAATACTGGAATTGTTCCATTTAACCATATAAAAGTTTAAGTTTGCAGCATGGGTTTGTTGTCATTGTTTTCTGGATATGATCTGGTGATTTTTTTTTTGATTTGCACTATTTTCTATATTCAGAATTTCTGGAAAGTTGTTTTGTATTATTCTGTGCATTATGGTTTTCAGATTTCTTTTTACTGGTCATATTTTTCTAGAGAACTCATAAGGTGTTGCCAAGTGCCCTGGACCTCAAAACTGTCTCAGCCTTTTCCCACCTTAGGGAATTCACTTTTTAGTGGCATTGGGATCTGCCAAAATAACTTCTCGAGGAAAATGGCCCCAGCTTTTAGCTAGTGCCCTTCCCTTCAGACCTCACATAGCAAATGCAGGCTGATTTTCCTTTGTTCTTCAGTTGTCTGGCTGATTGCTTCTATCCCAAATTCTGTACATCCTCTTTCATAAATGAATAGGCAAAATTGAAGTCTATTGCTGGTTTCCATGGAATGGTTGGGTGAAAGCGGAGGTATGGTGGGTATGCTGGCAGAGACTGCAGCAGCCAGGTAATTCTCAATGTAAATCCTAGAGCATACCTATGAGCTCATTAAGGATTAACATTCTCTATAGTTAATTCATAAAGCTATTATTTTATTGGGCTTCTTGATTTCTTGGCCTATGGACATGCATATAATTGTCCTACCTTGGGCATAATTCTTCTTTTGAGAGTTTTTGGAATTTAGTGAGGACTAGAGAAAATGTCTAATTTTCCAATTTGTTGATTGTATTTCCCCACTCCCAGCTCATTAATGTGAATTGGGATAGTTGTCTTAAAGAATATGTTACATATATAACCAATTAAGAACCCCCATCTCTTTCAGATAACCTTCCACAGACAGATAAGAACAACTTCCTTAGAGAATTCATCCTTAGAGAATGTGAAAGAGAATTCTTTACCCTATGTCTATCCTAATTTAAGTACCTCACTAGATTGTGAAGACAGGATTAACTCTCCTTTGTCTACCTTTTGATTGAATCAACACAAGCTTGAAGGAGGTGGAGGAGCTCACTAACCACTTAGTGAATTCAAAAGCCCTCAGAAATTCTATCAGCCAAGATGAGTATTTATCTCTCCAGAAGGTGAATTTTAGAAAATTCACACCCTTAGATGAGAACTTAATCTTCAAAAGGTGAGAACTTGAGCTTCAGAAGGTGAGAAGTCTATCCCACAGATACTGCCCCCTGGGCAGTGCTAGACAATTTGAAAACTGTGATTGGCCCCTGTGAAGAGGGGCAGGGACAAAAACTCACTATAAAAGCAAGCCCAGAACTCCCTCAGAGGAGATTGTCTTTGAGAAGATAGTTTGAAGAGATTGCCTTCTGGAGATAGTCTTCTGACTGGGGAGAGTCTTAGAGGGAGCTTCACTGGAGACTTCATCTTGGATCGTGGGCTTGGAGCTCAGCTTCAATTTAGACTCACTCCTGGATTACTTCATTGGGTGAGTGAAAGGCTGACTCCTTTCCTAGTCTCCTAAGAGACTAGCTTCCATCTTGGAGGAGTTAATGGGGTTACTCACTACCAGCCTGGATTAAGCAAACCCAGAGTAAACTCTCTAACCTCTTCACATTTCTCTACTTTATTGTTTCCCTTTATTTTGGTAAATAAATTTCTGACTCAAGATATAATAAATATTGGCGACCACATAATTTCATAAAATTATTGTCCAACCATTAATTTTCACCTTTACAAGAAGGAAACTCATTGTTAACAGAGATAAGTGTGGCTGATTCCCACTTAGACCCACTAGAAGAGAAGAAAAAGGTCCCTTATCCTGATTTGCAGAGGGCATCAAAAGGCTTTAAAAAGGGGCTAGCCTCTATTAATAAATTAATGTCCACTTCCCTTGTTGGTAAACAAATCAGTCAGGCCTCTAAACCTTCTCCTCATTCTGGCAACATTCAGCCCCTAAATGACTTATTTCCTGAAAACTCACCAGTTTCTTCCAAAGTTGTTAGAACATGCTTGGGGTGGTAGATGACTCTGTCCCCCAGGATCCCAGACTTGGAGGGCATTAGGATGGGTAGGAGCTAAGATAAACTTAAAAAATGAGAATAGGGGAGACTTCCTTACTACAGTCTCTACTTTTCTCCTGAATTTTAACTTTAGAGGCTGAATTTCCTAGTAATAAGATTAAGATCTTTTATGTTACAATCCCCTCCCTTCTGGAACACCACTGCTCTGAGGAAATGGAATCCTTTCCACCACTGTCACAAAGTCCATCTACTGGGGCAGCTAGGTAGCACAGGAGATAGATTACCAGGTCTGGAGTTGAGAGATACTGGGTTCAAATGTAACCTCAGACATGTCCTAGCTGTGTGACCCTGGGCAAGTCACTTAACCCCATTTGCCTAGCCTATGCCCTTCTGTCTTAAAGTTATTACAAAGACAAGGTTTTTTTTTTTAAACTCTAAGGTTTTTTTTTTAAAGCATATCAATCATCCCTCTGTTTTCCACACATGTGCAGTTAATTCTCTCTTATTTAATTTCAATTTAGTTAAGTCAAGGGTCAACCTTGTCTTGCCTTGCCTTGCCCCAGGCTAAAAGTACATTGGCCATTCATGAGCTCAGTTCCAATATTAATCTTTAACTTTGAGCTTTAACTCAGCTCCATTTTTTCTGACTTGGACTAGTCTGCCCCTCCTTAAGTGGTAGTCTGCTCTTAGGAACTCACCAAATTGATGCTGAGTTTAATGTAGATACCCAATTGGCTTTATCCCTCCTGCAGTCCAGAATTCCCAAACTCCAAATGATTCACTGTTCTTAGGCACCCCAGCCCCAAGGACTACAGGGCATAATTGCCTGGCTCAAGGGCCAGCTTTTCAATAGAAATGAGCAATAGCCAGGGCCCTTTATCTCCTACTGGGTGGGTAGGGGCTTCCCATCTATCCCCCTGAAGGAATTCATCTCCTACAGCCCACAATTCCTCTGCCACCAAATAATAAGGGAAAATGTTGGTCGATTCCAGTAATTAGGGTACTCCAACTTTCTTTCCTTTGCTCCTATCATCCATTTGTCCTTCTAGCAAGCCTTGAGCCTATCTCACAGAACTTCCTGACCATGCCAAATGTCATAGGCCAGGTACACTCTGGTCCCCAATGCAAATTCCAAATTTGAAGAGGCTGAATCAATGAGGCAAATAATTTTTTTTACTAAACATAAACAAGCATGAAGCAAGGGGAATAAGCAAACATTCAGCAAGGATATAGTTTACAGCAATCCGCGTCTACCCACAGGGACTTACCGAGATCAAAAACAGCCCATGAGGAAATAAACATATTTTCAGATCTGAAGAGCTTCCTTGTCTTATTGATACCAGTTTATATATTTTGTCCAAAGTAGACCTTAGCACGCTTTTTTTTTTAACTCTTACCTTCTGTCTTAGAATCAATACTACATATTGGTTCTGAGGCAGAAGGCAGTAAGGACTCAGGAATGGGAATTAAGGGACTTACTCAGGGGCAAACAGTTACAAAGTGTCTGAGTCCACATTTGAACCCAGGACCTCCCATCTTTAGGCCTGGCTCTCTAATCCACTGAGCCACCTAGTGTCCCCCAACAAGCATTTATTGAATACTAAAAGGCCTTTCCTGCCTCCCCCTGTGGCCCCCGAAAAAGTCAACACAATATAAAAACCAACCCCTGCTCTTAAAGAGGGATTGGGTTTTATTTTTTGTTAGAATTTATGAATTAACACTTTACAGAGCTGCATACCTCATATCAACATATAGGGTTTGTTTCAGTATAGGTATAGGAAAAGAAAGTAGGTTGGCAAGCATTTCTTAAGCATCTAATTTATTCCAGGCACTGTGCTAAGATTGGGGGGCCAAAGAAAGGCAAAAGACAATCCCTGCTCTCAAGTAGCTTCTAGTCTAAGGGGGAGAAAACAATTAAATAATTATGTACAAACAAGATCTGTACAAACAGGATAAATTGGAAATAACCAATAGGGAAGGGATTAGGATTAGCAAGAATCAGGACAGTTTTATAGAAGTTGGGATTTAAACTGGGACTTGAACGAAGTCCAGGAAGCCAGGAGGAGAAATTGAAGAAGGAGAGAATTCCAGGTATAGGGAATAGCCAGTGAAAAAGCTGAGAGTTCGGAAATGGAAAGGTCTTATTTGAAGAAGAGCAGAGGCCAGAGTCACTGCATTGCAGTCTTCAGAGGGATGGGGGACAGCAGATAAAAAATGTCAAGACTGGAAAAGTAAGGAGTGGTAAGGTTATGAAGGGCTTTGGATGCCAAACAAGGACATTGCTGAAAGATGCAGCCTTTTTGTCAGCATCTTGCATTGAGGCAACAGAAGGAAATTAGACTGGGTTTCACTTTATGCTGATTGTTTTCACTTTCTGACTTTTACCCAATGCAGGTGCTCATTTTTCTCTCCCCTGACAATAGATCATTTCCTCTAGTGGGCCCCAGGGCATCTTGTCACCACTGAAATGCCATATATTGAGGGACACCTTTTTGGAAAAACAGATCTAACAGGAAAGATATAAATAGAATCTGTTGGGAAGAAAAGTAAAGTCCAAGGAGGCAGTGCACTGAATATAGTTCAGGGCCAAAAAATAGAAACCTACTTTCTTAAAAGGAGATTCCGGTAGAGAAAATAATTTGCATCTAAATTGCCTTGATCCAAAGGATCAAAAACCACCAGAATAATCTTTCCCCAGGGGACAAGTAGGGTAGTTGAGGCATTCAGTTATTGCCTAAGGCAGTTTTCCCCCAGGAAGGGTCTGGAAACACCTGGAGGAAAAGAATCCTTATGGCCAAAAGATGTGGCTGGAGAATATTATAGAGGGGAGGAGGTTTCAAGGAACTGAAAGAGACATTCTGAAGAGAGAGAAATGAGCCTTCGACATTTTTTTGTGAGTGTTTCTGACATTTTGTGTGTGCCTGTGAGTGTTTCCAGCAAGAGGTGTCAAAGGGAGAGGTGGGGAAATAACAAGCGAGAGGGATGAAAGGAGAAGAGGAAAAAGATGGGGGATTTGAGAATCCTAAAGATAAATGATTACTGGGGAACATGACACAAGGAAGAAGTTGGTATATAGTCTGAAATTGGAATTCACAGCTTCCTCATTATCCTAAAAGGGGAATCTGTAGAAAAAAAAACCCCAACACAACAAAAGTTTTCTAGATTATTCATTGGCATTAACAAGCAGTTAAGGAACCCCTTGCCCCTATTGTTCCTTACTGGCAGTCTGTATAGTTATTGGATGCAGGAGGTCATGGTTCTTGGGAAAAGAAGGAAGAATATTTCTTTGGTACCTGCTCATAAAGAAATTAATTTAGATTACTCATTGGAACAACACATAAAGAAGCTGAAGCTTAAATACTTTGTCTATGTACTGAGAAGATAAGGCTCTTTGGGGAAAAAAAAAAACCCTGATGTGGGAAAAGATTGAATGAAAAAGGAGAAGGATTTGGCAAAGGATGAGATGGATAGATAGTGCCATGGAAGCAATGAACCTGAGCTTGAACAGACTTTGGGAAATAGTAGAGGATAGAAGGACCTGGTGTGCTATGGTCTATGGGGTCATGAAGAGCCAAGACACAATTGAAGGAATGAATAAACAATGAGGGAGAAATAGAGAGCCCAAGTTTTCTTTTAAAGGTTTTGGGGCTGGAGGGACAACAGTGTACTTACTCCTCTCTCTTTTTGAGGACAAATTGAGACTTGGCAATACTAGTTTAAAGATAAGTGTTCAACCAACTATAGCCGGAGTCAGTAGAGTCTTGACCTTGACATTTATATAACAAAGAATGTATTTTGGTTGTTTTGGTTGGTTTTTATTTTTACTTTCCATCTTAGAATCAATACTAAATATTAATTCCAAAGCAGAAGAATGGTGAAGGCTAGACAATTGGAGTTAAGTGACTTGCTCAAAGTCACATAACTACAGTGTCTGAGGCCACATTTGAACCCAAGACCTCCCATCACTAGGCTTAGCTCTCTATCCACTAAGCTACCTAGCTTCCCCCCCACCCCCCAATTGTGACATTTTGCACCATAGAACAGTTTGCTTTAGTGATATTTTTACATCTTATAAATGAAAAAAATTGGGACTAATAGAGGTTGGGACTTTCTCTAGTTTATCTAGTTAGTTCTAAGGTCTCTCACTCTAAGCAAAACATTCACTTTAGAGAGTATTTCTGCTCAGATTCAGGACTTGAGTAAATTATTTAGGAAATCTCTCCAATGCAGAATCTGTGATTCTGAAGTTTAAATTAACTTTGATTGTCTTAATTCTGCTGTTGGTCTTTTTCTTCATCTACAAAATGAAATAGGTAACAGTAGATAGTTCTTAACTCACAGGTACCCAGGATGTATCACTATTTCCAGGATTGTTGAGTCCTCTACATGGGAAGAAAAAGATTGGAAGAGATCAGAACAAATCAAATTTCTCACCCTTACCTGCTCTTAAATCCTACTATGGCAATTTGCCTAGAACCTTGCATTTAATGAGCCTGTATGATGAAGCTGCATAAGATTTTAATTTTCTTTGCTTTTTTCTTAATTTTTCTTTTAAATTTATTTTTAAAAATATTTTTCCAAGTTTACATGATTCATTTTCTTCCTTCCTCTTTTTCCTCCCCCCCTCCCAGAGCCAACAAGCAATTCCACTGAGTTGTACAAAAGTTATCATTTGATATCTATTTCCACATTATTCATTTTTACCATAGAGCAAGATTTTAATTTTCTTAATAGAAGCAAGCTTGGAGTTTAGAAGAGCTTTTTTGTAATGGTGAGTATTTGGAGGATGAGATGACTCAAAGTTTTCTAAATGTCCAGAATGAAGGTAAAGTATATTAGGCCTTCTCAAAAATGGCCTAATGATGTCAGACGACAGGAGGGTGGCTAGGTGGAAAGATTAGACTTGTTTTGTTTGGTTCCTTGGGGGGTGGCATATGTATAAGAACTAAGCGCAATAGATGAAAATTCTCTGGAAACTGTATCTTAATTTATATTTATTTATTAAGTAATAAAAAGCAAGACAGACAAAGAAAAGATACCAGTCACCCAAGACTAGCTGTTCCCTTTGCATGTCTTCTCCCCCTGACCAGGCAGGCTGAGGGCAGGGGCTCCCCTAACTAGCACTTTCCTAGCCCCCTAGTATCATCTCACTATGATTCCAACTCAAAAGAGCCCCTTCCTTCCCTGGTCCTGAAACTAATATCTTCCATGATGTCACTTTTCTGAGCTTTTCTGATTTGCTGGATTTGACCTGAGTCTGGGTCAGAGGCTGGACTTCTAGATGCCAGGAGTTCAGTGGGACAATAGGCAAACGTCTTGGGGGTGCTTGGGGCTTCTGGTGTCCTCCTAGAGTGTGTGTGTATCCCACTTATACAAATTAAGACTCAGATCTTGTTTTTAACTCAAAGGGTGGAATTGAGCTGCAACCCCAAAAGAGTAGGGGGTGAGACTAGTAAATTCTCACACAGTTTTGAAGACGTAATTTTGGGTTTAATGTCAGGAAGTATGTTGTAACAATTAGAACTAGCCCCAAGTAGAATGTGATACCTTTGGCTTGGGGTGATCTCCTTCCTTGGAGAGGCTGGATAACCATTTGTTGGCTTTATGGACCTGAGAATTCTTTTTCAGGTATGAGTCAGGCTGGATGACTATTGGGATGCTTTCTAAGTCTGAAAAATTCTGCCATTCTCCATCCTCCCAGCATAGGACTAGGATTGGTATATTATAACTGCCTGGCAACCGAAAAGGGATTTCTATGTCTCTAAAATAATATTCTCCTTTACTAAAGAAAAGCTAGGGCACTAATGAGAAATAGATGGACTTCTCTTTCACCAAGGCTTAGTGTAGGCTGTGACTAGAAGACAGTAATAGTGGGATTTTGAGATTTCTTCCCAGACCATCTGAGGATACTATCTGTGTATAGGGAAGGGCACATTGGGGACAAGGACAGACGGACAGGAGCAATCAGGAAGACAGCCCCAAGGCCCTGCCAGATTTCCTTCCATGCAGACCTCTATGCAAGATAATGTCAACTAGGGCTCTGCCCACAGGACAGAGCATAATAAATTCCCCTCTGGCCTCCTCCTGTGGTTATTTGGTTATTGTTCTACTGTAGGATTTGTTTTGAGTAGGAACAAAAGGAAGGAAGACAGCTCTGCTATCAGGCTGGGGAAGAAGGATGCTGCATTGACAACTCTTGTTGTCCTTGGCCGCCCTCCTTTTAAATATGAGGAAGCTAAAGGGCAGCATGCAACCTAACCCTGTCTGTGTTAATGAGCAGCAAGCGCAGCTGGCCCAAAGACAGAGGGGGAAACTTAGCTGGGGCCTTCCTGGGGAGACAGCAGGGTCCTTAGCTGCCTCTTCTGCTGGGTTGCCTTTGTCATCTTGCCTTCCTTTGATGCCTAGCGTAGGTGGGATTGGCTCGTTGGTAGTCTGGGCATAGGAGTGTAGCTGGGAGTCCCCCATTTAGGGAGATCTGACCCTGGGGTTGACCAGAATAAACCTGGAACACTTAGCTGATTGTTTAGCAACCAGAGCGGGCAACAGGACCATTTCTCACCAAATCACAGGTGGTACAAATAAAGAGGAAAGACCTTGGGAGCCCATTGGTTCAATGCCCTGCCTAGAAGCTCTGTGTATTAAACTACCCAGGACATATGACTTTCAATACTTCTGGTTCCTTCATATGCCCAATCTTGAAGACTAAATATATGCTCTGGAATTGGACACTATGCTAACTCAATAATGGCTAGATTTCCGTAAAGAGTTAGAACATAAAACAATGGTTCTTCCTTTAGAGGTACAAAGAGAGGTTCTCTGTTTGTCTTCTGACAGATACCCAGACTGAGGAATTCCTTTGCCTTGTCCGTCTGCTCTATTACACTCATAAACTGGAATCCACCAGGTGTTTGGATTCTCCCAAAATGGTAACCTTTGTCTCAGCTGGAAAACCATGTCTGAGCAATCAAAGAAGCCTGATTGGGAGAAGATGTCAATGTGCTTTCTCAACCAGAAAGGTGGTTTGAGTTTGGCCAAAGAAATTGAACCAAACAAACAGGCGTCTGTCAAAGAAAAGCCGGGTGCTGCTGGGAGATCACACACTGACAAAATGGAAACCATTATCAATGACAGTTCTAGCTAGAAAAGGGGAAATCCTTTGAAGCCACAGACAAGCTGAACAGAGCTTTCCACCTGAGAGACGCTGTAGACTGGAGGTCAGGCCATGCTCAACCCCCACAAAAACTGATGAAAGCTAGCTGCAGAAGGGAGGGGGTGCACAGCTGCAACTCAGAATCTCCCCGTGGAGTTGCTGAGGTTTTTCTGTAGCAAATGGAGCCGCCTTAACAACAAGGCCTGTGGGAAAAGCCCTACAGAGTTGGACTGTAAGAACAGCCCTGCTAGAGCTCTGCTGTGAGAGCAAAAAAACAAGACTTTTGGTAATCCTGAAAAGGGGGTAAGGGGGAGACAAATTAAAAAAAAAATAACCCAAGACCACCCACCTGATGAAGGTCTCCATTTTGGAAACAAACAATTGCTGGTTTCCAAAGCTCACATCTGAAAGAATAGACAAATTCAATACTCAGACCCAAAGTTTTATGTGTTGAGGGATCTGAGTGAATTCATGATCTCTTATAAGATTCGGAAGCATCATTTCTAATGTGTTGGCTTTTGTGATGCTTGTCAAGGGGTTCTCTTTGTGTTTGTTTTCATCCTTGGTGACAAGGAGAGTGATGAGTCTCCTTTTTGACACAGGGTCATGCTTAAAAGGAGGGAAGGGATCAAACATTATTTATTAAGTGCCAGTCACTTTACCACTTGATCATCACAACAACCCTAGGTGCTATTATGCTCTCCACTTGATGATGAAGGAAACTGAGGGAGATAGAAGTTAAGTCACTTGTCCAGGGGTCACACACCCAGGAAGTCTCTGGGGCCAGATTAAAATTCCAGATTCCAGGCCCAGGGCTCCATCCATTGTACCATGGAATTGCCCAATATCTCTTAGATTGGAGGTTTGTGTCTCTTAGGAGGGATAATATTGACTAGCCAAGATCAGATGCAAAGAAAATAAACAAAGAGCCCATTCATGGCAAAGTGATGTAGTGGGTAGAATGCTAGACTTGGATTCAAAAAGACCTTTGTTCAAATGCTTGCTTCTGACATCTTCTATCTCTGGGACCGTGAACTTGCCATCTAACCTCTCTGTCTCCTTATCTGTAAACTGGAGACCTTAATGCCTATGGGATCTACACTATAGATTGGCTGTAATTCTCAAATGAGGTAATAAATATAAAGCATTTTTAAAATCTAAGGCACTATGTAAATTTTAGTTGTTACTAAAATCATGAATCAGTTCATACCTGTGATTTCATCAGTGTTGAGAATTTGCTAGTGTGGAAATTCCTTCTACTAATGTAGATAGGCAAATGATTTGCAACTTAGAGTCTTGAGATTTAGATGACTTGCTCAGGGTCACATGGGCATTAAGTACCAGGAGTGGCATTCCTACCCAGGCTGTCCTTACTCAAAGCTAGCTCTTTTATCCATTATTCCACAGTCAATTTGTTTGTCTGTCTATCAACCCACCCACCCACCTACCTATCTACCTACCTATCTACTTACTCATCTATTTAAATTATGATTATTACTTTTTCTGGCTGGGGTTATTTCCTTTTGTTTCTGCCCCATGTCATTCTTCTCCTCTACCTAGTTTTAAATTGGCACAATAGTTTAGCTTAGGCCAAAATCTAATCATTTCTGAAGAGGGTAAAGTAAGGTTATTGTTGTTTTCTCCTTCTGAAAAGTGGGGATAGGAATGAGGACAAGGACATGGAGAAATATGTTCCAGGAATCCTCACAGTGGTCATGGAAGAAGTATATGAATTTTTAGGTTATCCTTCCCAAATTCCTTTTAAAATGGATTAACATTAGCATCTTATTCCAGGCCTCAATTATCTGGAATTAGAAAGGTACATAGGGGTTCTCTAGTGTTGTATGCTGCTCCAAGAACAAGGACTTGGTCGAGTTTTTTACTATCAGGCAATATATTCAGAAAAATGAATAAATTCAAATTCTTACCATCTTGACCTGGTTAATAACCTCTAGTAATGAGCCAAATAAAATGCTGCTCTGCATGTTTGGAGACTCCCTTCCTTTTTTAATTTTTATTGAGGGAGGTAAGATTGATACATAACAAAGTTTATATGGACCCCTCCCAAAAGAGGACTTTTATTTAACTAATTATTTAATTAAAGGAACTCAGATAAATTTTTTAAAAAGTTGAGTAAGCAGGTAATAAAACTTCACAGTAGTGTCTTTTATCCAGGAAATTAAAAAAAAAACCCATTTACAGCTCTTAATTACATATCAATCCACTTCTGAAATTAGTAGAGGCTAACTAATAGCATTTCTGTTTTAGAGAGAACGAGAGGAAAAACCCAGGCTTGAGAGGCATAGGAGTTTTGATGGCAGGACACTGTGAGTTAGAGTAAAAGCTAAAAGGAAGGTACCTTCCCTATCCAACCACATTTGCACATAACACCAATATTCTGCTGTTTGCATCAAATTAAAATGTTTTAACCTGTGTTTTTGTTCATTTGTAGAGCTTCGGTAGGTTTGCTGACATTAACGTTGATTCTTATCAATTGGGTAAAAAAATTGTGGTACCTGAATGTAGTGCCATATTATTAGGGTAAAAGAAATGATAGGTACGATGAATACAGAGAAGCATGGAAAGATCTATATGAACTGATGTACAGCGAAGTCAGCAGTCAATAACTACAAAAAAGTAACAAAAAACACACTACAAACAAACCAAAGAACACACCAAACAATCAAAAGCAAATGCAACAAAATTATAAAGATCAAACAGGACTTGAATGGAAATATATGAAAAGATACCCCCACCCACCCCTTTCTAGAGGCAGGAGAACCACAGATATTTTACATTCATTGCACATGTTTTTGGACTTTTCCAAAATATTGATCAGTTGTGTAGATATTTTTCCTCTCTAAAAAACAACCATTTGTCATATAGGATGACTCTGTGGGAGAGGGAAAAAAAGAGATATGTGGGATTACTATGGTGATATGAAAAATAGACCATATTAATAAAAACATATATATATATTAACTTAGTATTGGTCACTTTTGGATAATAGGTTCTGGTAGGACAAGGACTATATCTATGGAATTCTTATGTCACTAACAGACTTATTGTCTTTTTCTTTTTATGTACCAAATGGTATAGCATCCAGATTTTAATTTTTTTTATTTAAATTAATTTATTTAGTCAATTTAGAACATTATTCCTTGGTTACAAGAATCATATTCTTTCCCTCCATCCCCTCCCCCACCCTTCCTGCAGCCCACACGCAATTTCATTGGGTATTACATGTGTCCTTGATCAAAACCTATTTCCATGTTGTTGGTGTTTGCACTAGGATGTTCATTTAGCGTCTACATACCCAGCCATATCCCCTCGACCCATGTATTCAAGCAGTTGTTTTTCTTCTGTGTTTCTACTCCCACAGTTTTTCCTCTGAATTTGGATAGTGGTTTTTCTTGTAAATTCCTCCAAGTTGTTCAGGATCACTGCATTGCCCCTAATGGAGAAGTCCATTACATTCAATTGTACTACTGTGTATCAGTCTCTGTGTACAATGTTCTCCTGGTTCTGCTCCTTTCTCTCTGCATCAATTCCTGGAGGTCATTCCAGTTCCCATTTATTTTTATATTTTATATTTATTATTCTTTTGAACACAATAGTATTCCATCACCAACATATACCACAATTTGTTCAGCCATTCTCCAATTGCAGGACATCCCCTCATTTTCCAATTTTTTGCTATCACAAAGAGCACAGCTATGAATATTCTTGTACAAGTCTTTTTCCTTATTCTCTCTTTGGGGTACAAACCCAACAGTGCTGGATCAAAGGGCAGACAGTCTTTTAGCACCCTTTGGGGATAGTTCCAAATTGCCCTCCAGAATGGTTGGATCAATTCACAACTCCACCAGCAATGCATTAATGTCCCAACTTTGCCATATCCCCTCCAGCATTCATTACTTTCCATTGCTGCAATGTTACCCAATCTGCTAGATGTAAGGTGATACCTCAGAGTTACTTTGATTTGCATTTCTCTGATTATAAGAGATTTAGAACACTTTTTCATGTGCTTATTAATAGTTTTGATTTCTTTAACTGAAAATTGCCTATTCATGTCCCTTGCCCATTTATCAATTGGAGAATCACTTGATTTTTTGTATAATTGGTTTAGCTCTTTATAAATTTGAATTTATAAAATGGACCTTTGTCAGAGGTTTTTGTTATGAAGATTGTTTCCCAATTTGTTGCTTCCCTTCTAATTTTAGTTGCATTGGTTTTGTTTGTACAAACCCTTTTTAATTTGATGTAATCAAAATTATTGATTTTACATTTTGTGATTTTCTCTAGCTCTTGCTTGGTTTTAAAGTCTTTCCTTTCCCAAAGATCTGACATCTATATTAGTTTGTGTTCACCTAATTTGCTTATAGTTTCCTTCTTTATGTTCAAGTCATTCACCCATTCTGAGTTTATCTTGGTGTAGAGTGTAAGATGTTGATCCAAACCTAATCTCTCCCACACTGTCTTCCAATTTTCCCAGCAGTTTTTATCAGATAGTGGATTTTGGTCCCAAAAGTTGGGTCTTTGGGCTTATCATAGACTGTCTTGCTGAGGTCACTTACCCCAAGTCTATTCCACTGATCCCCCTTTCTGTCTCTTAGCCAGTACCATATTGTTTTGATGACTACTGTTTTATAGTATAGTTTGAGATCTGGGACTGCAAGGCCTCCTTCCTTAGCATTTTTTGTTTCATTATTTTCTTGATCTTTTGTTCTTCCAAATGAACTTTGTTATGTTTTTTTCTAATTTAGTAAGAAAGTTTTTTGGTAGTTCGATGGGTATGGCACTAAATAAGTAAATTAATTTGAGTAGGATTGTCATTTTTATTATGTTAGCTCTTCCTGCCCATGAGCAATCAATGTTTTTCCAATTGTTTAGACCTAGTTTTAATTGTGTGGAGAGTGGTTTGTAGTTGTGTTCATATAGTTCCTGTGTTTGTCTCAACACATAGATTCCTAAGTATTTTATATTGTCTAGGGTGATTTTAAGTGGGATTTCTCTTTCTAATTCTTGCTGCTGAGATGTATTGGAGATATATAGAAATGCTGATGACTTATGTGGGTTTATTTTGTATCCTGCAATTTTGCTAAAGTTGTTGATTATTTCAATTAGCTTTTTGGTTGATTCTCTAGGATTCTTTAAGTAAACCATCATATCATCTGCAAAGACTTATTTTGATAATGGTTTTTGATGATGGCTGGAGAGGAAAAACTATTAGAAGACAGAAAGAGATATCAATAGTTTTCTGGGAAGAATGAGAGGGGAAAAATATGAATCCAGAGTTATTGGAGTAAGTAAGTAAGTAAGTAACACTAAGAATATGGCAGCCTGAAAAAGAGAATAGAGGGAATGGATATTAAACTGAAAGGGAGAATCCTTGAAAATTAATAATTGTGGCTACTAAACTTGCGGTTATACATAATGGATTTGCTATCAGAGGAGCTAGTTTCAAATTCCACCTAGGTCACATACTACCTGTGGGATTTTGAGTGCTCCATATCTCAGTTTCCTCACTTGTAAAATGGGAGGGTTTGTACTAGATGACCTGTAAAGTGTTTTCTACCTCTAGATCTATGATTCTATGACCCACTACTGAGAGAAGTGAATATTTGCATCTAGGGATTGAGATGGGCTGGCCACAAAGGAAGAGGCATTATGGCAATTCTGCTTCTGAATCTGGAGTTGAAGGTCCTGGATTTGAATTCCTTTTCAGTCACTCAGTGCCTAAGCAGGTAGGTGGCACAGAGGATAGAGCACCAGATCTGGAGTCAGGAAGACTACTCTTCCTGAGTTCAAACCCAGCTTCAGACACTTACTGGCTTTATTACTCTGGGCAAGTCACTTAACTCTGTTTCTTCATTTGTCAAATGAGCTGGAAAAGGAAATGGCAAGTCACTCCAGTATCTTTGCCAAGAAAACACCAAATGGATCATGAAGAGTCAGACAAGACTGAAAATGCCAACAACAATAACAGAAACACACTACCTACCTACCCATGTGATCAAGGGAAGGTCACTTACTGATTTCCACATCTGTAAAATGAGGAGATTAGACAAAGTGACCACTGAAGTCCCTTCTAGCTCTAAATCTTGTCACCCTATGAAACTTGAGAAATAGTTTTTATAGCATAGTAAAATTGCTTCTAAGAATTTAACATCATAAAGTTTATGTAAACCCCCAAAAGGAGAAACATAAAGGAAATGAGATCAATTTTTTAAAAAGTCAAGTAGGAGTAGATAATAAAACTTGATAGAACTATCTTTTATCCAGGTAATAAAAAATTATATATCAATATTAATTACAAGTCAATACCACATATGGTTCAATAGGGCATTCAGAGAAATCTGTTTACCCATTGTGTTTGTTCAGGGGGCAGGAGACTATAAATCTTACCCATGTTCACTTAAGCATAAAACTTCCTGAAAACCTAAAGCAAACTATCCTGAATTTTGAATGCAAAGAACATAGGTAGATTGAGAGTCAGGCCCAGAGGTGGGAGGTCCTGAGTTCAAATGTAGCCTTAGACACTTCCTAGCTATGTGATCCTGGAAAAGTCACTTAATTCCCATTGCCTAGCCCTTACCACTTTTCTGCCTTGGAACCAATATACAATACCAATTCTAAGATGGAAGGTTATTAGGGTTTTTTAAGAAATAAAAGAACATAGATAATAATGGACGGATTTTTTTTTAATCACTAGAAAATTCACTGAGAGCTAACGGAAATCTCTGTAGCATGATATCTGATTGTTGTTGGGGGGGGTACTTTATTTTTTTTTTATTATTTGATATAACAGCTAAAAGAGATAGGCAGAAAAAAACTGATGTTACCATTCCCATTTTATGGAGGAGGAAACTAAGACTCTGGCAGTAGAGTTGGGCTTTGTTTCTTCATATTGTGTAATATATCATGTATTTTTCAATTCAATTTAACAAGTATTAATAAGTGCTATCTTTGTTTTAGACTGGGGATACACAGATAAACCAGGAAGATGTTCCTGTCAAGTCAACAAGTGCTGGGAAGACAAGGGTAAAAAATAATCCTGGCTCTCAAGAAGTGTCCAGCCTAATGGGGTAGACAACTTTCAAACAACTAGGTACATATAAAATAGGTAGAAGATGAATTGGAGGTCAGAAGGAATATACAGCATTAATGGGGATCAGGAAAAGCTTTTTATTTTTTTAATTTTAAAAATTTTATTTTTTTTTTCAATTTTATTTAAAATTTTTTTTCATGGCTACATGTCTCTTGTTGTTTCTCTTTCCCCTTTTCCTTCCCCACTCCCAAAGTTGACAAGCAATTTGACTGGGTTATACATATATTATCACTCAAACCCCATTTCCATATTATTCATTTTTTATTACATGAATCTAGAAAAAGCTTTTTAGTAGAAGATGGGATCTTAATTAGGACTTGAAGGAAGCCAGGAGATGGGAATGAGGAGATGGAAGCACTCCAGGCAAGGGGACAAGCTATGCCTGAAGTTGGAGTGCAGTGTCTTGTTTGAGGAACAATGAAATAAAATTAATACAGAGTGATTTCAAGAGTGCTAATAAGAGGCAGCTGGGTGGCTGAGTGGATTGAGAGCCAGGGCTAGAGACAGGAAGTCCTGGGTTCAAATATGGCTTCAGATACTGTGGACTTTAAACCCATTTGTTTAGCCCTTATGATTCTTCTGCCTTAGAACTAATAGTAGTATTGATTCTAATTTTTTTTTTAAATATTATCTTCTATCTTAGAATCAGTACTGTGCATTGATCCCAAGGCACAAAAGTTGTACGTGCTCTGCAATGGGGGGTTGAGTGATTTGCCAAGGGTCCACACACAGCTAGAAAGTGTCTGAGGTTACATCTGAACCCAGGACCTCTGAGCTTGGTTCTCAATCCACTGAGCCAACTAGGTGCCCCCTATAGTATTGATTTTAAGATGGAAGGCAAAGATTTAAATTAAAAAAAAAAAAGAATGCTGATAACTTGGGAGTTCAGGGTAAGCCCCATCCGAAAGAAATTTGAAAGCGTAACACCTGGATAGTCCTTACCTTGTTTCATGAAAGATGTCAAGTAGGTAGTTGTTACAAGGAACTACAGCAACATCGGGATTGCTACTTAGCTAGCCCCAAATGGACCCGAATGGATCGATTTCTGTGTCCTTCCACCCCGAGCCCCAAGACACTAAACTGCATATAGCTGGCAAGAGAGGCTCTGGCAGGAGAAAGAGGTGTCTGAGAAAGCTCTTAAGATGGAGTCACGGAATTTCTCTTGTTTAGTCATCTCTCTGTTCTCGTTCTGGAGAGGGAATGTGTCCCTTGCGACACACAAGGGACCACAGATGAAGAAATCTTTCAAGTGATCCCAGGCAGTGCTTATTCACAAGTGAAAAACACAAGCAGGAAATGGGACAGGGTTCCTTTTGTCCTCCACTTTCACCCCTGCCACCCACACAAAATGAAAGAAATGCATAGTCCCGCTGCCCCCGAGGTCTCGGGCTTCCCCTCTCCCTACCTGCGCTCTGTTACATAAATGCGCCCGCCCGTTAGTACTGAATGAAAAGTAACTGCCTCAGATCCCGGAGGGTGAGCGTTTTTGACTGAGGCCATAGGAATGTGGCACAAGCCGGCTCCGAAGAGACCCGGCACGCAGCCTAGGAGGATCATTGCCTGTATTAATGACCAGAACCTTGTTTATCTAGAGTGCCAACTCTTGATTTATAGTCAAAGAATATGGATCAGAGGGAAGAGGAGGGGTGGGGGGCAGCCTCGCTTCTCTGTCTTTTTTTTGCAACACGGAGAATAATAGTGCCATGCATTAACCCAGGATCCTACCTAAATGTGATGTTTTCTTAAATGCAATTTTCAAAATGCTTTCCTCTTTAATTATGCTGAAGTCATCTGAGCATGTAATCCTCCCAACTAATGTAAACTTCCTCCCTGTCTCTATTTCTCTGTGTGTGTGTGTGTGTGTGTGTGTGTGTCTGTGCATGCGTGTGTTTATCTCTCCAGTAAGTCTCCACTCCCTCTCCACAGAGAAAAGGATTCAGTTCCTGGAACCTCTCTGATCTTTAAGAGGCTAACTTTGGTCTTAACTTCCCCGGGTGCCAAGCCTCCATAGCTCTGCTATGGATGTTTCTAGCCATGCCACATCCTCTGCCTCTTTCCAGCTTTCTTCTTAGGCATCGCTCCTCTCCCCCCCAGCTCCTCAAAGAAACAGCTATATAGTTGCTTATATTTGTAGCCTTAGGCAGCTAGGTGGCACAGTGGATTGAGCACTGAGCTTGGAATCAGAATGTCTTATTCTGAATTCAAATCTCCCTTAATATGCTTGCTAGCTGCACTACCACCTGCAAATCACTTAACCCTGTTTCCCTCAGTTGCTCATCTGTAGAAAGAAAGAAAGAAAGAAAGAAAGAAAGAAAGAAAGAAAGAAAGAAAGAAAGAAAGAAAGAAAGAAAGAAAGAAAGGAAGGAAGGAAGGAAGGAAGGAAGGAAGGAAGGAAGGAAGGAAGGAAGGAAGGAAGGAAGGAAGGAAGGAAGGAAGGAAGGAAGGAAGGAAAGAAAGGAAGAAAGGAAGAAAGAAAGGAAGGAAGGAAGAAAGAAAGAAAGAAAGAAAGAAAGAGAAAGAAAGAAAGAAAGAAAGAAAGAAAGAGAAAGAAAAAGAAGGAAGGAAGGAAAGAAAAAGAAAAGAAAAGAAAGAAAAAGAAGGAACTGGTGAACCACTTTAGTATCTCTCTTTTTCTGCTGTCTCTTATCCCAGACCCAGAAAGCCTTTTTATTTGACTTTATTTTTATTCTAAATTGGTTTATTCCACAGTATAGATGCATTTTTATATGCCATATTCTTTTTTTTAACCTTTACTTTCCATCTTAGAGTCAGAGCTATATCCATAATTTCACTAATGTTCTTATGTATCATCATGAAGGGCAGTGACCAACCCAAGTTTCTAAAGGGCTATGCCAAAGAAGAATAGACTATGCCAGCTGCATCAAACTGGGAAGGATGTATGTCCACTGTCTCCTAAGGACCAGCCCAGCAATTTTTAAAATTAGTTTTATTTTTTTCAATGAACAAAAATCAATTTCCTTCCCACTTTCCTTTCCTCAATTTAAAAAAAAAGGGAAAAAATCTCTGTGGATACATTGATGTATATCAACAAATTCCCATGTTGGCTATGTCATGTACATCTTTTCATGATTCCTTATAGTAGAGTGATATTCCATTAAATTCAAATATGATTTGGTCATTCATTCCATAACCGATGCCCCTACCCAATTTAGTTTCTTGTTCTTTGTCACCACAAAAAGTTACTATAAATATTTTTGTACTTATTGGTTCTTTTTCCTTCTTTGATTTATTTGGGGTATACAATCTGGCAGATTTCAGGGAGGTTCACCACCAAAAGATTGGCTCTAGGCCAAGATATTATCTGACTTGGTAAAAGTTCTTCATGGGCAGGTAGGTGGCTCAGTGGATAGAGCCAGGTCTGGAGATAGGGGAGGTCCTAGGTTCAAATTTGACCTCAGATATTTCCTAACTGTGTAACCCTGGGCAAATACCTTAAGCCTGTTGCCTAGCCCTTACCACTCTTCTGCCATGGAACTGATAACTCAGTATTGGTTCTACAACAGAAGGCAAAGGTTTTGTAAATTTTAAATATCCAACAACTCCAAGTATTGTATTTTATAAGATTTATTAGTAATCATTTGAAGTAGAAGAAATACAAGAAATGCAAGAACAAAAGTAAAAGTCTCACCCAACCACCACAGCTGCTTTCCCAGGAGCAAAAAAAAAAAGAGGGTGGAGCTACATAAAAATATATCCTCCCTATATATGTAGGTAGGCATGTGTGGATATGCAAATGGGATGCTAGGAAAAAAGAGTTCAAGAGAGAAAATTCTAATTACACAGTTTAAAAAAGAAAAGAAAAGAAATGAAAAAGGGAAAGAGTCTATAAAATAGAATGTTGCTCTACCAAAATAAACATTTTGTGGTTTTTTATTTTTCTTTTGTAACTGACAAACAATTGGAGAGATGTTATGGTAATGACATCTGCTAATTAATTACAAAATAAGCACGGTATAGTCCATTGTTAAGTATTACTTGTGAAACATTGCTTTTCTCTACTACTATCATCATTGTGAATGTTCTTGATTTATGTACAAGTGATTCTCATAAAAATTTTGTATGAAGAGGTCAGCGGCTATTACTTTATTCTCAGGAACCTTTTTTTTTCATTAATAGGGTCTGACTTTTTTCATTATTTTGGTATCTTCACTTTTTTTCATATACCTTATTTATGTATCCCTAAATGTCCTCACAATGCTACTTCCATGATAGATGATGATAATGATAATAATAATAGCTAAAACATAGAGTACTTGTTATGTGCTAGGCACTGTGTTAAGCACCATACAATGATTATTTCATTGATCCTCACAAC
Organism: Monodelphis domestica; assembly: GCF_027887165.1. NCBI lineage: Eukaryota > Metazoa > Chordata > Mammalia > Didelphimorphia > Didelphidae > Monodelphis > Monodelphis domestica. Next base: position 281,034,883 of record NC_077227.1, read on the forward strand.
AACCCTGTTTATAAATGCTATTATTATCCCTATTTTATGGATTAGGAAACTGAGGCAACCAGAGAATAAGTGATTTGACTAGGCTAGTATCTCATTCCCTCTATTCTCTCTGTTATAATATGATATTATATGTTTATATAACCAATATAAATATAAATTTACAAACTAATATTTTTGGTTTGTTTTTCATTTTAAAAATATCTGCTTGTCAAATAAAAAAAAAATTAAGACTTCTTTATGAACCTGTTGACCAATCTGCAGAAGCAATTTTATTTTTCTTTTTAAGGTCCTAGATATTTCTGAATACAAATGAATAGGGAAAACTTATTTCAATGGGAAAATACACCACAGTTAGTTTTTATCTTATCTAAATAAGAAACAGGAATTCAAATGAAAAACTTATGTTTTGACTACTGAATAAAGAATTCTCTGAGTATCAAACAAAGCAATTTGTTTTACTACTATTTATTAACATCTTATTTCTGCAAGATGGATCTTTTTTCTATAGCTGTTAAGAAAATATTCATTGTGATTAGCAGTGAGAAAAGAATTATTAGTAGCAATATCATAAATGACATGACATTTAGATAAAACTTTGTGCCCCAATGCCCACTCAACTTATATTAACAGTATTACTACAATTATTTTTTGTTACAAATGTGAAAATTATGAAGGATTTTCTCAATCAATAAATATCTGCATGTTACATTAATTTAATTGCATATTTTAAGATTTGTCATAAACTTAATTTTTTTGAATAAAATACTAGCCAATAAAATTATTTGCATAGACTTATGAAAAGTATAGGGAATTATGTGATAATTTTTGTGTTTGTTGAATGTCTTGTTATCACAAAAAATTTGTAAATCATTGTTGTCCATACATGAAATTCTGTGATTCCCTAAGAAAAATTGAGAGGCAGAAGAGTTCCACCAAGAATTTAAACTGAAGTTTAAATTTAAATTACTATAGCAGTAATTTCCTCACTACTCTGTGCCCTTGAAGAGGAAGTAGAGAAAGAAGATTATTCAGGGAGCCAAGCTTAGATAAAGCCAATAGCCTCTTTGCTGGCAAAAGCAAACAGTACCATATAGCAAATGTATGTATATGTTTTGGGGACTTGGAGGATCTCATATCAGTTGGAGTTTCCAGGAAGTACAGCAGGATATCTTTAAGTAAAGAGCTTCGGGGGCAGCTAGGTAATACAGTCGATTGAGAACCAGGCTTGGAGTGAGGAGGACCTGGGTTCATACGTGGATTCAGATGCTTCCTAATTGTGTGACTCTAGGCAAGTCATTTAAACCCTATTGCCTAACCCTTACCACTCTTCTGCCTAGGAACCAACACACAGTACTGATTCTAAGACAAAAGGTAAGGGTTTTTTAAAAAGAGCTTCTGAGAAAGACTAAATATATGTGCCTGTCTGTGGACTGATTTCCCAGAAATTGTTCTACTAATCTCATATAATACTGTTCACGGTGGTATTGCATAATGGCTGGGGTACTAGATTTAGAAGGACCTAGGTTCAAATTCTGCCTTTGATAATTACTGACTGGGTGACCTTAGGCAAGTCTATCAACTGTAAACCTTAAAATTTCTGGAAATTTCACCATTGGGAAATTTCCAACATTTATAAGTCTAAGAAATTTTAAGGTTTACACAACCTTGGTCTTTTCATCTGTAAAATGAAAGAATTGGACTAGATGGCTTCTAAAGTCTTTTTCAACTTCTAATTTGCAGTGATCCTGTGTAGATCCTTTGGGAGTTCTGTGGCCAGTGGATGGAGTACTGTTTTTGGGATCAGGAATTTGTTGTTTTAGTTGTTTAAGTTGTGTCTGACTTTTCACAACTCCAATTGGGATTTTCTTGGCAATTATATTGGAGTGACTTGCCATTTCCTTCTCCAGATCATTTTACAGATGAGGAAACTGAAGTAAACAGGGTTAAATGACTTGCCCAGAGTGACAGTGTATCATTTTTGTAAGTGAATAATCTTATAAAACCAAAACCCCCAATAATATTCCCAAATAAATAAGTGAAAAATCATATGTTTTCATCTTCATTTTTTACTCCAACAAATTATTTCTCTGGAGCTGGATAGCATACTTTTTCCCAAGTCCTTCAGAATTGTCCTGGATCATTGTATTGCTGTTACTAGCAAAGTCCATTACATTTGGTCATTCTACAGTATTTCAGTTACTGTGTATAGTGGTCACCTGGTTCTGCTTATTTCACTCTGTATCAGTTCACGTTGGTCTTTCCAGTTCATTCTCAAATCATCCTGTTCATCATCCCTTATAGCATTTCATTAACATCATATACCACAATTTGTTCAGCCATTCCCCAAATAAGGGACATCCCTTTAGTTTCTAATTCTTTGCCAAAAAGAAAGTGAAGCTATAATTATTTTTGTACCAACTGGTCCTTTTCCATTCATCTTAGCTATTATTGATAATAATGTCGTATTATCTTTTTTTTGCAATGGTAGAAGAATTTTTTGAGCATTACCTCTGTAGTCTCAAGGTCAGTAAATGGCTGTCAAGAGCCAGAGAAAGGAAGCTGTCAGGCACTTGTAGATGTTTTTAGAAAAAATCATTATGTTCAGACCACAGAGGACCAATACAGAACCACAACTAGCCTGCTGACTCTAAAACCTGCTCTGAGATATTGCCCAGAATCTAGGTATATGCCTGCTGAGAGAAAAATCAATAGTGCAGAGGGGGTAAAGAACAAAAGTCAGGGGACAGGAAGTGGCAGGAGTTTTTAATCTGGGGTCTCAATTTGGACAGGAAAAAAAATTCCACTTTTATTTTCAAACCCTTCTATCTAAAATAGAGCATTTCCTTCAATTATTTAAAAACATCATTCAGAGAAAGAGTTTTCACCAGACTGCCAAAGGGGTCCATACACAAGGAAAATTAAGAAACTCTGGGTGGTAGAACAGAAGCTATAAATGGGAGTAGTTGTCTTTCTTCCATCTAATTAGACTGTTCTTTATGTGAAATATCTGTTGATTCCTTAGCCAAAGCTTTTGTGTACAGTGTGGAACTCCAAAACAGGACAGTAATCTTAAAAAAAAAATTGACTTCCAATTTTCTTAGGAACATAAACCCAACCAATGCCAAAGGCAAACATAACTGATACAATTTCTCTCTTGAGAAGCCCCACTTCAATGGTTTAGAGAACTTTCTGCATACAGCTCAGGGAATTTAGCTCATGCCTTTATTAGGTCTGCCCCTGATTGAAGGACCACAAAAGGAAATAAGTTTCCAAGGGGAAAGAAGAATCCTACATTTGACTCACATGGTTCAACTTATTTGTCTTTGAAAACTCATGAAGAGATTTAATTAAATTCAGCTCAACAAATATTTATGAAGTAATGTCTGTGTGCAAAGTTCCTTGCTACACTAGAGGGATAAAACAAAAGAGTCTTCCCTCAAGAAGCTTACAATTTACTGATGACAGAACTTTGTTTACTTCCATGACAAATACTATTTATCCTTCTCAGACAATTTCATGAACAGAATTACCTGGCCTCACCTCTTTTCTCAGCTTCTGACTTTCTGGATTTCTTCAGTAAATGTTAGCTGCTTTCTCACCTTGGAAGATTCTCCCTCTTCTTGGACCCTTTCTTCTCAATGGTGAATTTTCCTGGAAGAGGACCTCTATTAGTGGGAAAGCTCTAGCCACCCCTACCCATACTAACTTTCTTTTATGAATGATCTTCTCCAATTAGCATATATGCTCCTTTAGGGAAGGGTCTGTCTTTCTTTTTCCTTTTATTTGTATTCCCAGGATTAGCACAGGACCTGGAATGTAGTAGTAAGCATTTAATAAATTCTTGTTAGCCAACCTGTAAAAATCTTGGAACTTGTTTGGATTACATTTCATAGAAAGTAGGATTTTTTATTAGGGAAACTAACCCTAGGCAGCTTATTTGGTGTGTGTCCCCTACAATGACTCCACTCCCCACTTAGTATAGATCCTTTCCTGTGCCTCAGTAGTACAGATTGGTTTTCCCAGATCTGTATCTGATTTGCTTAGGGTCACATAGACTGAAAGGAACCTTATAGGACATTATAAAATGTAAGGAATTTGTGTAAGACTTTATATGAAAAGACACAACCCTCTCTTGACTTCAACAATAAAAGTAACTGTTGTCTGAACCTGTCCAGCAAAACCATCAATACCTGCTCAACTATGTATTGATCTTGGTTTGAACCCCATCACTTGTAACAACTGCCTGACAGGATGCACACTGTGACACTCTAGGATGCATACAATGGACAGTTCAAATTAAAGGGACTACCCAATTAGGCTCCTGAAAGTTCCCCTGTAAGCAAATACATTCCAAGGTCTTGATTGGGCTATCTACTGAAAATATGAATTTTTTCTCTCTTCTTTAAAAAAAAATTTTTTTTACAGATTACATGACAATAAAATTTTTAATAATAGTTTTCTGACATTTTGTGATACATGTTCTTTTCCTTCCTTCTATTCCCCCCAAGATGGCAAGTAATATGCTTTAGATTGTACATGTATTATCACATAATTCATATTTCCATGTTTGTCATGGAACAAGACACATATTGCTTGCACTGGAGAAAAATTCATGGAGGAAATAAAGTGAAGAATGTTTCAATCTACATTTAGACTCCATCAGTTCCTTTGATGATGATGGAAAGCTTTTTTTTTTTATCATGAATCCCTTGGAGCTATCCTGAATTATTCTTATATTGTTAGTATTAGTTAAGTCATTCATCATAGACTATCATTGTTATTGGATAGAACATTCTCCTGGTTCTACTCACTTCACTTTGCATCACTTCCTGTGTCTTCTTTCCAGATTTTTTGTATGGTCTTGTTTGTCATTTCTTCTGGCATAGTAGTATTCTAATTACAAACACATGCCACAGCTTTTCAGCCATTCCTCAATTGTTGAACATTCATTCAATTTCCAGTTCTTTGCCACCATAAAAAGAACTGCTATAAATACTTTTTTTTTACATATACATTGTTTTCCTTTTTCTTTGCTTTCTTTGGGATACAGACCTGGTGGTGGTATTGCAGTTTTATGATCCTTTAGATGTGGTTCTTAATTGCTCTCCAGAATGGTTGTATCAGTTCACAATTCCACCAATAGTATATTAATGTCCCAATTTTTCCAAGTCCCTTCCAACATTTATCATTTTCCTTTTTTGTCATTTTAAGCTATCCCCTTTCAGCAAAAGTTATTTTCTACCACCACATTTTGATTCTCCCTGTCCTGGTCCTTACATTATTCCAACCCAGGGCCTCTCTGGAGTCATGTAATCTAATTCTATCACTTTTACAAATAAGGGAAACTGAGATCTAGAGAAGAGTCTTGACTTGCCCACAATCATATAGTAAGTAATAGAACAGGGAATGGAATCCAGGTTCTTGATTTAAAATCTAGCACTCATGGTGACACATTCTTATGGGATTTTATTATATGGGTTTTTTTTTTTTAGCTTAAATACTAAAAAAATAACATTTCAATATCCACAGCAGAATACAAAAAGAGGACTATATATGGAAACTATGAACCTCCATTTCATGCCATATTCCATTTCATACTCTAAGTACATATTAAATTCCACACATTTATTTCAAAACTGTCTTGTTTATTTGTGCTTCCCCCTGAACTTTTCTGTTCTTTTTTCTTCATTTTGAAAAACATTTCAGCTCCTTTTTTAGGTGTGTGTGTGTGGGGTGAAGGAGCATTAGTGTTACTAACCCCTCCTTTCCATTCTCTCCTTTAAGAAAAAAAAAAGTACCCTTGTAGAAATAAGAATAGTCACACCAAACAAATTTACAAAAGGGATGCTTCTTTGTGATCTTAACTACACTACTTTATCTCATTGTCTTCTTTCCTTGCCTATAAAATGGCTGCCATCTCTTCACAGAATTCTGCCTGCTTTCCTGTGCAGCATTGTAGAGGGCTTTATTTTTTATTGCTATCTGGAAATTGGGGATCATGCTCCCCTTAAAGATAATTTTTTAATTATCTGAAAAACACCTTTTTATCTTTTCCTTAAAGATATTTTTTTTTGTTTGTTTGGAAGAAAAAGTTCTTTTAAAATGATCATTATAGAACCTGTGGGTTCTGAAAAACTACAATTCTATGTGATGGACTTTCTGGGTAGAAGATGAATGCCCATCCCAGTATAAGGAAGGGAATCTGGGTCTCTCCATGCATTCAGGCTGAACTGCTTATTTGGCCTTGTGCCAGTCCCTTGATCACTCTTCTCTCACTTTGTTAATGCCCTCTTTGCTAGCCCTAGCTCTGCATTCCTGTAGTTGGGTCATGGCAATGAACCTCATGCTTTTTCCTTAATGTCTGGACTTTTTTGGAGATCCTAGGCCCATTCAAGCCAGTCTCTGATAAGGGAGAATTACCAAGAATTACCACATGATCAATGATCAAGAATTAACAGATTCTTATTTGTTTAGTACATTTGTCCAGCCTCCTCTCCCACCCTGAGCCTTTCCTTTCCATCCCCATTGGCGAGACACACAATTTGTAATCCCCTTAAAACTGAAGAAGAGAGGGTTCTGATGCATGGAGATTAACATCAGCTGCAACCTATTAATGTGTCCCCCCTCCCAACCCAAGGAAACAAAAACACTGGACCAAATTAGACTGAGCAGGCCTCTGTCTCCAGGGGAGAGAGGTGGAGTAAGAGTTGGGGAGGGTGGAGAGGACTAGGGGATTGCCATGTGGTTTTAATTAATTTGGATTCTCTTTCTGAAGCTAATTTACCCAACACAAAGCATGTTCAAGGAGTAGCTGCTGCCAGTTCTGGGAGCTTGGCTTTCTCTGATAAAGGTCCAGAGCCCTGTTCAGGAGGCTGGAGTTTGTTGTGTCTCTATAATTAACAGGTTTCAAAGTGGTTATTTTGGAAAAGGGATTTTAGGAGTGTGTGAAAGTCCTTTCAATGGCCATCAGACTGCATCCCAAGGTCTTCAGAAGGGCCTCTCTCTCCCACAGTTTGCTCAGGTTTTTGCATTTCCAAAGCTCTGCCCTAGAAGCTGGAGGCTCCCACCATGGATTTTTATTGCACTAAAGGTTGCTGTGGTTTTTGTTGTTGTTGTTGTTGTTTATTTTTTCTTATTGTTTTTTAGTTACTAGGTACGTTTTTTTAAATGCCCCTGTGGTTCCTCAGAGTATAAATAAAACCAATATGACCCTTGCTTTCCTAGGGCTCCCTTGTCACTGCTTTCTTCTAGGGAAATGGATTGACTATCTAACTATTCATAATGAACACAGTGATGTCATACAGACCATAGAATCATAGATCCCAAAGGGATCTTACTTATTTATTTTTATTTATCATTTATTTATATTTATATTTATTTATTTATTTAAAAGAAGGAGATTGATGGCCAGAGAGGTACAATGATTTGTTCAAGATCTCACAGCTCATTTAGTAACAGACTTGAAGTCTTTGACTTCCCAGGGTTTATTCTTTCTACTACATCAAGTAGCCCTTCAAATGAAAGGAGGTGCCTACCCTCTTTTCTTCTTTTCTTATACTGCAAGTTCCCTAGAGTCCAAGAACCTGAGTTCAAATTCTGCATGTTACTCTTCACTCCCAGGGACTAATGGTCTTGAGAGTCCCTTCTATCTCTAAATCTATGATCTTCCCATGCTACTCTCTACTGCCTCATGACACTATGAAAATGGATTTAATCTATGATTAAATTAAATCTATGATTAATTTTTCAGCAGGTATAGAGTGGTCTTATATTCCCAGTACTCTCTGGCTTTTGATGTTGTTGTTGTTTATTATAAAAACAAAACCAAAAAAAGCTGAAAAAAGAGCAGGGGGTCGAGGCAGGGATTAACTCATTCATTGGAACTCTCACCCTGGACCAAGTTGAAAACTCAGCCAACCCCAGAACAGACCAGGCTTCACACACCATACAATGGTCTGCTCTATCCCTTTTGCCTCTCACATTGCCTTTGCATTGCTTTCCACTCTTGTTCTGGGAACTGTAATCAAATCAGTACTATTGGACTAACATTGTTCTCTGAAAGGCTATATTAACCCCATTCCTCTACTAACTGTCCCCTTAACTTCCCAGACCCCAAACCACCATTCTGTATTACACCCCCCCTCCCCATAATTTATTAGAATTTAAGCTCCTTGAGGGCAGGGACTGTCTCAATTTTGTATTTGTATTACTCACTCTTAGAACAGTGGTTGGAACATGAAGAGTAGATCATAAATGTTTTTTCATTCATTTGTTCCACATTAGGGTGACTTAGGTTGGGGATGGACAGTGCCTAGGCATGAGTAGAAGAAAATACAAATTCTAGCTCCAAGGACAATGTATTTATTTTTATTTTTTACAAACCCTTACCTTCTGTCAGAATCAATACTGTATATTGTTTCCAAGGCAGAAGAGTGGTAAGGGCTAGGAAATAGGGGTTAAGGGACTTGCCCAGGGTCACACAGTGTCTGAGGCCAAATTTGAACCTAGGACCTCCTGTCTCCAGGCTTGGTTCTCAATCCACTGAGCTACCCAGCTGCCCCCCCACCCAAGAATAATTTAATTAGAAGCCTGCTCTCTTCAATATTTCCGAGGTCCCTGATATCCATTCAAGTACCCCTTCTACCTACTCGTCCAAATTATGATCCTTTTGTCAATAGATGGACTTTTTGAGCTGTGGTTAAAAAAAATGTATTTATATATGCATGTATATATACATATGTATACATCTATACTATATATGCATGTATATGTGTGCATACACACACATAGATATATCAGTAATCTAGCAGCAAATCTTCCCTTAAATTCATCTTTTTTCCAATCCAATTTCCTTACCTCCATTAATCAATATAACCTATTGTCAGGCTTAGAATTCATTGATCTAGAAATGGAAGGGGATTTTTTAAAAAAGTATTTATGCTTCCATTTTATTGTTTTTAAGAATTAAACTGCTACCTCAGTAGTCTTCAGAGCAATATAATGAAACACATACATTTCATTCAGACTCAAGTCCATCATAGTTTTAAAGGTGGAAGGGAATTTAAAAGCCATCTAGTCTGCCCTTCTTACTTTTCAGGTACAAAAACTAAGGTCTTGAGAACCAAAGTGACTTGCCCAAGGTCATACAGGTATTGTTATTAATACATGACTGGAATGGGAATGGGATTGAACCCAACTCCTCTTATTTTAAATCCTGTTTTCTGATAGTATAGATTTCAAAAACCTCGTGTCATCATGATGCCCCAAATGAAGACTTGCATGCAGAAGGATCCCTGCTTAGGCTGTGAAAACTCGGCTTTAGTTTTTAAAAAAAAACTAAAGAAGGTAATTTAAAGATTTTAGGCTGGGTTTAGAATTCCATCAAAAGCATTATGTTCCACACAAATTTATTTCTTGCATACCCCAAAAATAAATCCCCTCAAATTATTGTTCAACATATAAAGCAAAACATGCTTTGTAAGTGTTGAGAAACAAGATTCTTCTTGGATTACGGTAACTTATATTGAGCCACTGTTATCTGATCCAACAGGGTAACGAACTGGCTTCATTTCCTGGTTTGACATCTGTTTGAACCTTCTTTCACTGAAGGTATCCTAAATGCTCAGGGAGAAGTATTTTTACATAGCTTCAATGCTTAATAACAGTTGGTGGTCCCAAGAACACAAGGCTCTGCATGCAGACCCATGTGAGAATGAAGATTTGAGTTCGAGCCTTCCTTCACCCACGAGAAAATGGAGGCACACTGGTTTGGGAATAAGATGAACTGGACTCATACCTTGCCTCACATACTACCTGTGGATTCTTGCATAAAGCACTTAAGACCTGTCACCTCAGCTTCCTCATTTTTAAGGTGAAGGAGCTGGATTAGGTGGTCTCTGAAGTCTACTTTATCTCTAGTTTTATTAAATTCAAAACTAGGATATTGCTGATTTCCCCCCCATTCTTATTTTTTTTTTGGTTGGTGGGGAGGGGAATGGAAGAAAAAGATATATTCCTTGAAATTTGAATGAATTTAGAATACTCAGGATAACAGGAAACTCCTAAAGCAGTTAGTGCATGGGAGATCCAAGAAAAATCCATGGATTCATGGGGGATCCATGAGCAATACCTGTCTTTTTTTGTCTGTAGCAGATGTGATTTATAGGTACTGAACTTTATTGCACTGTATGTAACTAGAGTTTAAGTGGACAACCTCCCTCTCCCATGAAAGTTTTTACTTCTTATGGGACCTTTAGATACTTGGCCTAAAATAATCTGCCTAATAGGATCATTTAGAGCTAGAAGAGACCTCAGGCAATCAAATACAGAGCCCTCATTTTACAGAGGAGGAAATGAAGGCCTTAGGGTCAGGATTTTAACCCAGGTCGATTGAGTCCTGAGTCAATGCTCTTTCCAAAGGATAAATTAATCAGCAAGTATTTAATAATTACCCCCTTTGTGCCAGGCTCTGTGCTGAGAAATTTACAAATATTTCATTTGATCATCTTGACAAACCTATGAGAAAGGTATTATTATTATCATCCTCATTTTACAGATGAGAAAATGGAGATAAACAGAGTGACTTGCCTGTAGTCATATATCTTGCAATGTCTGAGCTAGATTTGAATTCAGGTCTTCTTCACTCTGGTCCCAGCACTCCATCTGCTATACTAAACTAGGTGCTTTCAGAAGAAATAAGGGAATTTAATCGAAAGGTGGGTTTTGAGGGAAAGATATAAATTCTATTTGGGATATATTGGGACTTCTAGTTTGTTCAGTTAGTGATGTAAGAATGGAGTTCAGAAGAGAGAATAGGAATGGATACTCTGTGTCTGTGTGTGCATGTGTGGGAGTATGAACATGTGTGTATCTGTAGCTCTAGTAGCTTTCTGCAAAAGAAATGATTCTTGAATCCATAGGAACCAATATGGTCACCAAGAGAGAAGAGAGTTTAGAGAAAGAAGAGAAGAGGATTCAGGACAAAGCCTTGAGTTATATCTATAGTTAGGAATCATAAGTATGGTGAAATAGCAAAAAAGACTGTGAAGGAACTAGAAAAGTAGAGGAGAGTAAGAAAACCCAGAGGTGAGAGAATACAGAGGAGGAGAGGAGAGTCAGCAGCTCCAAATGGTCAAAGGCTTTAGAGAAGACAAGATGGACAAAATACTCTAGCAATAGAGAGGGCTTTGGTAAAATTTTGTTTTTTCTTTTTGTTTGTTTTCGCACATTTTATTTAATTGATTAATTAATTTAGAATATTTTTCCATGGCTACATGATTCATGTTCTTTCCCTCCCATCCACCCCCCCCCATAGCCAACATGCAATTCCACTGGGTTTTAACATGTGTCATTGATCAAATTTGGTAACTTTGTAAAGAGCAGTTTTAGTTGAGTTTTCAGGTTGGAATCAGATTGCAAAGAACTGGGAAGTGAGTGAGAAGAAAACAAATGAAAGCAATGATTGCTGACTACTTTTTCTCTAGGAGTTTGGCTGAGAAATGAAAAATAAATAAGCCACTAGCTTGAGGTAATGGTAGAATCTAGGGAAGATTTTTATTAAAATAGAGGTCACTTGGGCATATTTGTAATAATAGGCAAAGAATCAATAGGCAGGGAGAGACAGATCCTTTTCGAAAGAGAGGAGATAATACTTGTGGGGCAAATCTTATGGAAAAGATGAGAGTCAAGGGCATTTGTAAAGGAACTAGGCTTTAATAAGGAAAAAGCCTACCTTATTATCAGTGCTTGGAATAAAGGATGAGAGAGAATGTGGGGAGAATGATGATGTCGAGGGGTTTTGAGTTGTAGAATAGGAAAGAAGAGGTGCTCACATTGAATAGTCTCTGTTTTCTAAGTAAAGTATAAAGTGAAGACCTCAGCAGAGCAGGTAGGGAAAGAAGAGATGTGGGAGGTTTAAAGAGAAAAGAGAAGGTTGGAATAGTCTCTATGGAAAGTAGGAAAGAATCAAAATTAGAGAAAGAGAAAAGATTTACTTTGCTTTGGTAAAGGCAGAGTTGAGCTTTAGATGGCATAAATTTGTAGTGGACGTGGGTAGCTGATTGTAGGAATTACTCCATATCCATTTTTTTCCAGATTATATGTTGATATAATTTTTAATATTCATTTTGCAAGCCATGTTTTTTCCATCTCTCCTACCCCTCCCTAAGAAGGCAGGTACTATGATATAAGTTGTACATATATTATCACATAATGCATATTTCTATGTTTGTCGTGTGAAATGACACATTGTTTACACTGGAGAAAAATTCATATACCAGGGCAGGTTTCCATCTGCATTCAGAGTCTGTCTGTTCCTTCTATGGCACTCATGAGTCCCTCGCCATATCCATTTAATGGCATACAAGTAGGAAGAGGAGGCAGATACAGGAAATCAATCCAAGCCTGGGGTTGTCAAGGCATTTGAGAATAGAACTGTTGAACTGGTTAATTATAGAATCAAGTTTGGGAAGGGAAGGAAGAGAGAAGGACTTGAGTCAAAACTTAAGGGTAAAGGGACTGGCAATCATAATGAGGGTAAAGAAAACTCATTCTTTATGAGGGGCAATTCACAGAAATTTTTAATCAGATAGAGGAATGGCAGAATTCTTGATCATGGAAATGTAACACTTTTGGTATCAGATAGTTAGGTCTAGGTGGTGGCCATCTCTGTGTGTGACTGAAGGGAGAAGTTGGTGATGAGAACTGAGTTGGGGAAATTGGGAGGTTAGTGTGTTTGAGGCAGCATCAACATATATGGTGAAGACCCTTCATATAAAGAATAAGAAGCATGTAAATATTTTGTGGATTTCAGTGGGAGTTAGCTATGCATTTAAAGAGAATACAGCCAAGTTTAAGGAGAAAGCAGCCTCTCTTGGTATCAGCCCTAGGTTAGAAAGAGAAAATACCTCGATTTATACAGGAGAGGATAGGGAAGATGAATCACAGAATAAGTGTCTGGGGCATTCATTCATTGGGGGAATTTAAGGCAATTCTCATTTCAGGGATAACTATGTCACCAACCACTAAAAGTAGTTTCTTCTGGCAACCCATTGACTGTGCTGACCTCTTCTTCTACACTGCCTGCCCCTGAAAACCACTTTCTATATATTTAGGACACTAAGTCTGGCTTCCTAGAGCAGGAAACTGGACTTTGAGGGTCTTGGGTTCGGTTTTATTTCTGGCATCCTTTTTTGGTTTATTGGGCTTCCTTAGTTGTCACATCCTTTAATTAGGCCTTTCATGTGTTTTCTTGTTTGTAAAATGGGAGATAGTCTTTGCTAGTTATTTCATGAGGATGGGGAAATCAACAAAGCTCTATATACTCTATTTGTTATTCTACTTTAATTAATTAGTTCATTTAATAATTTGGAATATTAATGTTTGGAATTTGGAAAAATAACGTTTATTCATTCAGGATCTATTCTATCTAAGGCACGATGCTAAGGTTCTGAAAAAGATACAGAAACAAAATATCCCGTTCTCAAGGACATTTATAATCCTTTGAAAAAAATAACTGTTACATAAGTAAGCAGAATATCAAATGGAACATCATAATTACATGAGAAGTATGGATGAGGTGCTATCCAGACTGCAGAAATATGGAAGAGCTGATCCTTGAAGGATGGGTAGGATTTCTTTCAGTAGGTAGAGGTAGGGAGTAGTCAGGGCAGAGAGAAGGGGAAGGTAGAGGTAACAATTTGAACAAAGGCTTGAAAGCAAGAAAGTTCAGGCTCATTCCAGAAATGACAGAGAGTCTAGTTGGCTAGAGCTAAAAAATATGAGGCACTGAACCTAGGCTGTGCTGAGCAAATAATATCTTGAGTCTTTGTCTTATATATAAAAAGATGTAGGAGCTATAAGAAAGGGAGAGTCAGAGAAGTCCTAGAAGAGAGGGCCTGATTTTCTTTGGTCAAAACTTGATTTTCCTAGAGTAGCTTCCTGCTCACTTCGCCTCATTCTTTTCCTAACTCTTGGTTGGCACAAAATATACATTTTGCATTGTTAACTACTCAAGTGATTTGGTACAGTGGGAAAAACTGTGAACTTAACATTGCAAAATCTGAAGTTGAATCCTAGCTTTACTAGTTATCTTCATGACCTTGAGCAAGTCACTGAAGGTTTGGGCCCCAGTTTCCTAATCTATAAAATGAGAGAATATTAAACTAGGTCAAGGGGTTCTTAGGCTGGTATCTGTGAATATTTTTTGAAAAAAAAAAATCTTGAGAACTATGTCGCTGTAATTGATTTCCTTTATAATCTTACATATTTTTTTTTATGCATTTAAAAGCATTATTCTGAGAAGGAGGTTCATAGGCTACACCAAGGGGGCCATGACATAAAAAATTAAGAATCTCTGGAGGAATTCCAGCTCTAGATCAGTCATCCTATGATGGAGAGGTGTGCTGGTAAATATTTAATAAACAACCCTCAAAAAAAAAAAGAACATGTACACAGTACTTTTAAAATTTAATCTGCATTATTAACATTTTTTCCATCATTTTCTTAAGTCTAGACAATCAACAAAACAATAAACCAAACCTCATGTGTGGCTTTTGACTATTTCTGAACTATAAATACTCCCCCTGAAAATGTAACAATTGACTATTGCTAGCTCAACCCTGTATCCTATAAGTCTTCTATCCTAGTTAGGACCATAAACTCCTGGTGAGCAAATTCGAATCTTGATGTCTGATGGAGTAAAGTTTTAAATTTAATCTGATCTAATCTGAAAAATGTTTGCTTTCATCTTGACCAGGATGAGACCTCAGCTCTGAAAGTTTTATTTCACCTTCTGGTTGACACGCAGTTACTATGGATCCTAGAATAGAAAACTCCATGGAGCTCCATTAAGCCACTTCCCACTTTTTCTAGAACTTTCTTTTCCCCTCAATAGTGATTCTGCAAGAGCATAGCTGTTCTCTTTACAGTTCTGAGGGAGGAGGGCTCACAAACAGCCCTTTTCAATATCTCAACCAGCAATCAGGCATTCAGTTTCTACTTTAGGGGTTTGTTGATGTTTAAGGTTTATTAACTAAAGGCATTTTGGTGGGTGGAAATTGGGATTTGCCTGGGGCTGGTAGGAAGTGATTAGCCATGGCCCTGGATAAGGTGTGGTTAAAAAAAAATTACAGCTAAAATCTCTTTCACCTGCTTAATTTGTTTCAAGGCAGATTTGTTTTTAACTTCCAAATTACCTACCAGGATTTCTAGTCATTAAATCCTATCTCGAATGATTATTTTCTCTTAAGAACTGCAACAAAGAAAAGAAAGGAAAATAAGAGGCTCAAGAATGCCCTTTCTTGAGTATTTTTAAATACAACAGAATAGCCTGTGGTTTTCTTGAGGGCCCATTATAATTTAGTTATCCCATAGAGCATTAAGCAGAAGAAATCTAGGTATGGTTTTACACAGCACCTAATTTAGACATAAAAATTTGCCTGCAGGACTACATCTGGCCTGCCTTAGCGGCATTATTCTGAACAACAACAACAAAAAAAACCCCAAACCCTTCCTTTTTTTTTATAGTCAAAAGGCTTGGATTCCAATCCTATTTCTGTTACTTTGTGATTTTAGACTTAACCTCTTCAAATCCTTAGATTGTGCCTCTATGAGATGGTATAATGGGGTTAATAATACTTGTGCTATTTGTCTCAGATGGCTGTTAGGAGGAATGAGTTTTGCAAAATTTACATGTAGATACAGGGTATTCCAAAATCTTAGTGTAAGTTTAAGTTATTAGACTTTTGAGAGATTTTGTACATGTGTAGACTATTATTAGCCTTCTTATCCCCTCCTCTCCCTCCTATGGCTTTTGGGGAAAAGGGAGAGGACTGGCTTCTTCCTACCTTATTCCCTTCTGTGTATGGACACTGACCTGCTTGCTCTTCCTCTAGTGCCTGACTAGGTAGGTGCCTTTTATGGTTTGGTCTTTCTTTGGATGTCTAGCACTTAGCATGGGGCTTGGCACATAATAAGCCCTCATCATTTGGATGGCCTGGGAGTTACCAGTTCCAATCCTTTTGGTGAGATGGATGACAACTAGGCTCTACCATCTGCCACTATATTCTAAAGTTTTCTGGACTTGACCATCTACTTTGCTTCTGAATGCCTCCAGATCAGCTTGATGATGGACCCAAAGAACCACTGGGCCTTGCCATTCTTCCTCTGGCTACTCTTAAGATTTTCAGATCTTTCCATCTACCCAGTAGCTGGATTCTCTTTTATGTATTACCTTTCCCAACTGTGAACTTCTTGAGAGCAAGAACTATCTCAGTTTTAAAATTTCTATCCTGAGCACTTAATAAAAAACTTCATGCACAATAAGCACTTACTTAATGTTATTCATTCATTCATTCATTCATTCATTCATTCAGGAACTTCATGCACAATAAGCACTTAATGTTATTCATTCATTCATTCAGGAATCACAAGTTGTCCACTGCTGAATCTCATTCACAGCAACAATAGGTGCCAAAACCATAACTATGATGAGATATCTAGGGTTTTATTCTAGGTTGATACAATCCAAGGATATCCTTTCTCCTGATGGTAAAAGAAATAGTGGAGAAAACTTCTAATCTGGACATTTTTCTTCATTTTCAGTTTAAAGTCTTTCTTGGCCCCACCAGAATCTGATGCCATTCTGCCTTTCCAACCTGTCCTTCTACTATTTATTCTCCTTCATGTAAACAATGCTCAAGCTATGCTATCTTTTCCCAAACACATCTTGGGTTCCCTCATATTCTTTCAAAATAGAGACAGTATGGCATAGTGGAAAGGGCTAGATTTGGAGTCAGAAGTCATTTACTCATTCCTGTCCCTTACAACCTGTGTGATATTGGACAAGTCCTCTAATTCCTCTGTGCCTCAGTTTCCATATCTATAAAATGAGGTGAGGAAAGGAATAGATACCTATTATTGCCTATAAACATCTCATTTGAACCTCACATTAATGGGTGCTTTTATTATCTTCATTTTAGAGTAAAAGAAACTGAGGAAACAGAGGTTTAGGGACTTCCCCAGAGCCATATACTATCTGGGGTCAGATTTGAATCCTCATCTTCTTGATGAGTCCAGTTCTTTAACCATTGTACCACTTAGCCACTTCTGTTGGAATAAATGATGACTAAAGGCACTTTTGACTCAAAATTTATGACCATACTTCCTATCTGCCTGTAAACTATATCTCTTTCAAAGACAAAAATAAATGCCACTTCCTCCATGAAATTTTTCTTTCCTCTGAACTCCCAGAATGAGTGTTATTTTAAAATTTATTAAAACACTTTAGCTTTTGTTTTTTTTTTAATCACCTTTACTTCCAAATATGTTCATTTGTCTCCCCTATCCAGAGAACTCTTCTTAGTAAAAAAATAAAATTAAAAAAAAATTTTTTTTAAAAAGGAGGGCAGCCAGGTGGCTCAGTGGATAGGGAGCCAGGCCTACAGATGGGAGATTCTAGGTTCAATTCTGGCCTCAGATACTTCCTAGCATTGTGACCCAGGATAAGACATGTACCCCCAGCGACCATTCTTCTGTCCTGGAAATGACCCTTAGTATTGATTCTAAAACAGAAGGCAAGGGTTTAAAAAAATTAACTGTTTGCTCATATCCTTCTCTCAATCATTTAACTTTAATTAATATTAAAATATTAATATTTTACTTGAATACATTCAACTTTTTATTATAGTTACTTGTATAACCATCTTATCTTCTTGACTATATCCTTATCTTTCTAACGAATGTGTCTTGTCTTTTTATCTCCCTCTTTATCTAGCATAGCACCTTGAGTGTCCCATTGAGAAAGAAGAGAAAAGTAAATTGAACTTGTTCTACTTCACTGAATTAAATGAACAAATGAATGAATGAACGAACGTCAAAAAAGAAAGGTTCTGAGAAAGTCACCAATATATATCTTAAAACTTAAACTCCTTTTCTTCTCTGTCACTCCTTCCCTCTCTGCTTTCCCTGTTTCCTATAGTTAGCACAGATACTCAGTCGAATTTAGAAATATGCCTGAATACATAAAGTTTCATGTTCCATTTCTGTTCTTATAATGTGGACCGAAAGTCCTACCTCATTCCTATGGGCATTTCTACAACATTATATTTTTGCAGTGAAGGTTTTCCCCAATTTTACCATCCTCTCCTCAACATGATTGGAATTAAAGAATTTGGAGTAACTTATGGCCCTGCCATTTATTACCTCTGTGACAAGCTTCTTTGAGTCTCAGTTTCCTCATCTGTAAAATGAAGAGGTTGGATTAAATGACCTCCACAGTCCCATCCAGTTCTAACTCTATGGTTCTATTATGATTACCTCATTTCCTAGGCTTGGAAAACCATGTCTCCTCCCCCATCTTTGTCTGGTGAAAACCTACCTATTTATTCTTCAAAGTCTCATAATACTTCTTCCAGGAAGTCTTCTATGAGAATCCCAGAACAAAGGGATCTTTCCTTGCTTGGATCTTGCTTAATTTATGCTCTGTAGCTTTGATACATTATGTTGCTAGAATATATGTGTGGTATCCCTCCAAGTCAACTGTTTAGCTTCTTGAGAGGAGAGACCATGTCTTCTGCTTATTTTCATCTCATCTGACAGCTATTACACTATCCAGAAAAGAATAAATAATTAATTAATAATTTAAATAATTAATGTGTTTAATTATGTAATAATTAGTAAATAAACACCAAATTGAATTTCACAATGGAAATAGTGTCAATCTGGGGTCTCTTGAGTTTGGGAATCCTGAACTGCAGTGAGACAAGATAATCAGGGGTACATGCCAATCTAGTGAGTCCCAGGAGTGGGGATGGAGGCAAGGAGGACTGCCAGACTACCCAGATAGAAAGAGACTGGTCCAGATCAGCAATGGAACAGGCTCAAGTTCTGGAGCTAATCAATATTGGCCTGTGAGTTTGCCTATGTTTTCAGCTTGTCTGGGAAAGGGAAATTGTGTTTCCAAAAGAAATGGCATAAGTGACAACACAGCTTCACCTAAAATAACAATGAAAGTAGCATGTGTATATTCAATTCAATTAAACAGTTAAGTGTTTTCTACATAGGACACTGGGCTAAATATATAAAGACAAAAAAAAAGTACTTCCCCTCAGGTAGCTTATATTCCACAGGGGGATGCAATACATACTGAAGAAATAAATACGAAGTATATATAAAGGAATACAAAGTTATTTCTGGAAGGAGGAAAAAGTGCTACTAAGGGGAGGGGGGAGGATTGCAGTTTAACTGTATTGGATAATGTGGTGAGAGGGGAGAAAAAGACTGGAAGGTAAATGCGTCTTTCTATTACATTTAACTAATGTTCCTGCCCACAGCAGTGCCCCTGCCCCAAACTAGGGACACCCACTTCCCTTCGGAGAATGGCGATTCAGAGTCGGCTTTTACTCCCAAATCTGTTGCTGCAATGTGTATTCCCAGGTCCCCTCCACCTCATTACTCGGAGACTGTGCTATTCAGTCAGCTGATGTGTAGCTATTCTGTCTGAGTTTGCCAGCAGGAAGCACGCCTCCCACCCTCCCCTCCATTGATCTAGCTGCCTTTCACTGAATGCTTCACAAAGCATGGGAATCCTAGACTTCTCCACATCTGTTTGCCTAGTTGGGGGGCAGAGGAAATCTCCAAAAGCTTCCAAGGCCTGACTGAATCAAAAGCAGGCAGAAGAAGGAGCTTTAAGTTGAGGGGGGCTGGGTCATGTGACAGCCCCACTCTCCTCCTTCCCCTCCTTTTTTTAAAGTCCCCAGCCCCCAGCATCCACAGCCTTTTCATCCTCCTCCAGGTCAGTGGGATCAGGTTTACGTTAGCAGACCATGAAGCTGATCAAATAAATGCAACAGCAGCAGGTGTTTGAAGCTGGCTGCTTCCACCAGCCCTGAAGAACAAGGTTAATATTGTGGGAGAGGCAGAAATAATGCACTAATTGCTTGTGTCTCACCGCGCCTCCCCCACCCCTCTGACCCCCCCCCCCCATTTTTCTCTTTTCCCTCTTCCTGGGTTTAGAGCTCCAAGAGCTTTCTGGGAACCAGTTACCAAAACAAACCTTGTAAAGAGCAAGATTTTTAAAAGAAGAGGGAAAATCTATCCCCGCCCTAAGCAGAACAGTGGCTCCCTCTGTATCAGAATGAGGGGTCTAGCATTTCAAAGGGAGCAGCCAAGCCTCCAGTGTGAAGATGAGAGGTAGCACACTGGGATATGGGGGAAAGGAAGGGTGGGTGGGTGAAGAATCATGGCTCTACATCTGGACTCTTGCATCTGGGGCAGAGGGCTAATTTCAGTCCCAGTTGGCCAGAAGGAGAGAGCTGTTTCCTCTCAAAGTATCAGCCAGGAAGAGAAAGACATAAGGTGGGGTCTGGAATGATGGCCACTCTACTTTCCTCACACAATATTTTACCTCCAGTGTTTATTCTTTTATAACAGACACACACTTAGAACTCACGTCTACCTTTTAGAATCCTAATTTCTTTCAAGGCTTGAATCTAGTGCTCCAACAGGAACACTTTCCTGGTACACATTCTCCAATTGCTAGTGCCTCCTCCCTCCATTAAAAAAAAATACAAACACAAAAACAGAACTACCTTGTATCTAATCATACTTGAGCCCCAATTGGTTGTGTTCCCACATATTCCCATCATTAGCCACCAGTGAGGGACTAATATTACCCTTCCATTTTACCATTTACAAAAGAATATTTACTTTAAAGAATTGTACAGACTTCCGGTTAAGATGGCGGCTTAGAGAAAGCTGAAGTTCAGATCTCCGGAAAACCCTTCCCGACCGATCTCAAACTAGAAGCTCCTAAGGCGCCGAAATTCAAAACGATCAACAGCACAGACCCTGGGAACCCTCCTCCTGGACCTGGACCCGGTTCAAAAGGTACGGCTCCCCTTAAAAGCCAGAACCCGAGATCCCTCGGACCTCAGGGGTAGGAGCGCAGAGTCCAAGGCTCCCCGAAGCGGCAGCCGCGCCTGGCTCAGAGAGCAGGGTCTGAGGAACAACAACCCTCAGGGTCTTCTACCCAAGTCCCAGTCCGGGTGAAAGTTACTGCCTGGGGCCTCCGCTGCAACGAGCTGGTCGGTCCGGGGGAAAGTTACTGCCTGGGGCCTCCGCTGCAGAGAGCTGGTCAAAACAACAGCAACCCTCAGGGCGGGCAAGACAGCCTCACGGGCTGGATCCTGCTATCCAAGTCTCAGTGAAAGTCTGTGCTCTCGGAGCTTGGGGAAGCGGCAGCCCATCCCCCCGCAGGCCGACCAAACAGCCTCACGGCCAGCGATTCTGAAGGCAACTTCCGGAAATCGAGCCAGGGGGAGAGTGTGGCCTTGTGGTCCGACCCTTCCATTCCAGTTCCAGTGAGGCATATTCAGTTTAACCCAGGGAACGCTCATAGAACCAACATCTGCCCAGGACTAAAGCCTCTGATCACCAGACAAAGACAAGAAAAGCCAATCCTCCACGTTCAGAGATGACAAACTCCACAGAAGCACCGAAGCCCCAAAATACCAAGAAAAATAAGAAGAAAGGGGCGACTCTGGACACATTCTATGGAGCCAAAATACAAAATACAGAGCAGATAGAAGAAGATATACAAGAAAATTCTCCAAAATCCTCCAAAGGAAATAGAAACTCTCCACAAACCCATGAAGAATTTGAATCAGAAAGGACCAAAAAGATGGAAGCCCTCTGGGAGGAAAAGTGGGAAATGATGCAAAAGAAATTCACGCATCTACAAAACCAGTTTGACCAAACTGTAAAAGAAAACCAGGCTTTAAAGCAAGAACTAATAAAGCAAAGCCAAAACACCAAGAAATTAGAAGAGAACATAAAATATCTCACCGACAAGGTGATAGATCTGGAAAACAGGGGGAGAAGAGAAAATTTAAGAATAATTGGACTCCCAGAAAAGCCAGAAATAAACACCAAACTGGACATGGTGATACAAGATATAATCAAAGAAAATTGCCCAGAGATTCTAGAACAAGGGGGCAATACATCCACTGACAGAGCTCACAGAACACCTTCTACACTAAACCCCCAAAAGACAACTCCCAGGAATGTAATTGCCAAATTCCAAAGCTATCAAACAAAAGAAAAAATCCTACAGGAAGCCAGAAAAAGACAATTTAGATATAAAGGAATGCCAATCAGGGTCACACAAGACCTTGCAAGTTCTACTCTGAATGATCGTAAGGCATGGAACATGATCTTCAGAAAGGCCAGAGAGCTGGGTCTCCAACCAAGAATCAGCTACCCAGCAAAACTGACTATATACTTCCAAGGGAAAGTATGGGCATTCAACAAAATAGAAGACTTCCAACTTTTTGCAAAGAAAAGACCAGAGCTCTGTGGAAAGTTTGATACCGAAAATCAAAGAGCAAGGAATACCTGAAAAGGTAAATATTAAGGAAAGGGGAAAAATGTTATCTTCTTTTACTCAAACTCTCTTCTATAAGGACTACATTTATATCAACCTATGTATACTAATATGTGGGGAAAATGTAATGTATAAATAGGGGGTAAAGAAAGACCAAATAGAATAATGGTTCTCACACAAAGATTCACAGGGGAAGGGGAGGGGAAGAAAACTCCTATAAGAAGGAGAGGAAGAGGGGGGGGGGTTTACTTAAACCTCAATCTCAGGGAAATCAACTCTGAGAGGGAAAAACATCCAGATCCATTGGGATCTTGAATTCTATCTTACCCAACAAGGGTAAGGAGAAGGGAAAACCAAGGGGGGGAGGGGGAGAGGGAGAACAAAAAGGGAGGGAAAGAGAGGGGGGAGGGGGAGGGAACAAAAAGGGAGGGACTAAAAAGGGAAACATCAAGGGAGGGGACAAGGGGGACTGATTCAAAGTAAATCACTGGACTAAAAGGTAGAGCCGAAGAAGAAAAGGTTAGAATTAGGGAAGGCAATCAAAATGCCAGGGAGTCCACAAATGACAATCATAACTTTGAACGTGAATGGGATGAACTCACCCATAAAACGTAGACGAATAGCAGAATGGATTAGAATCCAAAACCCTACCATATGTTGTCTTCAAGAAACACACATGAGGCGGGTTGACACCCACAAGGTCAGAATTAAAGGATGGAGTAAGACCTTCTGGGCCTCAACTGATAGAAAGAAGGCAGGAGTGGTAATCATGATATCTGATAAAGCCAATGCAAAAATAGACCTGATCAAAAGGGATAGGGAAGGTAATTATATTTTGTTAAAAGGGACTCTAGACAATGAGGAAATATCATTAATCAACATGTATGCACCAAATAATATAGCACCCAAATTTCTAATGGAGAAACTAGGAGAATTGAAGGAAGAAATAGACAATAAAACCATACTAGTGGGAGACTTAAACCAACCATTATCAAATTTAGATAAATCAAATCAAAAAATAAATAAGAAAGAGGTAAAAGAAGTGAATGAAATCTTAGAAAAATTAGAATTAATAGACATATGGAGAAAAATAAATAGGGATAAAAAGGAATACACCTTCTTCTCAGCACCACATGGCACATTCACAAAAATTGACCATACATTAGGTCACAGAAACATAGCACACAAATGCAAAAAAGCAGAAATAATGAATGCAGCCTTCTCAGATCACAAGGCAATAAAAATAATGATTAGTAATGGTACATGGAAAACCAAATCTAAAACCAATTGGAAATTAAACAATATGATACTCCAAAACCGTTTAGCTAAAGAAGAAATCATAGAAACAATTAATAATTTCATCAAGGAAAATGACAATGGCGAAACATCCTTTCAAACCTTTTGGGATGCAGCCAAAGCGGTAATCAGAGGCAAATTCATATCCCTGAAAGCTCATATTAACAAACAAGGGAGAGCAGAGATCAATCAATTGGAAATGCAATTGAAAAAACTCGAAAGCGATCAAATTAAAAACCCCCAGCAGAAAACCAAATTAGAAATCCTAAAAATTAAGGGAGAAATTAATAAAATCGAAAGTGATAGAACTATTGATTTAATAAATAAGACAAGAAGCTGGTACTTTGAAAAAACAAACAAAATAGACAAAGTACTGGTCAATCTAATTAAAAAAAGGAAGGAAGAAAAGCAAATTCACAGCATTAAAGATGAAAAGGGGGACAGCACCTCCAATGAGGAGGAAATTAAGGCAATCATTAGAAATTACTTTGCCCAATTATATGGCAATAAATACACCAATTTAGGAGAAATGGATGAATATATACAAAAATACAAACTGCCTAGACTAACAGAAGAGGAAATAGAATTCTTAAATAATCCCATATCAGAAATTGAAATCCATCAAGCCATCAAAGAACTTCCTAAGAAAAAATCCCCAGGGCCTGATGGATTCACCTGTGAATTCTATCAAACATTCAGAGAACAGTTAACCCCAATACTATACAAACTATTTGACATAATAAGCAAAGAGGGAGTTCTACCAAACTCCTTTTACGACACAAACATGGTACTGATTCCAAAACCAGGCAGGTCAAAAACAGAGAAAGAAAACTATAGACCAATCTCCCTAATGAATATAGATGCAAAAATTTTAAATAGGATACTAGCAAAAAGACTCCAGCAAGTGATCAGAAGGATCATTCACCATGACCAAGTAGGATTCATACCAGGGATGCAGGGCTGGTTCAACATTAGGAAAACCATCCACATAATTGACCACATCAACAAGCAAGCCAACAAGAACCACATGATTATCTCAATAGATGCAGAAAAAGCCTTTGATAAAATACAACACCCATTCCTATTAAAAACACTAGAAAGCATAGGAATAGAAGGGTCATTCCTAAAAATAATAAACAGTATATATCTAAAACCAACAGCTAATATCATCTGCAATGGGGATAAACTAGATGCATTCCCAATAAGATCAGGAGTGAAACAAGGATGCCCATTATCACCTCTACTATTTGACATTGTACTAGAAACACTAGCAGTAGCAATTAGAGAAGATAAAGAAATTGAAGGTATCAGAATAGGCAAGGAGGAGACCAAGTTATCACTCTTTGCGGATGACATGATGGTCTACTTAAAGAATCCTAGAGATTCAACCAAAAAGCTAATTGAAATAATCAACAACTTTAGCAAAGTTGCAGGATACAAAATAAACCCACATAAATCATCAGCTTTTCTATATATCTCCAACACAGCTCAGCAGCAAGAACTAGAAAGAGAAATCCCATTCAAAATCACCTTAGACAAAATAAAATACCTAGGAATCTATCTCCCAAGACAAACACAGGAACTATATGAACACAACTACAAAACACTCGCCACACAACTAAAACTAGACTTGAACAATTGGAAGAACATTAACTGCTCATGGATAGGACGAGCCAATATAATAAAAATGACCATCCTACCCAAACTTATTTATCTATTTAGTGCCATACCCATTGAACTACCAAAATACTTCTTCACTGATTTAGAAAAAACCATAACAAAGTTCATTTGGAAGAACAAAAGATCAAGGATATCCAGGGAAATAATGAAAAAAAACACATATGATGGGGGCCTTGCAGTCCCAGACCTCAAACTATATTACAAAGCAGCAGTCATCAAAACAATTTGGTACTGGCTAAGAAACAGAAAGGAAGATCAGTGGAATAGACTGGGGGAAAACAACCTCAGCAAGACAGTATACGATAAACCCAAAGATCCCAGCTTTTGGGACAAAAATCCACTATTCGATAAAAACTGCTGGGAAAATTGGAAGACAGTGTGGGAGAGACTAGGAATAGATCAACACCTCACACCCTACACCAAGATAAATTCAAAATGGGTGAGTGACTTAAACATAAAGAAGGAAACCATAAGTAAATTGGGTAAACACAGAATAGTATACATGTCAGACCTTTGGGAGGGGAAAGGCTTTAAAACCAAGCAAGATATAGAAAGAATCACAAAATGTAAAATAAATAATTTTGACTACATCAAACTAAAAAGCTTTTGTACAAACAAAACCAATATAACTAAAATCAGAAGGGAAACAACAAATTGGGAAAAAATCTTCATAGAAACCTCTGACAAAGGTTTAATTACTCATATTTATAATGAGCTAAATCAATTGTACAAAAAATCAAGCCATTCTCCAATTGATAAATGGGCAAGGGAAATGGATAGGCAGTTCTCAGATAAAGAAATCAAAACTATTAACAAGCACATGAAGAAGTGTTCTACATCTCTTATAATCAGAGAGATGCAAATCAAAACAACTCTGAGGTATCACCTCACACCTAGCAGATTGGCTAACATAACAGCAAAGGAAAGTAATGAATGCTGGAGGGGATGTGGCAAAGTAGGGACATTAATTCATTGCTGGTGGAGTTGTGAACTGATCCAACCATTTTGGAGGGCAATTTGGAACTATGCCCAAAGGGCGACAAAAGAATATCTACCCTTTGACCCAGCCATAGCACTGCTGGGTCTGTACCCCAAAGAGATAATGGACACAAAGACTTGTACAAAAATATTCATAGCTGCGCTCTTTGTGGTGGCCCAAAACTGGAAAACGAGGGGATGCCCATCAATTGGGGAATGGCTGAACAAACTGAGGTATATGTTGGTGATGGAATACTATTGTGCTCAAAGGAATAATAAAGTGGAGAAGTTCCATGGAGACTGGAACAACCTCCAGGAAGTGATGCAGAGCGAGAGGAGCAGAACCAGGAGAACATTGTACACAGAGACTAATACACTGTGGTATAATCGAACGTAATGGACTTCTCCATTAGGGGCGGTGTAATGTCCCTGAACAACTTTCAGGGATCCAGGAGAAAAAAAACACCATTCATAAGCAAAGGATAAACTATGGGAGTGGAAACACCGAGAAAAAGCAACTGCCTGAATACAGAGGTTGAGGGGACATGACAGAGGATAGACTTTAAATGAACACTCTAATGCAAATACTATCAACAAAGCAATGGGTTCAAATCAAGAAAACATCTAATGCCCAGTGGACTTACGCGTCGGCTATGGGGGGTGGGGGGGAGGAAAAGAAAATGATCTATGTCTTTAACGAATAATGCTTGGAAATGATCAAATAAAATATATTTAAAAAAAAAAAAAAGAATTGTACAAAAGTACCATCCTTTTACCCCAACTCTTCAGGTGCACACTATCTACTATCTCTCTTCAGTCACTAAGGAGAGTGGGTTTAGACTCCATTTAAATGGAAAAGCACAAAAGCAGAAGCAAAAGATTGGGGAGGGCGCATAGCCTCAGAGGGAAGAAGGTCCTAGTCCTCTTCCTTTTCAGTTATTCCTCTCACTGATCATTGTCAGTAGAAGTGTCAAACTAAAGAGAGAACAGTCAAGGACCAATGGATGAAGATATGCTTGAGATGCCCCCATTTATGACTAGGTGGCCAATTGAAAAGGTTTCTCCTAACCAGAACCAGGTACACAATTTCCACACATGCCTAAGTTTCTCAAAGGTATTTCAATGTCAATACAATTCTCCCCCATGTATGTGCCAGACTCCCCCACCTTCCTTTACACTTCTATTTATGCATATTTTCTCCTATAAGCCCTTTGAGGGAAGAGATTATTTTATTTTTGTCTTTGTAACCCTAACACCTAACACAGTACTTGGCATATAGTTGGCACTTAAATGCTTGTGAATCCTTTGTTTAGGATATAATTGAGGATATTCCTTCAAGCTCTTGTCTTATCCTTTCTTCATGTAGTACCCACTCAGAGGCCAATCCCCAGTTTAGTACTCTCAGGGTACAGGTTAGGTGCCCAGAAGAAGCAACCTCTAGACATGGTTTTAAAGTACTCTAAAGGATTGCATGGGAAAAAAACCCCTATCAGTGTGTTTACCTTTAGTAGTTATCCAGTAGATACAATAAGTTTAAACTAAAGGGATTTAAATAAGAATAGTAGCTTATATAATATCCTGTCAACCCACCGCCTACCCTCTAAGTTGGGATTTACTCTCCCATAAATACAAAATATCAATGGGAAGTATTAGTACAAACTTAGAGCATCCTGGGAGTGAAGCATACACATAAGGGATATATGTGCCAGGGTAGTATTGGGGTGTGTGGAGTGCTCAGGGAGGAGTAATATCTTTGGTATGGTATTGTCGTGCCCTCTTAGGGCAGCTCTCCAGCCTCTGACCCTCACCTGACACCCAGCTCTCACTTGTGGCTCCCAGTAGCTGCTAGCATGAGGCAGCAGCCACACCCCAGGCAATGGCTTCGACAGGCGGGCTAAACCTTGTGAGGGTAGCCACTGGGTCGTCGTGGAGCCCTGGTGAACTAGGACTTTACTCACCCAGCATGTGAAGACTGCTTCGGCAGAACAGATGGAAGAAACCAATAAGAAGGTTCAATGGCTGAGATGGCGACACAGCAAAACACTGTGGAGTGCTTAGGGCGTGTTGGAGCACAAAAGACAACACGGCCATCCAATGCAGCTGAGGAAGTCTCCAGGTGTAACGACTTTTCGTGCCAATGGACCCAGGCTTCCAATGGCAAGAGAATGGGACTGTCTCTGTGCATCGACTTTTCCACTTAAATCTTCATGCACAAGTGTCTTTGTGCACAAAAACACACAAAGACAATAGTCATCCTCGGTTACCGAGAGACTACTACTACTATTGCAGGACCTTTTTTCCTTGCTAGTTTTTATGAATATGCTTTTACGAAATTACAAGGCTCTTTTATAAACCTCAAGTTTCTCATGAAAGATGCTAAGCCCTATCTTTTCAATACTAATATTTTACTACGGTTACTATCTAAGGTTGTTATTCTCATGTTGTTTCCATTAGACACAGCATCTCTCCGGCAGGCTCCGCAGCTGATATTCCTGGACCTACTCTTCTTCACAGCTTGATTTTCAAATGCAGGATCAATTGTCTCTTAAATCCATTCTGCTGCTAGAAGTAACTGTCCTTATAGCTGCTTCCTCCTCCAACTTTGACCTTATTCTGGATGGATAGGGGTAAGGGAAAGAAAGAAACATTCCTTCTTTATGTCAACTGCCCTTTGGAAAGTGATTCCCTGCTTAGACTCTTTCAATTCTATTTGGGTGATGTCTTCTGCTGAGAGGGCAGCTACACTGAAAAATGACATGGCTACTGGTTGGGAGTTGGGGAGGAGGGATCTGTTCCAGTCCCTGGAGTGCCTTAACCACATGCAGGACTGGCAAATTTAGCCTTTTAAAGACCACCAGGGCTGGGAGGTCAATCTTTCCCTAGACAATGGCAAAGAAATTTTCCATTGGGGAAACTTCTTAATTTAATTTCACATCTCCAAGTAATGAAGTACCCTTTAGGAGCCTTAGCTCCAGACTCAGTCCCTTGGAGACCACAAGGATCTGATATGATCTAGGATCTTCTTACAGGTGGAAAAAAGAGAAAAGTTGACCTACACTAGCAAACTCAGAGGTGAACTAAGGAGGAAGAGGATAATTTGATTTGAACTCACAGACTCTTCAGTCTTGTCAGTTATTCTTCTCTATCTGATAACCCCTTTTCTTAATTTCCTACCTTGACTTTTCCAATATCAGAAGCCCTATGCCTCCTGTTGTCCTTTTGCTATACTATAACATGTATCCCTTAATATCTAGCTGGTTCCAGACCAGGCTTAACAACTCTTCCACCATGATATTGGGACCTACATAAAGGTACATGTTGCTATATGTCCTACTGTACCACCTCATTTCCTCCCTCTCCTTCTCCCACCTCTTCTTCTTGCTTTCAGAATAATAATGACAACATTATCCTTGCTACTAAAAAGTATATGACAATCTATTGCCTCATGACCCCATTTATACCTGGGCTGAAACTCCTTTCCTTGTCAACAACTGCTCTGCATATATTATATCTCCTGTTAGAATGTTAGCTCCTTTGAAGGCAAGGATTTCTTACCACTTTTGTATGGCCATCCCCATAAAATGACAATGTAGTGGGTGATTAATGAATACTTGATGATTGATTGTTGGATTTCTTACCTCTTTAATAAATCAACTGTGACTATATTGGTATGGATACACACATACACACACATAAAGTTATCATTTGATGGTTCACTCTATGGTGATGAATCTCTCCAAACATAGATTGGCTGGTCTTTAGAAGAAACAAAGGCCATTTTTAGATCCAAACTTCAAACTCATACATCCTCCTTGCTGTTCTAGACCCTGGGTATTTTCAAAAGCTATTTCAAAGATGCCCTCCTCATATCAACTTCCTGGCTTCCTTCAAATCCCAGGTAAATCCCATATTCTTTGAGAAATCCTTTCTGACCTTTCTTAATGTTAATGCTTTCCCTCCACTGATTATCTCCACTTTATCCTGTAAATATAATTTGTGCATAGGTATTTTCAAGTTGTCTCCCCATTGTAAAAAATAATAATAATGGTGAGCCACATAAAAATAGATGGGAAAACTCACCAATACAGGTTCAAACTATTCAGATACTTTTGATAGAGGTAATCAAAAGTATCTTCAGTGATGAAGTGAAGCTCAAATGTGAACTTCCTTTTAGCACCAAGTGTAAAGATGCTAAAGAGACTCATAAAAAATAAAATATTTATTGAAATATATGAGGATAAAAAAGGATTTCTAGTTCTAAGGGATTCGAAATGCCACCCAAATAAACTCCCTGGTTCCACAAGGAACTGCTTTTCCTGTGTTTCACAGGCTACACTAATCCTCCCTGATTTGACTAATGCAAATTTATACCATCTAAATAAAAACTACCACTATTATCCTTATAGTTCTCAACTTTACCTTCAAATTACAAAATAGCAAAGGCTAGCTGGTTGAGACTCAACAAGAATCAAGTTAGAATTCTGAGCCTTAACAGACTCAGAGTACAAACCAAAGATCAGGTTTTTCTTTGGTCTTTTTAGAGTTAAATCAATCTGTAAAAGCCACAATAGATAGTCAATAGTGTTTCCCAAGTTGGGAAAGGAAAACACTAAGCTCCTTCAGATCTTTCCCTCAGACAGAGAGAAAGGCAAAGATGTTACCTTCTCCAGCCCTGAGAGTCTCTGAGTCTCAGACCAACTGCCAGCAACCAACTCCCAACTGCCAGAGAGAATAATGACACAGAAAAAACAGTTATAACTGTCAACAATTGAAATTAACATGCTCTCTCAGCTCTGCTTCAAACTCCAATTCTTTCTCAAGCCAGCCACTCTACTTATCTCTAAACTAATAAAACAATAATTATTTTCTAATATCATCCTTACACCACCATTAAACTAGGAGTTCCTCGAGATCAGGGACTATCTTTTTTACTTTTCTTTGCATCCCCTACATTTAGCATAGTACTTGGCACAAAGAAAGCACTTAATTAATGTTTATTGGCCAACTTATAGAGTTTGTCAAAAATTGCACTTCCCTGGCATAACCTACAATGATTCAAGGTCACATTCATGCCAAAAAGTAGAGTTAGGATGGGATTTTGAGTGAAGGATTGAAATTCAACTTAAATGTCCAAATCAAATACTATTTTCTTCCCTTTCCCAATTCAGTAAGACCCTCTTCCTTCTACCTAGGATCTCATATTAGTTTGTACTGTTCTGCATTTATCATGATTCATTTTGCAGTACAGATAGGGGTGTGTTGGACTATTGGAACTGGTTAAATTGTACCTCGGAAATCCAGCAAATGCTGCGGGGAGGGGGGGGATATCATCTTTTGATTCATTGTTTTGTTGACTATACAAACTTAAGAAAATGATGGAGAAAATGTTAATAATGCAGATTAAATTTTTTTTAATCTTCCAAATATTTTTTATTTCTGTAATGCTTTGAAGCTCTTTCATATAGTACCTGTCTTAATAGGTACACTTTCAAATAGCTTACACAATCTGTATTTATTTTGACTAGTTTCTTCTTGGATATAGTTCCATGGTAATTTACAAAAATACCTGGAGTCATGGGTTTGCTTTACAGCTTACTACTTTGCTGAAATTGTCTCAATCATTTAAATTGAATAACTAGGATTCTTTAGGTAGACAATTATATTATCTAATCCGTCCCCCCAATTTTTGTTCCCCCTGTAATCACATCTATGTCAATCTGTCCCAGATATCTGTTTGTGGTCCTCTTTCAGTTGTATCCTCAAATACCCATTGGACTTCTTTGTTTAGTTGGGCCTTTTGCCACACATTCTTTAAACTTTATCCCTTTGTGGCATATTTTGAATTGATGCTGTTCACAATCTACCACTAGATTTCCTTCTAGAAAATTGAGTTGATATTATGTCGGTGTTACCCTGATGCCATATCTCTCTGCTTGACAAGTTAGTTGTTTCTGACAAAAATGGTTTCTGCGATGACATTTGATTTGCATTAGTTATTTACATTAAATTAATTGGTGCCTGTCTTTTCCTCCTCCCCATTTTTTAGACACATGTATAAATTGAGCAGGTTTTATAGTATTACATTTTTTTTCTATTTTTCTTTCCTCTCGTTTTGTATTAATTTTGGTCTTTGTTCTACTAATCCAATAATCTTGAATATAGACAGCTAATTTATAAATGACTCACATTGAATAATTTCCTGGCAAAATATATTCAATTTTATTTTTAAAAAGAAATGTTATTTGGTGTTCATTATGTCAGATACTTTCAAATTTTTTTTTTCCTCAGAACATTTAGTGTAACACCTCTAACTTTTCCTTCTTTACTGTTGGACTTTATGTGCCAACATTTTTTTTTTTGCCACCCTAAGCTATTACCACAATTGTAATGAATGTGTCGATGTATATTTTGACTTAATTTAGAGCCAGGAATTCTTACCTGGTGTCCATTAAGTTAAAAACATATATGTACACATGTATTTATACATTAAAAAACATTCTGAGGCATAAACATGGTTTGGCTAATAGCCAAAAGGATCCATGGCACACAAAACAATCATTATATTTTAGATTTAGAGGATTTAATATATATTTATAAACATGTATCTTCTCTCCCTCTTTATCCCCTGTAATAGATATTGATGCATAAACTGCAATCATTTTCATGGTGGCCTTTTGGCACTTGCAATGAACATTACTATGTGAAATGACAAAATATACTAGGAAACATCTAGTTGCCTTTGGGAACAAAGTAAAAATAACTCTGCCTTAATTTCTTTAATTGCCTCTCCAATTAAAACTTGAAAGTCATTCTTTTATTTCACTGAAAATTTATTTATATTGAGAATGTCAACAATAGAATTCAGTTCCTACTATAGCTTGTCCAGTCATTATCCTTATAAAAGGCCCTTACATTTAGAGTGCCAAGTGCAGATTAAATTTTTAAAAAATCCTTACCTTCCATCTAAGATCAGTACTATGTATAGGAAGTTCCTGAGACAATATTTGAACTCAGGAACTCCTGTCTCTAGGCACTGAGCCACCTAGCTGCCCCCAAGATTAAATTTAACAGTGTTCTGAATCTTTTTCTTTTCTTTCTTTTTTTTCTGGAGAGCTGGTTATTAAACATTTACCAAACTCTTATTATGGTTATTTATATGTGTCTATCCTTCTACTACAGTTTGAGATCCATAAAGAGAGGGATGATATGAAATATCAATTTGTATTTCATAAAGTGCCTAGCACAATTCTCTGCCCTGAGTATGCACTTAAAATATTTGCTTAAATTAATAAACTTTGTATGTGCTAACTTCAAAGTGAAATTCTTGATGATTAAAGTTAAAGCGAAGGTGCTGACTTGAACTGGTACAGAGTTTCCTCGTCCAGTAGTTCCCTAAACCAATGAAATTGGGTGGGGTCCTCATCTCCATCCGGAATTGACACAAAAATGAAGTGGATAAAGTAGCCAAGGGAGTAGGAGAAGAGAAAGAGGACTAAGAGAATAGCAGGGAAGGGAGAAGGAAAAAGGGGAATAGTCAAAGATATAAGGAGGGGCTAATACCAAGAAGGAAGAGGTGAGTCAACAGTATGAAATGCTGCAGAGGGCTCAAAAATCATTGAACTTGGACAGAGTCCCAATGAGCTTTGGGACTTGTGTTACATAAGGAAGTCAATAGAGCCTATTAGTATAGCCTAGCCTTTCAAGAATTTTGGTAGTGAGTACAGAGGCAGACAGGAAGAGAGCCTGAGGAGGCAGGGTCAAGGAAATGTTGAAAAGGTCTTTAGAAATCAAAAAGAATAGCTTTTACCATGCCTGTAACTTTAATTTTGCATCCTTCCAAGATTTTGAGTTTATTTTTTTCAAGCATCTCAAAGAAAAAATACCAAGCCTTTTGTGATGAAATCTACTTTTAGTTCCCTGCAAAGCAAATTATTTCAGAATTCCCCATGAAACACTTCAGGAACTAATGCTCCTGAGTAATTAACCTTTCTATCCCTCCCCTCCTCACTTCTATCTGGATTTGGAGTTAAAAGATCTGTTTTATTCTGAATTCTGCCAGGTCCTGGCACATAGTAGCCACTTAATAAATGCTTTTGAATAAATAGATGTCACGTATCCTGTGTGCTCTCAGGGAATCCTTTCAGGGTCTCATTTTCCAGATATGTAAATTCAAGAGATTGGACTAGATTTATCTCTTTGGTCTATTACAAATTGAAAATCTTATAACGGTTGTCAAATGCAATGTGTTTTCCCCCCTAAATGTCTGCTGTTTTGGATTTGGGGGGACCACTATTCCTTTAATTGGCTTGAATATTGAGAGAAGACCATTTTTTCCTTGTACTTCATGCATTTTCTGTATCAAGCTTAAAGTAGTATATTGAATATATTTGGCATTTCTTATGCAATAATTTTAAATGGCCAGTTTTTAAGTCATGATGATTTTGTCAAGGTAGTCATTTTGCAAGGTAAAATGCTCAGCCTACAATATTAAAGGAGAATATGAAAAAGATGTTCTCTGAAAGCAAGATATAAGCTTATTTTCACTTTGCCAGATTCTACTTTTTAGACCCCAAAGTTCCCTTCCTGTCCCTGGCCCCCACTCAGAATTTACTTAAGCTGACTTCCAGTCTCATGTCTTAGCCACCATCCTGTCTTTTTACCTGACCACACCCTGTTTAATGTTTCCAGTGACCAGAGGAAATTGCTCACTGAGACAAGTGCCAAGAGTCATATTTTTATACCTGTGTCTTATATCTCAGGAACCTTGTTCTTCCCTGTCTTTGCCTATATATAGCATTTATCCATAAGATTTCCAGACACTTCTGCTCAGTCTGATCTGAGCAATAACATGCAATCATGAATGCTAGCAAAAGGAAATTCAAAATCCCTATGATCTCTGGCATACTTTTAGCCAAATCCAACACCGGCCCCCACCCTCGCCTTTTTAAAAAATCCTCTGTAGTCTTTTTTTAGCATTTAACACTATTCTCTCCTTCTGAAGACTGTCTTTGACTTCTGAGACATTATAATGCCCTTCTTCTCCCACATCTCTAACTTTTGCCTCTCTGTCTCCTTCACAATCTTCTTGACTTTATTTTGACTTCTTAAGGTGAATGTTCTTCAATTTTTTCATCTTGGCCTTCTCCCTCTTTCTACATTTTCCTTTTGGCAATGTTCTCTACTTAGATAGCTTCAGTCACTGCCAATAAGTAGCTTACTCCCAAATCTTGATCTTCACCCCAACCTCTCTTCAAAGCTCCCATTCCACATTCCCAATTATCTAGTGGACATCTCAACTTGCATGTTTCATCAAGCCTTCAGATTTATCACACCCACAAATAAATTTATCATTTTCCCCTTGAAATATGAGCCTTGACATGGGCTTCATTTTCTCTTATAGATGCTACTTTTCTTCCAGACTTGACACTTGAAGTCATCTTAGATTCTTCCCTCTTCCTCACTCTATATTATATCTCCATAATACTGCTCCTTTCCATTGAAAAGTTGCTCAACTATCTTATTTGGACCCATGTCCACCATAATACTTGCCTCTGACCCGGACCTCAATCTCCCTCTACCTCCCTTTACACATCTATCTATGAGAACAATAATGAAATCAATCTATCATTCCTAGAAAAGACAAAAAATTGCCCCATGGACTCCATTTGCCATTCCCTGACTTTCCTGTTCGAAACAGTCCTCTCTGGCTACTACTTTCTATATGTATGGTCTTCCCCATATTAGAATTTAAATTCTTTGAGGGTGTCTTTATTCTAAGTGCTACTTTTAAAATTTCTAAATTCTGAAATTTTAATTTTTCATTCATTCATGCATTCATTCATTCGTTCGTTCAGACTTAGAATTCTATTCTCCTGGCAGTTGTTTAAGTATCTCAATATCTTGCTCACTCCATTTTCCAGGGCCTTGGTTTTCCCTGGTTCTTAAGATTTGGATTTAATATATATTCCTGCAAGATGTAACTCTCATTTGTAAAATATTTCTTACCAGTCTTTGGAAAGAAATTCTTATAGCTAACTTTAGCCCATCCATGTTCAAGAGACTCTTTGACCTGGTTTTCCCTATAGCTAATCTTTCAGGTAGCCTCCACCTTTCCTGTTTGGAATACCATTCTTAGCTACTCTTTACAGAGACTTGTCAGTAATTTTATCCCATTCTTCAGTATATTTCTATTCTTTTCTTGATAGTTTCAAGTCCCTGTGCAGCCTTCAGCCTCTCCTTGTTCCAATTCGTACTGTCCACTGCCTTCTGCTGGTTCCTAGGATACTACTCTGATTATAATACTTTTCTCAACAGGAATTTCCAGGGTTCCCTATTGTCTATTTAGGGAGTCCAGTTTTTTTATCTAGGCACTCAAGGCA
Organism: Monodelphis domestica; assembly: GCF_027887165.1. NCBI lineage: Eukaryota > Metazoa > Chordata > Mammalia > Didelphimorphia > Didelphidae > Monodelphis > Monodelphis domestica. Next base: position 281,071,597 of record NC_077227.1, read on the forward strand.
CATAGCATGGCTTCTGACATACCTTTCTAAACTTATTTTTCATGTATCACAATTTAATCAAAACAAATTTGCCATTTCCCATTCTGCTCCTCCATCTCGATCCATGTCTTTGTTCACACCAAATATCCTGCCCCATGCAGGCTGCTTTGAATGGACTCAGTTCCTGTTAAAATATTTCTCTTCCTTTAAGACTCAGTTCAAGTATTACCACTTCCAAACCCTAGTAGTCCAATATTAAATTGAAGATAATAGAGAATAATGTAGTTTTGTGTCCAGAATCAGAATCAAAGAACCTCAGTGCTATAATGGAGTCCAACAAAATCCAACCATTTCTGGGTTGGATATAATCTTCTCTATAACTTATATGACAACACTCGTTTAATCTTTTTCTTGAAGATCTCTAAGTGAAATCTGCAAGCACCCATTCTTTTGGAGAGCTTTAATTGCTAGAAAGGTTTTCCTCTCATCCCATTTTATCATCTGCTTCTACACCACTTCTACTGTATCCTTTTTTAGTTATTCAGACCCCAATTATTGAACTAGAGGTATTCTAAAAGTTCATTTGAAATCAATCAATTAATAAGCATTTATTAGGTGTAAGCTTTGTGCTAAACACTGGAAATACCAAGAAAACTCAAAACGAGTAAAGCATTAGAAATTCAGAATGCATCCCCCCCTCCCCCAAGAATGATATTATTCTTAGTGGTTAGGTTATTAGGCCAACCCCAGAAAGCTTAATTTAGAATGTGTTTGAATAATTTAAGCAGTCTGGTAGATGCTCAGACCTCCTATGATAGCATTGTCCATGCAGAAGATACAGAGGACCTGCTTACAAGAGACTGGAACATTCCAGCTGCTGTCTGTTCCACCTGATTGGCAGAAAGTTCCAAAGTTTGATTCAGTTTTCCTTTCCACATTTTAGAGTCGAGAACATTCTTCACTGGTCTACCAGGTGGTTGAGGGCAGGCTCTTTCTATTGGTTGTGTAGCCAAAACTATGCGTGTCTTTATAACTGTCTCAGAACCAGAAAGTGCTTTTACTGCATTTGTATCTGTGGGTACATTCACACCATGTGGCAAAAAGGGAAAAGCCTTTCCCTCCCATTCTCCAGTCCTTCCTACCTCCCAGACATCTGACCTTTCTATTCATTTTGTTGTTGTTATTGTTCTAGGAGTGGAATCTCCAATCTGACCCAGGAGCTCATCCCAGGGAGATCTGGATGAGGCCAGGTAGTGTAGTCAGCTTAGCCACCAGACTTAGGGGTGAGAGTATCAGAAGCCTTTCAAACATCTGCATGTATGTTTATTCTTGCCATATCTTTGGTGTAATTATACCATGTATGGCTCCGAGGTACTATATTTATTTTGTGAAGATTTAAGTTCCATATGTTCTACTGAAAACTCAAAGCCTTCAGTGGACAGTAGATGATAGGGGGAACAATTTTCAAAAATGTCCAGGGAACAAATACAAATGCCTTGTCCTAACTGCTAATTGTGTTAGTCTGAGCTCTGAGTACTATTGTGCTATTATGTCAAGGAAGCCAGAATGCATCTGAGCTTTATGTTTAGTAAATATCACTGCGCATTACAGCAGCTTCTCTCATCTGAGGCAGGTAGGAAATAAGAGTCAGTAGTTTGTCCATAAACACTTTTTAAGCACATACTATGTGTCAAATACTATCATAAACTGGGGATAGGAAGAAAGACAAAAGACAGTCCCTACCCTCAAAGAACTCACAATCTAATGGGGGAAGACAACATATAAAAGTGGGGGTACCTAGTGAGAGGGCATGATGGAGAAGCCTAGGAGTGCAGCTGAGTGGGAAATGAAGAGATAGATGAGCTGGATTCTCTCCTTAAACGGATGCTCTAGAAGTAGTGGTCTCTGTCTTTCAATCAGAGGGAGGGAGGAATTCCAGGAACAGATTTGCAGGATGGAAAAATCCAGAACAGTGCTTTGGGTGGAAAAAAATCCAGCAGATGCAAGACTTATAGGTTAGCATTTCAGGCTGGTCTCCATTATATTGACTTGCTACATCTAATTCTCTGTGAAGGAAGGAAAGAAAGAGACATAGGTGAACTTTCTTCCTGGTGGAGTAAGATAGCCAAAAAAAAATTTGTTTCTGGTACTTTTCTCTTTGTGATTGTGTTTAGATGCCCCTATAATACCTATAACCCAAAGGAAGTTTTATATCCTGAGATAAATTTCACACGGTCTTGGGCATGGAGAATACCAAAGGATTTAGCTAATGGTAACTGTTACAGGTAATATCTTCTGAGCTATTCTCTCTTTGATATTACTTGTGTGAGACATCTTAGGAGCCTAACAATCAGAAGTCATTGGACTCTTACATCTGGGAACAGAGTGCTATAGTAAGTCCACAGACTGAGAAAATGCTAGAATTAAGGTTTGGGCATCACTAAATGAGGAAATTTTGACCCAGAGGGGTGAAAGGATTTGATCTCTAAGCGGAAGTACCAGGTCTCATCTCTCATTTCATTGTCCTTTAAAGTTTGGAAGAGGGGCTCCCTACTTTCAGGGTATGAGGTTAGCCTTAGGCACCTTTGGTGCCTTTTATCTTCCTCTTTGACCTTTTCTCCTTTCTTTCTGGTGCCCCCTTTCCTAAGGCTTCCGTATTTTCATAATGATTTCTATGTGGGCTTACTTCTTCCCTACTCCACCCCAAACTTGCATGTCTCTTTTCTTTCTCTGTCAAACTCTAAATCTCTCATAGTGTGGGTGGAAAGTAAGATTACTTAAAAAAAACCTAATTTACACTAACATAAAAATAGCTATTGAAATCTTCTAGCAGTAATTATGTTAAGAATGTTTACTCATTCAAATGAATCTTGGTAAGTTTTTGTGGAATATAATGAAATGATGCAAAGTGAAGTGAGCAAAACCAGGAGAACATTATATATGGTCACAACAATAACATATGATGATCACTTGTAAATGACTTAAGTATTATCATCAAGGCAAGGATCCAGGAAAACTCCAAGGAACTCGTGACAAAAAAAGATATCCATTGCAATAGAAGGAACAGATGGAGTCTGAATGCAGATTGAAGTATAGCTTACTTCACTCAATTTCCTCCATAAATTTTTCTCTAATGTAAGCAATATGTGTCTTGTTTCACAACATGATGAACAGAGAAATATGTTTTATATAATAATATATGAGCATCCTATATCATTATCAGAGGAGGGAGAAAGAGAGGATAGGGAAAGAAAAGAAAAGTGAAAAAAGAATTTTTGGACATAGTTAATGTGAGAATTTGTTTCTCTTGGATAAGCATATTTATTATAATACATTACATATTTATAACAAATAATATGTATTACATTATTGTTATATGACATGTTATTTTGTTTATAAAAAATAAAAATAGTAACAAAAAATACTCAAATGGATCTGTCATCTTAACAATTTGAAAATTGTGTCTTATGGTATACATCTCAACCTATCCATGGCTTGTTCATACTGAGTAGTGACTCTTGTGTACAACCTTCCATTCATTCACACACACACACACCAGGGTCTACCCAATGGGCTGAAAGTGTTCCTTCATTTGTTGTGATATGACAAGTAGAACAGTGTGACCATCTACCTGTCGGCCTTTCCCTTGCCGTGTAACCAACCCACCTTCTCTTCTTAGCATATATTTCCTGTTTAAATAGTATTATTGATATGTCATGTTTTTATATCATGAAATTTACAGGTTATTCCTTCTTTATGAGAAGTCTCTAATAACAAAGTAAAACAGTTAAATAAAAGTAATTATTACTAGAGTTATCTCAGTTTGAAATGCACGCAACATTTCCCTATTATTTGACAAAAATCATTGTGAAAATGGAATAATAGCTGGAACAAATTAGATTTAGACTAACATCTCCTACCTAATACAAAGATTAGATTCAAATGGGTATATGATCTAGATATAAAAGGTCACATCATAAATTAGAGAAACAGAGAATAAATGACCTTTCAGACCTATCACATATTTCCTTGATGATATTTATGCATGTTCTTCTTTGATATTTCCCATTGACTGTATGTCATGGCCTGTTCACACCTACCATGTGCCTTTTAATTACCCTCTTTGTGATATTCATTATACAACTTTTTGGGGTTTTTTTGGTAGAGAATTGTGTGTTACATCTTACTGCCATATAACAATACTAGTACAAATTTGGTATTAAAAAGATGGGCCTTTATTTTTATGAAAAGTTTGGTGGAACCTACTAGTTTTCCAAAAGCAATCCAACATTCTTTCTCCAGACCCAACATGTTGTCTATTTCTGTTATCTACCCTGGAGACATGCTATAAGATTTCTATCTAAATGCATGTTCTAATCTGAACAATAGATGGTCTTCATCCAATTGGTCTTTCTCTTATAGATCTCTTCCAGGAAGTTTTGTATGTAAAGGAGATCCAAGCTAGCCAAGACACAATTGTGAGAGTGTTGAGGAATTGATAGTAAAGGGGCTTATAGAAGAGGAAATATTGGAGGCACACCTTGGAGATATTGTAGCTTCAGTTCCAGACCACTGCAATAAAGCAAATATCACAATAAGACAAGTCAATTGAAGTTTTTGGTTCTCCAATGCATATAAAAGTTATATTTATTCTGTAGTCTGTTAAGTGTTCAATAGTATTATGTCTTAAGAAATATACATATTTTAATTAAAAACACTTTACTGCTAAAAAAATTAGCCATCATCTGACCCCTCAGTGAGTAGTAATCATTATATTAATATGTCTTGCCTCAATGTTGATGGCCTCTAACCAATTAAGGTGGCAATTACTGAAGGTTGAGGTGTCTGGGGCTATTTCTTAAAACAAGATAATGAAATTAGCTCCATTGATTAACTCTTCCTTTCACTTGAACACTTTTGTTGTGTTTTGGTTGTATCTGACTCTTTATGACACCATTTGAGGTTTTCCTGGCAAAGATGTGAAGTGGTTTGCCATTTCCTTTTCCAGCTCATTTTACAAATAAGGAAACTGAAGTGAAATGATTTGCCCAGGGTAGCTTAGCTAGTAAGTGTCTAAGGTCACATTGGAATGGATGCTCTATCCAGTGCCATATAGCCATCTTGTAGGATTATTAACTGGCCTAATTTCAATAGTATTGTTGTATCTCAGGAAATAGGAAGGCAGAGAGAGGGAGAGAGAGATAGGGAATTTGAGAAGTAGAACAGTCAGAAAACACACAACAGTCATTAAGTTTGCCTTTTTTTATGAATGCGGTTCATGGCTCCCCAAAACAATTACAATAGTAACATCAAAGATCATTGATCACAGATGATCCTAACAGATGTAATAAAAATGAAAAAGTTTAAAGTATGGAGGGAATGACTAAAATGTGACACAGAGACATAATGCGAAATCATGCTATTGGAAAAACAGTATTGGTAGACTTGCCTGATGCAAGATTTCCACAACTCTCCAGTCTGTGAAAAACACAGTATCTCTGAAGTGCAATAATGAGAAATATGTGGCAAATATTGTGCCAGGAACTGGGGATATAATTACAAAGTATGAAACAATTCCTATTCTCAAAGGGCTTATATTCCAATGGAGGAGATGAGTACATATGTGAATATATATTATAAATATAAAGAAAATATAGATATATGCAATGAAATTAAAAGAAGGTAGTTTGGACACTAGCAGTTGGAAGAATCAGGAAAGGCTTCATGAAGACCATGGTGCTTAAAGTACATGTTAAAGGAAGGAGGGTAGGGCTTCTGTGAGGTAGAAATAAAGAAGGAATATTCTAGGCATTCAGGACAACCAGTATAAAGTCCACCTGACAGGGTCCCTACCTTTGTTCCATTGTTTTATAGTCATCTCTAATTCTTCCTGAGGAAACTGAAGCAAATGAGGTTAAATGACTTGCCCAGAATTATAGAACCAGTAAGTGTATGAGGTCAGATTTGAACTTAAAAAGATGAGTCTTCCTGACTTAGGCTCAGCCTTTCTAGCCACTGTGCCACCTCACTGTCCTGGACCACAACAATTTTAAGCATTCAGGACAGTCAATGTATAGTTACAGAGATGGGAAAATGGAGAGCCAGATTTGGAGAACAAAAAGAAGGTTATTTTTGCTAGATTTCAGAATAATGTCCAATGAGATTGAAAAGATAAATTGGGAACAGTCTGGGGAGGACTTTAAAAGTGACACAGAGGAGTTTATATTTTATTTTAGTGACAATGTTCACTAAAGTTGAGTAGGGGAGTAACACGATCAGATCTATGCTTAATGAAAATTACCTTGATAGCAGTATATAGGGTGAGCTGGTATGATGAAAGGCATGAGGCAGCCTCCAAGTAGAGACTGTTGGAATAATCTCGGCACAAGTTGATGAGGATCTGAGCTCAAATGGTGGCTTCATCAGTGGAGAGAAGGGATCAGATGTGAAAGGTGTTGTGGAGGTAGAAACAGCAACTGATGGGGTGGGTATGTGTGGTGAAGGAGAGTGAGTGAGGATAATTTTGAAATTATGAACGTTGGAGACTTGACGGCTCATGGTCCTCTCCACCACCAAAGGCATGGAAAAAATGTCGGACCTCATGAATATCCCCCAAAAAAGGTGACTGAGAAAACTTCAACAACTATCTCCCTATATGCCTACCTATTTCACCTATACAAAAATCTTTACAATGATTATCAATACATGAGTCTAGGGCATGCTTAATGAAGGTGTTAATAGAGAACAAAAAGGCTTTTTTACTAGCAATATTCACCAATGAATCACATCTTTGCCATTTTGTACAAAATGGAAAAATGTAGCGCATATAAGTTTCTATTTTGCTGACTTTATTTCTAAAAAAAGCTCTTGATTTGGTAGAACAAAATGCCCTAGAGGCTCTTTTCCAACAAGATATCTCCCATCCATGCATCAAAATCAATCAAGATTCTTTGAAAGACAGAATAAGAAATAATCCTGTGTGACAACACTCTGATAATCATCACCAAGTGAGAAATAAAACAGGGAGGAGTTAGATTGCCAAAAGGTGTTCACCACTGCTATGTGAATGATTCAGAGCCCAAATTGAAGGTTTGTCTGTGGATGGTGAGGTCCTCCAAATGTTCCTATTTGCAAATGACCTTGTACTGGTTGCCTCAAGCCATGAGATAAGTACCACATGAGATAAGTGAAAATATTAAGCTAAAAAATAATATTTATATAATAATATAATATCAATAAGTAATAATTATTTTAATATAAAGATTTTGGGAGGGGGAGGTCTAGAGATATTGTGCTGGAAGTAACATTTCCTAGCGCCCCAATGTGTGGACTGGGTTAGCTTGTCTTATGGTTTCATGGCTAGTTTTTCCTTAAAAGGAATCAAAACTGTCCTCATAAACAATCTGGGGCAGCTAGGTAGCTGAGTGTATAGAAAACCAGACCTAGAGATAGGAGGTTCTGTGTTCAAATATGGCCTCAGACACTTATTAGTTGTGTAAATCACTTAATCTCAATTGCCTAGCCCTTGCCACTCATGCTTCAGAACCAATACTTGGTATTAATTCTAAGATAGAAGGTAAACAAAAACTTAACTATTCCAGAGTACTAAGGCTCACTGGCTTCTTGGTCAACTAATGACCAAAAAAAAGAAGTGGTTCACAAGGAATCTGTGTCCCTCAGACTTATCAGATATCCCACTGGGGCACTGTCTCTTGCTGACCAGATATGTGGGGGCTGCATCCATCTAAACTAGTGTTGTCATTTCCTTTCTGAAAGTCCTTTCCATTCTGTGGCTAAGTAAACCTTTTTTAAACTGTTAGATGACTTTTTCTTTTCTTTTTTTAAACCATTACTTTCTGTTACAGTATTAATTCTAAGACAGAAAGGTGGTAAGGTCTAGGCAGTTGGAATTAAATGACTTGCCCAAAGTCACACACTTAGAAAGTATCTGAATTCAGATTTGAACCCACGTCCTCCTGACTCCAGGACTGGCACTCTATCCACTGTGCAACCAAGCTGCTCCTGTCTGATGGCTTTTAGCAAGAAGAATCCTGGAGGAGTGGCTAGAGACCTTGAAGACAGAAAGACCAACATCCAAACTCTATCTCTGATAGATGGTGGTTGATTGGCCCAGGGAAAGAAACTTATTCAGCCTCTAAGCCCTGACCAGCTCTAAGATTATAAATTACATATTAATAAAATATATTCTGCATTGGTAAAGGGAATTTCTTGATCTGGAAGTTCTATACAGCTTTGGAATCACAAGTACTGTCTCTGTCCCTTTTAATAGATGGTCTAAAAGTATCTCATTTCATTCTAGCCTAGAATCTGAATTATCCAACCCTCCTAAGAGGTCTACCCAAATATTAGGTTCTGTCACTTAGCTTTACCTAAAAGTCTATCCCTCAGCCTTTAAAGCTTCTTCTTCCCTTCCTCCACTATTGAAAGAGATCATTTTACAGATGCAAAAATTGAGACAGAAATGTGACTTAACTTGCCCAGAGAAATACAACTATTAGTCTACAGGATCTACAGTAGGATTTGAACCCAGGTTTTCCTAATTCCATGGCCAGCATTCCACCAAATACTTACAGGTTCTTGAAAAGTTCCAAGTATTTTTTTCCCCTATTACTTCTCCTGGTGGTATGGTGGAGGCTCCAATCAATGGACTTGGGGAATTAGAGAAGAGCTTAGATGATTGCTTATAAGTTTTCCACCACTAGAATGAGGTTTGCTCTCCTAGGGGTAAAAAGAAATCCTATTCCTTTTCCCTTAAGGTTGCTATTGCTGATCCTGAGCTGTTTCTTCCCCCAATTTAAAGTTTGGCTTTATAGTACACCAGGCCCAGCATACTATGGCTGATCACAAAAAAAAAAAAAAGATAGAAGAGAGGACAGTTCTGAGATCCATAGGCAGAGAGAAAACACTTGGAATAGTCCCCGAATTGGCCAAAGGAGATCTGTGTCTGACAAACTATTTCTGGGAAATTGAGAATATAGCCCCAGATTAACAATTCATCGTCAAATTTGCAAGAATTCCCTCATGAATTCTGTCCCACCCTTGGCCCTTCTTATTCTTCAGTTTCTAATTCAGTTCTACTTTCTCCAATAAAGAAAACCCATAAGAGTTGATGCAAGTAGCAGCTTGCATAGGGAACACAGTAATTGCTTCCAATTCCAGTAAGTAAGCAGAAACCAGACTTTTTTCATGCCCCCAAACAATTATTGAAACCTCGTTTGAAGTTCAGGATATAATGGGAAAGCCAAACAAATTAGAGCCAATTAGAACATGAGATTTTGTAGAGAGTTGTTTTCTGTGTGAGTAGCGGGACTAAAAAGGTCCTGTTAGAGAGGGTCAGAGATCTGTGGAAACCTCTAGCTGACAACCAGAATTGCTGATGCCAAGAGCAGCACCATTGAACTTTTTAAAATACGTACTCCCCACAACATTCCCCTGGCATAGGAGTGATTCACAGGACCAGCCTGATATATCAACTGTGGAAAGGACTCCTCAGTAGATAAGAGAGCTGGAATGCATTTAATGTTTAGCAAAGAGACCCTTGACATATTTTCTTACATACCACCAGAAATCTTCTTTTTAAAATTAAATTCAGTCAGATGCACACCCATGAAAATGATTTTGTTTACTATGAGTATTTTTGAAGAATTTTCAATCTCTGAGCACCATCTCTGATTGCTTGAAGACCTTGCTCTTCCCAAGGACTCTCACATAATGAGACAATTGCAAGGTCATTTACAGGTCTTTGAGTTTCTTGCAATTTGGTGGAGGAATGGAGCCGGGGAATGCTAAAAATGAAGCCAGGTGAATGTCAGGGACCCTGGTGTGGTGGCATGAAAACTCAGTCATCATTAGAGGAGCATAAATAAGGGTAATGTTTAACACAATTAAGAAATTCTCCATATGCATGTATATATACACACATGTGTGCATATCTCGATCTATGTGTATATATACATGCTATATGTTTATGTATATATAGCATAGTTAACTAGCTAGCTAGCTAGATGGATGGATGGGTGGATGGATGGATGGATGGCATGAATATCTTTTATGTATTCAGTTTAATAAAAATGAAGGTTCTTAGGTCACACAATGAATAGAGCAGTGGACCAGGATCAGATTTAGTCTTAGACACCTACTAGTTTTGCTTCATCTGTGAAATGGGGATAAAAATAGCACCTACCTCCCAGAATTGCTGTGAAAATCAAATGAGATAATATTTATAGTGTTTAGTATAAGTGCTAGGCACACAGTAGGTGCTTAATCAAGGCTTGTTTCCTTCCTTTTATTATTAGCTATTAAGTAGTATATATAGATATATAGAGATATAGATATATACCATATATACTAGCTGTATGTAATAGAGTGTACATGGTATATATTAATAACATATTAATATATAATAATATATGTTAATAATAATAAAAGTAGTAAAAGACCTTAAATGCCCCATACTTTGTCCTACAGGTAAAAGGAAGATGCTATAGTTTCCTAAACAAGAGGCTAGCATGATTAGATCTGTGCTTTTGGAATATCGTTTGGCAGCTGTGTGGTGTATGGATTACAGAGGAGAGAGATGAGAGATAGGTTGCTGGGAAACCAATTTAGGAAGTTATTATAATAGTCCTGGTGAGACGTAATGGATGCTGCCATTTAGATGGAAATAAGGGAAATGATACCAATGATGTTATGGTGGCAAAACTGATAAGGCTTGGCAACTGATTGGATTGTGTGAGATGAACGAGAATAAAAAATTGAAAAAGACTCCTAGGTTGTAAATCTATGTGACTGGGGGTTAGGAAGAGGAGTGGGTCCAGGGCAAGGGGATCCAAAGATAGGCAGTTTCATTTTGGACATGTTAAGCTTGTGGCCTCTGAGAAATCCAGGTAGAAATGTCCAGTTAATGATATAGGACTGAGGTGCAGGAGAGAGAGGAGGGCTGAATATATAGCAAAGGAAGTCAGTCCCAGATGAGGAAACTTCCTCTGGTATGCAGTGAAGACTAGCATCTTCTCTGTGATTCATAGTTCTTAGAGAATTGCCTAGATCATTAAGAGGTTTAAGCAACTTGCCCAAAGTTAACCAGCCAGTGTATGGCAGAAATAGATCTTCTTTGCCTCCCAGGGCAGTTCTCTATTCACTATGCTTTATTGCCTCTCATTATATTGGTACCCTCAAGATACTCACAGAAACAGAGGAAAGTTTCCAGAGTCTCTATGAAAGGGCATCAATAAAGATTGTGCAGGATGGGATGATGGGAAGGGGTACTGCAACTTATAACAGTGGAAGGAATGACCAATTCTGATTAGGTCACAAATCCATCTAAATTTCTAATGTGAGCCAGGGGCATTGCTACTACATTTCTCCCTGATCTTTAAATTCCAACAGGGGGCTTGTAAAACTGTGCAAGTAGGCAGTCAGGTCAAACAGTGGATATAGTGTTGGGCCTGAAATTAGGAAGACTTGAGTTCAAATCTGGTCTCAGATACCTACAAGACATTGTGACCTTGGGCAAGTCAATGTCTCACTTTCCTCAACTATAAAATGGGGATAAGAATAGCTCCTACTTCTCAGGATTGTTGTAAAGATCAAATGAGATAATATTGCAAAGTGCTTAGCCCAGTGGCTGGTATATAGTAGGCATTTAATAAATGCTTCCTTCCTTCTTTTCTTCCTTCCTTCTTTCCTTCCTTTCTTTCCTTCTTTCCTTCCTTCCTTCCCTCCTTTCTTCCTTCCTTCCTTCTTACCTCTTTCTCTCCTCTGAAGAAGACAAAGAGAGTATTCTTCTCATATGGAAATTCCCATTGTTTCCTTGCCAGCTTACAACTGATGCTACCAGCTGCCCCTGTGCAAGTTTATAATTAAGACAGTTCCCCCTCTGGGTTAGGAATGCCAGCAGTGCCATCAAGGAGTTGTAGGATACCATAGCTCTGTGGCCAAGAAAATAACCTCAATCAAGTCCTATTACCCGTCCTTAATTGTCTGAAGAACATTATGGCCCCCTCAGCATTTATCTGACTAGCTTGTTAGAAAATGCCCTCATGCCACAGGCTGAACATAATCTAAACCAGAGCCTTCTGAATGTTCTCAGTTTGGAGTTCATTGATGAGAGATGCTCTGTCTCTGGACAGTGTCCTTCATGGCATATTCCAACACCATTCAGATGCCCACCAGTGGTGCCAACTTCCTTATAGATCCATACAAACTACAGAAACCTAACAAGATTGTTAGATTTAAAAAAAATTTTCCCCCAGTGAATCTGCCACAATTGCTCCAAGATTTGGAACCTGGAAGTGACCAGATAAGCCTGTCATCTGTCTGGAAGTTGGGAGGAAGGGGGTTTAATCTTTGACGTCTTTGGCGTTGGGAAATTTTAATGGACCGACTTCTGAGTGGAGTTGGATGGGTCTTCTTGGGTAAGTCTCAGAGGTATGAAGTAGGTCATTCTACAAACTGGGGGAAAAATCAGATTTTGAATGAGTTGCCATCTTCTCACCAGTGATGGAAATGAACTCTGCTAGTATGCTTTGATTAAGCTCAGATGTGCACTTACATTTTTTTGTCCCTGTGGACATTCACTTCAGGAAGTTGGACTCTGGTATGCCCCAGGCAGATCAGTCATTGTTTGGAACACAAAGCCTTGTGTTTAGGAGTTACATAAACAACTGTGGAATGATGAGTGCATCTCATTTGGTGACTCACTCCCATCAGCAGCAGAGCTCACATCACTCATCAAAACTTCTGATGAAGAATGGCCTTCCTGTAGCACCCTTTATCTGAGAATCTCAAGGCACTTGGCAGAGCAGAGAGAATCTTAACAGTGGATGGCTTTTAGTTCTAATCATAGCTCCAGGTATGGTGCAATAGATAGAATGTTGGGCTTGTGGTCAGAAAAGCTAGGTTTGAGTCTTCCTTGGCATTTATTAGCTATGTGACCTTGGGTTGCTGAGTTTCCTAATCTGTAAAACGGTGATAAAACTGTCCCTACCTGTTTTACAGGATATTATAAGTGTCAGATGAGACCCTTATAACTAAAAAGTATTCAATAAATCCATGCTTTTATTTTCAAGTCCCCCAAAGTCCATGAAAGGGTATCAAGCCAAACAAATTTTACCCAGAAGACACCCACCCACGTTGTTTGTGATAGACAAAAAATATTCCCACATTGGCAAAGTACTGTAGTTATTCTTCACCGATAACTACACATCATAAAATTGCCTTTTGATCAAGGAAACAGGCAAAATCTTCCCCAAGCCAGTTCAGAGTGTCCATTCAGGCAAGCTAATCCTACTTGTGATTCACTATAGGCAAAAAATAGAAAATCTCAAGCCACACAAATGTGCTCTGAGAAGGGCAAAAGTAAAAATGCTTCAGTGGCCCTCCTATTACAAAGTCTCAACTATGTCCAATTCCTCCAAAAGTTCCATGATTATATATATGTATGTTTTGTTGTTATTGCTCATTTGTTTATTTTGGGGCTGATTTCAATGGTAGATGTTTCCTAAAGAGGAAACACAAGAAAATACTTGCTTTGCAACATACAGTCTTAAAGAATTATATGGAACATCACAGTCAGTAGAATTAGGATTCGTAGGATTTAAACCCAACTCTTCCCTCTTCCCAGGCCAGCTCACTATTCAGTGGATCAGAGATGACCCATGATTAAATATAATAAACTAAGCTCGCACCAAAGACATGACTGAGGGAAGAATTTATGGCCAAACAAAGGACAGAAAGGATCACAGAAGGTAATCTGAACAATTTTGATGATATATAATAAAAGTTTTTGGATAGACAAAATGAATACAGTTAAATTTAGAAGAAAAATAGTTAACTAGGAAAATATTTTCAGCAAGTTTCTCTGATAAAGCTACCATTTCCAAACTAAACTAAAAGGTGCACTAAGACTTTTGGGGATGCTTTGTATAAGGAACTAACTCAAATTTATAAAAACAAGAACCATTCCCCAAGTGAAAAATATTTTCTTTTTTTTCTTACTATATTCCAATAAAGTAGATGTCTTTTAAAAACCACATTAAACATAGAAAAACAATTACACAATGGTCAGAAAGTTTTACCAGTTTTCTCACCTGCCTTTTAAAACCTTGCTCAAATGCCACTTCCTTCAAGAAACTGTCTCTGATCCCTTGAATTGATACAGACCTTTCTTTTCTAACCTCACTTAATTTGATGAATTCCTTTTTCTTTTTTGCTTATTTCTTTTTAGAATTTTTTCCTCTTTTTCACATAAAAAATTTTCAAATTTGTTTTTTTTAAATTTTGAGTTCTAAATTCTCTCTATCCCTCCTACCCCCTCCTGCTTAAGAAGGTAAACAAGTAATTTAATATACATTACACATGTGCTGTCTATAACATATTTCTATATTAGTCATGTTTCAAAAGAAAATGTAGACCAAACAATAATAATTTTTAAAAAATTTTAATATGCTTCAATCTGCATTCAGACTCCCTCTGTTCCTTCTCTGAAGGTACATAAATTTTTCACGATAAATCCTTTGGAACTGTCTTGAATTATTCTATTACGGAGAATAGCTAAGTCATTCACAGTTGATCATCATGCAATATTGCTATTACTGTATACAATGTTTTCCTGGATTTGTTCACTTTACTTTGTATCAGTTCATGTAAGTCTTTTTAGGTTTTTCTGAAAGAATCCTGCTTGTCTTTTTTTAATAGCACAATAGCATACCGTCATAATTATATACTACAGCATATTTAGTCATTTTCCAATTGATGTATATTTCCTTGATTTCCAATTCTTTATTACCACAAAAAGAGCTACTATAAATATCTTCCTCCCACACACAGTTTTTCTTCCCCTTCCCTTGAAGATGCTTAGCATTTACTTTTATTATTATTATTTTTAATCTTTACCTTTAATCTTAGCATCACTACTATGTATTGATTCCAAGGCAGAAGAATGGAATGAGCGAGGCAATGGGGGTTAAGTGACTTACCCAAGGTCACACAGCTAGGAAGTGTCTGAAACTGGATTTAAACCTGGAACCTCCCATCTCCAGGACTGGCTCTCTATCCACTGCTGCCCCTACTATAAATATTTTTGTACATTAAAGTCCTTTTCCTTTTTCTTTGATCTCTTTGCGGTATAAGCCTAGTAATAGTATTGCTGGGACAAAAGTACAGTCATTTTTTAAAAGAATCCCTTACATTCAGTCTTAGAACACCATGTATTGATTCTTAGGTAGAAAAGTGGCAGAGGCTCAGCAGTAGGGATTAAGCAACTTGCCCAGGGTCCCACAGCTAGGAAATGTCTGAGGCCAGTTTTGGATCCAAGACCTTGTATCTCTTGGCCTGCCTCTAAATCCATTAAACTACCTAACTGCCCCCTTATGTACAGTTTAATAACACTTTTGGGCAAAGCTCCAAATTGCTCTCCAGAATGATTGTAATAGTTCACAACTCCACCAACAGTGCATTAATGTCCCTGTTTTTCTACATCCTCTCCAACATTTGTTGTTTTCCTTTTTTGTCATATTTGTCAGATAGAGTTGTTCTAATGTGTATCTCTCTAATCAATAGTGATTTGGAGCATTTTTTCATTCAACTATCTATAACTTTGATTTCTTCCTCCGAAACCTTTCTTTTCCTCTCCTTTGGACCATTTAACAATGGGAGAATGCCTTGTATTCTTATAAAATGGACTCAGTTCTCTATACATTTGAGACATAAAGCCTGTATCAGAGGAAGCTACTATCAATTTCCCCCTCCCCCAGTTTTCTGCTTGTTTGATAACTTTCAAATGCATTGATCAAACCCCAGTGTATATATCATTATTTGTGTCAGCCTCAGATACTCAAATAGACAGATAGATTTTTTTCACATTGTTTCATTATTATTTTTTAGAATCTTTTCCTGGATTTCATGATTCATGTTCTCTCTCTCCCCTCTTCCCCACCCCCCCTCCTGGAGCTGACAAGCAGTTCCATTGGGTTATACAAGACAGATAGGTCTTGGAGGATAGGGATGGGTAGGCAATTTAAACTAAGTTAGTACTATCTATCACCCCAGACTGCAGCACCTTCCCTCTCCATCCTAAAGGATCTACACCTCTCTAGGCAAGTGACTAACAATTTACTGCATTGTGTTTTGTTGCTATACCCTGAGTAAATTGTCCCTAATAGCTTACATATGAGGATGGGGGCATGGGGGGGTGGAGTGAAGGGGGTGGAAGAAAAAAGTAAGGAAAATAAATAAGTGAAGCAATTCAATACCTTTTCATCATTATTCTCCCATTTTTAAAAACTCTTACCTTTTGCTTTAAGGTTGATATTAAGAGTGGTAAAAGCTGGGCAATTGGGGTTAAGTGACTTGCCCAGGGTCACATAGCTAGGAAGTATCTAAGGCTAGATTTGAACCCAGGGCTCCCTGGCACCTAGCTGACCCCTCTGCTCTCCTATGAGGGTCTGGTGAGCTATAATATATCAGGGTTGATAGGCACTGGCAGATAACAGAGTTCGACAACTCAAGAGCCAGGGAACCACTTGGTCCTCATGCTAATGGTATCAGTGAATCATTGAACTGGAAGAGACCCCAAGGAATAATCTAGTTCAGCTCTCTAGCTTGTTTCCCCAATCTGTACTCAAGTTGGTCTTAACACTAGAAGGAGTGTTTCAAAATTTTCATGATTATAATTAGTTGTATGTGGGTATGTGTGTTCTGTTTGCATCACCTTCATTTCTGAGCACAGCCTCCACCTCCTACCTACTAAACCATCCCCTGTACCAAAGAGTAAAAAAAAGGGGGGGGGGGGAGGTGGAATAGAGGAGAAAGCACTCAGGCAAAACTAATCAATGTACTAATCAACTCGGTCTGAGGATAGAGTCAATGCTTTATAACCACAGTCCTCTAGCTCTGCAAATACGGGAGGGGAGTGTATTTCCTCTTCTCTCTTCCATGGCCAAGCTTGCTCATTATAATTGCACAGTGTTTAGTTTCTTTTATGTGTTTTTTTTTCCATTTACATCTTGTAGTCTTTGATTATACCATTTTCCTAATTCTGCTTTATGTAGCCAGTTTTTAAAACTAGCAAAGACTGAAGATTTAAACCCAGAAAGGATCTTAGAGACTTTTAGTTCAACTTTCTTATTTTATAGATAGATTGGTTTCAGAGAAGTTACTGAACCAGGATTTAAATTTGGGTTCTGTGATGCCAAACTTGATTCTTTTCATTATGCCACTGGCTTTCCTTCTTTTAAATAAATTCACAGCATGGGCAGGGCTTATGAATCAACTGGTTTTAAATTTATCACAACCTGCGAAGCCACCCATAAGAAAAATGTACATGTAATGTATATTGTATAATGTAATTTAAAGCCTCCTAAGAGTTCATGGACCACTTAGGTTAAAATGTGCAGGTTAGGGGACAGCTAGGTGGCTCAGTGGATTGAAAGCAAGGCATAGAAAAAGGAGGTTCTCGGTTCAAATCTGTATTCAGACACTTTCTAGTTGAGGGGGTCACTTATCCCTTATTGCCAAGTCATTTACTACTTTTCTGCCTTGGAACCAATACAAAGTATTGATTCTAAGAAGGTAAGGTTTTTAAAAAAACATGCACATTAATAAGACAATGATGATAAATATTTATATTAATTAATATCAGAAAGTGGTATGAAGGTAAAACCACTAATCAAAATTCTGTCTAATAGTAGACCCCCCCCCCAAAAAAAAAGTCTTCCAGTATGACAGCAAGATTTGTTAACAAATTTGTTGTTGGAGGCAGTTGGGTGGCTCAGTAAATTGAGAGTCAGGCCTAGAGATGGGAGGTCCTAGGTTCAAATGTGACCTCAGACATTTCTCAGCTGTGTGACCCTGGGCAAGTCACTTGACCCCACTTGCCTAGCCTTTACTGCTCTTCTGCCTTGGAACCAATACACAGTACTGATTCCAAGACAGAAGGTAAGGGTTTAAAAAAACAAAACAGATTTGTTAAAATTTGCTTGGGGAGGGGGAAAGAAGAGGGAATTATTACTTTTTTTTCAAAAGTACAAATTAAAACTTTTTTTTCTCTTTATTTTCTTTCATGTTTCCTCTCAGGAACTTTCTTAATAAAGCATTACCTAGAATCTCATGACAAGAAGGAATTGCAAGTCACATAACTGTTTCTAAAGACAATTTTTTAAAAATTCCATTCAATGTTAGGCTCTAAATAAGTACCTCTCTTGTTTTTTCCTCAATGGTCCTATCTTTAGGTCACGGTGTCATTCCCAAGGAAATGTTAGTCAGGTACTAAAGATCTGTGAAAGCAGGAACCTTGCCTTATCTAATCTTTTTTCATCTAAGTAATTTTCCTCAGTTACCATCAAGCTCTGCACATAGCAGGCATTTACTCAATAAGCACTTGTTTTGTGCCTGCTAAGTTCCAGGCACTGTGCAAAGAGATTAGTGATACATATACAAAATCAAAATAGTTTCTGTCTACAGGGATCTTCCTTTTTACTTAAAAAAAAAAATCTGCTGAAATGGATTAGATCTTAGTCCTATTTCAATTTTAACTCAGTTTCACATATTTATAACTACCTCTTAAATAAACTGCCTTTTTTTTAAAGCTCTTAAGTTCCATCTTAAAATCAATATTGTTGGTTTCAAGTCAGAAAAGCAGTAAGGATTAGGCAATGGGGATGTAATTTGCTCAGGGTCACACAGCTAGGAAGCACCAGAGGTCAAATTTGAACCCAGGACCTCCCATCTCTAGGCCTGGCAATCAACCCCCTGAGGCACCCAGCTGCACCAGTAGCGCTTATTTCTAAGGCTTAACCTCTGCCCTTTCCCCCCAAATACCTTTTCTAGATTGTTCATTCTTCATTCTCTATAAACTTCATGCCTTCCTTCTGCTGTCCCCAGTCCTTTCTCTTTTTCCCTTCACAATGCATCTTCATCCCTGACTTGAACCATTTCTTTCATAATTGATCACATTACACTAACTGACACTTATGCAGTTCTCTTAAAAGTTTGCAATGTGTTTTATGTAAATTATCTCTTTTGAATTATGTCATAATAATCCTGTAAGATTAATACTAAAGGTATTATTCTTTGGCTTCCTTTAAGTCCCAACTAAAATCTCATATCTTACTGGAAGTCTTCCCCAATGCCTCTTATTTCTGGTACCTTCTTCCTGTTGATTATTTCCTATTCTGGTTTACAGCTTACTTTGTATATATTTATTTGCATGTTTATTATCTCTCCTAATTAGATTGAAAACTCCTAGAGGGCAGGGACTTTCTTTTGCCTCTTTTTATATCTCTAGTGCTTAGCACAGTGCCTGGTATATAGTAGGTCCTTAATAAATATTTATTGATTAATTGATTGATTTTACAAATGAGGAAACTGAAGCTCAGACAGGTTAGGCGGCTTGCTCATAGCTATACAGCTAAATATCCAAGACAAGATTTGAACCCCTGTCTTTCTGAGCCAAACTCTCAATGTTCTATCAGCTATGTAATACATTCTTATTTCTTATTCCTCTCCTAATTCCTGTCAAATGTTCTGATTTTTGTTTCACCATATGCTTTTAAAAATGGATAGACTCATCCAAACTCAAATTTCTGAGCATGTGATATTGAGGCATATTCCATTCCACAAGCCCTGGGATCACTGGGCTGACTCATTGTCATCATTCTTCCAAGAGTACAGCTCATTCTGAAAAGCCTTTCAAAAATAATTTTCCTTCTATATTTTATTCAATTAAAAACTAAAGATATATTTTAAAAATCCTCAGGAAATCACAAAGTAAATGCAAACCACCATTTAGCCTCAGTTTCCTTATATGTAAAATGTAAAACACTTGTTTGAATGATCATTAGGGTCCCTTCTAGCTCTAATTAGGGCAGCTAGGTGGCTTAGTGGATAGACTGCTGGGCTTGAAGTCAACAAAACCACAAAAACAATGAATTCTATTTCCTTTAGAGTAGCTACCCCAAAATATATTCTCTCATGCTTAGGATTTTAAAAGAAAAGAAGCCAGAGGTTTGGGCATCAATTCTATTTTCTTGTTGCCCCAAGGAGTTTATAAATGCAATTTGGTATGATGGAGAAAATATCAGTTTTGGAGATGAAAAATGTGCTTTCAAATCCCAATTGTGCATGTACCTGTATGTTCTTGAACAAGTAGAATAGTGAAAATAGCAGACATATTTTAGGAAAGTCACTTTGGAAATTGAATGGAGGATAGAAGGGAATGGGATGAGACTTGAGGTAGAGAGACCAATTAGAAGGTCTTAGGAATAAACCAGGTGAGATATGTACCTGAGCTAGGTAGGGGCTATACTAGTAGAGAGAAACTGATGTATAGGAGAGATGCTGTGAATATGGTAAAAGATTAGATAATAGGGTGAGTGAGAGTGAGAAGTTGCAAATAAAAACAGAGTTGCAATCCTAGGTAACTAGAATGATGATAATACACTTGATGGTAATGGGGACATTGGGAAGAGGGTATAGGGGAAAGATGATGAGTTTTGTTTTGGACATATTAAGTGAGCTATCCAAAAAGCACTTGGTGACATGTGACTAGCTCAGGAGAGAGTCTAGGAATGGATATATAGATCTGGGAATCACCATTTAGATAATGGTGATAATGGAACCTTTGGGAACTAATAAGAGACCACCAAGTGGGATAGTATAGAGGGAAAAGACAGAATCTTGGAGCACATCTATGGTTGGAAGGTCTGATATGGATGTAGAACCAGCAAAAAAGACTGAGAATGAATTGTCAGTCAGATAGAGAGCAAAATCAGAAGAATTTGGACACAGGAGCATTCCTGGAGAAGAGTGATTGACAATAGAGAGGTATAAAAGATGTTTAATAAAAGGCCATTCAATTTGGAACTAGAGATCATTGGTTACTTTGGAGAGAGAATTTTGAGTTAAAAGATGAATTCAGAAGCCAGATTACAGAATTCAAGGAGAAGGGGTGGAATTGCCTTGCAATTAATAAAAATAATTTAATACTCTCTCTGAGTTTAGTTGAGAAAGTGAGTATTTAGGACAATACCTGGTAGAGACGAAGGATTTAGGAGGATTTTTTTTAAGGATGGATAAGATGTGGAGATATTTTTAGGTGGCAGGGAAGGAGCCATTACATAGGGAGAGACCAGCGATAATAGTGAAAAAAACAGTGAGTGCAAAATGCTTTCAAAATCAGGAAAGTGGACTGATCCAGCCTCTGTGAGTAGAGGCAGACCACTCAGCTCTGACATTCCTACTCCAGCAAAACCTTGAAGACCAGAACAAAAAAATGATCAGGAAATTCACTGGAGAGATCATTAAACACAGCAACTGCAATATTGTGGAATGATCAAATATGCTATACTTTCCTACTAACAGATAAATAGTGATCTGGGACAATTCTGAGGACTTATGAAAAAGAATCCACTTCCAGAGAAAGAACTGTTAGAGTGGAAATGCAGTTGAAAACATATTATTTATCCCTTCTTTATTTGGATATGTGTTTGGGGGTTTTGGTTCTGTAAGATTATTCACTTCCAAAAATGAATAATATAGAAATATGTTTTGTGTGATAATATATGTGTAACCTAGATTGAATTGCTTGTCAGATCCAGAATGGGAAGGAAAAAAGGGAAGGATGGATTACATGACCTTGGAAAACTTATGTGGAGATTTGTTATTAAAATTGTAAAATTATAATCCTGAAAAAAATCTGATCATTTTTTAAAAAAGAAAGAAATCTACTTGGAAATTATAGTAATTGACTTCTTCCACACGAGAAATATGTAAGAGATCAGTCAAGAACCTGAGAATCATTGGAAAGGGAATTCAGTAATGGGTAGCATCCCAGAGCTACCAGAGATGGGTCAAGGACAGATGTAGTCTTCCAGGCTAAAGTTCCAAGGTAGTCAGAATCCTTGGGAATAGCAACTGAGTGGGCAGATGGGACTATGGCATTCAGTCTGGTTAGTCCAGACCTGGAGACTCAGAGATCCCTCAGAGACACCAGAGAAGGCCCTGAAGATCTAGCACTACAAACCTCAAATATATAGAGTGACACGATTCTGGAGGTAGAAGTTAGTGAGGGAACCCAAAGGAGCCAGGGCAAGACCAAGTGGTACCTACCACCATACCCAAAAAGTACAGCAGGGTGAAGAGAAAAGGAAAGAACTACATTCTAAGAAAATGTATCTCTTAGACTAGAAGTGTCAACTACAGACTCTGGGAAGACATAGCCAGAATAAGATTAAAATGTAATTAGGAAATATTTAGCAAAATAAAAATTATTTCTATCACCTATCTACATGTCAGACAATGGCTTTTATGGTGTTTGGAAGACAGGAGCGGGGTGAGATACTTGGGAATTTTTTTGAAAAGGGAAAAAAGAGGAGAAATCTGTTTCTTGACTTCTTTAAGAGTCTCTTATGTCTTTTTGAGTCTTTTTGGTCTTGATGATTTTGGCAGTTGCCTTGGACATGTCTGGCTTCCAGTTTCAAGAGAGAAAATGGATGATGGCAACCTTACTTCAGGTTGCTGAAGGGAGAATAAGACTGAGAAGAAACCATTATAAAAGCAGTCTCCATCAAGTCCCTATTGTTACACTAGAGAATTCAGGGAATTTCCCATTCAGTGAAATCTGAGACTCTATTTTGGTTGAGCAGAGATATCTTGCCTCCAATGAGAGCACATCTTCATTCAGTAATGTCTTTTTTTTTTGTCTTATGTAGTTTTACTGTTGTCTCCATATACAAAGAGATTCCTTTAGCATACATACCTCCAGTGTAAAGGACAGTATATTCAAGCTCTCACTTCTAAGGGAAGAGGTAGTAGATTGGAAGAGGTGGTAGAAGAGAAGTCACCAAGATGGTTGACCCCAAATATTCTAGAGGAATCTCCAACTAAAAATGAGGGTGGAGGCAGGAAAGTCATGAGGTCCTAAAATACCTCACCCTGCTAGGTCTAATGTCTGAAAGAATCTCATAGGTCCAGAAATAGTCTTGAGGTAAAATATAGACTTTCTCTGACTTCTGTGTTGCTGTCAACTTAGATAATTTTTTTGGTTAATAAATAAAAATACAACAGAATGTAGTTAAAGTTATGTGGTTTTCTTTTCTCTTTTTTATTTAAATTTATTTGTTTGTTCATTACATTAAAATATCCAATTAACTCCTACCTTCTTTCCCTCCTCTCCCTGTATTAGAGAAGATATCATTTGTCAAAATTATATATGCATATATAAAATTTTGTCTTATTTATTTCTATTTATCAGTTCTTTCTTTGGAGGTAGACATACAGAAGTTATTCTTCAAATAATGTTTCTGTATATAATGTTGTCTTGACTCAGCTCATATCATTCTTAATAATTCCATCTAAGTCTTTCTATGTTTTTACAAAATTAACCTATTTGTCATTTGTGACAGTGCAACAGTATTCTATCACAATTAAATGCCACACAAAAAAATTGGAAAGTGAGAGGATGCCCTCTGATTGGGGAATGGCTGAACAAATTGTGGTACATGTTGGTGATGGAATATTATTGTGCTCAAAGGAATAATAAAGTGGAGGAATTCCATGGGAACTGGAAGAACTTCCAGGAAGTGATGCAGAGCAAAAGGAACAGAACCAGGAGAACATTATTCAGAGAGACTAATACATTGTGGTACACTGAATGTAAGGGACTTCTCTACTAGCAGCAGTGCAATAATCTAGGACAATTCTGAGGGACTTATGAGAAAATCCACTATTCATATTCAGAGGAAGAACTATGGGAATAGGAAAACAGAAGAAAAACAACTGCTTGATCACAAGGGTCAATGGGGATATGATTGGGGATATAGACTCTAAACAATCTCCCAAGGTTCTGATCAAGGACACATGTAAAACCCAGTGGAATTGCAGGTCAGCTATGGGAAGGACTGGGGGGAGAGGAGGGAAAGAACATGAATCTTGCAACCATGGAAAAATATTCTAAATTAACTAATTAAATAAAATTTTCTAAAAATCTAAAAAAGAGAGAAGACTGAAGTGTAAAGAAAACAACACACTATAATTTTTTTAAGTTTGTTGCACGTTGTGAGCTCATTAAAAATTGAAATTTAGCTCTCAAAAAAATTAAAAATAAAAAAAACAATTATATGCCACAATTTGTTTAACTATTCCTAATTTGATGGGCATCCATTTAATTTCCATTGGGCAAAAGATATTATAAAACTATCTTTTCACAGATGATATGATGACATATATAGACCATCTTAAAGATTCAACTAAAAACTTAGTTGAAACTATCAATAATTTTAGCAAAGTAGCAAGATAAAAAATAAACTCCCATAGATCATCAGCATTTATATATATATATATATATACACATATATATATATATATCACCAATAATATCTTGCAAGAAGATATGACTGGATCTTGGCACTTGGTCCTCACAGATAGAGAAATATCTTGAGACTATAAGGAAGCTAGGAGATTGGTGGCAAGATTTTGGCCTCAATTTCCTCAGTTTCCATGTCTCCCAGTGTGTCTTCACTCATAGCACTAGTTGACTACAGTGTCCACCACAAGACCTCTGTGGTCTTCCAAACTCATGTGGTTAGAGTGGACTTTGGACTTACTGGTCATAAGACCTTGCATTGACTTCCCTGCAAGGACCCACTTTCTGTACCCATAGTTCCTAATGGTTTTTGACTGGCTTTGTGTGTTGTACTTGGTTGGAGTTGACTGATGTTTCTCTTTGGGTTTATTGCTCCTTGTTTAATTTGGTATTCCTTTTGGATCATTTCTGGAGCCTATGTAGGAGAATTGGGCTTCTCTATGCCCTTTCATGCCTAGATCTTAACCATAAGTTTCCCCCTCCAGGGCTCTTTCCACTAGATTCCTTGACTTTCTTGACAAAGCTGACATGATTATATTTCATAGCTCTTGTTTGGTCATGCTCCTCTACTTTGAGTCAATCAAGGTTTAAAATAAAAACTTTGACAGGTAAAAATCTTCATGATTTCATTTGGATAAATGCCCTTTATTTTGGGATTTCATCCCTAACTCCTGAACTACTATAAATCAATGAAAGGACAGTGGGAACCTCATAGGAATAGTTTTACCTTCCCTCACCCAAGTTTTGGCCCACATGAAGACTCAGGGAGAGGAAAGGTTTTTAAGAATCAAGAGAATTCCTTGTCCAGGTTTGGACCAGTGTCAATCAATTTACCAGGCAACTTAGGCACTAACCTCCCTGCTCTCTGTTTGCATGTTCCTCTCGCTTTTCTCTACCCCACCTTCCTAAAATGCCAGCCAGTTCATCACTTAGAATTTATACCCCAAGGCCCAGACTTGGCTTAAAAAACAAAGACAGTCCATCAAGCTTCCAGCTTTGGCTTCTTATTTTGCCCCTATTCTGCTTCACATGAAAAACAGTTGTGCAATTTAGCTTCCATAGAGCTTTCTGTGATTTCCAGTGGGGTCCCCAGTGCCACCAGCTGCCAACTCTGGGACATTTACACTTCACAGAAAGAAGAAAAAATGTGCTTGTTCTGTAGCAACCATCAAGCAAAGGACACGCTGAGCCCAAACAGAAATAGCAGCAAGGACAAGGCAGGACAAGGCAGGGCAAGGTCCTGGCATTTCAATAACTCGGATTGGCTAAGAGTGAATAAATGAACTCAACAGTCTTTGGATTTGACTAGCAAGGACAAGCAATATTGGAGGACACAGAAAAATCTTTGGCCACTGTCAACTGACTAAATGGAACTTAAATTATTGAATTAGGGAACATCTATTTGAATTATTTTGGTTTTGAGGAATGGGGAGAGAAAGGAACTTTTTCTTATTGTTATCTAAGTGAAAAGATACTAAACTGTGGATTCAGATGAATCTACCTTTCCTCAGTTTCTAACCCTCATTTGTTGTCTGTCTTTTTTCCTGATATCTCATGAAAATGAAAGAAATATATTATGAACTTTCATGTCTATAATTGTTATGCCTTCAGAACTCAGGATGCTAACTTTTCACTCATAGTGGCACCAAATGCAGCAATGGATTGAGAGAATCCAGTGAACCAAAACCATTGGTACTTGGAACCTGAGTGCTTTCTTTGAAAAAAAATCTTTTTTTTTCAAATTCAAAATTTAACAACCTCCCCCCCCCCCCAAAGGGCATGGCTATAGACAAAGTAGAATACAAAAACTGGATATCAAGATATATGATATCAAGAATCATTTCCCCATACTGTTTGTTTTTTGAAAAGTATAAAATAAATTCAATGTTACTTTCAAAACTATCCTACTTGCCCCTTCCTTGCTCTGAGCTGCTTTCTGTTCTCTGTGCACGTAAGAAAATGTTTCAATAATCTCCTTTCTTTCTTTCTTTCTTTCTTTCTTTCTTTCTTTCTTTCTTTCTTTCTTTCTTTCCTTCCTTCCTTCCTTCCTTCCTTCCTTCCTTCCTTCCTTCCTTCCTTCCTTCCTTCCTTCCTTCCTTCCTTCCTTCCTTCCTTCCTTCCTTCCTTCCTTCCTTCCTTCCTTCCTTCCTTCCTTCCTTCCTTCCTTCCTTCCTTCCTTCCTTCCTTCCTTCCTTCCTTCCTTCCTTCCTTCGTTGTTGTTGTTGTTGTTGTTCTTCTTCTTCTTCTTCTTCTTCTTCCTCCTCCTCCTCCTCCTCCTCCTCCTCCTCCTCCTCCTCCTTTTGGTATCACCATCACCATTCTTCATGTAACTGACCTTTTCCTCCTCCCCAGGCAAAAACAGAAAATAAAACCTAGTAAATAAACATAGTCCAGCAAAACCTTAGCATATCCATGTCCCAAAAGGAATGTCTTCCTCCACACCTTGAGTCCATTAGCTGTCAGGAGGTAGGCCATTGAAGTCAGAGTTCTTAAGTATTTTTAAATTGTTTTTGTTTACAGTGTGATTATATGAATCATCTGCTCACCTCACTCTTTATCAGTTCATATTATCCAGGATTCTCTAAAAATCTCTCTATCATTATTCTTATGGAACAATAATATTCTATTACATTCATATTCTATATTTTGTTCAATCATTCCTCTATTGATGGGCACCACCCCCTTAATATCCAGATTTTTTTGGTCTTTTTCCCTTTTAACCCCTTCTTTAGGATGAGGAACTTTATTATGCTTTTAATTAAGTCCCTCCCTAGTATTTAATTCCTCCCTATCTCTGCTTGTTTCCCTATTGAGTTTGGCATATTTCTATACCTAACTGTGTGTGTGTGTGTGTGTGTGTGTGTGTGTGTGTGTGTGTTTCATTCAGATAGAGTGAGGTATTTACATGATGCTCACACTCCTACCTCTTCCTCCAGGTTCTTAAACCTTTTCTTACACCTCTTCAATTATGAGAAATTATAATGTAGTCCCACTTCCACTCAAGTCTGGGGCTATTTTCCTGAGGGACAGTGACAGAATGCTAGGGAAGAGAGAGAGAGAGAGACAGACAGACAGACAGACAGACAGAGAGACAGACAGACAGAGACAGAGACAGACAGAGAGAGACAGAGACAGACAGAGAGACAGAGACAAAGAGACAGACAGAGAGAGAGAGACAGAGACAGAGAAAGTGAGCTGTGATTTCTGATTAAGGGGCTACTGCTCCTTCAATGCTATATACCTATATAAGGTAGTGATGGGACTTCATATGGTAGGAGGACTTCAAGAGTGATAGTAGAAAAAAGCAAAGACTGTTAGATAATAGATCTCTTCAGAATTACAAATGAGGAAAATGAGGCATACAGAGACGATGATTTGAACAAGGTCAGCCAACTTGTAAGTGCCTGAATCAAAATATGAACTCTAGTCTTTCTGACTCCAGGCAAAAATTATTAAATACAAAAATAAAGTTTTTTTTAAAAAATATGCTTCAATTTGCATCTAGAGTTCATCAGTTCTCTCTAGAAGTGAATAGTATTTTCATCATGGGTCCTTTGGAATTGTCTTGGATCATTGTATAGCTAAGTCTTATTCCTTACAATATTTTCATTACTGTGTACAATGTTCTCCTGTTTCTGCTCACTTCACTTTATATGTATGTCTTTCCAAGTTTTTCTGAAACCATCCAGCTCATCGTGTCTTATAACACAGTAGTATTCCATCACAAATACCTCAACTTATTTAGTCATTCCCTAACTGATGTGCATACCCTTGATTTCCAATTCTTTGCTACCATAAAAAAGAGCTATATTCAAATAGGTCCTTTTCCATTTTCCTTAATCTCTTTGAGATATCGATCTAGTTGTGGTATTTTTGGGTCAAAGGGTATGCACGATTTTATAGTCCTTTTGGTATAGTTCCAAGTTGTTCTCCAGAATGGTTGAACTAGATCTCAACTTGGTCAATAAAAAAATGCCTCAATGTCCCAATTTTTAAAAAACCTTTCTAAATTTGTCATTTTCCTTTTATGTCATGTTAGTCAATTTGATAGGTATGAAGTAGAATCTCAGAGCTGTTTCCATTTGCGTTTCTCTAGTCAGTAGTGATTTAGAGCATTTTTTCATGTGGCTACTGATAGTTTTGATTTCTTCATCTGAAAACTACCTGTTAATGTTCTTATCAATTGGAGAATGGCTATTGTTTTTATACATTTGGCTCATTTCCTTAGATAGTTGAGAAATGAGGCCTTTATCAGAGAGACTTGCTATAAATTTTTTTTTCTCCAGTTTCCTGTTTCCCTTCTAATTTTGGGTGCACTAGTTTTGTTTATGCTTGCTTTTTTTTTTTCTTTGACTGGAAAGATAAAGGATTTTGGTCATCATGTTCATGGGACTTTCCTTTATGGGAGTTTTTTTCAGGAAGTAATTGACAAATTCTATCTTCAGATTCTTTCTATATGCCTTCTGGTTTTAATAGATTTGGATATTTTTCATTTATGATTTCTTAAAAAATATTGTCCAACCTTTAAAAACCATGGTTTTTAGGGAGGCCAGTGATTTTTTTTTTAACCCTTACCTTCCATCTTGGAGCCAATACTGTGTATTGGCTCTAAGGCAGAAGAGTGGTAAGAGCCAAGCAATGGGGGTTAAGTGACTTGCCCAGGGTCTCACAGCTAGGAAGTGTCTGAGGCTAGATTTTAACCTAGGACTTCCCATCTCTAGGCTCTCAATACACTGAGCTACCCAGCTGCCCCTAAGTCCAGTGATTCTTAAACAATCTCTCAACTTATTTTTGTATTTTTGCAGGTCAGGTGTGTGTGTGTGTGTGTGTGTGTGTGTGTGTGTGTGTGTGTGTGTGTGTGTGTTTAATATGCCTGGCATTTTCTTCTCTTTTTCAGTCTTTTGAGTTTATTCTAATATTTCTAAATATTATGGAGTTGTTGATTTGTTTGTTCTGTTCTAATTTTCAGAGACTCTACTGCTTAAAGAGTTCGCCACTTTCTGTTTTAAACTTCTGTATTTATTTTCCTCCTGACATTTGATTTCATTTCTTACTTATGCTTTATTTTATCTAAACATTCATGCAGTCCTTGTGGAAATTTCTTACTTTTCCCCTTTGTGTTTTTGCTTGCATCTGTTAGGGAGTTTCTTCTCTCCTAGTTTGGAATTGTAGTAGCTTTACATTTATTATTATTATTTATATTGATCTGTAATCAATTTCATTCCTGAACTGAGGTTTTGTGACAGGGCCAAAATATGCCACTTGATGTATTTCTGAGTTGTCTAACTGTGTCCCCTGGATTCCTATACTCCATCTTACTCTACCTCCTGTCATTAATACCTGGATCTTTGGGGTTCATAGGGATCTCTAGGGATTTCTGTGGCACCTCAGAGCACAGTGCTAAAGATAAATAAATTAGTAAATGTTTACTAAGGGCCATTCTAAGCCCTGGGAGTACAGAAAGAGGCAAAAAGTTTCTGTCCTCAAGGAATTTAGAGTCTAATGGAAGAAGCAAAATGCAGACAAATATATGAAAAGCAAGCTATATTGCAGGGAATAATAACAAGGGGAGAAAACTAGAATTAAGAATGGTTGGGGAAGGTTTCTTATAGAAAAAGGGACTTCTGATCAAAATTAAAGGAAGCTAAGAGGTCTGAGCAGAGAATCTGAGCAGAGCAGGGAGAGTGTTTTAAGTATGGGAGAGAGCCAGAAAGAATGCCCAGAGTGGAGAATGGAGCAGCCAGGAGACTAGAGGCAGGATTTGGTCTTCTGGATTTCAAGCCCATCACTCTATCTATCCACTACATCTCCTAACTGAATTAAGTAAAATGTAATCTAGGGCAGCAGGATGCCCCTCTACTGCTCACATAGAGGGAAAACACCACAAAATTTTTTTTTGGCTTTGTGTTTTGAGATTGTTTGATATCATTAGTAAAGTCTTTTAAAGGATCGGATCGAGCCCAGCAAAACTCAACAGAGCCTTAGAACATCTAACTCAATTTAATCTGTTTTCTAATTGACTTGACCATATATTGACTTTTATTCTGTTGCCCTCAGAGGGTAGAACCAAGAACAATAGGTGGGAAGTTACAGAGGCCAGTTGAGTCATGGGGCCAGTTAAAACTTGTTAACCAATAAGTCTGTCCAAAGTGGAGTGGATTGTTTTGAGGAGTGGTTTGGCCCCCCTCCTTCATAATTTTCAGGCAGAAGTTGATTCCTCCTCCCTCAGTCTCCTTTCCCTTTAATTAGAGGTCTCAAAAGAAGAGAACTAAATTCCTACCAGTGCCTTCCCTTATAGGGGACAGAAATAGAACTCTTAAATCACTCCCCTTTGCATTTACTATTCTACCTGGTTCCAGCTTGACAGAACAAGATATTCCTGTGCCAGGTACCCACTGGTGTCCCATTGCCTATCCTTCCTCCAACTTTCCCAGATACTTTTTTGCATCGCCTTCCTCTTTTGACTAAAAGTCTGTTGAGGGCAGAAACCATCTTTCTTTTTATTAATTGTATCTATAGTTCTTAGCAAAGTGCTGGCAATTTCCTAGGCACTTAAATGTTTATTGGGTCAAATTGGATGACCAGATACATTGCGATGAGGACTTTTTTTCCCAGATACAGGTTGGACAGATGGTCTCTGAGGTGCCTTCCAACTCTCAGATTCTGTCATTCAGGGATGGAGTTTCTTTTCTCCAATCTGGCCTACAGGTCCTCCATGGCCACAGTCATTGCTGGCTGAGGATATCTTTGCAGTAACTGGCTAATAGCTTACCTGAACCTATTCCAAAGAGAAATAAATGTCACAGTCTTTCCCAAGAGCAACATCCTTTACTCCCAATCTGGACATAATGTGTCTACCTGTCAGAACCAATTACTTTGCCTGTCCACCCAACAGAAGGCCCCTTGGGTTGAAACAGCAGCTACACCCTAATTGATAGAACAAAGGATCCTTTGCCTTGGCAACTCTTATAAGGGAGAGGGAAAAGCCAAGTGTAAATGGCACATAGCTTTCTTAGGGAATGTTTTCTCAAGTGGCAATTGAACCTTCACTAGGCTATTTTACTGCTCTACTGGATGCTATTTAGAGAACTAGGATTTGTCCATGTGATCCTGCAATAACGTTATTTGGGTCTAGTGCCATTAATATCTGAGGGGACAAAGTAGCTTTTTCTAATACTAATACTGAAATGCCATGCCTTCTGTTCCAAGATCTCCATATGCTTCACAAACTTTAAGGGAGAAAATAATCACTATGGTGTCTAGCACAGACACCTTGGTAAATGTTCTCTTCTCTCTCTCTCTCTCTCTCTCTCTCTCTCTCTCTCTCTCTCTCTCTCTCTCTCTCTCACCTATTTTATCTAGCTTTATTATCTCCCTCTATCTCTTATCTCTAATCAAATTATTTGTATCTCTCTATTGTCTAGATCTCTTTTATCTATAACTGTTATCTAAATCTGTTATCCATTGCTATCTTTTATCTGTCTATATCTACCACTCAATTATATCTCTATCTCTTTTATCTATGCATATCTGACTGTCTCTGTCTATCTTACTCATTTCAGTACTTAAGTGAGTCTGTTCTCTCATCCATCTGAAATTTTATTCTGTTTTTTTTTTTTCTTGAGAATAGTGGTACCAAAAAAGATGGGCTGACATGGGAATGAATAGTTTAGGATCATATCATTCATTCTTCAGATGTAATCCTATTATATCCCCTATTTGATTCAAACTTATCTCATTTTTTGTCAATGGCACCTATCTAAGATATGTGCAATGATGGATTAATTCAACAGGTCACTGCGGGTCATAATTGTGGCAATATGCATTCTTCATCCATTTTGCTTTTCAAGTGTAGATGGTTATGCTGAACTCTCTTGAAAATTATAATGATTCTCATTTAGAAGTCTCTAATTGCAGGGCTTGATAGAATCTACAAATCAATGCAATAAACATTTATTAAGCACATAATATATTCAAGGTACTCTCCCCCAATATCACTGGCAAACAAGAATATCAGGAGAATTTTTATTCATAGAAAAGAAGGGAATAAACACTTATATAGCACCTATTATATGCTAGGTGCTATGCTAAGTGTTTTATACATTATTTGCATTATATTATATTACCTCCTTTGATTCTCACAATGCGTCTGTAAGGTAATAATATTAAATTTTACAATATGAGGAAGCTGAGGCAAATAGAGATTAAGTGTCTTGCTCAAAGTCACATAGCCAGTGTCTGGGGCCACATTTGAACTCAGGTCTTCAGTTTGGACTTATTTACAGAATTTCCTCTAATAACACTGGAAAATATCTTGGGCAAATCACTTAACTTGTTGAGCCTTAGTTTCCTCTTCTGTAAGATGAAGGGATTCAACTAAATGTCCATTGGGTTTTTGGTTCTAATTCTATGCTCCTATGGCCTCTGTCTCTCCAATTGAAGCTTCACTTGATGTGGATCATCACATCAGTGGGTCCACAGATCTCCAATGGATTGCTGAACAAAGTCATTTTCTTAGCTGAATCAATCATGATGTTTTTATGTTCTTAATTTGTGGTAGAGGCTTTGCTTGAGGAGAGCCTCAAGGACTACATTTTGCTCTACTGAGGAAAATATATTTTTGAAAACACATAACAATCTTATATTGGTTATGTGCCTCAAGTCGGCTCTTAGCAGAACACCTGTCCAAGATATATATAATGATGGACTGATGTCAAACTACTTAGCACAGTATATGGAATATAGCAGGAGTGGGTTAATGTAACCCAGGACTCACACCTATTTGCCAATTGACTTTCCTCCTTGATGGAATGTAGGAGAACGAGTGATAGTTTTTCTCTTCACTTACATTCAGTTCATTCTACCTTCCTTTCAAATTAAAACATTTCACCAACTCAGTGGCACTTGGAGAACTTATTCATTTTGAAACTTTGCCATCTTTGAGGCAAATCATTTGAAACTGCTTCAGAAGTCACTTCTGAATAACACAGTCCAAAAAAGAAAAGAATTATTCTATGATTGAAAAATTCCTCAAGAACCACTTATGATGCAGCTACTTCAGAATTTCAATTATGTTTTGTGGAGTTTGCCTCATGAAAGTATAGATGCAATATATGTTTTGTGGGATAGTTAGGTGGTATCAGGAAGACCTGAGTTCAAATTTTATCTCAGAAACTGTCTGACCTTGGGCAAGTCATTTAACTGTTTGCCTCAGTTTGCTCATCTGTAAAATGAGGCGGAAAAGGAAATGACAAATAATTTCGGCATCTTTGCCAAGAAAGCCTCAAATGGTATGACTGATCAGCTAAAAACCAATAACAAGGTACTTTGTACAGGATTCATAAGTCTTGAAGCTGATTTTACTAGTCTTCCTATATCTTGGAAACAGAAAAATTTAGTTTGAAACTTGGCTGGAGTGAAGAGATTCAGACCAAGGCTCCAGATCCCTGTTACTCTTGTAAAGTGTCTCAGGAACCCTTGTGTTGAAGACTTCGTTTTAATTCCTTCCTGTGAAGGAAATAAAAATCTCCAAGGGACCCTCTGGCAATAGAAGCTTAATACTGACTCAGATGCAAGAAAGCCATTGACTGAATCACCAATACCAGTTACTGAAGTCCCCCTGCTTTGTGTTGCTTGGAAGCCTCTTGGCTAGGTTTGAGCACAGCCCAACCCACTTAGAGGGAGAGAACAATTTTACAGCTCTGTATGGAGTGTCTCCAAGCCAATGCTATCTATTTCCAAATGATCTGACGCAGCAAAGAGATCACATATCCTTTGGAGGCTTGGCAAAGAAGAGAGTATTGAATTAGAGAAACTGAATAAAATGATACGGTTAAGGAAAATGGCTTGCCTATAAGCAAAACTGGGGTGCAGAGTTGTCTTAGGAGACTGTATACGAGAAAAGAGCTCAGGCTAACTATTTCTGAAAATTAAATGAGTCAGTGATGATTGCAGAAGTAAGTAAATACCCTCAAAACCAGGCGATTCAGCACATGCCTAGTACCTTAAGGAAATGAGGCAACAAGCCTAAAGCAGCATAAAATGTGCTTCCGTCTTTTATTATTACCTTTGAGTTAGATTTTAAAGGCAGAGTGTGTATGCATCTGTGCATGTGTGAGTAGTCTGTGTGTGTATTTCTGAAGGAAGAAACTCAGAATTTGTTTCCTATAGGCAAATAGATCACCTAACTTGGTGATGAGAAATACTTAGGTTTACCTAATATTTGTAGTGGAGAGTAACATTGGAAAATATGAATGAAATCTTTCATCTAGAATTCTTAGAATATTGCCTATGACCTTCACTGGACTAGACATGAGGGAGGGGAGTTTCCTAAAGCAGCTGTTCCACTATGGGTCCAAAGGGCTAAAATGCACACAAAACAATACTTAAAAGGATCCTAAATACTTAAAGGTTTGATTGACCTATAAGTTTCCTTTCAGTTCTAAATCTATGATTCTAAGACTAAACAGTCTCTGAGGTCCCTTTCAACTCTAAAACCACAATTTTATTATTTCCCACCCTGTTTATAAGTGAACTTTTTGTTCAAAGGGTCTGCTAACCTTTGGAACCACCTGAAAAAACTTCCTTCCCTCATTAGATTGTGAGCATCTCAACACTTATTATACCACCTGGGCACATAGTAAGTTCTTAATACATGCTTATTAGTCAATAATTAGTATTGATGAGGATTAGTCAACTGATAGAAATCCAAACAAAATGACATATCCCCCTACCTTTCCATTCTTCTTACACACCAGAGGACCTCCCCCTGCCTCATATTCTTCAATTTAGTGACCCTAGGCTCCTTGCTGTTCCACAAAAAAGATATTCCATCTCTTGATTCAAGATGCCTGAATTGTTCCACATGCTTGGAATGGTCTCCTTCTTCATCTCTTTCCTGGTTTCCTACCTCCTATAGAAACCTTTCCCATTTCCTCTTAATTTTAATGCCTTCCCTCTGTTAATTATTTCCCATTTCTCCTGTACATAACTTGTTTGTGAACTCCTACAGGACAAGGACTGCCTTTTGCCTTTCTTTGTAGTATGACTGGTACATTATAGGCCCTTAAGAAACGTTTATTGACTGATTGACATGCAGTGATGGACATTGTAAATAGCAGGAAGGCAGGAGGTATGTTTACTCAACATAGAGATGTTCACAAGGAGTTATATGTAGAATTTTTCAGTCACACCATCATACCCATGTTAGAGAAGAAACTTCAAAACAAAGGAGGAAATACACATGCCTATCCCTGACAATATTTTACAATACCATTAGAAAGCAGGATTCAAAGTTCTGATTTTATCGATAGAGAAGCTGAGGACCAGAGAGAGAAGTCACTTACCCATTCTCACATGGATCTGTGCCTGACACTTCAGCGTAGTTTTTTGTAAGCCACACAGTCTAGTTGGCCATCCCCAAAGGATCATGGTTTGTAATGTTGTAATCATTCCATATTATGTAGAATGGGCTGGAACTCTCTTGAATGAGTGAGTGTACTTGAGTTGGGTACAGCAAATAAGACTACAACCATAGAAAAATAAGAAAGCTCTAAGGAATGTAACCAAAATGATATATAATGGGTAGTATTGCCTATTGGAAAAAATGTGATGTGGTAAGAATGGAATCATGAGAATTCATTCACTGCCCATTGATAAAGTGCCATAGGAAACAGTGGCATTGTGGATCATGAGTGAACTTGGGCTCAGGAAGCCCCAGGTTTAAATTCCACCTCTGACAATAATTAACTATTTGATCACAGGCGTATCTCTGAACCTCTCGGATGCTCGAAGGTGGAGATAATAATATCTGCGGTGGGCATTTTGCAGTATTGTTATAAGGTCCAAATCTGATGAAGAATATCAAGCATTTTGTAAACCTTAAAGCACTCTATAAATGTCCATTTTTATCAGTATTTTTAGTGAAGCTGAGATCACTTGTGAAAGAGAGAAAATGAATGGGTCTTCTTCCAGTGTATTCCAAGACAGATCAATAACAGGACAAGCTATCAAAAGAAGCAGGACACCCTATTGCTAAGATGAAAGGGAGGTTGGTTTGAGGGGACAAAGCCAGTTTTGTCCTGGAAGCACTTGGAGAAATAGGCCAACGGAGAAACCTCTCCTAGCCCAGGGGAGTTTCAGTATAAGAGGGTCAGAGTAGGTCCTTCAGCAGTTGGTCCCACAGAAGCATATACACCAAGCACACAAGACAGACACTGAAGGATTGTTCTGCCTTTTGGTTGCACAACAGTATTTTCAATGGCAAAGACTTGGTGGTGAAAACATGCTCCCATGGCACCGATGCAGCCTTTGAAATGCTTGCTGGAGAGGTGTGAGCCTCTGGCTCCCTGGCTAATGAATGCCTTTTGTGTCTCTCTCCATCCCACCAAGCCCTTTTGGATAGTGAAACTGTCTTAGCAGGAAGCACTCACTACAAAGACTATATATAGAGAGAAGACTATATTGGTTTCTAGCCTACTTTGAGACCAGATTTTTGGGGAATTTGTAAGCTCTGCCGGGGGCAGAGAGGAAGCTAGTGTGAATTACAAATATCCTTGGGAACACCTTGACCTGGGTTTTACCGAATTAAATGTCGGGGGAGTTGTTCTTTCAGAGATGATGGAAAAAAAGAGCAGAAGTACCAAAGTTGAGCTATCAGATTCACTAGGAATCCGTCTGGATGTGGTGCTGATTTAATTATAGAAAGTTGTCAACAGTGGAACTTTGGGCAAGTCAATTTACCTCTTAGCCTCAGTTGCCTCATCTGTAAGAGGAGGTGGTCAGAACTCCCTGAAGTCTCTTCCAGTTCTAAATCCATGCTCCTATGAACATATTGGAACAACGAGGTGGTGTGGACTTAGAGTTGGGGAACACTCATCTTCCTGAGTTCAAATCTGGCCTCAGACTATGTGATTCTGGCAAACTCTGTTTGCCTCAGTTCCCTCATCAATAAAATGACTAGAAGAGGAAGAAACAAACTACTCCAAAATCTTTGTCAAGAAACCCCAAATTGGGTCACAAAGAGTTGGACATGACTGAAAACAACTGAACAGCACTAACAAAAATGAATATATAGCTAGTAATTTAGAATATTGACATATTTGAATATAAAATTTTAATGTTGGAATATTGAGCCTATCCCATATCATTCTTCTACCTTGGAACCAATATACAGTATTGATTCAAAGAAGGAATTAAAGAAGGGTTAAAAAAATGGAATAGTAGTTTCTTTTTAGTATGTCCCTCTCTGTTCCC
This sequence comes from Monodelphis domestica, assembly GCF_027887165.1. NCBI lineage: Eukaryota > Metazoa > Chordata > Mammalia > Didelphimorphia > Didelphidae > Monodelphis > Monodelphis domestica. The sequence continues at coordinate 281,109,212 of NC_077227.1, forward strand.
CTTTGGTGGTGCTTCAGGAACCTGTGATTTCTTCATTTTGTGCACTTTTTCTACCAAAACAATCACCATCCACTTATAACTTAGATTTGGAGAGTTGTTATGGTTGAAATATTCACAACCTAGTGATGAGTCTCTCTAAACTTTGACAGATTAGTTTCTTGATTGTGGACATACACACAGAGTCATGTACACACATACACAAAACTACATAGATACATGTATGTATATGTATACAGTGTGTTACCAGGCCTGTACCTGAACTCTTTCTAGCCTCTCCTTTGCTGGTATTGTCATTGAGAACCAAAGTTGTGTCCATAGCCAAAAAAAGGCATGTAAGTAGGATTCCATTCCTCTAGTAAGCCATAATTAGTTATCTAGTGTATTAGGTGTGGTGAATACAATTCAGAGAGATTTACCACTTGTACTCTACAATCAACTTGGTGATTCATGATGTAGAACATAATACAAGAACAATAATTAAGACAAATTCAGTTGAGTGGGAGAGAGAATTAGTTGACTTAGTGACTCACAGGTGGAAGGACATTTAAAGAGTGGTTAAAATGAGAAGCCAGAGGGACAGCTAGTCAATAGTCAATGGAGCACTGGCCTTCGAGCCAAGAAGATCTTGAGTTCAAATTTGACCAAGGCACTTATTGGCAAATCACTTAACTCTTATTTGCCTTAGTTCCTCATCTGTAAAATAGGGACACACTGGAAAAGGAAGTGGGAAACCACTCCAGTATCTTTGCTAAAAAAAAAAACTCCATGGACTTTGTCCATGGGGTCATATAGAATCAGATATGACTAAACATGAAGTAGTGGGAAGCACTGGATTTGAATTCAGGAGATGTGAATTTCAGTCAGTTTTGCTAGGTAACCTCAGTAAAATGACAACTTTGTTGGACTTGCATTTTCTCCAATAAAGTGTTTGAATTACATGATTATTAAGGTTCCAACTAGCTCTGAAATTAGATGATTCTATCTATAATACAGTCCCTGTTTTCCCCCCACTCCCAAGAAATATGCTTTGTCTAGATCAGGAGTTTTTAAGTTGGGGGTCCATGTATCCCCAAAATTAATGTGAATAAATAGATTTCAGGTAGTCTGTGAATGTGGATGAGAAAAATAGATTATATCTTCAATTTCACTGACCTCTGGGTAAAATTTAGCATTTTCTTCAATTATGAATTGAGACAATAAACATTATTCTGACAGTCCATAGACAGACTGAAAAGATCCATGACACAAAAAGAATCAAGAATCTCTATTCAATATAGAGATGTTTCAAGAAAGCTAAAAGTGGTCTTGGTCAGGTCTTGAGAACAACTAGTGAAATCAATAAAATAATTATCTAGAAGAGATTTTCTTTTGGTCAGGTTTCTCATTTGTGTCTCTATTGATCTTTCCACATTTTCTTTCTTTTCTCCAAAGCTGTTTCTTTTTCAGTCCCCCAGCATTGCTCTTTCTGCCATCCTCACCCTTGGACTGTCACCACTTTCTCCTTCACTCCATCCCTTTTCCCACATGTACTCCCCAGATCCCGGACTTTTATTCTGAGACCCAAGGTGAGAAGAAGGGCTGGTGGTGGGGGATAGGGAGAGGGGAAAGATATTGGAACCCTCTGTTGTGGGACAAGCATACAATAAAAATCTCCCTTCTTGACTCCTTCCCTAGGTGTTAAATGCCCAGACCCTTCAAGCCCTTGGGGTGAAGGGATTGATTTTAACAGGTTTCCTAGACCTGCGTTTCATTGAAAAGGGATCTCAGAGGACAGGACTCTTTTCTCAGATATTTGCCCCATTGAGATTCCCAAACAAGACCTCACTGGAACACATCTTTTCATCCCCACCCATAAAGAACCCAATCTGAGGGGCCCTGCCTGCCTCGAAAGAATTCATTACCAGCTCTTTTCTTGCAGGCCTTTCCTTCAGTGGACAGAGGCAGACGGGAGAGGAGGAAGAGTAAAACCGAGGGAGCAAGCATTCTTAAGTTACCAGCATTCTTTCTTTAGTGCACTCGGGTCTCAAGCTCCCTAATTAACTGAGTTTCCCCCTCTCCCCTTTGTGAGGGATTTCTATTGCCCATTAGCAGAGCAGCCTGGGATTTCTGCTGCTTCTCCCCCACCCCTGATTTTTTTCTGGAATTTCTCCTCTTTCCTTCCTCTTGGGCTCTAGTCTGGGGAAGGCATTACATGAGTATTAGCACCAAGCACCCATATTGTTCACAGACCCAGCTGCATACTTTTACACACGGCCTTGTGTTGCCACTGCTATTCATCTTGTTTAGTGCTTGGCTTGGCTGCAGATGCTGTAAATATGGTAATTTTAGACTCCCCCATTGGAAAGGCTTGCAGGGCGGATCCAGCGGGAAGAGAGCAGATTGATTTAAGCTAGTTGGAACTAGTTGCCGAGTTTGGCTTAAGTTGCTTTTCTTTCCTTCTTTCTTTCTTTCCCGCCCCCAAAATCCCCGGTTCCAGTATGAGGGACTCTGGTCTCTTTGTTTTCCATCCTGACTTCTTTGTGAACTGGGGAGAGGCTGCAGGAATGAGCTTTGTCCTCCCAGAGTGCTCTTCTCTGGGCCCTTGTGTCCTGTCCTGAATGCGTGCTGGCGAGCACAGAACAACTGCACTCCATACAGGGGGGGGAAATCAAGGCTCTGACTGACTAGGGCATCCCAGGAGGAAGCACATGGTCAGAGTGGAATATATGATGACCCCAGGGCACTCTTAGAGGGGGAAAGACCTCTGAGCAGCCCAGGAGAGTCCCCTCACTCGAAAGAACCCGGGGCAGGGTTGTTTGGAGGCTGAATTGAGAGGAGGAGGTAAAGTTGATCTTTGCTTCCAAATACCCCCAGCCTTCTCCCCATCCTTATTCCTAGCCTCTTAGAACTCTTTGAAGCTCGCCATCCTCTTTCCCGGTGCCTTTCTTCCAGCTGCTTTTCAGTGACACCCATTCCTTTTTCTCATCCCCCTCCCAAGAAGTTCGCTAATGAGGCTTTGGACGTGACCCCATCCTGGAGGTATTTGCATTTTAATAGGAGACCTCTGAAAACTGAAAAACCTTCAAGGACCAAAGGAATGATTGTCTAGTCCTCCTTCCCTCATTATTCTCCATAGTTTCTGGGCTGAGCCCAAAACAAAAACATCCCAAGGTAAGATGGACAATGCCCAGGATCAGAAACTTCCAGAGTTTAAACCACAAGCTCTCTTGATTAAAATTTGATTCCTGAATTGGGTTCTTTTTTTTTTTTTTGAAGAATGAATCTTTATTTTTTAATTGAAAAACTTTAATTCATTTAGAATATTTTTCCATGGTTACATAATTCATGTTCTTTCCTTCCCCTCCCTCCCCTTAGCCATTGGGTTTTCATGTGTCATTGATCAAGACCTATTTCCATATTATTGATCGTTGCACTAGGGTGATTGTTTAAGGTCTACATCCCTAATCATATCCTCATCATGGGTTCATATTTTTATATATCCAGAAAGGAGAGGAATCCGACATATATGTGTGTGTGTGCATATTTATGTGTATATTCAATTCAACAAATACATTTTAGTTACCTATTAGAAATAAGGCAATGAGATGTGTGCTCAGGGGACAATGGCACTCAAGGAATATACAGGTTGGCAAGAGGATTATGATAGACACACAAATAAATATGCTATAATGTAAAAAATAAGATGTTAGAGATTCAGCTATAGCAATTCCTCTGGTTACTGTCTCTACATAAGAACTGTCAAACTCAAATAGAAGACAGTCACTAAACCATGTATAAGAATTCCTTAATTTAGAAGGATATTGACTTAGAAAACCACATATAAATATTATTTATATTCTATTGTATTTTGAATTTATTTTGTGAAGTACATTTTAATCTGGTTCAGGCCTCTCTAGAAAGGGTTGCCCCTACAAAGGCCAAGTGTTTGACATCTCTCCTCTACTGGCTTAAGGGCAGATGGATTTATTCTTCTAAAACTATAGCTCATAAGCCCTCACCAGTGCGCTTCCCATCAATAGCCAAATCATAGACACAATTGGTTCTTGGCACAGGCAATACTGAGACAGTGTATCAATAGTAACTACAAAATATCACCCCTATAAATATGGGGTGCACTTTCCCACTGACATACGAAGCATCTCTGGGAAGAGTAGATACAGGGTACAACTGTAGGGAACACAATTGTCCAAGGCTACCCAGTCCTCCAGTAATGCAAGGCTAAGTCCTTTATCTCATGAAGTGTCCTCTGATGCTCCTCTCAACTTCAAGTGATGGCCTCCCTGGAACTGTCTCTGCCTGGAGAGTGTGGCTTCCTCAACTGTGCCTCAAACTCCTTCAAATTCATTCTTCCAACTGTTAGATGGAGTAGTTTCTTTGTGAATAGCTCTGCTACTAAAATGCTATGGCTTATGGAAGGGTGAAAACATGGGTTCTTCCTCATGGCTGGCTCCTGTCTGCCTTCAATCCCTCAAACTCTTAAACTGCTTTGACCAGAGATGTTTTTCACAGTAAGAAAATAGGACATTAAAATTCTGTTAGAGGGGCAGTTAGGGGCAGTGAGATGTCCTGGGTTCAAATCTGGACTCAGATACTTCCTTGATGTCTGATCCTGGGCAAATCACTTAACCTCCTTTGCTTAGCCCTTACCACTCTTTTGCCTTGGAGCCAATATACAGAAATTGATTCTAAGATAAGGGAAGGGTTTAAAAAAATTTTTTTTAAATCTTGTTAACATATTGCCACTTTCTCGGCTTGAATTACATCATGTGACTACATCAACTAACCCTCCAATTCTCAGTTAAATAGAAAGAAGAAGAAGAAGGAGGAGAAGAAGGAGAAGGAGAAGAAGGAGAAGAAGGAGAAGAAGGAGAAGAAGGAGAAGAAGGAGAAGAAGGAGAAGAAGGAGAAGAAGGAGAAGAAGGAGAAGAAGAAGAAGAAGAAGAAGAAGAAGAAGAAGAAGAAGAAGAAGAAGAAGAAGAAGAAGAAGAAGAAGAAGAAGAAGAAGAAGAAGAAGAAGAAGAAGAAGAAGAAGAAGAAGAAGAAGAAGAAGAAGAAGAAGAAGAAGAAGAAGAAGAAGAAGGAAGAGCAACAACAACAACAGCAACACAACTTGGAGGTCTCAAATAAAGCCATAACTAGCAACTTTGGCTTCCATTGCAAAATGGAACTTCAAATCTACTATATAATTCGTGACATGAAAGTAATGCAAAGAAATTAAGACAAATCACTTGAATAGAAGGGAGAATTAGTTACCATTATGGTTCACAGATAAAATGATATAAACATTCACTGAGATGGCTTCTTATTTTAATTAATTATTCTTTCTATGAGAGGCTAAGCTCAGTTGTTTCTACTTACTGCAGGAGTACCTGTAGTAATAGTAGTAGTAGTCTCTTGGTAACCAAGGATGATGATTGTCTTTGTGCGTTTTCATCTATGGTGTATAGATGAGTGTGCACAAAGACACTTGTGTGTGAAGGAGATTTAAGCGGAAAAGCCGATGCACAGAGACAGTCCCACTCTCTCGGTGTTGGAAATCTGGGTCCATTGGCACGAAAAGTCATTACATCTGGAGACTTCCTCAGCTGCATTGGATGGCCCTGTTGTCTTTTGTGCTCCAACACGCCCTAAGCACTCCACAATGCTTTGCTGCGTCGCCATCTCAGCCGTTGAACCTTCTTATTGGTTTCTTCCACCTGTTCCACCGAAGCAGTCTTCACATGCTGGGTGAGCAAAGCCCTGGTTCACCAGGGGTCCACAACGACCCGATGGCTACCCTCACAAGGTTTAGCCAGCCTGTCGAAGCTGTTGCCCGGGGTGTGGCCGCTGCCGCATGCTAGCAGCTACTAGGAGCCACAAGTGAGAGCTGGGTGTCAGGTGAGGGTCAGAGGCTGGAGAGCTGCCCTAGCAGGGCACGACAAGCCCTCCATACCAGAGATACTACTCCTCCCTGAGCACCCCATACACCCCTAGTTATAAGCCTGCGATCAGAGAAGACTCCATGGAGGAGAGGACACCTGAGCTAGATCATGAAGGAAGACCAAAAGAAAGCATTCCAGACATGTCAGACAATATCTATTTGAATTCAGAGGGAGAAAGGGATGGAAGAGGACAGGATGAGATCAGGGAAAAGTTAGTAGGTGTTTCTCTGGAATGCAGCTTGTGTAAAGGGAATGAAATAAGGTGAAAAAGGTAAATCATAACTGGACTATGGAAGACCCCAAGTCCCAGGATAAGGTTTTATCTATAGGCAATAAAAAGCAAGAAAAGGTTTTTCAGTGGAAGAGGGATATGGTGATATGGTGAGATCTATGCCTCAGTTCCTTCATCTATAAAATGAGCTGGAGAAGGAAATAGCAAACCACTTCAGTATCTCCACTCAATATCTTATCTGCAGCATCTCTACCAAATGGGGTTACAAAGGGTTGGATATGACTGAAAAAGACTGAACAACAAATACTTATAGTATTATTATTTCTAGATCCTTACCTTCTGTCTTAGAATTCATACTAAGTACCAGTTCCAAGGCATAAGAGCAGTAAAGGTGAGGCAATAGGGTTTAAGTGACTTGCCCAGAGTCACACAAATAGGAGGTATCTTTTGAGGTCAAATTTGAACCCAGGACCTTCTGTCTCCAGACTTGGCTCTTTATCTACTGGGCCACTTAGCTACCTCTGGTAATAATGATTTCTAAGGACCTCCTGTTCTTGTTAACAAAGATTACTTCTAGACTTGTCTGGATTTAGTTTTTTGCTTTTTCCTTTTCTTCCTTAATCAAATTTGTTCAGTATCATTGAAGCCATACTAAATACCCTCGCATTCAGAAGAAAAAAATGTTTTCTTTTAATTTGAAAAGAATTTTAAAGTCTAACATTTTTTGATATCTTTTTGGAAGAATGTTCTTATTTTTACCTTCTATTTTTCACTCATTCATTTTTCAATACATTTTCAGTTTAACAAACTGAATTTCCCCCCACTTCTCATATTTTAAATTTTAGTGTCTTTTAAAGTTCTGTCTTGTTTTATGGGTTTTTTTTTTACAATCTCGGTTGAGCATTTTCCACTCATGATCAATCTGCTACATACATAGAATGATAACCAATGTAATGGATCTGTTTCAACACTACTCATTATTGATTTAAGAATGTTTTTATAAGAGCATGTGTTTGCACAAATGATACCAATTTATTAGATGCCGTCTGCTTAGTGTATACTTCTTATTGGTAAATGAGCACAGTTATTGCAACCATTTACTTGCTACTAATATGCTTGAATGCTTTTTTATATATACTATGGTTTTATTGCATGACTTAGTGCTTCACTGCCTTAGCACCATGTGTTGCTACATGTTTAATGTTTAAATTAGCATTGCTTGTCTGTTGGATACTACAATCATGGAATGATTTCTTAAGAAAATGGAAGCTGACATTTTATCACGTTGTGGGTGTGGAAACACACACACAGATCTCCTATATTAATAGACCCATGGTGTAATAATTGGGACATTGTAAGAAGATTGAACATGATTGTAAAAGACTTGGGAAACTTCAAGGTAATTCATAACATGTTTGGCCAGGAGAGACTAATGAGGAATTACTAGACCCATTTGATCATTCAGAAATTCTTGATACACTAACAGCAGGAGATAGTACTTGGAATTCATTTCCAGCCCCCATCCTTAAGCCCCAAGAAGTAGGATTTGCTTAAAAAAGTAGGAAACTTAATGAACCAGAGGAGTTTGCCAACAAAGAAAAAGAGGCGTACTTATCCTAGAAAAAGAAGCCTGGCTGAGAGCAAGACAGAGTCTAGGTCCTCTACAGAAGAAAAAAGAAACCTCACCTATAGTGAAAGTGGAAACTGGGTCTCTATTTGCAGAGAGATATCACAAGCCCAATTTTGAAAGCTTCTCTGAAAAGGAAGCCTTTCCCTTTGGAGAACAAACAAGGGATAGTCAGATCAACTAAAGAACAGAATCACTATAGAATTGACACATCTGGGTTAGAAGAGTTAATTAGTAGAAAGCCTTATGGGATCACTTTTTGGACTTGACTGGACAGACTGCCCAGCCTGGAATCACATGGCAAACTTCTTGCATTTGGTGGTTGTGAGACACCATGGCAAGCATTTATTGTGTTCTTCCAGCTCACCATTCGCAGAATGGTGAATGGCCATTTGATTTCATAATTTCAGTGAATGCTTGACTGTAGAGAGTAAAAAGAGAGGGACAATAAGAGTTCAGAAAGCAGAAATGGATGGGGTCTGAACAGAATAAGTTCAGAGAGGGATGATATCCAACCAAAAGATAAAATATAAATTACTTTGAGCTTTATATATATATATAAAATATACTTTACTGGATTTTGACCAGTTACTAGTCCAATGAGATAATATTTGTAAAAAGCTTAGCATAGGGACAGCTGGTTGGCTCAGTGGTTTGAGAATTGGGCCTAGAGGCAGGTGGTCCTGGGTTCAAATCTGACCTCAGACACTTCCTAGCTGGGTGATGGTGGGAAAGTCATTTAAACCTCATTGCCTAGCTCTTACCATCCTTTTGCCTTGGAACCAATATGCAATATTGATTCTATGGTGGAAATTAAGGGTTTAAAAAAAACTTAAAAAGAAAAAAGCTTAGCAGAGTACATGGTGGATATTAAATAAATGTTAGCTATTAGCATTACTGAAACTGTATAGAATGGAGGATAATTGCAGAATTGTTAAGAGTGTCATCATCCTTCAGAAAGATTCAACCTCCAGAGCTGACATAAAATCTATTTAGAGATGGAATCATGAACAAAACTGTTCTCTATAATTATAACTTTGAATGGGTGAATGCAACTACTTCTGGAGATTTGATATCTGTACTTAATAGGGACTTGGTTGTACTTGGTAGGAAAAATGACTGCTAGGTATCCATCTATAATCCTAGCAACCAGGAAGCTGTAGTGGGATAAGTCAGCTGGGGACCTACACAGTTTGATACTTATTTTATGGATCTCCAGGAGCCTTAAGGAGGAGAAAATTGACCCAAGTTACAAATGGAGCTGATTGGAATATGAGTAGGGTAAGATAGAAAGAGCAAGTCTCTCTCTCTCTTTTTTATTTTACCTTCCATCTTAGCATCAATTATGTGGATTGGTTCCAGGGAAAGGGTAGTAAGGGCTGGGCTTAAATGGGGTTAAGAAAAAAAGGGGGGTTAAATGACTTGCCTAGGATTGCACAGTTAGGAAGTGTTTGAGGCAAGATTTGAATTCAGGATCTTCTGTCTTTAGATCTGGCTCTCAATCCACTAAGCCACCTAACTGCCTCCCAATATGTTTTGTTAAAAAAAAAAAGGTAAAAAACTAAAGGAATCTAGGCCATGACAGTGAAAAAATAACTACACCCCTAGGATACCACCAGAGAAGCAAAGCTATTTTTTAATTCCTCTTTTGACTTGGATGAACACATGATTAATGCATATACCTGAGAGAAAAATGAAAAGTCGGTGTATGAAAGACTTTATTTTGAGAACTGAGCATTAGAAAAATGGGAAAAGGGGGCAAAAAAAAGGTCACAGTAAGAATAACTTCATCTCTGTTTCTTAAGGGTTCATTCCATCTGGACTTTTAGAACTCTACACAGAGAAGATAGTGAAGACTGAGAATTTTATAAAAACTGCCATTATGGATAAGGGACCCCTAAGTGACCATCATATTCTAATCATTCTTTGAAAGACATTTGAAAAAAATACTTGAACAAGTTACAAAAACTAAGTACTAAATGGCCTTAGTACTAGAATGAAGTTTCCAAAGGATAAGTTGTTGGTACCAGTAACACCAAGATGGCGGCTCTGGTCTGAAGAGAGCCACCAGCTCTCACTAAAAGGTAAATTCAGATCTACTCAAAATACTAGCAGGAAGCAATACGCAATAAGCTGGGACCCATTAGACTGTAGTAGTAGATATTGGTAGTGAGCATCATGACTCTTCAAACACAGAAAGTAGATCCTGAGGGAAATGTGTCTTTGGTGTCTCTCCAGTACTGGAAGACTGGAAGGATTAGTTGAGACAGAAATTTAGCAAGAGGACAAATGTTGCATGAGTGCAACATTGGGGTATGTCTGAAAGGGCTGCCCACAAAATGAATGAATCTCCCCATTGTTCAGGGAATTTTGTCAAAAGATTCTTTTATCTGTGATAGAAGACTTTAGGAACCATTTTAAAGAACTACTGGGACTTGGGGGACAACTAGATGGCTCTATGGATTGAGAGCCAGGCCTGGAGACAAATCTGGCCTCAAACACATTCTAGCTGTGTAACCCTGGACAAGTCACTTAATTTCCATTGCCCAGCCCTTACTGCTCTTCTGTCTTAGAATTGATACTTAGTATTGATTTTAAGATAGAAGGTAAGGATTAAAAAAAAAAAAAGAACTATTAGTCGCATTATCACAGAGTCTAGGAACCAATTGACATTATCTATAATGGTTAGGAAAGCTAGGTGGATCAGTGGATAGAATGCCAGACCTGGAGTCAGGAAGACCTGAGTTCAAATCTAACCACAGATATTTACTAGCTGTGGGACCCTGGGCAAGTCACTTAACCCTCTGCCTGAATTTCCTCACTGGTGAAATGATCTGGAGAAGGAAATGGCATCTTAGCCAAGACAACCCCAAATGGGGTCAAGAAGAGTTGGACAGGACTAAAAAATGACTCAACAACAACAGTAACATAATGGTGCATCAGAAGGATAGAAAGATGTGAATGTATGAAGACTACTGGATTTTGAACAAGGGAATTAAAGGAGGAGTAGACTTCGCCGAAGTTTCTTGAATGCCCTGAACTGTTAGGCAGTCAGTGGTTCACAGGGTGGAATTTATGCAGATTCCTAGGTCTGAGGAAGCTTAAGGAAAAAAATCATCTTTCATCTGTCCAGCTGGATTTTACCAGTTTGAACATATGTTCGCAAGATATCTCAAGAGCAGCTGCTGGAGAAAGTAGTTATGAAGACAAGAACTACTTGTGGTGTTACCTTGATGACCTCATTGACTTTGGAAAAGCAAGAACATGAAGAAAGATGGATGAAAGTGTTGAATTGGATAAAGGAAGCTGGTCTGAAGTTTGACAAGCACCAGTTTTGTACAAGCTTTGTCAAATATGTTGGTCACATAGGATTTCAACTAGGCATGAGTACTGACCCACAGAAGAAAGAAACATTCCAAATTGGCCATGTCTATAGAACCTTCAAGTTCTAAAGACTTTTCTAGGTTCTGGCAGTTATCACCTCTTTGTTAAGAACTTTGCTGCGATTGCTAAACCACTGAATGACTTCACTTGTGCATACGCAATTAGAGAGAGTCAGAAGCAGAGGACAAGAAAGGCCAAATTGCTCTGAAATTAAGAAAGTCTCTTGGAGATGGATGGACAAACAAATATGAACAAGATTTGGTCATGCACCAACATTTGCTTTTGCAGATCCAGTTAAGCTATCCTATAGAAAGTCACATCAGAAACTGGTTGAATTTGCAAGGAAAGGACCTACTGAAAAGGAGACTTTCTCATTTCCAAACCTGGCTTTGACATGGATAGTTGCCAAAAATTCAGAGACTATCTGTAGGAAGCACCCATATATAAATATACATACATATATATATATATATATATATATATATATATATATATACACACACACACACACACACACACATAACCCATGCCAAGTATGATGCTGCTTGCCAGAGCAGCACTAACTAGCCAGTTCTGAATTCAGCATATACTACCAGCCTGGAAAGTCTAAGTGTATGCAGATTTTCTGTCCTGAGGGTCATGTGACAATAAATTGGTTCAAATAAATTGAAGAGACATCCCATAAATTCACTGATTGTCAACTTTAGAGGATACCCAGAAAGGGAGAGCAGAACCAGGTTAGAAAATAGAACTTGGAGAGAAGTGAAGTGACTCAGTAGATTGAGAGCCAGGCTCAGAGATAAGAGGTCCTGGGTTCAAATCTGGAACCAGACACTCTCTACCTGTGTAACCCTCGGCAAGTCACTCAACACCAATTGCCTAGCCCTTACTTGCTCTGCCTTAGAACCACTACACAATATTGATTCTAATATGGGAAGTAAGGTATGAAAACAAATTAAGGCTTGATGTCATGAAAAACTTCCTAACAGAGTTGTCTAGAAGTCTAATGGCCTCTCTCAAGAGTCAATGGTTTTAGGGGCTGCTGGGTTGCTCAGTAGATTGAGAGCCAAGCCTAGGGATGGGAGGTCCTAGGTTCAAATCTGACCGCAAACACTTCCTAGCTGTGTGACCCTGGGCAAGTCATTTAACTCCCATTGCCTAGTCCTTACTGCTCTTCTTCCTTGGAACCAATATACAGTATTGATTCTAAGATAGAAAGTAAGGGTTTAAAGTTTTTTTTTTCAAAGGTTTCTCCAAAGGAGATCTTTTGTTTTTATTTTTAAAATATTTTCCATGTTTGTATGATTCATTTTCTTTCCCTCACCTCCTCCCTCCCTCCTCCCAGAGCCAACAAGCAATTCCACTGGGTTGTACAAATGTTATCACTTGATACCTATTTCCATATTATTTGTTGTTGCTATAGATTAAAATTTTAAAGCCTAAACCCTAAATTACATACCCATATGATAAGTGATGCCATATAGTTCTTCTTTTGCCTTTCTACTCCCATAGTTCTTTCTCTCAATGTGGTTAGCATTCTTTCCCTTAAGTCCTTTAGAAGTGTCCTGGCTTTTTGCAGCAAGGCCCATTAAGTTGGATTATCCCACAATGTTTTACTTTCTGTGTACAATGTTCTCCTGGTTCTGCTCATGTCACTTTGCATCAGTTCATTGAGGTTCTCCCAGTTCATATAGAAATCCTCCAGTTCATTATTCCTCATAACACAATAGTATTCCATCATCATCATATGCCACAATGTGTTCAGTCATTCCCCAAATGATAGACATCCCTTCATTTTCCAGTTTTTTTTGCCACCACAAAGAGCATGGCTATGAATATTTTCGTACAAATATTTTTCCTTATTATCTCCGTGGAGCATAAGTCTAGTAGTGGTATGACTGGATCAAAGGGCAGGAAGTCTTTCAAACCCTTTTGGGTATAATTCCAAATTGCCTTCCAGAATGCTTGCACCAATTCACAACTCCACCAACAATGCATTAGTGTCCCAATTTTGCCACAACTCCTCCAACATTTATTATTTTCCATTTCTGTCATATTGACCAATCTGCTAGGTGTGTGGTGGTACCTCAGCATTGTTTTGATTTGCATTTCTCTAATTATGAGAGATTTAGAACACTTTTTCATGTGCTTATTGATCGTTTTGATTTTTTTTATTTAAAAACTGACTATTCATGTCCCTTGACCATTTGTCAATTGGGGAATGGCTTGATTTTTTGTACAATTGACTTAACTCCTTACAAATTTGAGAAATTAGACCTTTGTCAGAGATCTTTGTTATAAAAAATTTTCCCCAATTTGTTGCTTCCCTTCTAATTTTGGTTGCATTTGTTTGTACAGAAACTTTTTAATTTAATGTAATAAAAATTATTCATTTTACATTTTATAGTATTCTCTATCTCCTACTTGGTCATAAATTCCTTCCTTTCCCACAGATCTGACAGGTACACTGTTCTATGTTTACCTATTTTGTTATGGATTTCCCTCTTTATAGTTGTCATTTAACCATTTGGAATTTATCTTGGCATAGGGTATGAGATGTTGATCTAAACCTAATTTTTCCCATACTGTTTTCCAATTTTCCCAGCATTTTTTGCCAAATAGTGAACTCTTATTTCAAAAGCTGAGATATTTGGTTTTATCGAACACTGTCTTGCAACTGTCATTTTGCCCAAGTCTATCCCATTGATCCACCCTTCTACCTCTAAGCTAGTATCATATTGTTTTGATGATCACTGCTTTATGGTATAGTTTGAGATCTGGTAATGCTAGACCTATAGAGGAAGTCTTTTGGCAGGGATGGAATTACCATATAACTAATATATTATAGAAGGCATAGTAGGTACTTTTGGGGTATGAGTTGGACTATTCTTACTGAGGTCCCTTCCAACTCTCAAGTTCTGTGATTCTTTGATCCTCTGATAGATTAATACGCTTCTCTGATTTTCTGTGATTTTTAAAATTATCTTTCATAGAAAAACAGGATGGCACTTCCGGGTAAACATGGCGGCAGTCTAGATGCAAGACTCATTCTCTCCTCAGCACCCATTGATATAGACTACCTCAAACAACCAAAAAAAAAACCCAATAAATTCATAAGAATGAAGGGACTCTACAGTAGGGCACAGCATTGAAGGTGCATGGGATTTGGGTATTTCCACAGCATGAGGGGGTGAAAAAGCTCCCACCTAAATGTGAGCTGATCTACCCTCCCCCACCCCACCTACGGAGCCAGAGTCAGAGCCAGCATGTGCTAGAATCAGCGAGTGAGTGAGGAGCACCTCTAGAGTGAGCAAGTGGCACCTCTAGGTCCTTGGGAGCTGACTAAGACCACTAAAGACCTAACCCTGAGAGCAGCTACACCTGAAACCCCAATGGGCTGGGGAGTGCAGACCATAGGCGCTCTCAGGAAGGGGGTGCAGAGAAGGGCAGCAAACAGTGGAGGCTGTGGAGATCTGAGAGTTTGCCTCAGGCAAAATCCTTGCTCCTTAACTCCATACACAGAGAGCCTGCCCATCTCACTCAGATTTCTGACTAAAAAGGGAAGGAAAAACCTCCACAGCGATGGCAAATTGTGCACAGGAGCAACAAATACCCTCAAAAAAAAAAAGAAGGCATTGACCCTTGAAAAAATTTTACAGAGGAAAAACCCAGGCTACAGAGGAAATACAGGAGGAAATTCAAATAAACCCCAAACCTACCAAAAATGGGAATTGTCCACAATCTCTGGAAGAATTTAAATTGGAGCTTATAAAAAAGATGGAAGCCTTCTGCAAGAAAAGTGGGAAATAGTTCAAAGAGAAAATCAAAAGATTAAAGCAGAAAACCAAAAGATTATAACAGAAAACCAGGCCTTAAGGACTAGAATTGGGCAACTGAAAACCAATGATCTTGCAAACAGCAAGAATTAATAAAGCAAAGTCAAAAGACTGACAAAATAGAAGAAAACATAAAATATCTCACTGACATGACAGATCAAGAAAACAGTTCATGATGAGACAATTTGAGAATCATTGGTCTACCTGAAAAGCCAGAAATAAACAGAAACCTTGACATCATACTACAAGAAATCATCCAAGATGATGCCCTGATGTTCTTGAACAAGGGGGGAAAATATACATTGAAAGAGTTCATAGAACACCCTCTACACTAAATCCTCAAAAGACAACTCCCAGGAATGTAATTGCCAAATTCAAGAGCTTTCAAGCTAAGGAGAAAATTCTACAAGAAGCCAAAAAGAAACAATTCATCTACCAAGGAGCACCAATAAGGATCACACAAGACCTGGCAGCTTATACACTAAAGGACCGCAAGGCTTGGAACATGCTATTCAGAAAGGCAAGAGAATTGGGTCTTCAACCAAGGATCACCTATTCATCAAAACTGACTATATACTTCCAGGGGAAAGTATGGGTATTCACCAAAATAGAAGATTCCCAAATATTTGTAAAGAAAAGACCAGAACTAAGTGGAAAGTTTGATATCCAAACACAAAGAGCAAGAGAAACATGAAAAGGTAAATAAGAAAGAGACTGAAAGGGGGGGAAATGTTTTTTATTCAAACTTTCTTCTTTAAGGGCTACAATTAGATCAAATTATATATATATTACTATATGGGGAAAATGTTATTTGTAACTCTTAAAAATTATATTCACTATTATAGTAATTAGAAGAATCATTCACAGGAAGAGATTGGGGGAATAAGTTCTATAAGATGATATGCAAAAAAAAGGGAGGGGGGAATCGAAGATGGCACTAAGAGATACTTGAAGAAATAAAATGAATAGGATAATCTTTATCACACAAAGATACACATGGGAAGGGGAGGGGAAGAATACTCTTATAAGAAGGAGAGGAAGAGAGTGCTAATAGGTAATACTTAAACCTTACTCCCAGTGAAATCAATTCTGAGAGGGAAGATCATCTAGATCCATTGGGATCTTGAATGCTATCTTATCCTACAGGGAAAGTAAGAAGGGAAAACTAAGGGGGGGAGGGAAGGAGTACAAAAAGGGAGGGAAGGGGGGAAAGGAACTTAACAGACCCTATGAAAACAAGAAGGGGAAAAAAAGGGAGGGACCAGAAGGGGAAGCATATTAAGGGAGGGAATTAGGGACATTGATTAAAAGTAAACCACTGGTTTAAAAGGATATAGCAAAAGAAGAAACAACAGTACTAGGAGAGGATATCGAAATGCTGGAGAATAACAAGTAACAATCATAACTTTGAATGTGAATGGGATGAACTCACCCATAAAAATGAAAACAAACAGGAGAGTGGATTAGAATCCAAAATCCTACCATATATTGTCAACAAGAAACACACCCGTGGCAGGTAGATACTCGCAAGGTTAGAATTAAAGGTTGGAGCAAAAGCTATTGGGCCTCAACTAGTATCAGGAAGGCAGGAGTTGCAATCATGATATCTGACAAAGCCAAAGTAAAAATAGATCTGAATAAAAGGGATAGGGAAGGTAAATACATCCTGATAAAAGGGAGTATAGACAATGAGGAAATATCACTAATCAACATGTATGCACCAAATGGTATAGCATCCAGATTTCTAATGGAGAAACTAGTGGAATTGAAAAAGGAAATAGATAGTAAAACTATACTAGTGGGAGACCTAAACCTACCACTATCAAATTTAGATAAATCAAATAAAAAAATAAATAAGAAAGAGGTAAGAGCTGTGAATGAAATCTTAGAGAAATTAGAGTTAATAGATATATGGAGAAAAATAAATAGGGGCAAAAAGGAATACACCTTCTTTTCAGTAGCACATGGTACATTCACAAAGTCTGACCATGTACTAGGTCATAAAAACATGGCAAACAAATACAGAAAACCAGAAATAATAAATGCAACCTTTTCAGATCATAACACAATAAAAATAATTATTCGTAAGGGTACATGGAGAGCCAAATCAAAAATTAATTGGAAATTAAATAATATGATTCTCCAAAATCGGTTACAGAACAAATCATAGAAAGAATTAATAATTTCATTCAAGTAAATGACAATGGTAAGACATCCTTTCAAAATGTATGGGATATAGCCAAAGCAGTACTCAGGGGAAATTTTATATCCTTGAGTTCATATATTAACAAATTAGGGAGGGCAGAGATCAATGAATTGGACATGCAAATCAAAAAATTTGAAAGCAAACAAAATAAAATTCCCCAGAATAAAACTAAATTAGAGATCCTAAAAATTAAGGGAGAAATTAATAAAATCAAAAGTGAAAGGACTATTGAACTAATAAATAAGACTAGAAGCTTGTACTTTGGAGAAAAAAAACAAATAAAATGGACAAAGTATTGGTCAATCTAATAAAAAAAAGGAAAGAAGAAAACCAAATTAACAGTATCATAGATAAAAAGTGAGAGCTCACCTCCAATGAAGAGGAAATTAAGGCAATCATTAAAAACTATTTTGCCCAATTACATGGCAACAAATATGGTAATCTAGGTGATATGGATGAATACTTACAAAAATATAAATTGCCTAGGCTAACAGAGGAAGAAATAGATTACCTAAACAACCCCATATCAGAAAAAGAAATTGAGCAAGTCATCAAAGAACTCCCTAAGAAAAAATCCCCAGGGCCTGATGGATTCACAAGTGAATTTTATCAAACATTCAAAGAACAACTAATCCCAATATTATACAAACTATTTGACATAATAATCAGAGGGAGTTCTACCAAATTCCTTTTATGACACAAATATGGTACTGATTCTGAAGCCAGGCAGGTCAAAAACAGAGAAAGAAAACTATAGACCAATCTCCTTAATGAATATAGGTGCAAAAATCTTAAATAGGATACTAGCAAAAAGACTCCAGCACGTCGACATGAGGGTTATTCACTATGATCAGGTGGGATTTATACCAGGAATGCAAATATGGTTCAATATTAGGAAAACCATCCACATAATTGACCATATCAACAAGCAAACCAATAAAAATCACATGATTATCTCAATAGATGCAGAAAAAGCCTTTGACAAAATACAACACTCATTCCTATTAAAAGTACTAGAAAGTATAGGAATAGTAGGGTCTTTCCTAAAAATAATAAACAGTATCTCTCTAAAACCATCAGCCAACATCATCTGCAATGGGCATAAACTAGATGTACTCCCAACAAGATCAGGAGTGAAACAAGGATGCCCATTATTACCACTATTATTTAACATTGTACTAGAAACACTGGCAGTAGCAATTAGAGAAGAAAAACATTGAAGGTATTAAAATAGGCAATGAGGAGACCACTCTTTGCAGATGATATGATGGCCTATTTAACAAATCCTAGAGAATCAACTAAAAAACTAGTTGAAATAATCAACAACTTCAGCAAAGTTGCAGGATACAAAATAAACCCACATAAGTCATCAGCATTTCTATATATCTCCAACACATCTCAGCAGCAAGACTTAAAAAGCAAAATTCCATTTAAAATCACCCTAGACAATATAAAATATGTAGAAATCTATGTGCTGAGACAAACACAGGAACTATATGAACACAACTACAAAACACTTTCCACACAATTAAAACTAGATCTAAACAATTGTAAAAACATTAACTGCTAATGGGTAAGATGAGCTAACATAATAAAAATGACCATCCTACCCAAACTTATTTACTTATTTAGTGCCATACCCATTGAACTACCAAAAAACTTTTTAACTGAATTAGAAAAAACCATAACAAAGTTCATTTGGAAGAACAAAAGATCATGGATATCCAATTATCCAGGGAAATAATGAAAAAAAATGTGAAGAAAGGTGGCCTTGAAGTACCAGATTTCAAACTATACTATAAAGCAGTGGTCATCAAAACAATATGGTACTGGCTAAGAGACAGAAAGGAGGATCAGTGGAATAGATTTGGGGTAAGTGACCTCAGCAAGATAGTCAGCTTTTGAGACCAAAATCCCCTAATTGATAAAAACTGCCCAAAGGGCACTAAAAGACTATCTGCCCTTTGATAGCCATAGCACTGCTGGGTTTGTACCCCAAAGAGATAAGGGAAAAAAGACATGTACAAGTATATTCATAATTGCACTCTTTGTGGTGGCCAAAAATTGGAAAATGAGGGGATGCCCTTCAATTGGGGAATGGCTGAACAAATTGTGGTATATGTTGGTGATGGAATACTATTGTGCTCAAAGGAATAATAAAGTGGAGGAATTCCATGGGAACTGGAACAAAATCCAGGAAGTGATGCAGAGTGAGAGGAACAGAACCAGGAGAACATTGTACACACAGACTGATACACTGTGGTACAATCAAATGTAATGTACTTCTCCATTAGTGGCAATGCAGTGATCATGAACAATCCAGAGGGATCTATGAGAAAGAACACTATCCACATTCAAAGGAAAAACTGTGGGAGTAAAAACCCTGAAGAAAAATAACTGCTTAATTACATGGGTCAAGGGGATATGATTGGGGATGTAGACCCTAAAGGAACATCCTAGTGCAAACATCAACAGCATGGAAATAGGTTCTGATCAAGGACACATGTGTCCCGGTGGAATTGTGTGTCAGCTACGGAAAAGGTGGGGATAGGGGAGGGAGGAATAGAATATGATTTTTGTAACCAAGGAACAGTGCTTGAAATTGACCAAATAAAATAAAAAATAAATAAAAAAACAAAAACAAAAACATAGGCAGAGAAAGAAAGAAAGAAAGAAAGAAAGAAAGAAAGAAAGAAAGAAAGAAAGAAAGAAAGAAAGAAAGAAAGAAAGAAAGAAAGAAAGAAAGAAAGAAAGAAAGAAAAGAAAAGCAGGATGGCAAGAATGTTGGATTTCTAGTCAGGAAGTCCTGGGTTTGATTCCATCTCAGTTTACTCATTCACCAAATAAGAATAACGATGCCTTCACTCTTCACCTCAAGGTATGTTGGTAAATGCTCTGAGGTTCAAATGAGACTACATATTTAAAGTATTTTGTCAGCTTTAAACAACTATCTAATTATCAGTCATTAGTAATCTTTCTCAACCTGAGGGTTTGACACAGTAAGTGAATAAGATCACTGTATCCTTAAAGTAAATAATACCTTAATGATATGAGAACATGTATTAACCTATCGAAGACAAAATCAAGTGCAAAAAGTCCTTGATTGGCTATAGTGAAATTGCATATTTGGATTGGTTGAGAAAATTAGGTCATCCATAAAAATAAAAAAAATAAAAAACCATTAAGCCTGTTAAGGTTCAGGTGAACATAAGCCAGGAAGAAAGCATTCTAACAAAACCCTTGAAAAGGAATGACTTGGAGTAATGAGAGAACATCTCAGTTCTGGTCCACTTAAATTTCCTTCTCTCTCTCCCTCCTTTGACTGGAGGATGATCTTATGAACTTTTTAAAGAGACTAAAGGATTTTGAACCTCCTATCTTTCATTTAACATTCTAGCATTCTTCTCTGGAAGAGCTGTAGCTGTTGGCAATGACTGCATCAGAAACCAAAAGATGAATTCATGACTCCACGAAGAGCCTAGAAGAAAATCAACATCATATCGAAGAGGAATTCCATAATCATCCCACAAAGCAGAGAAAAGGGCTCTCTTTTGTCATTTGATATGCTCTAAGCTTTAACATACTTTCTCCTGGATTCAAGAGTAAGAGAAGGTGTCATAGATGACAACAGAGGGAAAGGATTTCACAAATTTTGGTGGGGAGGAAGTGTTATACCAGTTGGGAATTTGTTGTTGTTGTTATTGTCATTGGGTTGTTTTTGTTTTGTTTTTACCCCTTACCTTCTGTTTTAGTATTAATTCTAAGCCAAAATTGCAATAAGGACTAGCTAGGCAATAGAATTTAAATTACTTGTTTGGGGTCACACAGTTAGGAAATATCTAAGGATAGATTTGAACCCAGGCCCTCTCAACTCTATCCACTGTGCCACCTAGCTGCTCTGTGTACCAATTGTTTTTACTATATCATCTTAATAAATACTCCTTTCTAAAAACTAAGTCTGGATGATTAATTGATATCAACAAATAATGATGAAGGGAAGCACACTAGGAGGGGTTTGTGAGTCCAGAAAAAAGACTAACAACTTCCAAGTTATAGAACCCTCAGGGGAGACACAGTTGCCTCCTTCTTGGTTGTAGTCTACCAAAGCAAGTGGGATTAGGAGAGTAGCCCCCAAATATGTGCGACATGTATACTCACATATATGTATTCTTCCATGAAGTGAGTGAATTTAAAGTTTCAGTGATAGGGAGGGGGAAAGTGAATAAATGCTTAAAGATAAAATCTTGCCACAAGTTTAGAAAATATAAATGAATATTAAAAATTTTATAAGTAATTGGTAAATATATAAAATATTATTTTAAAAGGTTTAGAAAACATAGCCAAAGTTCTATGGCTACATATTCTTATCTTTGGACTTAATCTTCATCTCCTTACCCCCTGCTGCCCTATATTCAAACTCTTCCCCCCATTTTATTTTTTTACTTACCATTTCTTTTAATTTTTAATACACAACATAATTTAATGTTACATAATAATATAATACATGTGACATTGTAAACATGTAATAAATTATAACAAATATGCTATGCTTGTCCAAGAGAAACAAATTCTCACATTAGCTATGTCCAAAAATATATCTAATTTTTTCTTCTTTCCTCTCTTTCCCATCTCTATCTCCTCCCCAAGAAGGAATTTATACATATATTATTGTATAATTCATATTTCCTTGCTTGTCTTGTGAAACTTACAACTTAAACTAGAGAAAAATTCATGGAGGAAATAAAATGAAGAATGGTATGTTTCAATTTGCATTTGGACTCATTTCCTTCTATGGCAGTGGATAATATCCTTTTTTGTCCTGAGTCTTTTGGAGTTGTCCTGGATCCCTACCTTGTTTATAATAGTTAAGTCATTCATAGTTGATCATCCATTATTATTGTTACTGAATATTCTCCTGGGTCTGCTCACTTCACTTTGCATCACTTCTAGGTTTTTTCATGATCATCTTGTTTGTCATTTTTCATGGCAGAATATTACTCCATTGTAATAATATATGAGGCTCAGTGAAGTTAAATAGCTTTGCAAGTTCTCCAAAGTCAATAGTCTATGGGATTCCAATGCTTTTTTTAAATGCTGGGATTAGGGTGGAGTTTGGGGGAAAATCTCTTCTTGTTATTGGTAGTTCTGAAGGTTAGCTATCCATCTACCCTAAAATGAATGAATATGCAACTACTTAAGAATAAATCACTGTCCTGAATAATATTGTAATTTCCTTAAGCCTGGAAACAAGGCATCTTTGGTGTATATATTTCCCTCTAAGGACATGTCAACTAACTCCAACCAACCAACCTTGAGTTTATTTCTTACAAAGGGTATAAATAACATGGGCAGCTAAATGACAAATGTACTCTGGGTATATCACTTAACTATGTCTGCCTTGGTTTCCTTATCTATAAAATGATAGAGAAGGAAATAGAAAGCTACTCCAGTATCTCTGCCAAGAAAACTCTAAATGGGGTCATAGAGAGTCAGAAGCAACTGAAAGGCCTGAATAATAACAAAAACATATAACATAAATAAAGCATGACATACACTAGAAAAAAAAAAACAACTTGAGTATGTAGGAGGGTTTAAAGTATCATATACACCAGCTGAAAAGCAACCCCAACAAATGGGTCCCCTCTATACCCACTGACTCTCCTTTCCTCACTTGTTTTTGAATGGGGAAACTGAGCCTCAGAGATACTAAAGCTTAATCAAAGCCTTGCATTGTAGTCAGGTCTCCTAGTTCCCAGTGAATTACTCTTTCAGTTTAAATCTGCTCTTTTCTCCATCTCTTCCCCTTTCCCTCCCCTTTCCTGCCACCTCTTCCTTAATAATCATCAGATCATAAACTTAAGCCAATTGCACTGAGCATGCCCAAAAATTATAAGAGGTCATGAAAATAGCATTCTTTTCCCTTCAAATTGAGCTGGGAAATTATTTTTCACAGAGGTCTTGCCACATTCCAAGTCTGAAATATTTCATGTTCAGCTGCTTTGGAGTGTTTGGTAAGGAAAAAAGAAATCTTTTTTTTTTTAATTTTAGAAAGGGTGTTTTTCCCTCTATTCTTCAGAATGCTAATGACCAAACATATTACCTAACTTTCTGGCCACACCTTGGACTAAAACTGGACAGAATGAATTTTAAACTTCTTTCATTACTGAGGCAAAGGAGCTAAGGGCATTTTAATGGTTTCCAGCTTCCTAAACGTTCCACATGTGACAAGTTGGAGTCCCTTAATAGCTATTGTCCTTTTCCTTTTCTTCCCCTAGCATACTTGAGATCACTGTACTTTATCCACTTTTGTGTTTCAAAAGATAGATTTTACTATAGGGACAAGATATTTTCACTACCCTTTTTTTTTCTTGCCCTGATCCAATGAGTGACTTTAGTGTCATCTTATGGAAAAACAAAAAGGATTCTAATTCTCCAAAAGAAAAATGTCAAATTTAGGAACCCTCTGAGAAATGGAGCTCTGATAGTATTCTGTCCAAAACACAAAGTGAAGAATTCTTAGCAACATTTCTAATCCATTGTTGGAGCAGACTTTAAAGTGGGCTAACAAAAATTATTCCCCAGCCTCCGACAGCATCCCTCTGCCTCTTCTCAAAAACACATTTTCTTTCCACAACCACAATTTCCCTCCCAGGTCTCTGCCCAAATATGCTCAAAGTTGGTCCACTAATATATATCTGTACAATCCTCTAACCAAAGATAATTACACGAGAGGCAGAACTCAGTATGAGACTTCCTACATAGCTTCTCTTTGACCCAGTCTAATTTCTTTTAGGTACAATCTAATTTGCGTGATAGCCTTGTAGTGGAAAGAACATTGAATTTAGAGTCAGAGAACTTTACATCCCAGCTCTGTTAACTACTGCTTGTGTGGTATTGGCTAAGTTCCTTTACCTCTGGACTTCAGTTTCATCTGTAAAATGGTGGTGGTGGGAGGGGAAAAAGTGGTGAGCTAGTCCCTTAAAGTTCTAAATTGATGCTTCTAAGGTACTTAATCTTAGCTAAATTTTCAAGGAATAATAATAATAATAATAACTAATATTTATTTACTACTTAATAAGAACCAGGTACTTTATAAGTATCATCTCATTTCATCCTCACAGGAATTATGATAGGTACGTATTATTATTATTATCCCCATTTTATAATTGGGGAAACTGAGACAAAGCTTAAATGCCTTGCTCAGGATCACACAGCTAGCAAATATCTGAGGCTGCATTTGAACTCAGGTCTTCCTGACTCCAGTCCCTGCACTTTAGCCTCTGTGCCACCAAGATGCCTAAGAAAAATTAAGTCTACAAAAAGTACTCCTCAATCTTTCTTATAGCCACACACCCTTCTAAGGTCTTCTAAGTCTTTTCTCCATCCCACAGGCGCTTCACAGAACTGGGGCTACATGAATCATTTGGCTAGATATGAATGCCAGGACATTTTGAGATGTTTCTCTGCTCACATAACACTTCACAAACCTGGTGAGTTATAGGTTCAAAGTGATCCCCTGAATAATTTAGCCTCCTTGCCCTGAGATGTGCTCCGTTCCAAAGAAACCTAGGAGAAGCAAAACCAAGAGTTCTGTTCAACAGATGGGAGCCAGACCTTCACAATTGCAACCACTGGTTTAGAATTCTTGGATTTTGCTCAATGAATGGTGTGTGATAGACAAGCTGAGGGAGAGCATTCGAGTTTGGAACCAAAGAGTTCCAGGCAGATGGACTGAAGGATCATACACTCTCAAGGATCAGACCTATTGCAGCCAATTTATTCTAGCTTTCTCCTTGCTTATCTTATTGGTCCCTGAAGTAGACACTTAGGCAAACTCTGCCTCAGTTTCCACCATTTCAGGTAGAAAAAGCAAATGAAGAAATGTTGTAGTATACAATTAACTCTTATTTATGCTTCTATTTGAATAAGAGGCCCTAGAGAGAGAATGTTGTTTTTCTAATTATTAATTCTGTTTTGAACATTAGCAGTAAGGAATCTGAGGGATTGCCTTGCTTCATCTTCATAAATCAATTCCAAAATGAATCAACACAACCACAAATTGCCCCATAAACACAGATAAGGTGGTAGAATGGAGAGAGCACTGGGCCTCCAGTCAGGAAAATCTGAGTTCAATCCAACAGTCACAATTACTTACTAGCAATATGATTTGAGGCAAGTCACCTAACCTCTGTTTACCCAAGTTTTCTCAACTATATACAATCTTAGCACAGTTCTTGGCACATAGTAAGCTCTGTGTAAATGTTTCATCTCTTCTCTTCCTTTTCCTTCCCTCCATTTTCAAGTTCTTCCTTCTACCACCAAGTCACACTGGCATTAAGATTGATTAAATCACCATTATCTTCTACTGGTGCAGATCTACTTCTACTTATCTTATCACTAAATAGTATTGATAATAGGACAAGGAAACCGTGACTTAAAAATATTTAGGCACTTTTTCACCATAGACAAGCCAACCAACCCAGCCTGAAACTATATATTCCCAAGTGTAGTTTCAATGGATGTTCCAGAAGAGGAAACCTGATAATTCTTCATACAACAAGGAACAAATTTTTATTAAGAACCTACCAAGTGCAAGTTCATTGAATTAGACACTGAGAGACATACACAGATAAGTAGGAGTCTAATTATAATGACTAAGCTTGGTCTCAGAGAAAAACTTAAAAAATGCACATTATAGAAGTGGGGGCAAGAGGCAACAGCTGAGTAGCTCAAGGGATTGAGAACCAGACCTAGAGACTGGGTTCAAATCTGGCCTCAGACACTTCCTAACTGTGTGACCCTGGGCAAGTCACTTGATCCCCATTGCCTAGCCCTTACCACTCTTCTGCCTTGGAGCAGTATTGATATTGATACATTTGATATTGATTGATACTACTATTGATACATAGTATTGATTCCAAGATGGAAGGTGAGGGTTTAAAAAAAATAAAAATAAAAGTTAAAAAAAAAGAAGTGGGGCAAGAATTGGAGAATATTGCATGGATTGGTTTTATTAAACTTTTTTCCTCTCTTTTTTAATATTTATATAAGCAATAGCTTGCTGGTTGGGGGAGTTTCATTTCAGAATGAAAGAATCCAAAGATGTCGATAAAACAAGATTTTCTTAAAAAAGGAAATCAGCCTATGACTGATAATCCAGTAAGGGGAGATAAGATTTGTGAACAGATAACTAGAACACATTAGAATGGAATGGGGAATAAGAGGAGATTGAGGAGGTCCCTTCCACCAGCAGAGTGGAGGTAGGACCGAGAAGAAGGAAGGATTCATGGAGAAGGTAGCATCTGAATGGGACCTTAGAGATGGGCTGTAAGTAAACAGGCAGAGACGTCTGGCTTTCCCATCTCAAGCGAGCCTGGATGCTGCATGAAAGAAGCCAGGCCCAGCCAGGCAAGATGACTGGGGGCCGTGTTGCCAGGGCCTCTCTCCCTAGCTGCCCAGTCCGACCAGCTGGTGGGCCTGATACGAGCCGGGAAGGGCAACCGCAATGCCCTGTTGACACGGTCTCGGGTTCAGAGAGGGGTTCATATTTGACTTGGCAAACGTCTCCAAGTCCTTGCCAATAGCGAACCAGAGCTGGAGCTGAGCAGTCACCCCCGTCTCCCCCATTCTCTGACTCCTACACCTTATTACCTGGAGAACTTCAATTAAAAGCCACATCCAGAACTGGCCAAGCTCCATTGGAAACGAGTCCATTTTCGGTGCCTGCCCCCCTTAGAGGTGCCTGTTTCTCAGGCAGTAGAAATCTAAGCAAGAAACTCCTGGGCTGGTTTTTCTTTCTTTCTTTCTTTCTTTCTTTTTTTTTCTGTTTCCAGAGCCCAGTTATTTACCCAAGGAAAACAGGGAAGTGACCGGGTAACAGAGTACACATGTTATGAAAATATGCAGGCCGGGACTGAAGCAAAGAAAACATTCTTCCATAAGTAGCTGCCTTGTTAATTCATTTTTTTCTTGAGATTAGAACCAGCTATTTCTTGTGCTCCTTCAAGCACCTTCTGTGGTTTCCTGACAGCTGGCTGCAAGAAGTGAGATTTGGCCTGAAAAATGGACCATCGGTCATGCTTTCTCAGGGGGAAGAGAGAAACTGAAATTCCCAGATTGCTCAAATTCGCCATTCCCTTTAAAGAAAAAATAAAAAGGGGGCGGGGGGAGGGGGAGGGAAGGTTGAGGTGGTGGGGAGAGGATTGTATACATTCTGAGGCTTAACCTGATTTTCAGTAAGAAGTAACAGCTGCTTAATGACAGGCTGCAGAAGTTTCTTAGCCCTCCCCAACCCCCTCCCTCTCCAAGTCCGATTCTAATCCTTGGCAGGGAAGAGCGGCGTAGCCTTGAGCGCGGTGCAGACTTACTCTCAGGAGTCAGACACACACATTGGCAATTGGAGTTCATATTGGCCTGGATAGGAAACTGTTGCTTTTCTTTCTTTCTTTCTTTCTTTCTTTCTTTCTTTCTTTCTTTCTTTCTTTCTTTCTTTCTTTCTTTCTTTCTTTCTTTCTTTCTTTCTTTCTTTCTTTCTTTCTTTCTTTCTTTCTTTCTTTCTTTCTTTCTTTCTTTCTTTCTTTCTTTCTTTCTTTCTTTCTTTCTTTCTTTCTCTCTTTCTCTCTTTCTTTCTTTCTTTCTTTCTTTCTTTCTTTCTTTCTTTCTTTCTTTCTTTCTTTCTTTTCCTCTCCCACCTACCCCCCCTCCTTTTTCATTTGAAGCCAAAGATTGCTTTCTTAAACCTTTCCAGAACAGCTGGCTGGATCCAAGGAACAGTCTCCATCCTCATGCACTGTGCATAGAATAGGGACAGGCCAAGACTATGATCAGTACTATACCCAGTCTGGTATTTGAAGGAATCTCTTACGTCACTGGTAGCAAAGGGGGTGAGGACAGATGTGATGGGAAATTGGGGGTCTTCTGGGGTTGCTGGGTCAGGTTCTCTTTGCGGGGCTGGTGTTCTTTCAGTGGGTAAGTAGAAAAATACGGTGAATTCTACAAGTCTCAAGAACTAAAGGGGGCCTGAAAAAGCCAAATAAACTGTGTGTATAACCAATATCACTCTGGTAAAAGCCTTCACTGTTTTCATTTATTCCCCCCATGAATGTCCTTTGCCTCCTTTCCCAGTCTGTTGCTATTGAGCAATTGTTTGGTTGTGCAAGGTGGTATGATAAATAGAGCTTTGATTTTTGTGTCAGGACAGAACTGCATTCAAATTCTGTCCTAATCACTTGCTATGTGACCCTAATCAAACTTTTTTTGGTCTCTCTCACCCTCAGTTTTCTCATCTGTAAAATAGGAATCATAACAGCAAATACTTTATAGGGTGGAGGGGAAGATCAAGTGAGATTATATTTGTAAAGTATATTTAAATGTTGGGCAGCAAGGTGGCACAGTAGGCAGAATGCTAAGCCTGGAGTTAGGGAGATTCATCTTCCTTAGTTTAAATGCAAGCTGTGCAAGTCACTTAACCCTATTGGCCTCAGTTTCCTCATCTGTAAAATGACCTAGATAAGGAACTGGAAAACCACTCCAGTATCTTTGCCAAGAAAACCCCAAATGGGGTCATGAAGAATCAGAGACAACTGAAAAAAAAAACAACTGAACAACATAGAAATGTTATTTATTATTATTTTGCTGCTTCCAAGAGATGCCACACTGTTGGCAGCTTGATCCCTTTTGTTTAGCATTGTCCTTCATTTTGTTAAGATGTATCTGAAACCTAGTTATCAGTTCGACCAAATGACAAGGCCAGGAGGAGGGTCAGTCTCAATGTCTGCTTGTTTCCAGAGAGGTTATTTAGGGTACTTTGGTCCAGGTTATTCAACAAATGAACTTTCAAAGCTGGGGTTAGAGTATTCTGCAAATGAGCTTTCTTAGCCCACAGCTCCAGCCAGCTTCTCTTGACCTGCACCCAAAGAGCCCTTCCATATCCTCAGTGTCTTCTCCACATGGCTCACCACCACCACAATTCCACCCTTCCCTGGGATCCCAGGAGAGAGCTAGATTTCAGGCCTGGAATGAATTTAATTGCTGAGTTGGAGTTTAGCTGACCCTGAGAACTGGGAGCTTGAGAATGAGATAGATTGTGGGGACCAGAATGATGCTTTTGGCACTGATACAGATTTATCCCCTTGGGCTGTGGGGAAAGGGAAGACATGATCAGTTAGGAAGAACATCAAGATTTAACATTTTAAAATCATGATTATAGATTTAGTCCTCCATTTCCAAAGGAGGAAAAAAAACCCAGAGAGTGCCGGTAAGTTGCCCAAAGACACAAAGAAAGTAAATGGCAGTCAGGATTAAATTTAAAATCTCGTGACTCCAAGTTCAACACTCTATACACTAGACTACTCTGCCTCTCCAAGGACATACATCATTATGCTACAGTGACAAGAGAGTCCCACTTGTAGTCAAAGCACCTGGATCTAAGCTCTGGTTCTGATACTATCTGCATGACCCTGAGCAGCAAATCATCTAAGTTCTCTGGCCCTCAGTTTTTTATCTGTAGATGGAGGCGATGACCTCTAAGGGTCATTTCTAGCTCTAAACCAATAGTTCTGTGATTCCATGATTCTATGATCACCCCCTTGGAGGCTAGGGAGAGACAATCACCCACCAGAATGAGTTTCCTTGGACCACCAAATAACCACCAGGTGAATGTAACTCTCAGTTCTCCCCAAACTGGGCTGAATTCCAATCTGTGACCTTGAGGTGAAAGACTCCATTTCCGATGATTGTTTCAGGCATTTCGCATCCAGTCCTTTACTATACAATAGCAACAGTAAAAATTCTTCCCTGGACTGCCCCACCCACTCACCCCCCAAAGGTGGCCTCATTCCACAATATAAAAGGTCAGTAGAACCTTTTCTTATCCTATTCCTTGAAGCTGATCCAAGCACAGCATTCCCTTTGAAGTCAATGGGTATTTTACACCAGGCACAGCTGCACAGGGTTCTATGGAAAATAGGACAGGATGCTCAGTTCTTATCCAGATCCAACCTTGTTGGGAAAATGTTATCTGTGGCATAAAGAAAGTTCTGTTTGTTCAATTATGCGGAGACCATGTTGTAGCCCCCAGGGATACACATATGATTAGGCTATTAGACTGCAGAGTTGAACTGCTGGACAAAAACCATAGAAATATAAGTTTTGTGTCTGAAGCTCAACTACCGTGTGCCCTAGAGTAAGACACTTTATCTCCTCTGATCCTGTTTCTCTTTTTATAGATGGGGAAATTGAGGCTAAAACTACTCACAGTATCTACTTGTGAGGAGAACGGCTTGAAAAGTCTTACAAATACTATAGAAATATGAGCTGTCGCTATCATCTTACATCTCAGGGTCCTTAGTTTATAAAACAATGAGGCAAGAACACTTCATTTATAGAACTGACGAGGAATGATGCCACAAGATGGGGCAGATATGGCTAGAGAGCAGAACAATGAGTTCCAGGGACCTGCATCCTCAGTATGAGTCAGCAGTATAATATGGTAGCCTAAAAAAAGATATTAGGGACATTGATGGGATTTTTTTCCCTACCGGTTTAGGATTTTTTCACCTACCTAGGTGAGGAAGCTCCTCCCCACCAATTCAGGTTGGCATTTTATTTGCAACTTGCTTAGCATCTCAGTAAACAGTGATGTTAAAGGTGAGACTCAGATCCAGGCCTTCCTCTCTAAGGAATGCACCATTCTGCTTCCCTGAGGGATTAGGCAGTATTCAAGTCAACACTTTCAAGTGTCTACCATGTGCTAGATTCTGTGCTGAGCACTAGGGAGACAAGAAAGACAAAGGACAGTCCCTGTGCTCAAGGAGTCCCATAGGAAAGACATCATGCAAATAGCTATATACAAATAATTATATAAATATAAAAAAAAAAAGCTACATACAGGATCACCTGGAGATAATCAAGAGAAGGAAACCACTGTTGTAATTATTGTTCAGTCATGTCTGGCTCTTCATGACTCCATTTGGGGTTTTCTTGGCAAAGACACTAGAGTGGTTTGCCATTCCCTTCTCCAACTCATTTTATGGTCAAAGAAACTGAGACCAACAGGGTTAAGTGACTTTCCTAGAGTCACACAGCCAGTAAGTGTGTGAGGCCAGATTTGAACTCAGGAAGATGAGTCTTCCTGACTCCAGACTCCAGTGACTCCAGCACTCTATTGATTGTACCACCAAACTGCCCCTGATTGGAGCATATCTGCAGGATTATTTCCAGTATGGAGTGACACGTTTTAGGAAAGACAGTCAAGATGGAGTTGGTCCAAAGGATAGCAATCATTATGAGGAGAGGATTTGAAATCATGCTAATGATTGAAGAAAACTGGGAAAACTTAGCCTGGAACAAAGAAGATTTGGAGCAGGAGTCACATTTAAATTTGTGAAGACTTGAGCGTTATTTCTCTGGTCTTAAAAAATAGAATTGGGATTAGTGGATAGGAGCTAGGGGGAAGTCGATTTTGACTGAACAGGGAGAAGTTATTAAAGTTATTAAACTTTAAACTACTCTTAGCACAGTGCCTAGCACAAAGGCCCTCAACGAATGCTTGATTGACTGTTTCTCGAAAAATCAGAATGGTCTATTTCAGACTGTAATGATTGGATATAATCCCTGGAAGGAAGTACAATGAATTTATAGACATGTTATAGATAAGATTTATGATTTGAGGAGAGGTTGGATTAGATGACCTCTGGGGCCCTTTTAAGTCTGAGATTCTATGACTATGGATAAGGTAAGAAAGGGAACATACCATTGTAGATCTGAAGCTAGAAGGAATCTCAGAGACCATCTAGTCCAACACTTTAATTTTACAGAAGAGAAAATTTAGATTTAATGAAGTTAAGTGATTTCAGTATGGGATTGAGTGGCATAGACAGTATGGGCTGGGAGGTGGTACTTGAACCCAAGACCTCTAACTTCTGACTATGGTCAATGTTTTCTATTTTACCAAGATTGTCACTGGGTAGCTTAGTGGCTCAGGGATAGGGTGTCAGGAACACTGATCTTCCTGAGTTCAAATCCAGCCTTGCTAGTTGGATGAACCTGAACAAGTTGTTTATCCCTGTGGACCTTAGTTTCCTCATCTATAAAATGAACTAGAGAAGAAAATGGCAAACCAATCCAGTATCTCTGCCAAGAAAACCCCAAATGGAGTCATGAAGAGTCAGACAATAAAAGAGTGCCCCTAAGGGCAGACAAAACCAGCTAGGGTAGCTTCATTGTGTAAACCACGCTGTATTCCTTTGACTAGACTAGGGTAGGATCTCTCTCTCTCTCTCTCTCTCTCTCTCTCTCTCTCTCTCTCTCTCTCTCTCTCTCTCTCTCTCTCTTTCTCTCTCTCTCTCTCCTTTCCTCCCTCCCTCCCTCTCTCTCCGTCTTCCTCTCTCTCTCTCTCTCTCTCTCTCTCTCTCAAAATTTTGAGGCAAGGAAGGGTTACAGGTGATCCAATTCTAATAGAAATACTCATAGAGACATAGATTTAGGGTTGGAAGTGACCATAGGTCATCTAGTCTAAGCCCGTCATCTAAAGAGATAAGAACCAGAGACACCAATACATAATCCTTTCCAGTTGTCATTATTTCTCTTAGCTGAATTACACAGATCTTTCATATTTCTCTTCTGAGGTCCTTATACTACAAAGTCATGGAGGGGACCTGGTATCACATATGAAGAAATCATAAAAGACATAAAAGACATAAAAATAACAGAGTAAGTTAGAGAACTAGATGTGACCTTAAAGATCAAGCTGGTTCAACTCCCTAATTTTTACAGATGGGGAAATAGAGGTCCAGGGAAGTTAAATGATTTGCCCAGGTTAGAACTTGAACTCAGATCCACAGATGACAGGAGCATAGATTGAAAGCTGGAAGGGACCCATGGGGATCATCTAGGTGAATCTATTCCATTTTACAGATGGGGATCAAAGGTCCAAAGGCAGTTCAATGACTTGCTCAACGCCATACAGTTGGTAAGTAGTGAAGTCAGAATTTGAATCTGAGTCATCTGACTTGAGATCACATTCTCTGACTTCAAATCCAGGTACCATTTTACTGTGACTTCTTGACAAGCTGGTATTGACTGGAAATTCATGTGTTAGAGAAGCCATACTTTTGACAACTACTTTAAAACAAAACAAAACAAAACAAAACAAAAAATCCTTTGGGCAATAGGAGTCTGACTGACTGGCTATATGCCAGTGGAGACCATAGGAGTGTCAGCAGCTATGTAGAGGGGATTCTTCCAACGCCTTTATTTCCTGGCCTGTTGTAGCATGGCTATTTATAGCTGTCATGTTCTACCTTGGATGTGGGTGCATTTCAATGGCAAACAGCCAAATTCTCGGGCTTAAAATGCTTTAGGATCTTGCTAGATAAAAGAACAAGCGTCTCCTGATTTTGTGCTTCTAGACAAGGCTTTGTTTTCCCTTTCTCTGTCAATTTACCCTCACTCCACCATCACCAGCAAGACTTTATTTAGATTAAATTATGTTCCCTTTTTTTGGTCATGCCTTGGTTTTAAATGAATAAAATAAAATACATAGGATTACAACAGAAATTGAAATAGTTGTATTAAACAAGAATTAAAAAACAAGTTTGTGGACTCCAGATTGAGCACCCCTGATGAAGTAATAGAAACTTTGCTTGTCCTTTTTGGCTTACCTAGAAAAGTCCTTCCAGAGGTGGTTAGGATCTTTTCTCTTTCTATGTCTCCCCAGGACCAGGAACATGGTAGGTGTTTATTGAAATGAACTGAATCTCTTGAGAAGAACACATCCACCTCTGACCTCTGTCATCTGAATTGTTAGGGGAAGGATGCAAAAGGGTTATGAGGGTAATCAGTTGGCAATTTCTGGAGAAAAGATCTTTTTCTTTCGCTCCCCCACTCCATAGCGTCTCTCTCCCCTCCTTCCCACCCCCTAACCTCCTTATTGTGGCATGAAGGGCTTAGGGGTCAGCAGCAGCAAACTGCAGAGGCAAAGGATCATGGAAAGCAGCAAGTCTTGTGTTTCAGTAATGAGGGGTCTCTTTCTCCCCTTGTATGCACTCAGATTTCATGAGTTAAGAGAACTGGCAATTGCTGTTTTCATTGTAAGGGGTTCACAAGGAAGTTGGATACAGGGCACAGCTTTTTCAAAGGCAGCAGAATGGAAGTTCTGACTGGCCCCAGTGAAGGTCCCCCATCCCAGTTGCTATAGGGACACCACTGCTGTGTGGAGAAGGGAAAATACAAAGGGGCCAACCCAGTGGGTATTTCTGTGATTGCATCTCTGGGAGGGGGTTGAGCTGCTGCTGAAAGAACACCGCCATTAATAAACTCCGTCATTGGCTCTTGGACTGGCCAACAGCTGTGCCAGGCTAAGACCTCCATTCTCCTGTCCTCTATGTACCCCTTATCATTCAGTTGGGTATCCCTAACCCAGAGGTGGGCCACACAGAGCCAAGCACACTCAGCCAGAAAGTAAGCATTGGCAGCATTCAAAAGAATCCCCTTCTAGGAGTACCAAGCCTTCCATTGTTTCAGCCCTGAGGAGCAGCAGGTGGGAACCATGACCTGATTTTAAAGAGAGATTTTGCCTGCATTGTTTGTCTTGCCCTCTGAGAACACTTGGCAATAACATTACTTTCCTGGCTGGTTCTTTCTGCAGACGACAAACATTGTTTTCTTTTCCCTGTTTACCTAAAAAGGCTTCGAGAAGCAAGTCACAACGTGCCAAGATTTACTTACTGGCTGTATTCTGAATCCTAAGCAATTCTTACTGTGTACCTCCATCTCCCACCCTGAAATCATCTAGAACTTTTACTCTGTCTACCCAGGGAGGGGGCTCCTCTAGTGTCTGGACAATGGTAAACAGGCTTGCTTCACTGGAGCAGAGAGCTTGGCCTGGGAGGTAGGAGAAGAGATTAAGTCTGGACAAATTGAGAAGAGTCTTAAATGAATAGTAATGCCTTGTAGATTTCTGAGATGGGGGGAAAAGATGACCAAAATAAGTTCAAGGAAGACTTCGTTGTGTGTAAAATAAATGGAAAGGGAAAGAGGTCTGCTAAGGGATTTTTACAGTCATAAAAGTCCAAGATAGTTAGAATTTAGTGTAGGATTGCAACTATAAAGAGAAAAGGAAAGGAAAGGAAAGGAAAGGAAAGGAAAGGAAAGGAAAGGAAAGGAAAGGAAAGGAAAGGAAAGGAAAGGAAAGGAAAGGAAAGGAAAGGAAAGGAAAGGAAAGGTAAGGTAAGGTAAGGTAAAGAAAGGAAAGGAAAGGAAAGGAAAGGGAAGGGAAGGGAAGGGAAGGGAAGGGAAGGGAAGGGAAGGGAAGGGAAGGGAAGGGAAGGGAAGGGAAGGGAAGGGAAGGAAAGGAAAGGAAAGGAAAGGAAAGGAAAGGAAAGGAAAGGAAAGGAAAGGAAAGGAAAGGAAAGGAAAGGAAAGGGAAGGGAAGGGAAGGAAAAGAAAGAAAAGGGGTAGATATTCAGAATATTCCTGCATCAAATATTGAGCATCAGCCATATTCTGGGCACTAGAGGGGTTTTAAAGTTGAGAACCTTGGGAACAACTGCCCCTCATGATAATTTGCTGCACAAGAGTTCTCATGTCACTAGGGATTATTGTTCATCCATTCATTTAACCAACATTTAGCAAGTACCTACTATGTGCTAGTACTGAAGATTTAAAGGCAAAATGGAAAATAGTTCCTGAACATAAAGCTTACATTCTACCAGAGGGTCAGTGGTATGCTACTGGATTTTTACAAATAGATATATGTTACTTCCAGGAGGGCTAGAGCACTAATTATGGAAATCAGACAACGTCCTCCATAGGAGGCCGTACTTGCTTTAAGTCTTGATGGAAGCTAAGGATTCTAATAGAAAGTAAAGAGGGAGTGCATTCTAATAATAGGTTTCTGACATAAGGGGTAGATTGCAAATGTACAGAGGCCGAAAAGGTCTAATTTGGCTAGAATTTAGATTATATGTCATGGATAGAATGAAAAATTGAGACTGATTAGAAGCTCCAGCTTGTGGAGGGCATTAAATACCAGGAGAGCAAAGTAGTTTGTATTTGATCCCAGAGAACTACTGAAGTTTCTGAATATTGGAGTGACATGTTCAGATCTGCATATTTGCAAGATAATTTTGACAACTGAAGCATAGATCGAAGAGGAGAGAGACAGGAAGGAGGGACTATAAAATGTTAAGCGGTAATGAGAATCAGAATAAAAGTAATAATAGGGACATTTAGTTGTTCCAGTGTTTTGAAAACTAGGGCTAGCAATGGGAGATCTTTGGTTCAAATTTGGCCTCAGAGACAAG
The DNA here is from genome assembly GCF_027887165.1 of Monodelphis domestica. Taxonomy (NCBI): domain Eukaryota; kingdom Metazoa; phylum Chordata; class Mammalia; order Didelphimorphia; family Didelphidae; genus Monodelphis; species Monodelphis domestica. Next base: position 281,145,722 of record NC_077227.1, read on the forward strand.
CTATACGACCCTGGGCAAGTCACTTAACCCCAATTGCCTACTCCTTACCATTCTTGAGCTTTGGAACTGCTTAAGACTTGTGTCTGTAAGGGTAATAAGAGTATGAAAAGAGAGGAAGGTACAGAAGGAAGAGATATTGCCCTTTACAGTCTTAGAGGCAAGATGGGACACATATACAGGTAACTGTTAATACATGTTAAAAATGTGATATACCATAAGACATGTATAAGACAAGCTCTGCAGGAGTTCTTTTAAGGGAAAAAATCACTGCTTAGAGCCATCAGAGAAGGTTCCAATGAGATCATGACATCTAGGCTGAGTCATGACAGATGGGTAGAATTTAAATAAAACATGATGGGGAAACGGTATTTTTTTTTTAAACCCTTATCTTCCTTCTTGGAGTCAATACTATGTATATTGGCTCCAAGGTAGAAGAATGGTAAGGGCTAGGCAATGGGGGTTAAGTGACTTGTCCAGGGTCACACAGCTAGGAAGTGTCTGAGGCCAGATTTGAACCTAGGACCTCCCTTCTCTAGGCCTGGCTCTCAATCCACTGAGCTACCCAGCTACCCCTGGGGAAATGGTATTTTAAACAGACAGAATGGTGTGAGGAGAGGTTTAAAGGTGGGAAAGCATGGAATTTATTCCAGGAAAGGTAAATGGTCCAATCTGGCTAGAGTATAGTGTACCTATAGGCCAATGGCATGAAGAAGGGCAATTTTACCCCCATTTCCAAATCAGCCATACCTTCTACTTTGCCCACTTTATGGGAATAGGTCATTAAGTGAGAAGGCACAGAAGGTGGAACATTCTAAGGGGAACATTCTAATAGAGAATATAGCATACACATAGGGAAAGTGGGAAATGAGACTAGAAGGGGAAATAAGAATCTAAATAATGGAAGAGCTTGAAGATCAATCTAAGGAATTTAGGTTTTATTCAGTAGGTAGTAGGGAATTATTAAAGACTTTTTGGTAGGAGACTAGAAGTTATGCTTAAAAATGATTAATCTGGCAGTAGATATAGGAAGGATTGAAAATAGTTTGGTAAATGGTTTGGAAACTATTGCAATTGTCCAGAAAAAAAAATGTTCTAAAGTAGGATAGAATTGATAGGAAGGTGTGGCTAAATGGAAGAAATATTGTGGAATTAAAACTGACAGATTCTAGTGATTGATTGTTTGTAGAGAGGGAGTGAAATAATAAAAACTAGCAATTGTATAGTGCTTTGAGGTTTGCAAAGTGATTTACATGTTAAATGCTCTTATCTCAATTTACAGATAAAGAGAGGTAGGTAGATGGTACAGTAGATTGAGAAATCTTTTAATTTCTACTTTGCCCTCATTTCTATCTGGACAGCTGTCCTTTATAGTTTCTTAAAATGAAATGTCTTAATTCTTTTTTTTAATCATGGCTTTCAGGAAGTCTCATAATTCTTAAATTATTCTTTTTCCTATGAGATAGTTCATATTTTCTTCTATTTTTTATTTATTCTCTTAACTTTATTTTATTGTTTCCTGTTGTCTCATGGAGTCTTAAGCTTCCACTTGCTCAATTATAATTTTTAAGGAACTATTTTTCCTTCAGTGAAATTTTTAGCCATCTGGTTAATTCTGATTTTTTAAGATGTTATTTCCTTCAGGATTTTTTGTGCCTCCTTTAGTAAGCTAGTATTTTTTTTTCATAATTTTCTTACACATCTCTTTTTTTCCCTCAATTTTCCTCTACTCTTCTTATTTGATTTTTAAAATTAATCTTTTTGTTCTCTTTTAAAATATATTTCTTTAGCTCTTCTAGGAATTCTTGTTGGATGTCTGTCCCATCTGCATTTTGCTTTGAGATTTTTGTTGTAAATGTTTTCATTTTGTTGTCTTCTTCTGAGTTTGTGTCTTAAAATTTCCTATCACCATAATAGATTTTTAAGGTCAAGTTCTTTTGTTTGTTTGTTTTTGTTATTTGGTCACTTTTCTAGCCCATTTCTTGACTTTGGATTTTATGTTAGAGTTGGATTCTGCTCATCTTGGAGGTGGGGATATCTGGCTTGAGCCTCTATCTTTAGGTCCTTCCATTTTCATAGCTGGGTCTGGGGTCTTCTACATTTTCATTGCTTTTAAAGTGGTGTGTTCCAGCAAGTGTTCTGATCATTGCCTTCCTGATCTTTGCTATGGTCTTTTTCCAGGTCATGCCCCTATTCCCTCAAAATCACAACCACTCTTTCAACTTGTATTCAGGTAGGGATCCTGTTCCTTATGAGTGTAACTGCTCCTTTTTTGCACCAAAATGTGACCTAGAACCATGTGATAGTTGAAGGAGATATCAAATAGCATCTAATCCTATGCCCAAAGTTGGTGCAGGGGTCCCCTGGAATAATTTTCTGACTAGGGGTCAGAATAGGTCATTAAGTGAGAAGGCACAGAAAGTGGAACATTCTAAGGAGAACTTATAATAGAGAATATAGTGTACATTTGGGAAAGTGGTGCCACCCCCAAAGTGGCACCACCAGTGCCACTTCCATTATGCTATACTTCCACTCAGTCCCTATCCTAGTGTCTGCATAGCTCTCTTTTTATCCTCCTAAACTGCCCTGGGGGACTGGGAAAAAAAATAACTCACTGTGACATTTTTATTGGTCATCCTACTTAAAATTCAGCTTTATGTTTGTTTTTAATTATTTGGAAGGGTATGTTGGGAGCTCCACAAAAATTCTCACTTCACTCTTGCCACCTTAATGTTACGTATTTTGGATAACAATTTCTCAAAAATATATTCTCCATTTTTCTGTTTTTTTTTTAATCAAAGCATTCTAAACAGTTGAAATATTTCTTAACAGCCATTATGAACATCTAATATTATACTGTGCTATAAAACAGTAATGCTTTTAGGACCTACTTAAATCATACTTTGCTAAATAGCTCTAGGCTTGTAATTTCTTAATTCTTTTTACTGTTTTTACTATATTTTTTTCTCTGTCCTTCCTTGCTTGTCTGCTATCATTTCTCACTGTAGTCACTGTTTCTCTCTGTAGCAGACTTCCTGTCAGACCCCATGACCTTACTATTATGACTAGGTAAGGAAGGGACATCAATGAAATCAGCCTTTGACTCAACATGTCAGTGCAGAGTGAGGGCTGGGCCACCTGCTTCCTTCATAAAATCCAACATAGATATCTTGTCCCCTGTTGTGCTGCTATTTTATTTCTCCCCCAACAACGACCTTCTAGCTTCCTACATAGCCCTGGACCTTCATTTAAAAATATTTAAAATAATTTAAATAAAACAAATTCTAAATAAGAATAAGTCTTTATTTTGCTCATTCAGTCATGTGGTACAATACAGAGGGCTAGGCCAGGCCAGGAGTAAGAAAAAGCTAAATTCAAATCTTTGCTCAGATATTTACTATTTGAGTGATCCTAGTCAAGTCACTTAACCTGCCTGCCTCAGTTTCCTCAGTTATAAAATCGAGATAATAATAGCACTTACCTTCCAAGGCTGTTATGTGGATCAAGTAAGACAATATCTATAAGTGCTTTGCACTTATATGTGGCATATAGTACGCACATAATAAGTGCTTGTTTACTCCTTCCTTTCTTTCATAGAAGGGTCTAGGTTGAGTAAGCTCCCTAACATTTTCTGTACTTTTATATTTGTAATAATTCTGTATTTCTGTTTTCTGTTAGCCTTTATCTTCACTTCTGTAACTAGCTTCTCATTTCAATCTCAGCCTTCTTATGCTTCAGATAAACCCTAGTATTGACCTAATTTGACTTTTTTCTGAGATTTGGACACTATCTCCTTTCCTCCTCAGTCACCAATATTTGCCTGTTCTACCCCCTCCCCTCCACCCAGGAGAGAGATATTACATTCCTTTCTCCTAATGTGTTCCTTTTAACCTGCTGTAGACTGGGGAAACAAATAGGCAGCTTCATTAAAAGTCTGTGTAACATGAACGTGGTCCTATAGAGCTCACAAATAAGGGAAGTAGATGAGTTTTTAGTATGGGTATTAAGACCTCTGGTTTAGCAACTGAAAGGTCATTTTTATTTACTTTCTGAATCTTAGTTATATTCGTTTATTAAATAGTTGAGTTCTGGATAGGTGCAGGGTTACTGCATGCTATTTTAAGGAGGGATAAGACTTGAAGAAATCATGATATAAATTTGAAATTCACCCTCCTCAGCTATGATGAGATAGGTGACCATTTGAGGCCTTTTGGGAAGCAGTGTCGGGATATTGAGAAATAATTTTCAGATCCCTGGAAGACTATCCAGTAATCCTGAGCCTATAGATGCAGACATATGTGCTCAGGATTATGTATGCACATGCACGTAGATACATTATCTTGATATGCATACACACATACATATGTAGATATGCATATATACATACATGTATTTGTAAAAGGAGATGCTGATAGACAGATAGACCTGGACTATTATAATAGCCTACTCATGGGTCTGCCTCCATCATGTTTTTCTCCATTCCAATCCAGCCAGCCACTAACACGATTTTCCTAAAACATTAGTCCAACCATATTTCTCCCCTTCTCAATAAACTCCAGTGGCTTTCTATTGCCTCCAAGGCAACTAAACAATGTTGTGTTGGCTACCAAAGTCCCTTATAATTTAGCCCTCTTCTACCTTTCTGGCCTTCTTATTTCTCACTGCCTGATAAGCATCTTCAATAAAATGACATCGGCATGAGTAAGACACAAGAACTTCTTGGTTCAGGGCATTTTCTCAGGCAACAGCCCATGCCTGAAATGCTCTTACTCCATTCCACCTACTGACCTCTCTGACTTCCTTTAAGTCTTAGCTGAAATCCCATACTTTTACTGGATATCTTCCTCTAAATTCTAGTGTCTTCCCTCTGTTAATTATTTCTGAAATCCTATATTTAGCTTGCTTTATTTATTTGCCTGCATGTTATCTCCTCCATTATGTTATAAGCTTCTTGAGGGCAGAGATTGTTATTATTTTTTTTTGCCTCTTCTTATCACCAATACTTCACACAGTACCTGGCACATTGTAAGCCCTTAATCAATGTTTATTGATTGAAAATAGCATTTATTCATATCCTTCCAGCCAGTAATACTACTACTAGGTCTGTATCCCAGAGAGGTCATAAAAAGGGGAGAGGACCTACTTGTACAAAAGTAAAAGTTGCTTTTTTTGTGGTGGCAAAGAATTGGAAATGAAAAGGATGCCTGCCAATTGGGGAATGGCTGAACAAATCGAGGTATATGATAATGATGGAATACTACTGTGCTGTAAGGAATGACCAACAGGATATCTCAGAAAGAGCTGGAAAGATATATATATGAATGGATGAAGAGCAAAATAAGCAGATTCAGGAAAACATTGTACACAGTGGCAGCAATCCTGTGGAATGATCAACTGTGATAGACTTAGCTACTCTCAGCAATACAACAATCCCCGACAATTCTGAGGGACTTAGGACAAAGAATGCTATCCACCTCCAGAGAAAGAACGGGAGTCAGGATGCAGATGAAAGCATATGATTTTTCACTTGTTTATTTGGGTATATTTAGGGATTTTGGTTTTATAAGATTAGTCATTTAAACAATGAACAATATAAAAATGTTTTGCATGATAATATATGTATAACCCAGATTGAATTGCTTGCCAGCTCCAGGAGTGGGGAGAGAAGAATGGGAGGGAAACAATTTGGATCATATAACTTCAGAAAATTTTTGTGGAAATTTATTACATATAATTGGTAAAAAGAAAAAAATTAAAAGAAAAATAAAATAATCTTTATTAAATACCTACAATGTGCCAAGCACCATGCTAGGGATACAAAAACAAGAAAACAAAACAGTTCCTACTCTCAAGGCGCTTCTATTCTAATAGGGAAGACAAAGCATAAAGGGGTGCTGGAAAGTGTGGAAAGGAGATTATGAGAGCAAGAATATGGAGGTGGAGTAAGTGGGAGGATGAACTGGAAGTGAGCAGCTGGGCTGAGTCTTTTTGTGAGGTGTTAGTTCCAGGCAGAGATTTACCAATGACTGAGTCAGCCTCAAGGTGATATCTTCCCCAGGAGGCCATACAATAGGTGTGGAAGTGAAAGTCTGGTGAGGTTGTGGAGAGTCTGGAGGATGAGCCAGCAGAAATGGAAAGATATAAACAGTCTTTTTCAAAAGCAGGAAATTAAAGTATATGAGACTCTCCAACCCTAACTATTAATTCCTTTGAGTCTCAATTAGTGCTCCTCAAATAATATCTCTTTTATCTAGGTGTTTAACCTTCTTTCAAGCATGCATATCCCTGGTCCTTTACTGCTGGCCCTGCTCTCATATCCTAAATTCCATCACTTATATTCTCAGCAACCACCCTGCTCTCCATCTTCCCCACCCCAGCCAGGTGCTCCCTCTTATCATCATCCATAAACCCCAAGCTAGTCAAGTCTCAGAACAAATCTCTGACTGCCTTCCCAGAAAACAACTTGGTTGAGGAAAAGAATTGGCTTAGTTTCAAGTTCTTTTCTTTCTTAAGTATCAGAAATGTGTTAACTAAACTCCTTGCCTGCATTCCAACCCCTGTTGCTCAGTTACAAGGAGATAAATTTTAGCCTAATATAAGGACTTAGAATTATCCAGCTAACAAATGAGTGAGGTAGAATTGGGGATGGGGGAGGAGGATAAGGAGGAGGAGAAGAAGGAGAAGAAGGAGAAGAAGGAGAAGAAGAAGAAGAAGAAGAAGAAGAAGAAGAAGAAGAAGAAGCATTTGGAGAAATGAGTCATTATGAAGAGTGGGTATGATGATAATAATAACAGACAACATTAATTTAATGCCTAAGGTTTATAAGGCACTTCATATCCATAATTCTATTTGATCCTCACCACAACTCTATAAGGTAGGGGCCATTAATTTGACTTCATTTTTATATAGACATGACTTCAAGTGAATCAGTGTCTGAGTCAGGATCTCAACTCAGCTCTTTTTGACTACAAGCTCAATCTATTATACTATATTGCCTTCTTAGTAGAATTAAAGAATAAACATGAGCAAGGAAGAGTATTAGAATAAGACCTCCAGAACTGATTGTATGTATAGAACAAGTAAGCAAGAAAAGAGACATCCAAGATAAGACCCTCAAAGCCAATTCTGAGTTATAGCAGGGACAATGGATTCTAGAAAAATCCTTGCTTGTTTAGTTGTCCTAAAGGTGCTTAGACCAATTTCAAATAGCGTTGGATTTGGAGATGGACCCCTGAGATATTGGCTTGGTATGTTCTGAGTACCCTTAAGTCTCTATGCTAGGAAAGAGAGCACTTGAGAAATGAGTGTGTTGTCAGGACAAAAGTATAAGTAGTGAGGGTGCAGCTGGGTTGCTTAGTGGATAGAGTCAGGACCAGAGGCAAGAGGTCCTGAGTTCAAATGTGACCTCAGATACTTCTGGCCATGAAGTTGCAAATTACCTATAAATGTGTGAATCCGTTCACAGATGTTTTGCCTGGGTTCCTGCACCCCTCTTACTCATTCTCATCGCTTGAATGCCTGCCACACTGTTGCCTAGATCTCTAGATAACTGCTTCCCTACCTATTTTTCTGTTGGTTATTGTTCAAACATTTCTACATTTGCAAGCTTCTTGGGTCTTGATCTTATACCTGACTTTTGGCTTCTTTTGCTTCTAGATACTTTGTTATTGATTGTTCCTAATTTTACTACCCAGCTCTGACCTATAATTTATCCTGAACTAATAGTCTCAGCTGATACTGAGTTCATTTTTTACTCAACATTTTTCATACTTGCCTGCCTTGGCTTTCCTTGATGGCCACCCCTGATGGGTAGAACTTATAGGGAGGCAGATTTTGGATCAAGGTAAAGAAAATGTTCTCACAATTAGAGCTACTGAGAAATGTAATGGAGGTAGTGAGTCACTAGAGATCAGCATCAGACATCTTTAGGTGAAGGTTGGATGATGACTTGTTGGGCAAAAATTCATGCTTCACAGAGAAATTAGGCAAGATGACCTCTGAGGTTTCCTCCAGCCCTCCAGTTCTCTGAATCTATAAATAAGACCTATCAGTATATATTTCTGGGTTTGCCTACATTTTCCATTCGCATCTGTTGGGTCTTTTTTTTTTTTGCCATTTTAAAAGAAACCTGCTCTCCTACTGAAGGAAACTTATTGCCACCTCCAGCAGAGTCTGGTGAGCAGCTGTTTCCTTCATTATACCCCTAGCCAGAGTTGTTCTGAGGTTTACTGTTATCTTACTAACAACACTCCACTCCTTTTCCATGCTCTTACTTCACCATTAAGAACCATAAAGGAAAGAGAAATATTCGCTCTAAACAAAACCATGAAATCTTTCTGGACACCCCCCTCCTCTTTATTTCCCCAACTCCCCTTCACCTCCCCTAATGGTTCCTGTCCTGAAGCCCAGTCCCATTAGTATTTGAAATTTACCTTGGCTCAGGAATATCTGAAAATTCCATAGTTCATGCACAGCTGGGGTTTGGGTATATGATCTTCCCAGGCTTTGGTTTTGCATATGGCAGGCTGCCCTGCCATGGGGCAAGGAGGAATGTCAGTGTGGTATTTGGCCAAGAGAGGATGGCAGAGGACGAGAGAGTAACTGAAATAGCCTTATGGTTTGACATCTCTGCAGTCACGAGGTCCTGATCTTGTGTTTTCTTCCCCTGTCCCAGTCTATGATTACTTATATTATTTTCCTCCAGTGGTTAGAGGCAATAACACCTGTGCAACCTCCTTAACCAATTCTGAGAGTTTGTTTGAGCTGTGCAAAAATCTTGCCAACTTTTTTCTTCTTGAAGCTGCTGAGATAGAGGAAAATCCTCTGAAAGTCAGACCAGTTCTGATGTCAGAAAAAATGAAGGAAACAAACATACTGTATGAGGCTGAAAAGTGAGATTATTTTAATACAAATAAAATTCCTCCTCAGATTTAAATATGTGCTGTACCCAATAGATATATGTCAATGATTCTTATCTATAGATGTTCCCTCCATTTGTGTAGAGGGAAACTCATCTAGGCCTATTCATCTAATGAAATTCTTGCCTATGCTCTCCCACAGATACTCTACAGAGAAGTGACATTTTTTTTATTACAGTGGCTTTTTTAAAATTACAGTGATTCTCTATCTAGAGAATCAAATCTTCATCCAGAAAATTATAAATACCATTTTCTTGATGAATTGCATTTGGTACAGGTTAATATATGAACTAAGTTCCTACTACCATCAATATACTATACTACATGGTATACTATACTATATAATACATCAATATATAAAATCTACTATTATCAACAATAGGTTAGAAGTCTTTCTATAGGTTCTTCATTTTTTTGTGTGTCATGAATATCTGGAACAGTCTGGCAAAACCCATAGACTCTTTCTCAGAATAATGTGTTTTTTAGCATATATTTTTAGCATAATAGAAGCAAAATAGCTAAATTTTAGTTAGAGGTTAGTGAAAAGAAAATAGATACATTTTCCCATCTAAGTACACATACGCCCCCCCAAATCTATCCATGGACTCGTGTTCTAGATCTTTTAACATATTCCTCTTATCTCCCATATTTGAAAAAAACACACACATGTACATACACACACACACACACACACACACACACTCACATACACACAATCAGACAGTTCTTACATGATGGAAACAATATTAGGTAGTGGAAAGACAATAAAACCAACTGTGAACTGAAGGAAAAAAGAACAAATGGGATTGTTTTGTTTGTGGTTTACTGAAGTTTTCCAGAAAACAACCCTCAGAGACTATGGATTACTACTAAACAGAAAGAATCAATGCCCCCTATGTAAACAGATGATCAAACCTCACTGATTGGAAATTATGGAAAAGGAAATGGAATATAAATTGTCCTCCTGGCTCCATACTGCTATTTACTAAACATTTTAGTCAGTAACAAAACTTGGAAGGTTAGGATTTTTCCCCCTAAGCTGACTAGGGTTGGCCATAAATGGGAAGGAAACAAAGGTTAAATGGGGTGAAGAGAAAAAACTCATTATCTGTTGCTACAGGGTTAATAGAAGCTCAAGGTACTAAACTCTGTAGGGTGGATGATCCATTTCTTGTGACTTTATTCATGATTTGACTCGTATCTAAAATGAGCATTTGGTCTTATATGGTCAGTAGATGGAGCGGCAACAAATCAAGTCCTCCCTTCCCCTAAGGCTAGTTACAGTTGAGTGAAAAATGATAATTCTTGTTGCTTTGCTCATAACATGAACAATTTAAATTTTGATGTGTACATCTTTTTTTTAAAAAAATTAAAAACTCTTACCTTCCTTCTTGGAGTCAATACTATGTATTGGTTCCAAGGCAGAAGAGTGGTAAGGGCTAGGCAATGGGGGTCAAGTGACTTTCCCAGGGTCACACAGCTAGGAAGCAGCTGAGGACAGATTTGAACCTAGGACCTCCTGTCTCTAGGCCTGGTTCTCAATCCACTGAGCTACCCAGCTGTCCCCTGATGTGTATATCTTAAAGAAACTTTTTTCCAAGAACTAAAAATTCTAATCATACCCTCTTTCCCCTTGATCTTTAGTCCTTCCATCTGTCGGAAAGGTGATTTCATGTAGCTGCTTGCTCTTTGTAAATATGAGGACTCTGTGTGTCTGTCTGTCAGTCTGTCTGTTTGACCCTCCTGTAATCCCAAAATCATTTCTCTCATCCCAAATCATCAACCCATGAGTAATTTGTCGAGCAGGTCTTCTCATATGACCATCTTATTGAGTCTTGTTTTCATCTGAGTAGACGGTTAAGAGAAGTTAAATTCAATCTATTTACTTCCACTTATACACTGTGTTTTAAATACCATCTTGTTGTGGTTTTTTCCTTCTTTTTTTTCCCCCTTCAATAATGTTTTACTTTTTTCCTAATTACACGTCAAAACAATATTGGCATTTGTTTTCTAACATTTTGAGTTGCAAATTCTTCTCTTTCTGACCTTCCCCTTCCCACTCACTGAGGTGGTAAGCAATTTAATATTGGTTATACATGTGATATCATACAAAACATATTTCCATATTTGGAATGTTGTAGAAGACATTTTTTAAAAAGTGAGAAAAATAAAGTGAAAAATGGTGTGCTTTGATCTGCATTCAGACTCCATTAGCTTTTTCTCTGCAGGTGGATAGCATTTTTCATCACGAGTCCCTTAGGATTGTCTTGATTCATTGTGTTGCTAAAAATAGCTAAGTCATTCACAATTTTTCATTGTACAGTATTGCTGTTACTGTGTGTAATATACTCCTGATTATGCTCACTTCACTCTGCATCTGTTCGTATAAGTCTTTCTAAGTTTTTCTGAAATCTTCTTGTTCACTATTTCTTATAGTACAATAGTATATTGCACTTAATATTAATATTAATTATATTAATAATATTACAATTATATACTACAACTTGTTCAGCCATTCCCTAATTAATGAGCATTCCCATATTTCTAGTTCTTTGCTACCATTGTGGCATTCTCATAATCTCCGAAGGCTTGAATCTATTCTTTGTAAAATTTTAATTCTTTTAAAGTGTGTGTCTCCCAGAAAGTCTTCTTCCAATGCCTTGTCATGGTGTAGAGATTACTAAAAACTGTGTCAGCTGCAATGATGGAGAGAGAGAAAAAGAACTGTTGGGGGAAAATGGAAGTTGAGAGCTCTACAGTGCATAAAGTAGGAACAGCAGTTGGAAACTGAACAAGGACTTCTGGGAAATTCTCCTGAGGTGGAGGGGGTCTTGGGTGCTGAGCTGCAGAAGGGAGTGGAAGGAGGAGCTGTTTCTCTGCACCATTTAAAGACACCTGTGGAGATTTCTAACTAACAGAAATCCTAACAGACTAACAGTCACTAACAGAAATCGAGGATTCCTGTTTAAAACACAGCTGATTCCTGTCAAGAAACCGAATTTCTTCAAAGACTTTAATTCCATGAACTATTGAGATACTGGACTCAAATCGGTGAGCAGTGCTCTCTTCCCTTATTCTACCTCTCCCCTGGCTATGAAAAAACCATGTATTTCAGTAATTAGATTTATTTAGAAAAAGATTTAGGGCAACCTAAATCCCTCTAACCTCTTCCCCTTTATCCCAATCAACAATTAAATCAAATAAGCAGTCAGATATCGAATTCAATCTCGTTTATTTACATCTAGAGAGTAAGCCCATTGGCAAACTCTATCTTGTTGCCAGTTTTCAAGAAAGCATGAGAGGGAGGCTTGTGAGTGCCCCAAAGCAGCGCATATCCAGATTAAGGTCCCTCATACCTCTCCTTGTTAGAGAAAACTTCCCAGCCGCCTTTGAGAGCCATCACAGCCACCAAGGGGCAAGCCTTCACCAAGGGGAGATCTCCATTTTGTCTCCCTCAAGTAATTTGAGAATTCTGGGAGGGGGTAGTGAGGAAGCCATTTCATTAACCCTTTCCTCACTGTCTTCAACCTTCATTTCTCCATCAAGGAAGTGAGAGTCCCTCAAAATTACACAGTGGAATATAAGCTCTGGAAGGATTTACCATGCAGGGAAGTCTTTAAGAATGGCCCAGCAACAAAGGATTCTAAAACTGTTTACAACCATTGATCCATCAATATCTTTACTAGATCTATATCACAAGAGATTTTTTAAAATGGGAAAATAATTTGTACAAAAATACTTATTGCAGTTCTTTTTTGTCATAGCAAAGAATTGGAAATTATGGGATTGTCCATCAATTGGGGAATGGCTGAGCAAGTTGTGGTACATGATTGTAATGGAATATTATTGTGCTATCAAAAATGACAAACAGGATGATTTCAGGAAAATATGGAAAGACTTACATAAACTGATGCAAATTGGAGTAAGCAAAGCCAGGAGAGCACTAAACACAGTAACAGCATTAATATCTGATGATCAACTGTGAATGGCAATGCAATGATCCAAGACAATTCCATAGACTCATGATAAAAAATGCCACCTGCCTTCTGAGAAAGAATTGAGGGAATCTGAATGCAGACTGAAACATACTATATTTCACTTTTTACTTCTTTTTTATTTGAGATCTTTTCCACAAAATGACTAATATGGAAAAATGTTTTACAAGATTGTACATTATTTCCTTCATGATGTTTTTATTGTATTTGTGATATGTCTTCTATCATAATATGAGCAATGTGGAAATATGTATTGCATGAAAGTATGAGTATAACCTATATCAGATTATTTGCCACCATGGGGAGAGATGGCAGAATATAGAGAGGGAAAAAATATCAATTTTAGAAGGTCAGAAAACAATTGTCAAAATTCATTTTTACTTGTAACTAAAAAAAATTAATTAATTTACTTTTTAAAAAGAGTAAATGACATTTGAGTTGGATCTTGAAGGTAGAGAAGGGTAGAGAAAAGAAGAGTAGATTCCAAGTATGGACAAATGCTTGGGGATATGAGATGGAACACTGAGGTCAAGAAATAATTTGGCTAGTATTTCAAGTTGCCTGAAATGCAATGTGAGATGACACTGGAAAAGTAGGTTAGAGCCAAATTATGGAGGACTTATTAAATGACAGGCTAAGGAGTTTGTATTTTTGCCTAATTGCAATAGTGAGTGACTAAAGGTTTAAATCAACATTTAAGATTGATTGTTGAGGTTGATTAAATACTCAGAAAGTTGAAATTAGATATGTCTTCTGTGGTTAGTCTAAGTTACAGTTCAGTCAACCAACATACATTTATCAAGTGACTACTATAAGTCCAGGCATTGAGGGTAATAAAGCAAATTCTTTTCTAAAAAAGAATTATTGGGGGAAAAAAATCAAGTATACTTATATCTTTGTAAGTATAAGGATATATCATATATTTTATCTATGCAAAATAGATAAATAGTAACATTATTGTTAAGTTGTTTCAGTAGAGGCTGACTCTTTGGGATCCCTTTTTGGAGTTTTTTGTTTTTGTTTTTTGTTTTTTTTGGCAAAGATACTGGAGTGGTTTGCCATTTCCTTCTCCAGCTCATTTTACAGATGAAGATTCTGAGACCAACAGGGTTAAGTGACATGAACACTGTCACCCATGTGGTAACTGTCTGAGGCCAGATTTGAACTCAGGAAAATAAGTCTTCCTGATTCCAGGTCTGACACTGTTACTACTGCACCATGTAGGCTACTCAAATAGTAATAGCTAGCATGCATCTTGAGCTTTAAGGTTACAAAGCACTTTGTCTCATTTAATCCCAACAATCAAAAAATCACACCCATTTCACAGATGAAGAAACAGGCTGAGCAAAAGTAATTTGCTAGTGTCTCCAACAGTCTTTGAACCGAGATCTTTCTTACCCCAGGTCAGACTGTCCACCACTACACCACCCAGATGCCTAGTGATTTGTAGGAAGAGCATTAGGAGTGAGAAGAATTGGTTATTGATAGAAAATGGCATCAGTGCTAATTCTTAAAGGATGGTAAGGATTCTGAAAAGTGGGAGGTTAGGAAGGAGTATGTTCCAGGATGTTCCAGGGGACAGCCAGGGCAAAGGAATGGAAATGGATAATGAAGTTCTACCTGCAAGAAACAGTTAAGAAGGGCAGTTTGACTAGTTTGTAGAGTTTGTGAAGGAGAGTACTAGGTGATAAGATGGAAATGTAGATTGAGGCTAGATTCTGCAAAGAAGAAGTTCACTGCTCTGTAGATCTTTAATTGATAAGATCAAATTAATGCAACTTGTTTCTGACATGAATGCCAGAAGGACACACTAACCTTTTTGATGCTATGACTATGTTTTTTGGTCTACAACTACATTACAAGATTGGCAGTTGAAATGCTTCTCCAGCAGAATTTGGCAGTGGTTTTCAAATAGTAGAACAGGTGAATGAGTAAGTTAATATTCATGAGTGACTTTCAAGTTACATTGAAAGAAGGTCCAAACTAAAGATGAAATATGACAACAATCACTATAACCACTACTAGTAGCTGTGTCTATAGGTACCAAAGATCTATCCTAAGTCTCCATTTTCCAGCTGACCTTTGCTCTGGGTAACATGACCTACTGTACAAATCGTAAGCAGAACCCCCTGTCTTTATTGCTAACTTGCCACAAAGAAATACTATCCCTGGGCACATAGCTCTCTATAAATCTATAAATCTGTAAGTTTCTTCATTTGAATGACAATTAAATTGGAGGTAAACTTTTTCAGTCCCATGGCCTTGGGTTTGGATCTGACAGTGTTTGACTGACAACCAAAATATTGTTGTTCGGTCATTTCTGTCATGTCTGATTCTGAGCGACCTCATTTGGGGTTTTCTTGGAAGAGATACTGGAGTGGTTTGCCATTTCCTTCTCCAGCTCACTTAACAGATGAGGAAACTGAGGCAAACGGGGTAAGTGACTTGTCCAGGAATACACAGTATCTGAGACCAGATTTGAATTTAGGAAGGAGGGTCTTCGTTGCTTCACTCATCACCTAGCTGCCCAAACCAAATTAACAATCACTTATAATGTTCCAGTCACTGTGGATACAAAGGGAAAAGCAAATCATTCCCTCCCCTCAAGGAGCTTACATTCTACTGGTGGGAAATAGACTATAGAGTACATATTTAAGTAGGTACAAAGTAAATACAAAGTAATTTTCCAGTGGAATGCACTGGCATATGGGTTAATATGGAAGGAAGATAGTGTTTAAACTGAGCTTTGAAGGAAACTATGAATTCTAAAGAGGTAGAAGGAAATCCTAAGAAGAAAATACATTTTAGGCATTGAGGACAGTGTAGAGGCATGGACATAGGAGAGGGGATGGTCAAGTATGAGGGACAACAATTCGGTTAATTTGGGTTCAACTGTAAAGTCTGTGTCAACTGACCAATGCTTTTTGCAATAGATATTGAGGAAAGTATAATGTGGGAAGTAGCCAATGATGGTCCAATGCTTCCAGTTATTACTTGTCCATCATAAATATTCTTTCTTGACACACATCTTTCTATAAATCTATAGAATATATTTAAATTCCAGCTAAATTGTAGGTAGACAGATTATCTACATTTCAGACTCATGATCTTGGGTATTTTGTCTAGCCAATAATATATTTAAAATTTTTTATTGTCATGCAAAACACATTTCCATATTGGTCATTATTGTAAAAGCACACTCACAAATAACCAAAAGCCCAAAATAAAACTATAAATATGAGACTCCAACAGTTCTTTCTCTGGAGGTGGATAGCATTCCCCATCACATCTTTCAGGATTGTCCCAGATCATTGCATTTGGGTATATTGACAGGTAAACTAAATTAGCAAACATTTATTAAGCACCAATAATGTGCCTATAATAGGCCAAAAAGGACCCAGTCCTCCCATTTACAGAAAAAATACTAAAGTGTTCATTTCTCCTCTAGTCAGATATATTAGGAGATATGTTCCATATTGATGGAGAAAACTCCAGTCCTTCTGTTTGTTTTTAAATTTTATGTGATTTTAAGGCTCTGGTAATACTGGAAGGCTAGAAAATTATTTAAGTGGAAGAATTCTGCAGTTGCTTCCAGGATAGGAGAAGTGGGAGAAGGTGTGTGTGTGTGTGTGTGTGTGTGTGTGTGTGTGTGTGTGTGTGTGCACATGTTTGTTTCTAAACCCAGCAGCTCTTTCCTGTCAGGAGCACTAAATGGTGCATGAAAGGCTTTGCTTCATCTCCTGGTGAATGCTCTGCTCCAAGGAACTGTTTGAAGTGTTTGCCAGGGCTCAGAGTGAAAATTACTCCTCCTCTGGGCTCACTCCCTCTGAGCTCCTCCATTACCCCTGTTCTTTTAATTATTACTTTTCCTTGGTGAGCAGGTCTCCCTGATGGGGCTGGGATCAGCTTTCCCAGGAGCTATCATGAACCCCCATCATCATGAAGCATTTCCACAGGAAGCTCCTAAGCCCCTCAAAAGACAGTATTCTTTCATGGAAATCCCCACTCTGGATTGAGAGACCTATTACCTCCTTGTGTTAGGTAAGAAGCTTCTCCATTCTGAGAATTCCTTGTCTATAAGAGACAGATGCCACCTGATTTTCTAATCCAGCGAGTTAGGAAAGTTCATGGGTCTTCTCTTGGATGGAGAGCAGAGTGACAATTGCTATGTCACCTTTTTTTTTGTCACAGGGTCCAGAGTGTAATGGGTAGAAATTATTCTGAAGATATTAGAAGAAAAAGTATCTGTGCTGCCATTATTATTGTGTTTCCTACATTGTAAGTTTTGGTGCAAATCTTCAAAGTGGAATTGGGGAGGTCATTCCCCAAGAGTTCTTCCCCTCCGTATTCAAAATACCTTTCTCTAACTATAAACTAGTTTCCTAGTCTCCTTTTCCTCACTGAGACTCTGAACAGACTTCCAAATCCCTCTTTTTTGGGGACATTCAACTCCTAGGGAAGGAGCCATTACTAAACTAAACTGTTAGAACTCTGAAATTTCAGTTTACCTCTGGGGAAATGTATTTATTTATTTATTTGGGGAAGGGAAGGATTGGCTGCCCTCATGGTTTATCTGAGACCAAATGGCAAAAGGACTAGAACCCAGAAGCAGCAATCAGTCAAATTAATTAAATGATTGCTATGGGCCAAACATTGGGAATACCAAGAGAGAAATGAAACAGCCCCTGTCCTCAAGGAGTTTTCTTTATTGGGGAAGACCACATGTATTCCTATAAATTAATCAATCAATAAGTATTTATTGATACTTGACTGTCATGTACTGAACACTGCTTGGTGCTAGGGAAAACTAACCCAAAGAATGAAACAATTCCTCCTCAAAAGAAACTTACTTTCTAACTAGAGAGACAAATACAAGTCAAAATAGAGAGTGTGCAATATAAAATGAGTAACTGCAAAGACCTAGCAATGTTAAATTCAAGATAATTTTGGAGAGAGCGCACTAGTGGTTGGGGTGGTCAGGAAAAGCTTCATGCCAAAGATGGTGCTTGGAGTACATCTTAAAACAGTGACTATATGAGGCCAGCAGTGGCTTGCTTACCAGTAAGGGAGAGCACTTCAGCTTGGGGAATGGCCAGTGTAAGAGTGTTCTCAATGAGAAACAGAAAGAAGGCCAGTATGTGTGGATCATGCAAAGTCAGAGAGGACTGGTAATGCCCATTGAAGCTGGGAAAATAAATTGGGGCCAGGATGTAGGGCTTCAAAAGCTAAACAGAGAAGCTTATATTTTATCCTAGATTAGAAGGAAAATTACTTTGGCAGCAATATGTAGGATGGCCTGGATAGGGAGAGATTTAAAGGAAGGAGACCAATTGGAAGATTGTTGTAATAATCTAGGTGAAAGGTGATGAGTGCCTTAACTAAAATGTTAGCTTTGTTAATGGAAACAAAGAGTCAAACATGAGAGATGTTGTGAAGGTAGAAAGGGAAAGATTTGGCAACTGTGGATATGTGGCATAAGGAAGGAGTCCTAGATAATTCTCAGAGTAAGCTTCATAAAAATGCATATATATATATATATACATATATACATATATATATATATAAATTATTTATAAATACAAATACATTAAAAAAACACAAATTTTAAAAACATGAGTCAGCTAAGTGGCTCTATGGATTGAAAGCCAGATCTAGAGATAGGGGTCTGTGGGCTCAAATCTAGCTTTAAGACATTTCCTAGCTGCATGACCCTGGGCAAATCACTTAACTTCAATTGCCTGGGCTTTTCCAAGGCTTTCTGCCTTGGAACCAATATACAGTATTGATTCTAAGACAGAAAGTAAGAATTTTTAAATAAATAAATAGGTCATTTGGGTGATGAGAAGGCATCAGCAGCTAGAGAAATGAGGACAACTTTTGAGTTGGGCTTTCTTTTTAAAGAAAATGAGGGATTCTAAGAGTCCAAAATGGGGAGGGAATACATTTTAATCTTTGGGAAAGCTTATACAAGGACATGAAGTGAGAAATGAAATGTTGCAGGTGAAAATTAGCAAGGGCAGTTTGGCTGACTCATAGAGTTTATGAAAGGGAATAATATATAATAAACCTAGAAAAGTAGGTTGGATCCAGGAGATAAAGGACGTCAAGCCTTGAAGAACATTGTTCAACCCAGAGTTTAAAGTCTATCTCAAGCATAAGATAATAGTCAGGTAATAATGAGATGGCAAGAGAAATGGGGAAATGTGTTCTGATGTTGACACAAGGGTTAATTTTATGCATCTATTTTTGAGATGGCAAAAACAACAAACAAACAAAAACCCAACTAAATGGCATTAGATTAAGTCAGACAGACACTTTGGGCTCTACTTCTAGCTGAGCTTATTGCCTGTGTGATTTTGTACAAGACATTTAACTTTTCTGGGGAGGTTGTCAGAGAAGGTGTTGCTGATGACCCTTCTAGCTCCAACACGATTTCATTCTTTCCACCTAAAGAAATAAAATATGGATGAAAAGGTGCTAGAATGCCTGTCCTGGGCCTGGAGTCAAGAAGACTTGAGTTCAAATTTGACCTCAGACACTGATATGATCCTGTTCAAGTCGTTTAACTTTTTTTGCAGCTATTTCCTCATGTGTAAAATGGGGATAATACATCACCTACCTACCAGGATATCAAATGAGATCAGTGGTCTTAGCATACTTAATAAATGCTTGTTTCTTACCTTTTTCCTTTCTTTTCCATCTGGTGATGGATAGAACTTTGACAACTTCTCTTTTTCCTACTAGCTTTCTAGAATCATCCATTTAGAACTAGAAAGAATAATAGAGGAGATCTAGTCTGTTTTATACATGAGGAAACTGAGGCCTAAGGGCCTGAATGATTTGTTCAAGATTATATTGGCGGCCAGTGACAGAGGTGGTATTTTGAGTTCATTTCCTCTGACCTCAAATCTATTGCTCTTTCTATGGCCCCACAAAGTCTGTTCCAATGTAGGACAGAAATACTATTCAGAATTTGGGGCCAAAAAGCAAGCCACATCTTACCTTTGCAGTGGATGTATAAGCCCCCAGCCAAATTCCCTCCTGTCACTGGCATCCTACCTCTCTTCTTCTAGACAGTTGGTCCCCGGTCATGCCCCTGACATGGCCCATGGAGAGACAGACCCCTACGAGAGAGGGTGCAAAAGATGGACCCTCTGAAACTTCTTAGACAGTGAACAAAAACTGCTTAGACTTCTTGATTTTCCAGTCTGGGTGACAACACAAATTCAGTGGATATTATAACATGGCGGCTGGCCACCTTGCATGGAGAGCTCAACAATAGTCCCCAAGACCCTGAAATGATGGACAAGGGGTTGGGGTTTGGTCAGTTAGCAAAAGGGAGCCTATCTTGCCTGGAGTCCAACTTATGATCTAAACTGTCTCCCCAACTCCTCCTGCATTTCACCCCACAGGAGCTGGCACTGCCTTGTCCCTTGTCCTCATGTGGGTAAAGAAAGTAGAAGGGGGGAAAAGTATTTAAGGCAGCTCTTTAGCATTGATCCTGCCCAAGTCTCACTGCATTCATTGTTCATGAGAACAGAGGCTGGATTAGAATGGGGTTTAGAGTGTAGCCAGGCAGCAAGATTAATAACCGTTCTGAGGTTCATTCAGGCTCAATCGAGTGTGTTTGAATCTGGGAAGGGCCTTCTCTAAACAATCAGACATGGGAGAAAAGGGTTGGGCTGGGGAAAGGGGAGGGTGCCTGGGAGAGGAAAAGAAGCCCTAAGCCAAAGCCGGAGCTGAGCTTTGAGGAGGGGGTCTAGGGCCCATTGTGAAAGGCATGAGCTGTGGGAGGTATTAGATTCCCTCCCAAGACTGTGCAGGTTGTTCCTGAAATCATCTTGAGCCTCAAGGCAGGGAGATGGAAGGGGAAGACTTTTCCCTCCCCTGCCTGAGTCAGAAAATAACTGATAACATTTAGGCTGCTCCCTAACCTGAGCCAGGCAGTGCCATCCTTTGAGACAGGAAGCATATTGCCCAGGATTTGGAGTCAAAGTTATGTGGTATGGAATCCTGAATCTGCTGCTTTGTGATCCTGGGCAAATCACTTGATTTCTGTGGGATCCAGGAAAATGAAGGCACAGAACTGGCTGATCTCTGAGGTCTCTCTCTTAATTGAAATTCTTTTTTTTTTTTAAAACCCTTACCTTCCTTCTTGGAATCAATACTTTGTATTGATTCCAAGGCAGAAGAGTGGTAAGGGCTAGGCAATGGGGGTCAAGTGACTTAGCCAGGGTCACATAGCTGGGAAGATTTGAACTTAGGACCTCCCATCTCTAGACCTGGCTCTCAATCCACTGAGCCACCCAGCTGTCCCCTTGAAATTCTTAACTGGTTGATCTCTGAGGTCTCTCCCTTAGTCGAAATCCTTAACCTCCTTTACAACATGAACCTCTTTGGCAGTCTGATGAAGCCTATGGAGTCCTCAGAATGATGTTTTTAAATACATAAAACAAGATACATAGGATTACAAAGGAAATAAATTATATTGGAATATGAGAGAGAGAGAGAGAGAGAGAGAGAGAGAGAGAGAGAGAGAGAGAGAGAGAGAGAGAGAGAGAGAGAGATTTTTTAAACCCTTGCCTTCCATCTTAGAATCAATACTCTGTATTGGTTCCAAGGCAGAAGAGTAGTAAGGGCTAGGCAATGGGGGTTCAGTGAATTGTTTCATTCTTTGGGTTTGTTTTCCCTGGCACCAAGCAGTGTTCAGCACATGATAGTCAAGTATCAATAAATGCTTATTGATTGCTTAATTAATATGTATACATGTGACAGCTAGATAGTATCTGAAGCCAAATTTGAGCACAAGATCTCCCATCTCTGGGCTTAGTTCACAATCCACTGAGCCACCCAGCTGTCCCTCAAAATATATATTTGAAAACATTCTCATCATGGATCCCAAGATTCACGATTCTGCAGATCATCATAGTCATGTACTTCAAAGTGTTTTGGATTCTCTGTAAACATGGGGCTTTGAGAAGTTAACCTCTAGACATTCCATAAGGCACCTTGTGGTTTCTGGTCATCTGTAAAATGTTAGATTAATAATAAGGATCTTGGAGATCACAGATTTAGAGTTGGAAGAGACCGTAGAGGCCATCCAATCCAAGACCACATGAGTAAAAAGTGGCAGAGCCGAGTTTTGAACTCAGATTGTTTGATTCCGAATCCAGGGTTTTTCCTACTATATCTTGCCAATAAGATATTATATATTGTCTGATACAGGCTGCACTTTTCCAACCATGTTTGCTCTGTATAAAACCCAAGTATAGTCTATAATTATATTCCTGAAAATAATTTTTAGAGCCTATCAATTTTTTTCCTTTGAAAGATATCTCATTTTGGGAATGTGGTCTATATCTGAGAAACACTCGGTATAGTGGCATGAGTATGTCATGTGCACATGGGCCAAAGGAGGCATTTACCCCTTAATTCTCCTTCCATGTCTAATCTCTTCCTTTATAAGAACTGATTACCTGCTTCTCTGGAAGAACTCTAGAGTCTTCTTACCTGGAAGGAATACCATGTAAAATATACAAATTATGTTTAGCAGAAAGAAAATCAGCCTTCTAACCTCAGAACTTGGAACAAGGCAAGAAGGGGAAGGTTCCTCTGAGGATAAGGGTGTATGGGAAATGGGATGGGACTCTCTTAGGGTCTGTGTCCCAGAGAAATGGGCTTGGATATTTAGTCTGTTTTGTTTGTCCCTTTTGGCCTTAAGAGGAGGGAATGGAGTCTTAGACCTGAGAATTTAAGCCATGGTGACCTTAGAGCAGGGGTCTCCAAACTAAGGCCCATGGGCCAAATGCAGCCCCCTGAGGCCATTTATCCGGTCCCCAATGCACCTCCGGAAGGGGCTCCTCTTTCATTGGTGGTCAGTGAGAGGAGCACTGTATGTATATTACATGTATCTTACATACAGTACTACTTCCAGTGACATAGTCCTTTGTGTGGTACCTTGTTCTGAGAGTAACTGAATGAGAACGAGGCGCTGCACAAAGGATTATGTGCTTCTCAATGGAAGATGTCAGCATGGTGAGAGGCGATCTGGGGGAGGGGATTCCGCACTGTGCATACTACTGCCTGGTATAGTTGTGGCAGTGATGGGCCTGTGCAAAGTGTGACAGGCTCATCACAGCCAGCACTGCAGCCTCCACTATCCCAGACAGCGCTATACAGATTTGTTCATAATTTTTTTTTAATAGTCTGGCCCTCCAATGGTCTGAGGGACAGTGAACTGGCCTCCTGTATAATAAGTTTGGGGACCCCTGGTTTAGAACCATAATCCCAGACTGGATGTTGCTGCTAGCCCAGCAGGAAAGCTGGGGAAAGCCAGGGTGCTGGGATAAAAGCTCAAGGAGAGGGCATTAAACTTGAAACTTGATGGGACTGAAGCTAGAGAAACTGAGCTAAACCTTAACCCAAACCCTTAAGTGAGTTGATGGTGTGTGTGTGTGTGTGTGTGTGTGTGTGTGTGTGTGTGTGTGTGTGTGGCAGGAAGCATTTGTATGTACTCTCTGACAGGGTTCAATGTAAGGTAGTACAGAAGATAAATACAAATAAACATTTGTATGTTTATGCCTTTGAAGTAATTTTTCCTATAAAGGAAAAAAGCTCATCTAATTGTGAAGTGGTTAAATGGAAATGGAATGTTAGAGAACCTCTAAAATCAGGGAGGACTGTCAATGGCAGAGACAGAGACACCCATAAGCATACTGGAGAACCCTGTCAGAGGGGTGAAATGTAATATACTTTGTTCTCGGGTACTGGGGGTCTGAGTATGGAGTGTAACATACACGGATGAGGAGAGGAATCCGACCCTCAGAATGCTTGCCTAGGACCATACAGCTTATTAATAATAACATTTGTCAACTTGGGGGGAGGGAAGAAGGAAGGGAGATAAAATGAATCATAAAACTTTGGAAAACTCATGTGTAAATTTGTTATTAAAATAAAATAAAGATAAAATAAAAAAATTAATAATTACAGTCATTGACATTATTTTGTTGTAATTGTTGTTTTTAAACCTTTGCCTTCTGTTTTAGAATCAATGCTGTGTATTGGTTCCAAGGCACAAGAGTGGTAAGAGCTAGGCAATGGGGGTCAAGTGGCTTGCCCAGAGCCACACATCAAGGACATATCTGAGGTCAGATTTGAACCCAGGACCTCTCGTTTCTAGGCTTAGCTCTCAATCCACTGAGTCACCCAGCTGCCCCCTCATTGGCATTATGTTTAAAACTTTATAAGGCGGTACAAAGATAAAGCACCAGACCTAGAGTCAGGAAGACTAGCCTCTGACACTTACTAGCTGCATGACCCTGGTCAAGCCACTTAATCCTTTTAGCTTAAGTTTCCTCATTTGTAAGATGAGCTGGAGAGGGAGATGACCAACTACTCTAATATCTTTGCCAAGAAAACCCCAAATGGAGTCACAAAGGGTCAAAAATGCCTGAAACAACTCAATAGCAACAAAGAACTTCACATGTGTTATCCCATGTAAAGCTCACAACAACCCATTTTGTAGATGGGGAAAGTAAGGTTCAGCAAAGTCACATTGCTAGTAAATGTTGGATTTGAATATAGGACATTCTGATTTCAAGTTTGGCACTCTACTATATCAGTCTGGGAAGGCTGGGAGAAGCTGAAGTTGGGTCTCTGGACCTCATTGATGCCCTTTGGCCTCTGGCAATATAGCAAATAGAAAATGTCAAAAAGATGATAGAAATCTTTTTCTTTTCAGTTTTTATTTTAATTAAAAAAATGTCCTTTGTAGTTACCACAAACTTAACAAGCATGAACAAATGTGAACACTTCCTTATCCGAAGAAGAATAGAACAGAAAAAAGAAAGAATATATATGAAACCATAAATCTCCACTAAGTTTAGTTTGGGTTTTTTGTTTGTTTTTTACATTTCAAATTTAACATGGCAATCTCGATTCTTCCCTGTATGTCCATATTCCCTTCTGGACTTTCTTTTCTTTTGTTTTGTTTTTTAAATGAATCATTGGCATTTTTCTTTATTTTCTTCCTTACTTATTATCACTATCACCATCTCTCTGCTCCATCTGACTTTAAAAAACCTCCCACTTGTAACAATTTAGTCAAACAAAATGCATTGGCTGTGTCTAAAAATATTAGTCTAATTAAGTCTATCACCTCTGCCAAGAGATAGGGAAGCATGATTAAACATTGATCTTCTGGAGTTAATTGGCATTAGTTAATATGATAATAATGTCTTTCACAGTTTTCTTTTGTAATATTATAGTTATTATATAAGTTATTCTCAAGGTTTTGCTTACTTCCTTCTTGTCAGCTCATATAGTAAGTCTTCCCAGATTTCTATGAATCTATCAAAGCATTTATGTTAGAATAATATTACATTTCATTCTTTTATCATAATTCATTTATGGCCATTCATAATTAATTAATTAATTAGACATTCTTTAGTTGATGAGTATCCACTTTGTTTCTAGTTCTCTGCTATTTAAAAAATGCTTCTATACTTCATTTTTGCACATGACTCCTTTTTCATCTCTTTATCATATAAGCCTAGTAATAGTATTCTTGGGTCAAAGGGTAGAGACTTTTTTTTTTAACTCTTATTTCTGTCTTAGAATTGATACTAAGTATTAGGTCCAAGGCAAAAGAACAGTAAGGGCAAGGCAATTGGCGTTGAATGACTTGTTTAGGGTCACACAACTAGGAAGTATCTGAGACCAGATTTGAACCTAGGACCTTCCATCTCCAAGCTAGGACCTGTATCCACACAACCACCTAGCTTCCCCAGTTTGCATAGTCTAATGACTTTTTTTTCAGTATAGTTCCAAATTGCTTTCCACAAATGGCTAGATCACTTTATAACTCCATCTATAGTATGCCTGTTCCCTTAATACCTTTCTAATAATTATCATTTCCCTTTTTTGTCATCTTTTCCAATTGGATGGATTTGAGGTAGAACCTCTGGTTGTTTTGCATTTTCTCATTATTGTTTTAGAGTATTTTTAAAATACAGTCATCCATAGCTTGTGTTCTTCTTTTGAGAGTCACTTGGTCATATTCTTTGACTATCTATTAGAGAATGGCTTATGCTCTTCCATATTTAGATTAATTCCCCATCCTTACCAGAGAAATTTGCTGCAAAGATTTCTCTCCAGTTAATGTTTCCTTTCTAATTTTTAACCATATTGATTTTTTAATGAATCTTTTCCATTTCTCATAATCAAAATATTTATTTTATTCCATGTGATCCTTTTTTTGTCTGTTTAAACCCTTACTTTCCATCTTAGAATCAGTTCTGTATAGTTATTCCAAAGAAGAAGAGTGGTAAGAGCTAGGGAAGAGAAGTTAAGTGACTTGCCCAGGCTCATATAGCTATGAAGTTTCTCAGGCCATATGTGAACCCACAACCTCCTATCTCTAGCCTGGCTCTCAGTCCACTGGGCTACCTTGCTGCCCCATTACTTTCTCTTTCTTCTGTGTTTTGCTGGTACATACATAATGGCTAATGATTTTTGTGTATTTATTTCATATCCTGCCCCTAAGTGCCTTTAGTTGTTTCAAATATTTTTAATTTATTCTCTAGACTCTCTTAGTAAACAATCATGTTAATGATAAAAAAATAATCATTTTGTTTCCTTTTTTACTATATTTAATGTTCTTTTTTTTGTCTTGTTGCATTTCTAGTATTAAACCAAATAAGTGATAACAATGGACATCCTTGCTTAGATCATATTTCTCATTCAAGAATCACCCTTTTATCTCTATGCTACTTTGGTCTCTGAAGAAAGTGAGTTTTTTTTTTTTTTAACCCTTACCTTCTGTCTAAGAATCAATCCTGAGTATTGGTTCCAAGGCAGAAGAGCAGTAAGGGCTAGGCAATGGGGGTCAAGTGACTTGCCCAGGGTCACACAACTAGGAAGTGCCTGAGGTCATATTTGAACCCAGGACCTCCCATCTCTAGGCCTGGCTCTCATCCACTGAGCCACCTAGCTGCTCCCAAGAAAGTGGGCTCTGAGGAAAGATTCAAGCCCCATATTCTTGCCCAACTTGGGGCTTTGGGGACAATGGAATGTCAGTCATTAGAGTCCTAGATCTAAGTGCCCTTTAGGGATTTAGGGCCCATAATTCTTTGACTTTTCTCATCCTTAGGGGTAAGATATTAGTTTCTACATAAATGCAAATATATATGCATATACATATTTATATATACATATATATAAACATATATATAAATAATATATAATTAAAGTAATGTCTATTTTTACAAGAAAAAAATGCAGTTTTTCATCATCCTACCAAGTTCACATACATTACTTACTTAAGTCAGCCTTTTAAACAGTTTGAAACATAGCTTCGAGAGCAGGTGAATATAAAACATTTTTATTTCTCTCGTTTCTCCTTAATTTGAATTGAACACAGATGTTTTGTTTTTTTAAAAAAATCAAAAAGCTGCAGGACTGGGGAAGCTGTTTTCCTTTCCCTCAGGGAACAAACAACTTTAGGCAACCTTCACTAACAATACTGCCTAGATTACTCTTAATTAGGAGTGAGGGAGACCCTGTCCTGCTCCCCACATGTTTTGTGAAGCTGGCTAGAAAATAATTACAAAATATATATATATATATATAAATGAATACTACATTCTTTGACATTTATAATTCAGGATACCTCCAATTATTTATGTTATTAGGTAATGTCATTTTTGTACTTCTCAGTACTGTGTTAAGAGATGCTAAAATACAAAAAATAATGCAAAAATCTGAAGATAAAATGCAGGAAAACATAGAAAAAAATTGAGGCTAAAATGCAGGAGAACATTCAAGCCCAATTGGAAAATTTAAAATGCTTCTTGCAGGATCAATTGGCAAACATCCATCCCACCAAAAACAGGTCTGAATCTGACAGACATGTTTCTGAACCTCTAAATGAGGAAAATCCCTTCCCCAAAATGGAGATGGAAAATACCCTTCCTATAGCTCAGTTAAAGGACTTGTTCTCTCATGGTCTGCAAATCTTGGTTGAACTTAATCCTCAAGACCCTTCTCCTGAAATCCCAGTTTCTCCTATTCCTTCTCCTACCCAAAAGCCAATTCCAGCCCCAAGGAAATCTCATCCTTCTAAAGAAACTCATCTTAGACAAACTGACCAACAGGTACCAAATTCAATTAGAGGCCTGTTTCCTCTAAGAGAAGTATCTGAAATAGGACGGAATGGGGATGTGGTGACTTTAAGACACAATATACCATTTGCTCCCCAAGAAATAAATAAATTTACACGAAATATTCCCACATATGAACAAGATCCCTTTCTAGTAACAAAAAAGATGACAGATATATTTTTTCAATATAATCCATTTTACAAAGATGTTGAGAACTTGCTATAGGCTTTTTTAACTGAATGTGAGAAAAATAAAATAATTGCTCATGTCAACAAAACCCAAAGGCTGGACATTATAAATTTTGTCTAGTCATAGTAGATCAACTGACCATGGCCAGACGCATTTCCTGCAACCCGAGCCACAGTGGCTTTTGTTGCTAAGGTGCTTTTAAAAGAAATCATTCCTTGCTTTGGTCTGCCAGCATGTATTGATTCAGATAGAGGAAGTCATTTTACTGATTCTGTCTTAAATCAAATATATTCTTGCTTGGGGATAACTCCCCAATTCCATATTCCATATCATCACCAGAGCTTAGGCTAAGTTGAAAGAATGAACAGAGAACTTAAAACTATAATTGGCAAATTATGCACTGAGGCACATTTAAAATGGCCTGAAATTCTCCCTCTGGCCCTATTTTATCTTAGAAGCAGGCCTAGAGGAGACCTACACATCTCACCATTTGATATGCTTTTTTTTCTCCCCTGCATATACATCACTATTAGGGGGAGATACTACTATTGCTTCCTATATACAGGAATTACAGCACAAACTGCGTGAACTCCATGAATCCGGAGCTGCAGTACAAGCTAGACCACTAGACTTTTCTCTTCATGACCTGAACCCAGGAGACAAGGTGTATATTAAGAATTTCCAGCGTACTGGAGCAACTCAGCCTTCCTGGGAAGGGTCATTCCAAATATTGTTAACTATTTCAACATCTATAA
Organism: Monodelphis domestica; assembly: GCF_027887165.1. NCBI lineage: Eukaryota > Metazoa > Chordata > Mammalia > Didelphimorphia > Didelphidae > Monodelphis > Monodelphis domestica. The sequence goes on from NC_077227.1 coordinate 281,174,734, forward strand.
AGATTGGAGAGAAGGACTCTTGGATTCATTGCTCACATGTGAAGAGAACGTCTTCTGTTGAGACTGATTGACTGCATCCTATCACATGCATTGGAGATAATAATCCATAGATAAGTGGATACTGTTTTCAGGAACACACTGAATTCCTGATTTTCCCCCCTTATTTTTGTTATTGTTTTCCTTTTATTTTGATTAGAATATTTGGTTTTCCCCCTTTATTTTTCTCATTTCTTGTACTAAAGGTACATAAATTAATATTATTTTTTCTGCAGTAATATAAGTTTTATATATTTATGCATACCCGTAAAGCTTTAAACTGTGGGAACCTGCCATTTATTGATAAAATGTTATGGGACTGTGATTAATGTTTGTGTCTGATTCCAGGAAATGGAATAAAACAAGGAGCACCAACTTAACCTGAATAGTGCCAAAAAGAGCATACAGAAAAAAAAAACTAGTGTGAGACTTGAAGTTGCAATGCTTGACATATGTTAACTTGTAGGACTTCCTTGTATCTACACTCTTTGTGAAGTACTCAGACAAGTACCAAAGTTTGACTATCATTCTGGCTCCCCATATCCCTGAGAATGTAAAAAAAAAAAATCAGACCAGGGAATGACACTTCCTTATCAAAATAAAATTCTAGTTCCTTTTCTTCTTATAGTATGCCAACTTCCTGTAGTCTTGGCTGCATATGGGTAAGTGAAATATTACTGCATTCTGTCCTACAGACTTGTGGGATAGAAACTACTTTAAATTGGACCTATTCAAGGGCCTGTTAGAAATTTATTAAACCCAAATAAGGGCCTATTTTGATTTATTTTCTTTTTTCTTTCCATTTTTTTCCTTTCCTTATGTTTTTGGTTGTTTTTCTCTTCTTTTGATAATTGACTCATACACCCCCATAACTCAACATTGCATCCTGAGCTTAACTGGATGTTTTTTAACACCCACTTTAGGGGAGGATTATATTTTAATAAAAATCCAAGATTTTGAAATTTTGTTCAAGAAAGATCTTCAGGGAAGAAGCTTGCTAACTCCTAAATCCAGAGAATGAACTGTTGCAGAAAGATGCCAGAAAAACCTACACTACATCAAGAAGATCAAGAATGAACTTTGGGTGTGGTTGATTGAACTGAAGTTTGATTGAACATTTATTTGAATATATATTCATGCCAAAAGGGGACTGCCCCTAATTGGGCTTTGTCAATGCACCCAGAAAACATTGGTTTTGCTGTCTGTCTTTCTTCTATTTCCCTCTTCTATCTAACTATTTTAAATTTCCTCTTAGAAATTGAATATTGTATACATCTGTAGTTAGAAGTGCTTTAGGACTACAAGATGATTATGTTAAATGATCAATGGGGAGACTAGTCTCCCAATGATAATCAGGGGTGATTGTCAACTTTAAAATTACTCCACCCTACTTAGATGTACTTTAGGGGAAGATAAAGTTGTAATCTCCTGATTGAACAGTGAAGGTACTTAGTTCTCACCTTATAGTGAAGCTAGAACTTTAAAGTCTATTTTTAGATTTTAATACAAAAAGGTGTTAAGTAACTATAAAGGTTAAATTAATCATCAAAAGGTCAAGTATCTTAATACAAAAAGATGTTAAGTAACTAGAGGTTAAATTAATCACAAAAAGATCAACTAACTAACAAAAGGTGAACTTAACAAAGAAGTGTTAAGTAATTCAAAAGATACAATCAAAGAAGATGAGAACTAAAAATATGGGCAGTCCTGGAAAAAGCCTTTGATGTGATTGGTAGATGTGAAAATTTAGAGGAGGAGACACAAAGGTGAAAGGTCTATATATTTGGGATTTTTTGTCTCTCAGAACACTCCCTTTCCCTGATTGGCGGTGGAGAGTTAGCTGAGAGCAGCATACTGACCCTTCAGCATCTTAGCATGGCTACAAGCTATTGTCTGGTTTGGTGGTGAGTTTCTCTGAATTTCTCTCCTTTACTTTCCAACTTTATCCTCTTAGAAGCCTCTAATCTTCTTCAGAGACCTAGAGGCAGGGATTTTAAACTCCCCCTGGCATAGGCCAGGCAGGAGAAATCCTATATCCTCTTCCTTCCTTCTTCTTAAATTCCCTCCCTCTATATTAATTAAATTCCCATAAATTTCCAGACTGACTTGGGTATTTTATTTGCGATTTACCTTGGCGACCAATTAACTCTAGATCTTTAAGTCACCACCCTAAAATTATCTTTACAGTGCCATCTCTGCCAGATGAGGCCATAAAGGTCACTCCTCTGTCCCTGAGGCACTGATGCTGGACTGGCATGACATAGACTCAAACAGCTTGAATTTTCCATTGTTTTTTCCTCCTGACCTTTTAAAACACACAATGTAGTATCCTTTTAATTAATCTCCTTTCACTAAAACTAAAGGATACTCATTCTCATGGCCTTGGATCTGGAGAAGGTCTGGACCCTCTCCCTTAGAGCATAGTTTCTCACTGGGTGCCATCCAGCAGGCATCCAGTCAATGAGAAGTCAAAACAAGAAATGGAAGAAATGGGCCAATGCCAATGAAAGCCTTTTGAACTTCTCTGACCCATTCCAGCTCTTATTCCACACCTAGTTAGCAGACCAGAACGAGTTGTAGAAGGTGTCTCTAAGGCAGTAGGCTGTCTAGACTCTTCCACAAAGGGAACAGTGGCATGCTACATATGTTCATTGTCCAGTCCCCATTACTAATATGTAAGTACATGCAAAAAATCAATCCAAGGTAATTTTTGAAGAGAGGATTCTAATGGGGAATAAGGAAAGACTTTGTATTGAACTGAGTCCCACAGGAAACCTAGAATTCTAAGAGGTTGGAGTGAGGATGGAATGTATTCCAGATATAGGGGCAGCCTGAGCAAAGGTACAGAGAGAAAGTATGGAATATCTTGTATGGAACAGCATTGTGTAAATGCAAACAAGGGCTATATGGGAGAGATGTTAGAGGGAGAGAAATGACAAGATTTGTCAAATGATTAGATATGAGGCTTGAGATAGAATGATTGGAGGATGGAAGATAAACAAGTTGCCACCTGGGTAACTGAAAGGATGTTTAACTTCCTTAACTTCCTCAGTTTCCTTATTTATAAAATTAGGGGACTTAGACTAGGCAGTTTCTGAGGTCCCTTCCAACTCTAAATCTGTGATCCAAGGATCTAACCTAACCCTTTTATTGTACAATATGTATCTATATTTCTCATCCTTACATTCAAGCCACTTTAAGTCTCCCTTTATCCCTTGCTGGTCCTCATCTCTCTATTCCCATCTCATTTTACAGATCAGGAAACTGAGGCCAAAATAAGGGAAGTACCTTGCTAAATCCTTTTCTATCAGAGTTTTACTTTCTAATTAGAAGGTACTCTATGTGTGCATGTATGTATGTATGTATGTATGTATGTATATTATTTGTATATAGAATACATATTCTTTTTTTATTTGGGAAAATTTTATTTACTTATTTAATTTGGAATATTTTCCATGGTTACATGATTCATGTTCTTTCCTTCCCCTCTCCTGTAGCTGACGTGCAATTCCACTGGGTTTTACATGTGTCATTGATCAAGACCTATTTCGCTATTATTGATATTTGCACTAGGATGATCATTTAGCATCTACATCCCCAATCATATCCCCATCGACCCATGTGATCAAGCAGTTGTTTTTCTTCTGTGTTTCTACTCCCACAGTTCTAGAATATATATTCTAGTTGAAAGGTATTCTATGTATAAAAATGAATATGAGACAGGACAAAAAGCAAAACAGGGTTCCAGGGAGATTTGAAGAGAAAGAATGATCATGTTTTAGCTAGGAGAATCAGATAGGGTTTCATAGACTGTTAATTCCTTGAGAACCAGGCTAGGGTTTGGGTTTTTTTTTATTGTTGTTGTTTGTTTGTTTGTTTTGCTTCTTCCTTTCTTTGTATCCCTAGGTTTTAGTATATAGCTGGTGTAAAATAAATGCTAGGTGACTGACTGAATTGAGGCAGAGTCTAAGACCAATGAAACCTAAATTGCTCAGCCTGGGAGAAAATTAGATCTTTGAGGTCCCAGTCTTTGGGAAATCACCATCAAAGAATGGTAGAGGGAATATAAAGGGAAAAAAAATATGAGTGACCAAAGATAAGGAAGAAAGGGACGAAGAGAGTACATTTTATCTATGAGGGATAACTTGCACAAATTCCCAAAGGCAAAAGAAAGCAGAATAAGATTAGGGAATGGCAGCCCAGTTTGTGGTTGAAAAGCAGAGGGCATTAAAAGGAGGAGGAGTAAAGAGAGTAACTGGAAGGTTGATTGGAGCTCAGTTATGAATGACTTTGAATACTGGGTTAGGAGTCGGTATTTTTTCCTACCTCCTCAAGGAAACCATTTTTCACTTCCTGAGAAGGGGAGAGAGATGGTCTTGGAAAGATTATTTTGGAAGCTTCATGAAAAATGAGCTAGAATGGAGAGACCAATTAAGAAATTCTTTATCAGCATAGGTAAGAAATGGAGAGGGCTTGCACAAGAATAGAAAGTGGGGAATACACATGATAGAAATTGTGGAGTAGAATTGGTCTTTTGACTCTAAATTGAGGCAAAGGGAAAAGTCTAAGATGAGTGTAAAAATGTCAAGTTTACATGACTGAGAGGTTGGGGATACCAATAAGACTGGCCCACCAAACTTTTTTGCTTCAATTATAAGCCCAAATCCTGAACTGATTCTGTCCTGGAAGTAAAATATATGAGCTTCACTTGACCCAAATCCCCATAGTCCCTCACACAGCCCCACTCTCTCCCTCCCCTCATATGGCATTTGCATGTTAGAAGCACAGAATTCACAGTGGCCCCACTCCCTCGGAGGCTTCCTTGGGAAGAGAAGCCCTTTGTGCTGAACTCTAGAAAGGCAAAGGATACTTGGGGGATGGGTGGAAGGTTGGGGGGTGGGGAGGAGTGAAACTGGCAAGAGCCTTCCGAGAAAAGAGAGAGAGGAGACTTAGATCTCAGCTTGAAGGAAGATAGGATAAAATAGAAAACAAACTGTGAGGGGAAGGATGAGGGAGAGGGCATGTGGAACAGGATGACCCTTATAAGCTTAGACCCTTCAACTCTGAGTGAACTCCTAAATCTAAAATCAACCATAGTTGGGTAGAGTTATACTATTTTTTTTCTTCTCTCTCTCTCTCCCCCTCTGGTTTTTCCTTTCCCTCTGGTTGTCTTCCTCACTGAAAGGAAGAAAAACATAATGGGTCTTGTCTGAGAGCAGCTCAGGAAGAGAGTTGGCAGAAACCTAGTTTGGGAGGCTGTCTTTTCCTGTTTCTGGTAGAGATTTTATAAATATTCAGGGAGTCTGATTTGAGGCTAGTTTGAGGGGGTGGGGAGGGAAGGAGAGCAGCAAAGGGGTACAATCACTCAGCCCACAGGGGCTCTAAGGCTTCTCGGAGGCCTGCTTTTCATTAGTATCGCCCGGCAACCAGCTCATCTGCTGCAAATCTCATCACGCCCCTGCAAAGCATCCCGGGCATGTTAATCTTTTCATTTAACAGCAAATCTGCTGTAATCTGTCTTCCTCCCTTAAGGCACCCACACCAAACCCCTCCCAAACCCTTCAGAAAAAAAAAAGACTTAAAAATACAGTGGAACTTTGCTTATGATATCGGTGTCAAGGGAAAGGACTGTTAGCTTAGGACATCCCTGCTCCATGTTCTCTTTCAGGGAATATGATTTGATCTGTGGTCTATTCTGTAGAATAATGAGCCAAGGTATAACTGGGTTTGACTGGAGTAATCATCTGGTCCCAGTCCCACAGATATCTCTCTACTTTGCACATAGGCATTTCTTTGCTTTTTCTCTCCCATTCTCCATATGCTTTTTACCCCCCCAAAAATTGTATTCCCCATGAATGACCAGGGTCTATCCACTTATGCTAACAAAATAAAGTAGAACTTGAGTGTGTGTATATGTGTGTGTGTGTGTGTGTGTGTGTCTTACAGAGACTGACAGAGATGCAGTGAGGAAGATGGGCTGGAGAGGTGTGGAGATTGGGTGATTCACTGTGAACTTCTGAAGGCAGTTGATTGGGCCAAAGCCAAAGTAATTCCTGAATTACTTTGAATCCCTCCTGTGATATAAGGACAAGTGTTTACTTAGCAGTAGGAGGGCCTTCATTTGATCTCCTGTATGTATGAGTTATATGCTTTGCATTTGTTCTCCCATGTTCTTCATCCTAGGTGTAGCTGGCCACAAAAACAAATGGTACTAGGGGATAGCTAGGCATCTCAGTGGATAGAGTCAGCCTTGGAGACAGGGAGGTCCTGAGTTCAAATATGACCTCAGATACTTCCTAGCTGGGTGACTTGTACAAGTCCCTTAACCCCATTTAGTGCTCTTCTGCTTTTTTATTTATTTGTTTGTTTGCTTATTTATTTTTAAACACTTACCTTCTGTCTTGGATCCAATATGAAGTATTGTTCTCAATCCACTGAGCTACCCCGCTGCCTCCCCTTCTGCTTTTTAGAATAAATACCAATAACCAGAAGACTGGAAAGGTCTTTTGAAGGAGGTTATATTTGATCTGAGTGTTGAAAGGAACAAGGAGTTATCTGACTCGATCAAGAGGAGGAGATAGGACATAATCAAGACTATGTATTAATTGTAAAATGGAAGATACAGGTTAAAAAAAAAAGCAAATGGTACTGTGGAATCAGTCATCTAAGAGAGACTACATTAATTAGTTAGTGAGTGTATAGTATTAGGACTTTGAGGTTCTGTTTCCTGTTGGTTCCTTCTGTTATCTTGCAGAACTAATCTGCTCCTTTCATTCTTTCCTTCCTTAGATTGAAGATCATTCCTGCCTTTCTTAAGGATCTATACTCAATAACCTTGAAGGATCCTAGGAAAATGCAGATGTCTATTTCTCCAACAGAGTCACTATTCAATTGAAATCATGCCTACAAGCACTTACTAAATGCTTATTAGGTGCCAGCCAGGCACTTTAGAAGACTCCGGAGATACAGAGACCAAAACAAAACACTCAGTAGTCCCAGTCCTTAAAAAATGTGTATGGGCAACAAGGGAAACCCCAAGAGGGAGAGCTACTGACTAATTGTTTCAAAACTGTAAGCTCTCTCTCCTTTTCAACTAATTCATAGTTAGAAAGGACCAAAGAGCCATCCAAAATTTGTTGCCTCCTACCAAAATACCATGGTGGTCTTGCATTATGGAGCCTCATGTTTCCTTGGGAGGGCCAGGGAGCAGGCTCAATACTGGCATGTTCAGAGAGATACTGCTGTTCATCCCATATAACATATATAAAATATATATATAAAACAGTTCAAGAAGTGGACAAGGAGGGGACCACCAATAACTAGAAGAATCTGGAAAAGTCTTTTGTTGGAAGTCTACTTGAACAGAGGGTTGAAAGAAGCTAGGCAATACCTGACTAGATCAAGAGGAGACAAGACATAAAAATGGAGCAGAATTAGGACTTCTCCATCATATTTGACATAATGTGATAAACATGGCCCATCTCTTTTCACTAAGGCGCTGTGTGATCTTAAGCAGGCCCTTTCCTCACTGGGCCTCAGTTTCCTTATTTGTAAAATGAAGGGGTTAAAGTAGGCTTCTTTCAGCTCTAATATTTTATGATTTCTTGAGACCTTTCCTGCCCTCAACACATTAATTTCACTAAAGAGAATTGGATCAAAGATGGCTATCATTTTCTGGCTTGGAGGTATGCCTCTGCCAAACATTTCTTGCCCAAGAGATGAAATAACAATCTTATTTTTATTTTCCCAACATTTAGAATAATTAGGAATTAAATGACTGATAAGAGTTAGGTGTGGGGAATGTTGACTGCACAGTGTATCCTTATGGTTTTTTAGCCTGTTCCTTAAGGGTAAGGAAGTGGGGAAGGAGCAGAACTGATAAGTGATTTTAGCCAAAGCTGAAATACTTTCTCTAGGCTTGAATGGTATAGTTAGCTCCCCCAAAAGATGGGAGTTTTAGTCATTCTTCTCATTATTATTGTAGCGCCCCCTTGGGGATTTCTGATGGAGAGGGTCCTTCCTTCTCCCCTTTCCCTTCCACCATCCACATACTTGAGAGCAGGTACAGATATCCTCTGACAGTTTCCTGTTGGCCAAGAAGACTCTTTTATTAGGTACTGACCCAGAACTCCAGAGATATAGAAAGTGGGCAATTCTTGCCCTGAAGTCTCTTTTTTTCCTTGCTAGTCTTGAAATGTAAGAAAAACTCTGAGCTCTAAAGGGTTGGTTGGGGATACCCTTCCCTCACCAAGCCAGTCTGATGCATGGCCAATATCATGTGTCTATACATATATTGTGTGTGTGACACACACACACACATATTTTAGAATAATCACTGTATACCTATATGCACTTTTTTCAAGGAAGGCAAAGATCAAAGTTAACAAAAATGAGAATGTTCCAGTTGAGAATAAATGTTGCACATCTATTATTCTATATGGTAGACTATGTTTTAATGTAAGGTACGTAAACTCAAAGTTAAACAGTCTTTGTGTAGGAGCTAAAAGTATATCTCACATTTCTCAGTATCCATCTTAATAAATGTAGAATAAAAGATGTTTTTTCAAATCAATTTTTTAAAGTGAAATAATGCAAAATGGTAACAGATTTTGAATTTTCAACCATTGAATTTAATTGTCAACTTTTTTTACCATCTCTTTTTTTTAAGGGAAACAATGTTCTCTCATGATAGATAAATACTTGGTCAATTCAAAGAGAAAAATCCTCTGGAAAGGTTGAAACAAGTACAAAGGCAGATAATTTAAGTAGCAGAAATAGAGTCATAAAGTTACAAAGCTCAAATCCATATACTATGATCCATTTGATTTATCATCAGGTTTCAGGTAATGTAGAGGATAGACTTTTGTTTTATAAGAATTGCCTTATCTGCAGATAGCATGATACCCAATAAAGTGAAATGATACATGGAAAGTATACTTGCAGAATATATTGGCAAGACAAGAGAATTTTTCCAGCAAAATCAGATACTTTCAGTGAGGAAAAAAAACCCAAAACTTTAAAAAGATGCTTATTTGATTAACTGTGTATATGTTGCTAAGACTGAATTTAGGGAAGATCTATCACTTTTAAAAAAATCTATTCGTGGCAATGCCCCATAAGGAGAAAATATCAATATAATTGCTAGGTGTTGGAAAAAATAATGATATCATGTGAGAGAGTTAAACTAACTCAATCAATGTCAGATTGAAACACAGGTTAGCGAGCACTGGTTAAACATATGGCTTTGTATGCAATTTGAGCATCTTGTATACTTTACAGATGATAAGAAATATGAGTGGAGAACTATATACAGTTTTTTAGGTTGTTGAAAGAGAGATTAACTTTTTAAAAAGGAGTCTATTAAAAAGGAGGTCCTTTGGAAAATAGTGTGATGAAATGAGGGAAAGCATAGAGATCCATATTATTATAAAATATTTTAACTTTCTGATGCCAAAAGTCCTTTGAAAAGTATTTGAACTAAAAGAAGAAATTGTCTTTTTAGGGATAGATGAGGCAAATTAATTTATACCAAAAATGTCCTCTTCAAACTTGCATATTTGGTAGATAGTTTTAAAAAGTTCAGGACCCTGATATAAGGTCATCAAATTCATACTCTAATCCAGAAAGATAAAATTATTACATTTAAGATCAAATTAGAGTTATGGATAATAAATGTACAAAATAATATTTTATATGCTTCATAATTTTTTAAAAGTCCTTCCTGAAAATAAATTATTAGAAACTTAAACTGGGAGCAGCTAGGTGGCACAATAGATTGGCCTAAAAATGAGATGTCCTGGGTTCAAATTTGAACGCAGATACTTTATAATTGTGTGACCCTGAGCAAGTCACTTAACCCTCATTGCCTAGCCCTTACTGCTCTTCTGCCTTGGAACCAATACACAGAATTAGTTCTAAGACAGAAGGTAAAGGTTTTAGAAAAAAACAAAACAAAAAAATTACAGCTATGCTTATTAATCCTTCAACTAGTCAATAGAAATAGTTCTCATTTTATCTTATAAAAATATATTTCTAAATATAAATTTCTGCAAATGCATCCCAGGGAGGAAAATATGGTGTATTTGATCTACTCTATCTGAACAAGAACAGATTTTTTTTTCCCCCAACATTCTTCCTAAGCTTCTACTCCAAAGTATGAGACCTCTTCTTCTTCCCCTGAATGGCTAGTTTCTTCTCTGGATTCCCCTGCTGACTTGTCTTGTGATAATACATTAAACTATGCATCGGGGTCTGACCATCTTGTTATATTTTGATTATCGGTGAACAAAGTTCTTTAGGTTACTAAATAACCTAGAGTAAAAATTTTATTATCATCCATAACATCTTACTGTGTCAAGCAATAGTGTCAAGCAGGTGATGTCCCTCTCTCCTCATTTTTCAGTTGGGCAGTAGTCACTCCTCAGCTTCTGATCCTACTCATTTGTAATTGTATGTGGAAGAAGGGAAGGAGGAGATGGCACCCAGAAATCTGACTCAACTCTTCCTGAATTTCCTTCCTTCCCTATGATGGGTTACAAGAATAACTATGCTTCCAACTTCTCTCTCAGAAGCTTCTGGGAAAAAAAAGTCTCAAAAATCCAAGTTTCAAAAAGTGTGATGAACTAGTGAATTCTACTTGAATCTCTTATTTCTATATCTTTGTCTCTGGGAAGGAAGCCCATAAAACCAGGACCACATTGATGAAATGGCTTTCTATACAATTATTATAAAGAACAAGTTATATAAATATCACCTTGCTTATGTGCTGAAAAAAAGAATTTTTCAGCAATATCATCAATGACACCACAATTTGAGTAGAGAAATCATTATAATTTGAGAAAGCTCACCTGACATTAATGTGATTATGATAATTAATTTATAAGTTACAAACTTATAAAGTTTGTATGCAAAGGGTTTTTCACTAAATATTTTATAATATATAAAATTTGTGTTATAAAATTATAGTAAGTCTTTGGTTTTTGTTTGATATATGAATGAGCTAAGATCTTCAAAGTAGAGGTTGCCATAAATTTTGTGTAAAAAATAAGAATAGAAGTCACTATATAAAGTTTGGGAACCACTACAAGATACAAATTTTGGGAGCATTCAATTTGGGAGGCCAAATACAAAAATTAGTATGCTACAATGGAGATTTATGTGGTCCCTGCTCAAAAACAACATTGCCAATGCCAGCTTTGGAGAAGGAATGGAAAGTAGCCCCTCCAGTGTGCCTACTAGGCGGAAGAAGTCAGCTAGAGATTTTAAAAGTGCAGATAAGAAACATACTCAAAAATGGCCCAAAATAAGTTGTATTTCCAAACCACCTTTCCTTTTCTGCACAATCCTGAAATAGCTGCTTTACTCTCAGATTTTCCTGTTTCTCTTCCTTTGCTTTTCCTCTCTGGTTATGCTGTTGTGGAGAGAGGTGACTTAGGAGGCTACTTCAGTGAGCTAAAGTGGGAAATAAATACAGCGTAGAAGGGATCCTATTTCCAACTTTGCTTCAATGCCTCAGTTCCCCAGCCCCATTTGGCTTCTCCTGATTTCAAGAAGTCTTTCCCCTCGCTGTCTCTAAGAAGGTATCTCTCAAGCACGTATCCAGGTCCCAGGGGAATGAGTGTACAAGGCTGATGAGGGTAGTAGTGATACAGCACAGACTTTCCCATTCCTGGGTTTGTTAAAGGCCAGACCAGGCCTGAAGTCTTATGACTTGAACAGATGTTTCTGCTTAAGGACCCCTGGCATCTTTATGGACTGTTTTTTCCATTCTTTCCCCTCTTCCTCTGTCCCACAAGTCCTGAATGCTATTTGGACTTCATTTCCATTCTAATGGTTACAGGGATAGAAGAGCTTACTTCTTTTCCTTTTCATTTTATTCTTAAGCTGTCCAAGAAATATACACGCATGCCCTCGTCCACAATCTTACTTTTTCTATAATATGAGCTGTGAATAGTTGTGTGTTTTATGGGTGTACCTTTTTATATTTACTTAGAAATGCCCAAACCCATTTTTGAACTTTCCCTTTCCATTTTGGAAACCCAGCTCCTCACATCTCTTGCTGTCCACTGGCCCACAAGCCAACCCAAGGTATTTGATTAATGTGAGCCTCTGAGATGCTGATGCTGAAAGCTGTTCTTCCAGTCTGCTCTTCAATTTACTGTCAATGGTGCGATGTAGTCATGTGACTATAGGAATGTTACAAAGTGAGAGCAGAAATTGACGTTACTACCTCCACTTGTCCAGGTGGGTCACCTGTTCTTAGGTGTGGTTTAGTTGACAGCTCTTTAAAAAGAGGAACCAGTTTTCTGTGGGTTGGTCACAGGCCTTAAACCAGTTTGGTTGCCCTCCAGATTAACCCCTATAATCCCACAAAGCATATGGCCCCATCCATGTGCAGAGGCCACACACTATCTGCCAGTATGAAACCACTTTGTTTCTGTGACTGGGAAACTCATTTTAGTTTGTCTCCCTCCAAAGGGTGGAGAGTTAAGATTACCATGCCCGGTATAATGATAGAACCCGAGTTTAGTTATAAAACCAAAGAGAACTCAGAAACTGACAAGCTCAAAAACTGACACTTTGGCTCTCTGTGCACCAAAATATTTTTAGGAACCCTAATTGTAGTAATAAAGATAATTTAAATATAATATATAAATAATACATAATTATTATATATTATATACATAAAGATAAATATATAAATAAAGATAAAAGATAAATATAAAAAAATAAATGCTCATCAGTTGGGGAATGGTTAAACACGTGATACATGCATGGAATGGACTATCACTGTGTTATAAGGAATTATGAATAGAAAGACTATAGTGAAGATTGAGAAGTCTTATGTGAACTGATGAAAAGTGAAGTAAGCAGAACTTGGAAAACAATAGACTCAATCATTACAACCATGTAAATAAAAGAACAACAAGGTAATTGGTCCTGAATGCTGTGGAGTTATAATGACCGCGCTTGGTCCCTAAATTGAGATATGAAAAGCTACCTTCCTCCCTTCTTTTCAGCATTGTAAGTATGGAACAGTACAACCAATGCCAATTTTTTTTTTTTAATGTTTGGTTAGTTTTGCTCAACTGGTTTTTCCTCCCTTTTTAAAAGTTTTATTCTAAAATATGGCTCTCTGTTGAGTAAAGGGGGGGCCTACACTGTGAAGTATAGATGATCTAAAAACAAAAGGGAGCAGTAAAAATTTATTTATATATATATATATATATATATATATATTTATATATATTTTATTTTAATATAAATTTATATAAATATAAATCTTTGGTTCGAGAATTCTTTTTTGTTAGGATCCTTCATATATATCTTTGCTACCTTTTAAACCTGTTCTTCAGAGTATTATGAGTTTTTGCTCCCTGAAATCACATGTTTTCTTCTCTGGATTTCTAGGAATTTCACTGGTGGAGGCCTTATTCAGATTTTCTGACTCACCTCTGGCCAGTTCTATAACCTGTTTAATAGCACCAGTAGTCCCCTAGTTTAATTCTTCAAATCTCAGCAGCCTCTCTACGTTGCTAAGCAGTCTCTTGAACGTTTTTGCTGATAAAGCTAATCACTAGGATACTCTAGACCAGGGATTCTTTTTTTTTTTGGTCAATTTCAAACATTATTCCTTGCTTACAAAAATCATTTTCTATTCCTCCCTCTCCTCCCCCCACCTCTCCCATATCCAACATGCAATTCCACTGGGAATACCCTTGTGTCCTTGATCAGAACCCATTTCCATGTTGTTAGTGTTTGCACTAGGATGTTCATTTAGAGTCAACATCCCCAGTCATATCCCCTCAACCCATGTAATCAAGCAGTTGTTTTTTCTTTTGTGTTTCTACTCCCACAGTTTTTCCTCTGAACGTGAATAGTGTTCTTTCTCATAGATTCCTCCAGGTTGTTCAGGAACACTGCATTGCCACTAATAGAGAAGTCCATTACATTTGATTGTACCACAGTGTATCAGTTTCTGTGTACAATGTTCTCCTGGTTCTGCTCCTTTCGCTCTGCATCACTTCCTGGAGGTTGTTCCAGTTCCCATGGAATTCCTCCAGTTCATTATTTCTTTGAGCACAATAGTATTCCATTACTAACATATACTGCAATTTGTTCAGCCATTCCCCAATTGAAGGGCATCCTCTCATTTTCCAATTTTTTGCCACCACAAAGAGCACAGCTTTGAATATTCTTGTACATGTTTTTTTTTTCCTTATTATCTCTTTGGGGTACAAACCCAGCAGCGCTATGGCTGGATCAAAGGATAGACAGTCTTTTAGCGCCCTTTGGGCATAGTTCCAAATTGCCCTCCAGAATGCTTGGATCAATTCACAACTCCACCAGCAATGAATTAATGTCCCAACTTTGCCACATCCCCTCCAGCATTCATTACTTTCCATAGCTGTTATGTTAGCCAATCTGCTAGGTGTGAGGTGATACCTCAGAGTTGTTTTGATTTGCATCTGTCTGATTATAAGAGATCTAGAACACTTTTTCATGTGCTTATTAATAGTCTTGATTTCTTTAACTGAAAATTGCCTATTCATGTCCCTTGCCCATTTATCAATTGGAGAATGGCTTGATTTTTTGTACAACTGGTTTAACTCTATATATATTTGAGTAATTAGACCTTTGTCAGAGGTTTTTGTAATGAAGATTGTTTCCCAGTTTATTTCCCTTCTAATTTTGGTTACATTGGTTTTGTTTGTACAAAAAGTTTTTAATTTGATGTAATCAAAATTATTTATTTTACATTTTGTGACTCTAAATCTTGCTTGGTTTTAAAATCTTTCCCTTCCCAAAGGTCTGACATGTATACTATTCTGTGTTCATAATTTACTTATAGTTTTCTTCTTTATGTTCAAGTCATTCACCCATTCTGAGTTTATCTTGGTGTAGGCTGTGAGGTGTTGATCCAAGCCTAATCTCTCCCACACTGTCTTCCAATTTTCCCAGCAGTTTTTATAAAATAGTGGATTTTTGTCCCAAAAGCTGGCATCTTTGGGTTTATCGTAGATTGTCTTGCTGAGGTCACTTTCCCCAAGTCTATTCCACTGATTCTCCTTTCTGTCTCTTAGCCAGTACCAAATTGTTTTGATGGCCAGTGCTTTATAGTATAGTTTAAGATCTGGTACTGCAAGGCCACCTTCTTTTGCATTTTTTTTCATGATTTCCCTGGATATCCTTGATCTTTTGTTCTTCCAAATGAACTTTGTTATGATTTTTTTCTAATTCAGTAAAAAAGTTTTTTGGTAGTTCGATGGGTATGGCACTAAATAGATAGATAAGTTTGGATAGAATGGTCATTTTTATTATGTTATCTCGTCGTACCCATGAGCAGTTAATGTTTTTCCAATTGTTCAGTTCCAATTGCTCAGATCTAGTTTGAGTTGTATGGAGAGTGTTTTGTAGTTGTGTTCATATAGTTCCTGTGTTTGTCTCAGCAGATAGATTCCTAAGTATTTTATATTGTCTAGGGTGATTTTGAATGGAATTTCTCTTTCTAATTCATGCTGCTGAGATGTGTTGGAGATAATATAGAATTACTGATGACTTATGTGGGTTTATTTTGTATCCTGCAACTTTGCTAAAGTTACTGATTATTTCTACTAGCTTTTTAGTTGATTCTCTAGGATTCATTCAGTAGACCATCATATCATCTGCAAAGAGTGATAGCTTGGTCTCTTCATTGCCAATTTTAATACCTTCAATGTCTTTTTCTTCTCTAATTGCTACTGCTAGTGTTTCTAGTACAATGTTAAGTAATAAAGATGATAATGAGCATCCTTGTTTCACTCCTGATCTTATTGGGAATGTATCTAGTTTATCCCCATTGCAGACGATGTGGGCTGATGGTTTTAGATAAATACTGTTTATTATTTTTAGGAAAGACCCTTCTATTCCTTAGCTGTTCTTTGAATGTTTGATAGAATTCACTTTCTAGTGTTTTTAAAAGGAATGAATGTTGTATTTTGTCAAAAGCTTTTTATGCATCTATTGAGATAATCATGTTATTTTTGTTGGTTTGCTTGTTAATATGGTCAATTTTTTTTCAGTGGTTTTCCTGATATTGAACCATCCTTGCATTCCTGTTACAAATCCCACGTGATCATAGTGAATAACCTTCCTGATCACTTGCTGGAGTCTTTTTGCTAGTATCCTATTTAAGATTTTTGCATCTATGTTCATTAAGGAGATTGGTCTGTAGTTTTCTTTCTCCGTTTTTGACCTGCCTGGCTTTGGAATCAGTACCATATTTGTATCATAAAAGGAATTTGGTAGAACTCTCTCTTTGCTTATTATTATTATTATTATTATTTGCTTATTATGGAAAATAGTTTGTATAGTATTGGGATTAGCTGTTCTTTGAATGTTTGATAGAATTCACTGTTGAATCCATCAGGCCCTGGGGAGTTTTTCTTAGGGAGCTTTTTGATGACCTGTTTAATTTCTTTTTATGATATGGGATTATTTAAGAATTCTATTTCTTCTTCTGTTAATCTAGGCAATTTATATTTTTGTAAATACTCATCCATATCACCTAGATTGGCATATTTATTGCCATATAATTGGGCAAAATAGTTTTTAATGATTGCCTTAATTTCCTCTTCATTGGAGGTGAGCTCTCCCTTTTTATCTATGATACTATTAATTTGGTTTTCTTCTTTCCTTTTTTTTAATTAGATTGACCAATACTTTGTCTATTTTGTTTGTTTTTTCAAAATACCAGCTTCTAGTCTTATTTATTAGTTCAATAGTTCTATCATTTTCGATTTTTATTAATTTCTCCCTTAATTTTTAGGATCTCTAATTTAGTTTTCTTCTAGGGGGTTTTAATTTGTTCACTTTCAAGTTTTTTTATTTGCATGTCCAATTTATTGACCTCTGCCTTCACTAATTTGTTAATATATGAACTCAAGGATATAAATTTCCCCCTGAGTACTGCTTTGGCTGCATCCCATAGAGTTTGAAAGGATGTCTCATCAATGTCATTTTCTTCCATGAAATTATTGTTTCCATAATTTGTTCTCTAACCAATTTTGGAGAATCATATTATTTAATTTCCAATTATATACCAGGGATTCTAAACTAGATCCATTGAGAGATTTTAGAACTCCCTTCCACAAAATTGGATAAGAATCCTTGATGTTGATTGTGACTAATCCTGCTTTTGAATATCAAAAAGATGGATAATATCTCTAAGATTTCCCATGTCTAGCCCTCTTTTCATTAAGTACACTCTTTGCCTTTTCAAATACTAGCAGAAGGACTGATTTGAGTTCACCTGGTTAGTTCCATGATCTACAAATCACTGGCCCAATAGAGTAAATCTATGCAGCAATTACATCATTTTAAAGATACATCTATCTTTATATATTATTTATGTATATGTATGCATATATATATGTATATATATATATCCACCTCTTTGGGAATTTCTCATTTAGTGCAGCATCTCTTTTTTCTTAATTTTTTTCATTTTTTTTATCATCTATTCTTTTAAGGGCAAGCATCACCATCCTCTTCTCACTGATCTGGGGAAGGCTTTGTGGAGAAAGTAATGTTAGAAATACATTCTGATTCAGGACAAGATGTGGTTATAAACTGGTGTGTCAGGGGAGGAAGACAGATACATAGGATAATAATGACAATATGTGATGCTAGGTGATACTTTAAGATTTTCAAAGGGATTTACAAATATTATCTCATTTTATTTTTATTTATTTTTAAAGCCTTACCTTCTGTCTTGGAATCAATGCAAAGTATTATATTTCATTTACAAAGTGTTGTATTTCATTACAAAATATTACAAAACTCATTTACAAACTATTGATTCCAAGACAGAAGAGTGGTAAGGGCTCAGCAAAGGGGGGGTTAAGTGACTTTCCCACAATCACCCAGCTAGGAAATATCTGAGGTCACATTTGAACCCAGGACCTCCCATCTCCAGTTCTGTCTATCCACCAAGTCACTAAACTATATTGAAATATTTAATTTTATCCTCAACAATTATCCTAGAAGGTAGATGCCATTGTTAGGAACTGATAAAATCTGGAACTGAGAACCTGAGAGGTTATGACTTGCCTAGGGCAACTCAGGGAGTAAGGGACTGAGGTGGGAATTTGAACAAACAATATTTTGCAGATGAGGAAACAGAGGCAGAGAGATCAAGAACTTTATTCAGGGTCCTTCTGCTAGTAAGTAGCTGAGCCTGGATTTGAACTTAGTTCCTAGTTCCTGATTATAGACTCTCTCTCCGTTGCCCTAGGTAGCAGCCAGGGGCAGTGTTGGACAAAGACAAAAAAGCCACATGAAAAAAAAAAAGTGAATTTGTTTCTGCCCTGTCTCTGCCAGGGGTATGTGCTTGGTACCAAAGAGCATCAGTCTCTGGATAACAATCAGATTTATAATCCAACACGCAGTCAACAAACATTTGAACATTTATTTGAGCATTTACTATGTACCAGGCACTGTACTAAACACCAGGGGCTTTAAAAACAAATCAGTCCACATCATCAAGGGAGTTCACAGGCTAATAGGAGACAACATGTAAATTACACGGCATACAAAAAATACAGACTATTGTGCAAAGAATACCTTCTTTCATTTACAAATTGTTCAAGGGCTTCTGCTTAACTAAGGGGATGAACAACTTTCCTTAGAACTATGGATTACTAGTTCAGACTCCCACCTAGGTCCCTTACTCCCTGTGTTGCCCTGGGCAAGTCACAACCACTCAGGGGTTCAATTCTTGACTTTAAAAATGAAGGGGGGGGGGGGTTTCCAACTCAAAATCTGTGAAATTCTCAGCCAATCTAGGTACAGAAACAAAGACACTATGGTGTTGCCATCAGTCTCATTGATGATTAAAATCAAATTAATATCCAGAAGCCTGTCCTAGGTCTGTTCCCGAGCTGTGTGCCTGTTTTTCGAATGTTCACAGGGGTTCATTCCAACAAGTTCTGCCAGGCACTAGGCACTCCCACACCAAGGAGACAGAGGTGCTATATTTCCTAGAGTCCAAATAAGCCCCAAGTTTGCATGTGCCTGCTGGGGCCTCTTCTTTTTCATGGGCCAGCAGGGGCAGGATCCCAGCTGGGTCTTTGGCTGCCTGTGAGATGTTGGTGACCCCCATGGTCAGAAATAGTCCCATTTTACATGGGAGTCTGAGTCCTTTGGATCTGGAAGTGATTGAGAGAGCAAAAGCCTGGAACCCCAACAGCGTCTTCTTTATAGTTCCCTTCCTGTCTTTAACTGCATTTTAAATGCTCCGCCTATAGGAAATAACCCCACCATCTCAGGAGCTCCAGGAGGCTGAGAAGTTTTTTGCCCCCTCTCTGTAATATCGGTGCGTAGCCCAATTTCTGGTATGGTCGGTGATTAATAAAGGTTTATTGACAGCCTCATCGATTGACTCTTCTGCCCAAGCGCTAAAAGTTTTCCAGAGCCCAAAGTGGTCAGTTCTGACTTCATGAGTGGATTTGAATCCACCGGCTTGAAGGAAAGAAAGAAAAAGCACTTTCCGGCAAATCTCCAGAGCGAGCTTATTCCCTAGTCTAAGGGAACTGAAGGAGCCCTTTTGTCCCCACACACCCACCGGTGGTGGACGTGATGCAATGCCCCCCCATGACAAGTGAGACAGTAAGCATTAGCTATCAAATTAAGAGTGAGGGAATAAATGTTTTGGAGAGTATTCAAGCGGCAATATCTGCCTCCCAGCAGGAGACTCTGTCTCAGCAACTGAAAGGAAGGAGGGCTGAAACCCAAGTGGTCTTGCTTAATTGCTCCGCAGATGGGTGGGGGAGGGGGCCGAAGGTTTCACGTTGCAAAGCACACAGGGTGGGGGTGGGGAATGAGGGGCTCCGAGAATTTCCTTGTGTGCTATTGGGGAGGTCTATAAGCTAAGGTAGCCAGTAGTGTTTGATCTGGTGGCTCTCGAGGTTTTAAAGCATCTACATCCTGGCTTTATACCCACCACATTGCTACACTGTCTCTCATCATTAGTCCGAAGCATCATTAATAGGCAAAAGACTCTTCCTTCTCAGTCACCCGGGGGCCAAGATGTGGGTCTCCAGCAAATGAGCTGTGGGACAATGAGGATATTCTTTGAAGTGGACTGGACTTCACAGTTTGTAGTTCACTGTTGTCCAATTATGGTCAAAAAGAGAGATTCCCCTCGAGCAGGGGTCTACCCCCTCTCCCGTTCAGGATGGGGAATATTATTCATGTTTTCTTAACACCTCTCCCCGGGCTTCCTTAACCTCAGTCTCTGACTTATGGGGTGGGAGTCGGGAAAGAATGGTTAATGGAGAGGGGGTGCCTGTATCCATCATCAATTCTTTCTTGGAAACTCTGCTTACTTTCCTAGAAAGGGAGACAGCTGGGTTCACTGGTGATGGCTAGATCTATTTGAAAAGAATGCTTCTCAACCACGAGAAGACCACTTGGCAGCTTGGGAAAGAAGTGGCTTTCAGGAGCTCATGTGATTATTTGTATACAAGAGGCTGTCAGAACATGTACTGACTAGATGAGGTGTCTGCTGACATGTTAATGCAGCCTAGATGAGGGAGGGGAGGATCCGCTGCAGAATGGGAGGGAAATGTTTCCCCAGGGGAACTCTAGACATGTGACATTCCTCCACCCCACCAAGAATTTGTGCTGGGACAAGCAGTTTTTTACACAATACTTGAAACTGCAATGATCTTAATTTCCAGAAATCCCATTCAACTGTGTCAGTATTCACATACCTTTAAAGAAGACATTTCTTCTTCATACACATATACCTTTTTTTCCCTTTTTAACAAATATTTATTTATTTGATCTTTTTATATCCCTACAGAATTTCCCCAGACTCAGGAAAAGACATCTTCCATTGCTACTCTCTTCCTGGGACCAGAAAAGTACATGAATGATGTTCCCTGGACAGCAAGCCTCATATAAGTACTTCTAGAATAGGATTTTTGTTTTTTCCCATAAAGTGTTGTCCATTGGCTATTAGATATATGCACAGTACCAAAGGAAAAAGTGGAAGAGAGTAGAGAGGATATGAGACATCAGGTTTTGGACTATTTGTTCCAACTCTACTGAGACGCAATCTATCAAATCTTAGAGCTGTGCCATCTTTTGTGAGTTTCCAACTGACTTACTGTTTAAAGTAGTGTAAGGTTTTGAGAAATACAGGGAGTATCAAGTCACAAGGCCATGTTGTATGCTGAATTTCCTATTGTCAAGCTGAAATGGGAACAGAAAGCCTAAATTCCAGTCCTGATTGGTTTTCTTTATGTACTTGAATCCATTATTTCTTCTGCTCTATGCCTACACTTAAATTTAAAAGTCAGTATAATTATGGGCTAGAAAATATTTCATTTGGGTGGCTTAGGGAAGAGGATGAATGGCAGACCCAAAGAGTAATAATAAATAGCTTGATGTCATCTTGGAAGATTTTTTTAGTGATCTGTGCTTGACTTGATACTTTCTAACATTTTTAATAAGAGACCTAGATAAAGGCATGTTTATCAAATCTGTAGGTGTCATAAAAATGGGAGACCTGGCTAAGACAATGGATGACATAATCAGAAACCATTGATTCCAGTCTAATAAAACAGAATTTAATGAGGACAAATAAAAGGTCCTACATTTAGATGTTTTAAAAAACCAAAAATTGAACAGGTACAAGATAGGAGATTTTATCTATAAAATGATGTGGGAATTTTACTGGATTACAACCTGAATATTGAGTTAATAGTGTACCATGGCAGTCAAAAAGCTAACACTATATGAGGGCACATTAAGATAGGCAAAATGTCCAGATATATAGGCCATTATAATAAAATTGTCATAAAAGAAAACTTATTTTAAAAAGAAATGTTGCTTCTGGGATTGTTATACAAAGGCTACTGGGAGTATGACTGTTAGTCCCAGTTACTGGGAGAAGGGGGAAAAAAAGATAAAAAAAATGCCAAGATGGATCCTCCTACTTAGAACCATATGGCTGGGAGCTGGAATGTATTGACATTCTGCTCCCAAGCTTCTCTATCCAAATAGAGTCTGTGACCAGTGGATGCTATTACAGTTGTTGGCATAGACTATGTTGGAGAGATGACCCAGGGGTCTCCCTCAGAAAGTTCTCTTCTTATATCACTCCAGGTTGAGGGAAAGAAGCAGCCACTACTAGTTGTCCCCATTCTTTCAGGGTCTTGCCCCTACTCCTCCCAGAGAAAATAAGTTGAAAACACTAATCACTAATCATTTATATCCATAGATTTTTCTGCCTTCCTCTTTGTTCTCTTCATTTCTTTATTATGGACTGCCCTATGTTATAAAAGGAAAATAATGACTACTAATCAGTCAAGGGGCACTTAGAAGTTAAGCACTTACTGTGTAGCCAGTATGATGCTAAGAGCTGGAGACTGGAAGAAAAGAAAAAGTCCCTGCCCCCAAGGAGGTCACATTTTAATAGAGAAGAACATAAATGACTATGCACATTCAATATATTTACATAATTAATGGAAGATGGAGGCTAATCTAGAAGGGAAAATAGAAAAAAGGGGTATGGAGACTGGAAAGGCCTCTTACAGAGGGTAAAATTTGTGTTGTCTTAAAAAAAACAAAACCCTTATCCTCTGTCTTAGAATGAATTCTAAAACAGGAGTGGCAAGGGCAAGGCAATTAGGATTAAGTGACTTGCTAGTGTCACACAACTAGGAATTTATATGAGGCCAGATTTGAACCTAGATCCTCCCAACTCTAGGCCTGGCACTCTATCCACTGTATTACCTAGCTGCCCCTGTGTTGAGTCTTAAAGGAAGCCAGGAAAAATAAGGGAAAGAAAGGAAAGCATTTCAGTATGGGGGACAGCCAGTGCTAGGGCATAGAGATAGAAATAGGAGTGTCAGGGACTAGAAACAGCAAATAGATCAGTGTAGAGGATCACAGCATGTATAGAAAGGAAAAAAAATTATTAGAAAATCTTTATTTAATTAATTAATTTAGAATATTTTCCCATGTTTACATGATTCATATTCTTTCCCTCCCCTCCTCCCATCCCCTCTCATAGCCAATGATCAACTCCACTGGCACTTATATGTGTCACTGATCAAGACCTATTTCCATGTTATTAATATTTGCATTAGGGTGATCAGCTTAGAGTCTATATCCCCAATCATATCCCCAGTGATCCATGTGATCAGGCAGTTGTTTTTCTTCTGTGTTTCTACTCCCACAGTTCTTTCTCTGGATGTGGATAGTGTTCTTTCTCATAAGTCCCTCAGAATTGTCCTGGATTATTTCATTGCTGCTAGTAGAGAAGTCCATTACATTTGATTGTACCACAGTGTATCAGTCCCTGTGTACAAGTTCTCCTGGTTCTGCTCCATTCACTTTGCACCAATTCCTGGAGGTCATTATAGTTCACATGGAATTCCTCCAGTTATTCCAGAAAGGAGAAAATTATAAGAAAACTGGGAAAGTAGGAAGGGACCAAATTGTGAAGAATTTAAAGTACCAAATGTTGCATGTTCAGTGTTGCCAATGTCAGTAGAACTTTGAGGTGATAGGCATCCTGGAAAAAATGGAAACCTTAGTGGCAGGAACATGGCAGAATGGTGATTTCCTACTGGAGAATCACAAACTGTGTCACATTACATTGTCACAGTACTTGTTAGTGAACTCTAAGTGAGAAGCAAGAGTTTGGGAAAACAAAGAGAGATTAAAAACCTAAATTGAATCAAAATCCCCTAGACAGAATAAAATAAATTTTGTGAGACAATCTGGAGCCAGGGACAGGGTATATCATTGTATGACTCCTCCTTCAGATCCTTCTCATCTCATAGCTAACTACTTTCCTTATGGCTCACATATGAGTGAGGAGCCCAGATAGTTGAGTCAATGGGGAAAGAGCTGGCTGCTGTTATTGTTTTGTCAGGGGAGAGAGGAGCTCTCAGGCTCTACCAGTCAATCAATCAGTTTTTATTAAGCTTTGTGTCAGGCACTGTACTAAGAACTGGAGGGTTACAAAAGGAAACAATGGACACTCCCTGCCCTCAAAGAGCTTACAATTTAAGGGGAAAGACACATGAAATCAAATATATACAAAGCAAGTTATGTATAAGATAAATAGGAAATAATTAACAGAGGGAAGGGTTGGGAAAGCCTTCCTATAGAAGGTTAGATTTTAATCGTATATTAAAATCGCATCTTGTCAACTTGGAAGCTACCACTCAAGTGTGTCATCAACCGAATAAGTTGCAACACCCCATTTCATCAACTCTAGTGGATCATCAGTCAATAAGGGGATGTCAGTAATGTGTCCTATAGCAGACACCCCACCCCTACCCTGCCCCAGTGCTCTCCTATGGTCCATTTGGAAGTAGGCAGAGAATATCTGCATATTTAGGGAGGGACAGGGACAGTCCCATTATACTAATAAATAAAAGATATATGTGTCCCACCTTATGAAGAGACTGGCTAATGCAGTGGATGTACTAGTTCAATAGGGCAGCATTACTAGTATTAATGGAATACATCTGGATGGATGTACTGAAGATCCTATCAGAAACAGATGCCAGTTTCCTGTATTTTCTCCACTCTTCCAGCTATTTTCATTATTTTGGAAATTGAAACCCCTCAGCATCTCACACAGCATATTCACACACATGGGGTAAGATAGACACAGAGATAAGGAATTTGTCTATATAAATGCTAACTAGGTCAGATTCCCTTATGAATGGAACATGGCAGCTTTGGGGAAATTTTGTCCTCACTTGGTATGGACATTTCTACTAAGACTAGATCAGATTAAAAAGTTTGTTCTTTGGACCAGGGATTGTCATCCCTATGAGTTCAAGGATACATTTCTAGGGATTCATGGAGTTCAGAGCTAAACAGCCTCAGCCAGAACCTGGGAAGATGAAATCAATCAGGAAGTCAAGGGGAAGAAGAGAGAGAGATACCTAGGAACTTTAATGTAACAAACTAATTAATTAAAAACAAAAACAAAAAAACCCCAAGGATTTAATATTTTCTTTGTGCTAGATGCTATTTGGAGTGCTAGGAATACCCAAATAAACTGAAATAGTCCCTGCCCTCAAAGAGCTATGAAGATTAATTTTAACACTCCTCTGATTGTGAAAATAAAAATAATTAACTCCCCCCCCCACCCCGTGAAGATTTAATTGTAGCCCCGGCCTATTTTTAGATTTTAATCACCAAAAGTGTAAACACCCAACTTAAAAGTTGAGAAGGAAGATCTGCCCATTTTCAGATTTAATTACCAAAGGTGTAAACACCCCATTCACATTTGAGTGGGGAAGGTCTGTGACCCATGTGTGCCATAGTGGGTGATGAATCAGAATCAACTAACTGCCTCCTGGGCAGTCCTAAAACAGGACTTCAACTGTGATTGGTAGATGTAGAATTAGGGGAAGGCACAGGAAGAGACACAAGATAAAGTGTCTTTAAAAGGGAGTGACAACTTCCTGAGTATAGTTCTACTGGAAGTTCTTCATTCTTTGAAGTGGAGGCTGGTGAAGACCCTATTCCTGGTGAGCCTGTCTAAAATCTCTTCCTTTGAACTGGCATGTGGTGAGTGAAAAAGCTGACTCTTAACTGCTGGATTTGTCTGAAAAGACTTCCCCAGGTCCTTGGCTTTGCTGAGGCCTAAGGACTAACTCTCCCTGCCCAGGTTGAACCAGGGGCTATGAGTAAATTACTTAGTGCTTAAGCTAGATATTTTACCCTATCCTCTCTCTGATTTTCTTACTTCACTCTTTCTACATTTTGTAAATAAATGGTAAATAAATCTCTTTGGAATAAATTAAATTCCTGGTGACCACACCCTTAAATAATTCAGTCCAACCCTTTTAAAATTAACCTCCTTTCCCCCTTACAGAGCTGAGGTATAAATGCTCACACTGAAAATTAACAATTGGCTCTGTCTAGTGGGTAAAAACTGGCTCCAGCCCATCTCTGATTCAAGACATAAACAAAGTAAATATAATATGATTTTAAGGCAGAGAGATAAATATAAGCAGCTTGGGATGAGATTTGGGAATGTCTCATGAGCTGAGCTTTGAAGGAAGATAAGGCATAGAGATGTCAGAGAATATATTCCAGGCATTGGGATAGGAGGCAGTCTATGTAAAAACCCAAAGATAGAAGATGGAATATGTGTATGAGGAACAGCAAGAAATTCAGATTGATTGGATATAAAGGGAAGCAATGTGGAGCAAGGCTGGAGCCAGGATGTGAAGGGCTAAAAATAACTTAAAAAATAATCTCCTTACCCACTTGTCTCTCTTTTCTTATCCCATACTTTATTTAGATTTTTGGAGATTTGCTGCCTTGTGAAGAGGGAGGGAAATAAATGTCTTTTCCATTTATATAAAAGAATGCTAGGGATGTTGGTTGGGACAGTTCATGGGTTGAAAAAGTTTGAATCAAGTGATTGACCTTTCTCTGGTGACCACCATTTTAGTCACAGGGTTCCAAGAACTTTTGAGATCTTCTTCAGTATCTTTTCATCACTACCACCATTTTTCTAGATGAAAAAGTCACAACCATCTTTCCCAGCTCTGAGATTTTATGATCCTATGATTCTAGTTCCCTTTTCTGAAGATAAGGAATACATAATGTTTCTCAAGGCTACCAGTTGAACCAGTGGCAGGTCTGGACAACAGGAGGATGATTGATCTCTGGTTCTACTAGTCAAATTGCTGACTTCATAACTCCACATTACCCAATTCAGGTGCATGGCCCAGCACTGAATTTTCTTATTCAGTCCTCTCCTATTCAATATGATCTTTTCTAAATCTAAAAGTCACAACCAATTTCCCCTAAAGGCTGGTTGTTCTGGAAAATTCCTCCTGTTATTGCCTATAAACAGGAGACCAAGATTTCTATTTTCTTAGAAGAAACCAGCCAGCCATTATCTCTTCTATCAAGAACATGCCTTAGAATTTGTTATTCATCCCATAGAATTTATTATCCATCCCAACCCCATAGATGGGAAAACATCCCATGTTTCCATCCCAAAGGGCTATGTCTTCTCTTGGTCTCAACCAAACTGAGGCCAGATTCAGAATCAGAAAGTCTGAACCTCAAGGAGGCAAGGTGACCAATTTGATTCTTTAAAAAAACAGAAAATAAATTTGCATATCCAGTTTCCTAATGACCTGGAAAACCCCAGATGCAGAAGAATAGGGAACAGGGAAGGAAGAAGACAGAGAACAAGCACAATGGAATGTACTCTCCTTGTTTCCTTCCATCGAAGAAATGTGACTCACCTGCTCATTTCTTCCTTCCCTTCAGTGGTTGAAATCCTCAAAGAAAAAGGGCACAGTAATTAGGTCTGTTGCAGGGAGGCTCAATGTTAACTCTTCCTTGCCAAACCACAAAGAAGGGTTCAGATTCACTTTCAAGGTGACTTCAAACACAGAATTCTATCAAGTATCCTACAGAATAGATAACCCCAAGCAAACTTCTCTGGGGCATTCATGGTTTTTTGTTTTGTTTTCTACTCCTGAGTTTTTCTGAATTAGGGAAATCATGCCAAAGAGACAATTAAAGGGAAAGAATCATAGGATTCCTCTTCTGATTTGACCCATTTAAATTTTTTTGTTTTTATTATCATTTTTATCTATCTAGCTATCTAGCTGCCTGTCTGTCATCTGGCTATCTATTTACCTATCTGTCTGCCTGCCCATCCATCTATCCATCATCTATCCCTCTTTCTCTCTCTCTCTCTCTCTCTCTCCTCTGCCAGACTCTCTGGCTTCTGGGTTCCTCTCCTGGTAGCCCAACAAAGGTTTTAGCTTTAAGCCCTTCTGTATCCTTTTCGTTGCATAATACCCTACTGGGAGTTTTCTCTGACCTCTAATATGGCATTGACAAAGCCCAGCCAGATATCATAGGCTGGTGTTGATTCAATGACTCTGATATGCTCTTTGGAAGACCCTTGGTGCTGAGGTTGTCCTGATGTCAAGCTGACCTTGTTTCTTCCAATGTGTCTCTCTGGCAGCCAGGGAACTAACTGTAGGATTCTTTTTTTTTTTTTAAATAAACCCTTACCTTCCATCTTGGAGTCAATACTGTATATTGGCTCCAAGGCAGAAGAGTGGTAAGGGCTAGGCAATGGGGGTCAAGTGACTTGCCCAGGGTCACACAGCTAGGAAGTGGCTGAGGCCAGATTTGAACCCAGGACCTCCCTTCTTTAGGCCTGGCTCTCAATCCACTGAGCTACCCAGCTGCTCCCTTGACTGTAGGATTTTTGGAAAGCTTTAAGTATGTGTACACTTCTGTCCATTAGTGTTCTGACAGGGCAGGCCTAAGACTCTTCTGACTTTAGTCTCAAGGTCCCATACTGACTCCCTCCTCCCCTGACTTATCTCTTTTCTGGCTTCTGGCAGTCTTTCTTTCTTTCTTTCTTTCTTTCTTTCTTTCTTTCTTTCTTTCTTTCTTTCTTTCTTTCTTTCTTTCTTTCTTTCTTTCTTTCTTTCTTTCTTTCTTTCTTTCTTTCTTTCTTTCTTTCTTTCTCTCTTTCTTTCTCTCTCTCTTTCTCTCTTTCTTTCTCTCTCTCTTTCTCTCTCTCTCTCTTTCTTTCTTTCTTTCTTTCTTTCTTTCTCTCTCTCTTTCTCTCTCTCTTTCTGTCTGTCTGTCTTTCTTTCTCTCTCTTTCTGTCTGTCTATCTTTCTGTCAGTCTGTCTTTCTGTCAGTCTGTCTTTCTGTCTGTCTTTCTCTCTCTTTCTTTCTTTCTTTCTTTCTTTCTTTCTTTCTTTCTCTCTCTCTCTTTCTCTCTCTCTTTCTGTCTGTCTGTCTTTCTTTCTCTCTCTTTCTGTCTGTCTGTCTTTCTGTCAGTCTGTCTTTCTGTCTGTCTTTCTCTCTCTTTCTCTCTTTCTCTCTTTCTCTCTTTCTCTCTTTCTTTCTTTCTTTCTTTCTTTCTTTCTTTCTTTCTTTCTTTCTTTCTTTCTTTCTTTCTTTCTTTCTTTCTTTCTTTCTTTCTTTCTTTCTTTCTTTCTTTCTTTCTTTCTTTCTTTCTTTCTTTCTTTCTTTCTTTCCATTCCTAGAGTTTATTGAAACTAAGCAGGTAGACTGCTAGGCTTGGAGTGAGGAAGACTCATCTTCCTGAGTTCAAATCTGGTTTCAGACACTTACTAGCCATGTCACCCCAGTTTGCCTCAGTTTCCTCATCTGTAAAATGAGCTGGAGAAGGCAATAGTGAAGTACTCCAGTATGTTTGCCAGGAAAAACCCAAATGGGGTCAACAAATGGTCAGATACAATTGAAATAAGTAAACAACAAAAGAGTTTATTGCCTTTTCTCTTTGTTGTTTTTTAAATATTGTTCCCTCTGGTACATTTTTAGAACTTGCTGGAGTGTTTGTAGGAGAGCTGGGATCCTCTAGGAGTTTTCACATAGCCATCTTAGTGGGAAATCTGTGATTCAGTTTCCTTAAGTTAAGATCAATTTATTTCCCTAAGGTAAGATAATTCTTCTTTGTGCTTTATCACATTTTTGGTGCTGTTAGTAGGAACTATCTAGATTTGTGGATGCCTTCATTTAAAAAATATTCATTTTCATCACTATCTTTTGTTTTTATGTTACTTCCACCTCACAAGAAATCCTGCTGCCAGCGGCACATTTCTCTCAGGAAACACTGCCCACATCAACCTCATTCTCAAGGGAGAATGATAATTCAGGTCTAGTTTTTAGGTTTTAGGAGCATTTTGTGTGATGACGCACTATACAATATAATGCTATAACAATAACAATAATAACAAAAATGCTTTGAACTTGCATCCTACAGGTCATATAGGACCAAACCACAAAATACCTTAGTCTCCTCAAGGCAAGACACATCAGACAAAGAAATCAAGAAGATTATGGCTAAATATATTAAAAGACACTGGTATCCTGAAATCAAAGCTGAAGGGGAAAAACACTTTTATACTAATAAATACCTGTACTTCCCCAAACTTACTGTACACTTCTGTAACTAATAAATCAACCACAAAAATTTGGAAAATATCCCAACCCTAACTCATACAACACTAATGAGACACCCAGCTACAGCTAAAGACAAAGTAACAATTCTGCACCCAAAAGGAGGAAGATTGAACTCGATTTCATTTCTCCCTAAACCCCACCTCCTTCCAAACTTCCCATTTGGATTATTAACTATCAAAGGCATGACCATCCTCACAGTCTCCCAGGCTTACCACCCAGGCATCATCTTCAATCTCAACTCCTCATTATCTTCACAGGGAAATCCAATATCCATAGCCAACTGGTTGCCAGCCTTGTCCATTTTCCCTTTGTAACCTCTCTCAAAATTCACCCCCTTCTCTCCTCTGTCACTGCTGCCACTCTAATCTTCTAATCATCTCACACCTGGACAATGACAACATCTAGTGGGTCTTCTTCCTTGTCTTTTCCCCTCTCCAGTCTGTCTTCGCCCTGATCTGACCATGTCACCCCTATTCTCAAATTCTAGGGGCTCCCTTTCATTTCCAGGCACAAAATCCTCTGATATTCAAAGCCCTAAATGTCCCAGCCCCTTCCTATCTTTCTAGAATATTTTCAAATAATATCCCTCACCCCCTCCATATAGGTAATTTTTTTTTGTTAAAACCTTTACCTTTTGTCTTAAATCAATATTAAGTATTGGTTCCAAGGCAGAAGAGCAGTTAGAGCTAGCAATTGGAGTTAAGTTATTGTCCCAGGGTGACATGATTAGGAAGTGTCTGAGGCTAGATTTGAACCCATATCTTCCCATCTCCAGGTCTGGCTTTCTATCCACTGGGCTGCCCCATATAAATATGGTTTGATCTAGTGACAACCTCCTTACTGTTGTATTAACCAGGCACCCCATTTCTCAAGTCAGGGCATTTTCTCTAGTTGTCCTCATCTCTGTCTACTGGTTACTCTGACTTCCTTTAAGTTCCAACTAGAATCTCAGATTTGATAGGAAACCTTTTCTAATCTTTATTGATTCTGGTGCCCTCCCTCTTAATTATTTCCTTTTTATTATGTGTATGTATACCCATATGCATATATACACACATGCATAACTTATTTGTACAAATGTGTACATAGTTATTTGCTTATTTTGCCTGTCTCATTAGATTGTGAGCTCCCCAAAGGCATAGATTATCTTTTGTCTTTTTTTTTATTCCTAATGCATATCCCTCCTGTATATATATGCCCAATATATAACAGGTGCTTAATAAATATTTATTGATGTGGTAGTTAGGTAGATGCCAGATCTGGATTTGAGATGACCTGGGTTCAAATCTGGTCTCAGACACTTCCTAGCTTTGCAACTCTAGGCAAGTCACTTAACCCCAACTGCTTAGCCCCTTAGCACCTTGGGATTAATATTTAGCCTTTATTCTAAGACAAAAGATAAGGGTTTTAATAATAATAATAATAAATGTTTATTGACTAAATGACTGAGAATTTTCCGTGCACAAAATAAATAGTTAAAAAAGAACCCAAAGAAATCCTTTTGGAATAAGCAGATATCACTTTTGCCTAACAGTAATAAAGGCTTATAAAAAAAGGATACACTACAGGACTTGGTTCAAGAATGGAATTAAAAGCTTCCATCTCCACTCTCACCATGGGTAACATTTGCACGAACTCAGAGAATTATTTTTCAAAAAGAAGCATTAAGCAAATGTATGACATGAGAATTTGTTTGTGGAGAGGTTAATAATGGCCATTTAGGATCAGGATCATCACATTGGAAACTTCAGAAGGATTATTCTTTAGGAGCCTAGATTTAGTGGTCCATGTAGGTCATGCAAGGAAACAGTAGAAATTGTTTTATACACACAAATACACACATATATGTACATACACATGCATATAAATACATTTGTATTTTTTGCTACTAAATCCCTAACAAGGTGTTAGAATTATACATACAAAATGTTCTTTCTTTTGTGGATTGGCAGACATCAAATCTCAATACTCCACACTTCTGCAAATATAGACTTCAACATCACCTGAAGAGCTCAATCAGTAAACTATATTGGATCCAGGTCATTATCACAGATTGAATTATGCTCACAATTGTGCAAATATAACATTAATCCGTAAAAATTTAAGAACAAAAGGAAGAGGGCAAGCATTTAAGTGCCTATTATGTCCCAAGCACTGTGAAAAGCGCTTTATGAATATTATCTCATTTGATCCTTACAACAACTCTGTGAGGTAGGTGCTATTAGTTTCTCCAAGAACAACATTTTTTTTTTAATAGAAGTCACAATATTAAACACATAACCTACAAGCTACAAGGAACAAACAACTTCCAAAATATCAAAGAACATTAAAATCATGTGGGAATAAAATAGCTATATATCATTCCTGTTACTTTCTGCTTTTAGAATTTTACCAAGTATGTTTTCAATCAATCAATTGATCAATAAACATTTGTTAAATGCCTATGTCCAGGCACTGTGCTAAGGACTTGGAATACAGAAAGAAGCTAGAGATAGTCCCTGCCCTCCAGTCAAATGCAAACAAATATATATGAAGCAAGCTATGTACAGGATAAAGAAGAGATAATTAACAGAGGGAAGGCACTGTAAATAAGAGGGGTCAGAAAAGGCTCCCTGGAGAAGGTGGGATTTCACTGAACCTACCAAAGTGGAGCTTATATTCTAATACTTTAATTCAATTACAAAAACGTCTTTCCTCTAGCTGTGCAATTATCCATAAAAATATAACTAACATCCATAGGTCATTAAATATATAAGAATATAGATAAAAATATAGTATCCCTAGACCATGAAATATACAAAACTGATGGATAGCAACTCTTCCAGAATCGTTTCCATTTGAACCTCAACAACAACAACAAAAAGATGAGAACAAAATAATAATCATCATCATCTTGGGTCACATGATGAACAGTTTAAAAATTTATGGAGATACTTTTGGAACAAATAAGCATCACTTCACAAAGCAATAGTAAAGGATGACAATTAGTAAATGACACTGAACAGATTTACAGGATATAATCCATATTGATTTATGAAATCTATAAGATTTGAGAATGAAATTAAAATATCCTCCATGGGAAACATCCACATGAACTCAACCACCAATACGTTAACCAAGAAGTGTCAAGCAAATACCTGAGTTATGAAGATTTGATTACAGAAATATAAAAATTTTATAAATGTAATTAAAAAACAAGCAGATCACTGCTACCAGAAATTTCAGAAAAGTTATCATTAATAAGCCTGGACTTATTGATCAATGCAAAATATATTTTTCTTTTTTTTTAATTTAGAATATTTTTCCATGGTTACATGATTCATGATGCCCCCTCACTTCTTTCCTCCCCCCTCCCAAACCTGCCAAACAATTCCACTGGGTTATACATGTATCATTGTTCAAAACCTATTTCCATGTTATTTATATCTGCAGTAGCTCAATCCTTTAACATCAGAACCCCAATCATATCCCTATCACATTATGTGATCGATCACATATTTTTCTTCTACATTTCTACTCCCACAGTTCTTTTTCTGGAGGTGGATAGCCTTTCTCACAAGTTCCTCTGAATTATCCTGGATTATTGCACTGCTACTGGTAGAAAAGTCCATTACAGTTGATTGTGCGATGTTCTCCTGGTTCTGCTCATTTCTCTCTGCAATGCAAAATTTTCTAAGAAAATGATAAGAAATGTGAAACATCTCTGCAAACTGAAAAAGGCAAGTGCAAGGGGCAGCTAGATGGCTCAGTATATAGAGTGTATAGAGTGTAGAGATGTGAAGTGTTTGGCTCAAATCTGGCTTCAGATACTTCTTAGCTTCATTTAACCCCAATTGCCTAGCCCTTACCACTCTTCTGCCTTGGAACAAAGGTAAAGATTTAAAAAAAAAAAAGAGGCATGCATAAGTGGTCAGAATTATATAGCAGAAACTTGCTGTCTTTCATAAACTAATACGTAACACATCCTCAGCTATCCTTGAGAATGCAACAAATAAACCATACTGGTGCTATAGCATCATCACAGACAAAAGGGTTGCCCACAACCTCCTAGACATGACACTGGCCCATAAAAATTTAATAACAAAGTTTTTAATAGCTATTGCCCCACCAAATACTCATAATTTCCAATTACATAGAATGAAAAATTGCAAAAACATAGAGGACTTTAGCAGAAGAAATCAAAATCAAAGGAACAGAATAAAGTATATATTATCCCTATCTTGAACCGATCCCAAGGGTTGATAAGTCTACAGAAGAGGAGCTTCCATCTCAATCATTTTAATATATTAAACTTAAGCAATAGTTTTAACCTCCCATGTCCACTAAATATTAAACATAAAAGACCAATAGTAGAATAGCGACTTGTCCCTAGCACCATTTTGATATGAATTCCATTGAATAGAGGATGAGAATAATGAGAACAATAAAAACAATAATAATTACTCTCTCCATTAAACTCACCCTCTGATGCCTCATTGTGTCACTTAGGAGATCCTAGGCTCTTAAAGTAAAAAAGCTAGCAGAGTGCAAGTTTTTGTAAGACCTAACAAGCTAGAAAAATTTATTACTGGAATAAGATAAGAAAAAATCTAAAAAAAATTAATTAAATTAATTCTGACTCAATACTCAATAATCACTAGGGGCTCTCTATTCTCTCCAGGATTAAATATAAAATGCTCTATTTGACAGTTATAGCCCTTCACAACCTGGCCCCTTCCTACATTTCTGGTCTTCTTGCACATTACTGCTTTCATTATAAGCCAGTGATATGTCCTTCTTACCATTTCTTTCTTTCTTCTTCTTCTCTTTCTTCTTCTTCTTCTTCTTCTTCTTCTTCTTCTTCTTCTTCTTCTTCTTCTTCTTCTCTTCTTCTTCTTCTTCTTCTTCTTCTTCTTCTTCTTCTTCTTCTTCTTCTTCTTCTTCTTCTTCTTCTTCTTCTTCTTCTTCTTCTTCTTCTTCTTCTTCTTCTTCTTCTTCTTCTCTTTCTGTCTTAGAATTGATACTGCATATTGATTCCAAGGTAGAAAAGCAATAAGGGCAAGTGAATGGAGGTTAAGTGACTTGCCCAGGGTCACACAACTAGGAAGGGTCAGAGGCTACATTTGAACCAGTGCCTCCTGTCTCCCGGCCCAGTTCTCTATCCACTGATCAATCTGGCTATCCCCTTCTTGCTATTTCTTGAATACAGCACTCCATCTCCTAATTCTAGGCATTTTCATTGGCTGTCCCCTTTGCCAGTAAATGCTTTCTCTTCTTAGCTCTGCCACTATTTATCAGGCTTCCTTCAATACTGCTCAAATCTCTCCATCTGTTTGAGATTTTTCTCAGTTCTCTTGGTTCTCCCCCTCACTTTGAACCTTTTCCTTTCCATTCCCCCCCTTCTATTGCTAATGCCTTACCTCTAAGCTTATCTTTCATCCATTCTCCCAAACATCTACTTATATGTACACAACTGTTTGCATTTTCTCTCCTGGAGTACAAAGACTGTGTTTGTCTTACTTTGTCTCCCAGCACTTAGCACAGTGCCTGGCACATAATAAACTTTTAATTAATGCTTGTTGGGGGGCAGCTAGGTGGCTCCATGGATGGAGCTCCAGGTATGGAAACAGGAGGTGCTGGGTTCAAATCTGCCCTCAGACATGTGTCATCCTGGGTACGTCACTTCAACCCCAATGCCTTTACTTCTCTTCTGCTTTGGAATTCAAACTCAATCTTGATTCTAAGCCAGAAGGTAAGGATTTTAAAAAGAAAAGAAAAATGCTTGATGAATGAAATCTAGCATAAGCAAACCTCCAGGTACATGGGGGTAGGGAGGTACTAGGACAAGAACAATCTTTAAGCTCAACACTGCTGTTTTCTTTTTACTTTCTTTTTATTGTTTATTTTTTACTTTAGTTTTACTTTTACTGTCTTTTACTGTTCACAGAAATAGAAAACATCTCCATTTTTTCCTACTTTATTTTTATTTTTTAATTGAAACTTGTTATTTAATTAATTAATTTAGAATATTTTCCCATGGTTACATGATTCATGTTCTTTCCCTCCTCTGCCCTCCCCCCCATAGCCAATGTGCAATTCCACTGGGTTTTACTTGTGTCATTGATCAAGACCTATTTCCATATTATTGATAATTGCACTAGGGTGATCTCTATTTTTTTAAAAGGAGGAAGAGGAAAAAATATTTTAAAATATTTAATATGCATTTATATTGAATATATGTATATATACATGCATATAGATATATGATAATATTTAATATATAGTACATATAATGTTTTTACTGTGATTTTTAAATACTTTAAATTAAAGCCCACTTAAAAACAAGGGGAAAAAAGATTGAATGTTGGTGGTAAAAATTAGCCTATAAAGATAGCACTAAAAATAATTAGGCAGGACCTAGAAACCTCCCAACCTTTATTAACACAATGTCTCTGGGGAAAGGAAAAGAAAGCCCCTGGCTTATATCTTCAGTTCCATATTTTGTTTTGGTCTGTCCCTTTGCCACTGGACTGATAGTCAGGAAGATTTAGATTCAAACTCTGCTTCAGAAATCTACCTGTT
Organism: Monodelphis domestica; assembly: GCF_027887165.1. Taxonomy (NCBI): domain Eukaryota; kingdom Metazoa; phylum Chordata; class Mammalia; order Didelphimorphia; family Didelphidae; genus Monodelphis; species Monodelphis domestica. The sequence goes on from NC_077227.1 coordinate 281,211,337, forward strand.
ATGTGACTCTGCAAAAGACATTTAATCCTTTTGTAATACATAAAAATGAATTTTGCCTCTGACATACCAGAAGCAGTAAGTCAGTTGCTGATTGAGGGAATTGCCCTTGGAGGAGAGAAACTGGTTTGTTTGTTTTTCTCTTCCACCTCCTCCTTTCCCTCTACCAAACAACAACTTTGTAAATTTTGAAATTGTGGTGATCTGGAGTTCCCATTGGTTCAAAGAGCAGCATCTGCTGGAGTTGGTAGCAAAATCTCCTAGTAGTACTGGCCAGTGCACAAGCTAGATATACCAAGAGAAGTAAACTTCATAACTCTACCAGGTCACCAATCCTTGGAGCCCAGAAAAGAGCTCCCTCCAAAGGGCACTTTATTAGAACCCTACAGAGGGTTAGAAAAGGTCTTCTAACAATCAAAATCTGTTAAGTTTGCTTTTGGTCACACGAGTTCTTCTAGGTTTGAGCCCACTCTCCCTAAGGGTCTTGTATGAGCAAAGGAAGACTATAACCCTAATTTATAGGGGAATGTTTTTGTAGCAGCAACTATCCTTGGAATATACATTTAGTAAATATATCTTTTTAATAGCTAATTAAGTCTAATTGGCTGATAATCAATAGGGAGTGCACTGGATGGGACCTTGAAAGTGCTAATATTTAAACCATAGCTCCCAAGGATTATTCTTGGAATTCTCAGGGGAGAAGTAATTAGCCATTAAGGGTCCCATCATGACAATATGAGTGATAGCTGGGGAATTAACCTCAGAGGGAGATGGTATGAGAATAGAATTATAAACGTAATGTCAAAAGGCTCTTTAGAGATTTTTAAGTGTAATCTCCTCATTTAACAATGAATCTGAGTCCCAGTTTTCTTATAAATCCAGTGTTCTTTCTAGTCCTTTCCAGCTTTAAAACCCGTGATTCTGTGGTGCAAAGGATCTTAACTTGAGATTCTTGTATTTATTCTTTTAAAATATTTTTATGACTGTATTTCAAAAGGATTGATTTGCTCTGAAATTCTAAGTATTAACTTTATACATCAAAAACATCATTTTGAGAAGACATCTATAGACTTCACCAGACTGCTAAAGGGATCCATGGCACAAAAAGGTTAAGAACCCCTGAAATTACTTGGGGGAATTCAGGAGTATGGAGACCTGGACTACTAGACAATGTTTTTAGCTCTTAATGTGTGTCTAGCTATCTTTTTTTTACAGTTTTATTCCAAATGTAATATTTACTGCATCTTGAATTTGGGGTTAAAATCCCAGGACTGTATGTTTTGATGTAGAGTCAAAGTAGATTAGGAATGAAATAAACTGGGAAGAATGAACGAAGAGAGAGAATAGGAGAGGAAAGCTTCTGCTCCCATAACTACTCAGCTCCTCCTTCACTGAACTGGCACCATTTCTTGCCCCCTAATAATCTCAGTTAAGACTCGACTCTATTTATCATTCCTTACAGGAAGCTTGCACTGTGGCTATTGTTCCAATTGTAATTTTTTTTTCCACTCAAGTGTCAGGGGAAAAGGGAGGGAGATTGTGAAGTGGAAGTCTACCCTCCATGTATTTCTGGGCACATCACAAACCCTTGTTGGTTGCATCAGTTTCCATTAGTGGGTGCTTTACACTCTCCTCCCCAAAGTCTCTGAATAAGCCTGCTTCATTCCTAACCCAGCTGCCTCTCATTTGGGCAAAATAAACTGGACCTTCCATAGCAGAGGCACTCATCACTCATGAGGAAGACTAGGAGCCTGAAGGTAGCCTAGGCCTAAATGTCTGCAGGTGTCATTAGCTCTCTGGGTGTAACAAATGGTGGTGGCCTCAGCCCTTTCATTTGACCTGACCCAGTACCAATTTTGTTGACCTTTTCTTTCATCCTGGATTGTTGATTCTATCTCTGCTCTCAGATCACATTGTTTCCTTGCTGTTGACTGCCTCCCTCCCTTGTACTGACATTTTCTTTACCTTTGGACCTTCTTGGACTCTATGCTAAAAAATTGGGGTTGAAATCCTCTCCATTGTATGGTTGCACCCTTTGTCTTTGGCCCTCTATGTTGACTTTTCTTGCTATTAATTGCCTCACTACAAGCAAGTTCTAAGTGGGCAGCATTTTGATCTGAGATGTCTCCCAGTTGTACCACATGTAGGACTGGGCTACCAATTGCAGAAAGTTCCAAACAGAAAAGTCTCAGGGTATGAAGGGCCAAAAATAAGAGTGAGACATATGGAGGTAGAATGAGTTATGGGAGTATCAGATAACAGAATACAAAGCAAACGGGTTGCGGCATCTCAGGATGGACAAAGTAGTTTGTCAGGAAAGACCTTCATAAGATCTAAGGAGTAAACCTCAAATATAGTCCAAAATCAGGTTAAGCTTCCAGCAAAATCTGAGCTTGACAGAAGAGATCTTATCCAATTTGTCACACTCAACATGACCAGTATCAGGTATGGGACTGGAGGTATTTAGGATAGCAGAAAACTAGCTAATCCTACTTGAATGGTCTCCATGTTTGTGTGGACAGATCCACTCTTTTCTGAATCTTCACTGTCTCTAGGGACATGACTTTCTTTTAGTTGAGAGCTTCACAAGTTGCCTGAGGGAAGTGTCTCTTCTTTACTCAGTTTTGTTTTGCCACTGAAATTTATTTAATTATGTCTTAGACATAGACTAGAACTAATGGTCTAAATTCACATAGTTTGTTATCCCATTTGGGAGTTTAAAAAAATATAATGATTAGGAGGCAACTGGGTGGCTCAGTGGATTGAGAGCCAGGTCTACAGACAAGAGATCCTAGGTTCAAGTCTGGACTCAAACACTTCCTATGTGTGTGACCCTGGGCTAGTCACTTAACCCCCAATTGTCTAGTCACTCTTCTGCCTTGGAACCAATACACAGTATTGATTCTAAGATGGAAGATAAGAATTTTTTTTTTTAATAATTTTGTAAATATCAGTAAAAGCCTGAAAACCCCCTATCCAGGAGAGTATCCTGGCAACTAAGAAAACGCAAATTTCTTATTTTTTTCTATATACCACATAGATCATTCAGTTCTTTTTTCTCCCATACTTCCTTTTCTTGTCTTTTAAAAAGTAGTTAAAGATAATTATTTATTCACATTCTAATTCTTTACAAAATAGAAATAGAAAACAATAGAAATAGAAAACAAAATAGAACAATAATTCCATCTTCTAGTTTGTAACTTTCAAAATAGTGAACATAGTAGCACTATTCACTTGGAGATTAGTTTTGAAACAATTTCTTCATTTGGAATACAAGCAAAAAACCTTGAAGAAAGTAAAAACAGCCTCTGAGAGGTTCACCCTTCCTTTTCACAAATAATGAACACAACCAGGAATAGTTAGACCAACTCTTTTTCTTTCTGACTTTAATACTAATTAGGATAGCAACTAAACTTTAAAGAACAGAAAAACTTTAGATTATACATTTGCCATCTAGGACCAAAAGGGATAGTAGGAAAGGCTATCTTAATATTTAAATAGATCTTAAGAGAAGGTTTACTACTCTTCAGACACTCCTCACTCACACTTCAGTGAAACAAATCTCTGATGACTTTAGTGAAACTAAATTATTCAACATTATCCAGTTTTCTTTCTTTCTTTCTTTCTTTCTTTCTTTCTTTCTTTCTTTCTTTCTTTCTTTCTTTCTTTCTTTCTTTCTTTCTTTCTTTCTTTCTTTCTTTCTTTCTTTCTTTCTTTCTTTCTTTCCTTCCTTCCTTCCTTCCTTCCTTCTTCCTTCCTTCCTTCCTTCCTTCCTTCCTTCCTTCTTTCTTTCTTTCTTTCTTTCTTTCTTTCTTTCTTTCTTTCTTTCTTTCTTTCTTTCTTTCTTTCTTTCTTTCTTTCTTTCTTTCTTTCTTTCTTTCTTTCTTTCTTTCTTTCTTTCTTTCTTTCTTTCTTTCTTTCTTTCTTTCTTTCTTTCTTTCTTTCTCCTTACCTTTTGTCTTAGTGTTGATTCTAATACCAAAGAATGACCAAGAGCTAGACAATAGAGGTTAAATGACTTGCCCAAGGTCACATAGCTAGGACATATCTGAGGCCTAATTTGAACCCCAAACCTCCCAAATCCAGACCTGGCACTCTATCCACTGTGCTACCTAACTGTCCTGTCAACCACTTTTCTTTACTCTGATTCTTCAGTATCCATTTCCTCTTCTCATTTTCACTCTATGAACTCTAATCAAATACCCCACTCAACCACTGAAACATTCAAACAACCTATGCTATCACACTCTCAGTTTAAACTCATGTATTCTTATTTTTGTGCCCAGAGAGAACCTTTCGGTTTCTCCCAGAGCAAGAGAAAACAATGCTGCCTGTTCAGTACTACATCTCTAAGAAAATCATGCAGCTAGGTACCAAGTACCTTCCTTCTCTGCCCACAGGAAAAAAAAAATAATCTCCCCAAACTTCATTTCAAGTAGTCACAGATATAGAGCTGGAAAGGATTTCAATCTGTTCCAACTCCCTCATTCTGCAGATGACAAATCTATAGCTGAGAAAGGTAAAATAGTCCAAAGGCATATAGGGTAGGATCTGAACACATTTTCTTCTGGAAGACCAGGGTACTTTCCCCCAGTCACAGTTTGTCTACCTTTTTCATCAAAAAGCCAACACAATTGGGGGGCAGCTGGGTAGCTCAGTGGATTGAGAGTTAGGCCCAGAGAAGGGAGGTCCCAGGTTCAAATCTGCCCTCAGACATTTCCTGGCTGGGTGACCTTGGGCAAGTCACTTGACCCCCATTGCCTAGCCCTTACTGTTCTTCTGTCTTGGAACCAATACATAATTCTAAGACAGAAGGTAAAGGTTTACCAAAAAAGAAGAAAAAGATTCAACAATATTGCTTGGTTCCTTCAATGGGGGATGGTTCTGGAGCTTTCTGACTAAATAGTTCTTTAATGGAAAGACAAAAGGTTTATTGCAGGAAGATGATATTCTAATCTGTCATCTGATTTCTCACATATTTCCATTTGCACATGATACAGTTTTGTGGGTGAGACAAATATCTAGCTACTCATAATAGCTAAATTGCTTCCCTGAATGTCTTATGACACTCTAGATATCTTCATTAAAGCTAAATCACTATAGAGGGATTACTTACACTGACAAACAATGTCTCCAAAAACAACATGGAATAAGCCTCAGAAAGTTAGCCCCATTAGGTCAGTTTTACCAAGGAATTTAGGAACCTTGTTGCCTAATTAGAAGAGAAGTTTAGGGCAAAATTCTGGTTGCTCCCTGAGTTTCTCAGGATATCCCAAATGACACAAGCACTCCATTGGGTGATTTTCTTTGCTGATCCCACAAAGACCATGTGACCTTGTTAAAGGACTAAGGGTCATCCAGATTTTACATATTTTATATATATATATATGCATATATATATACTTAGTTTTTTAACTTTAAAATTTTTTATTTTATTTTTTAATTTTTTCCAGTCACATGATTTTTGTTGTCTCCCTCCTTTCTTCCCTCTCCACACCCAGAGTTGACAAGCAATTTCACTAGGTTATACATATATTATCACTCAAATCCTATTTCTGTATTATTTATTTTTGTAATAAAATAATCTTTAAAAACCAAAACTCCAAATCATATACCCATATAAATAAGTGAGAAATCATGTTTTTCTTCTGTGTTTCTACTCCCACAGATCTTTCTTTAGATGTGGATAGTATTCTTTCTCATAAATCCCTCAGAGTTGTCCTAGATCATTGCTATTAGGAGCAAAGTCTATTACATTTGATTGTCCCACATTGTTTCAGTTACTATGTATAATGTCCTCTTGGTTCTCCTTCTTTTACTCTACATCAGTTCATGTAGGTCTTTCCAGATCTTATAGAAATCAAGCAGTTCATCATTCCTTATAGCACAATAGTATTCCATCACCAGCACATACCACAATTTATTCAGTCATTCCCCAATTGAGGGACATCCCTCAGTTTCCATTTTTTTTTTGCCATCACAAAAAGCACAGCTATAAATATTTTTGTATGAACAAAACCTTTCCCATTTTTTTTATCCCTTTGGGATACAAACCCAGTAGTAGTATTGCTCAATCAAAGGATTTGCATTCTTTTAAAACCCTTTGAGCATAATTCCAAATTGTCTTCTAGAAAGATTGGATCAATTCACAACTCCACCAGCAATACATTAGTATCTCACTTTTGTCACATCCCCTCCAACATTTATTATTTTCCTTTACTGTCATATTGGCCAATCTGCCAGGTATAAGGTGGTACCTCAGAGTTGTTTTGATTAGCATTTCTCTAACCAGGAGGGATTTTTCATATGATTATTAATAGTTTTGATTTCTTCCTCTGAAAACTGCCTATTCATATCCCTTGACCTTTTATTAATTGGGATTAAAAAAATGTTTTTAAGTAAAACTGCTACTTCTTAGACTCTGATCCTCTGATCCTAACAAATTTAATCCACCCTTCTAACAAATACAGCTAATAAGTACAATTGACCAAACATTCAACAATGGGCCACATCTGAAAATGGTGAAAATTCAGCAATGGCATTCTACTACCTCTTTGCTGAAAGGTGGAGTCACACTTAACCATCAATCCTCTGAAGTCACAGTGGCCAACATATCTTTATATAAAGCCTTCCCTGATTAAGATACACATCATTATTAGATAGACTTTTCTTCCATATCTGGTGTTTGGTCTTCTAAACATGGAAATTTTCCTTTTTTCATGTTTTACACAGTTGGAACCATTGGGCCATTGACTGTCACACTCTTTCTAGTAGCAATGGCTCTATTAATTTTATTATAATTTCCACAGCAAGAAATAGGAAAGAGATGATGGGTAGGCTAGCTGGCAGGATTCCCTCAAGAGGGTTCCCATGGACAACAGAATGAGAATGACATTCTTGGGAATGTTATCTCTGTCAAGGTGAATAGCATAATTAACTCATTTACCTCATTTCTCTGCTTTCAATGCTAGCTTTAAAAGATAATACCTGTCAACTACTTACCTCCAAAGGATAGATGTAATTGATGATAAATATATTCCAGTTCTTTGCTATAACAACAGAAAAACAGCTATAAATATTTTGCACATATGTATACTTGTCCATTTTCTTTGAGCTGTTCAGAAAATAGACCTAATAATGGTTTTTCTTGGTCAAAGGTTATGCAGACTTTAGAGAATTGCAGGTCATAATTCTGTATTTTTTTCCAGAATGATTGAACCATTTCAAAGTAACATTTCTAATGCACCAGCAAGCCTAGCTTCCCATACATTTGTTGTTTTTCCTTTTCTGTCATCTTGGCCAGTCTAATGGGTGTGAAGTAGAAGCACAGACTTATTTTCATGTGAATTTCTCTAATTATTAGTTATTTGGAACATTATTTTTATATGGATGTTGATAACTTGGACTTATTCCTTTGAGAACTGCTTTATGGTAATGTGAGGTATTATTAACTCATATGATGTTTACTTACATAGAGAGAAAACTACTTACTAGGGTCTTTCCTACATAGCTTAAAGATTGAGTCTCATTCTTTATTCAAATGGCCATTAGTTATCTGATCTTGGAGAAAGCCTTCACTGAGAATTCCTATATAAAAGATAATAAAGATATATAAGGTCTGAGCTCTTCTCACTCTATGTATTCTAGCATATGACTGAAAAAAGATTCCAAATTGAGTAATGATCAAGAGAATTAAACAAAAACAGAAGGAATTTTCTCCATCTAGGCCAGAACTGCATAAAAAGATGACCCAAGAGGTGGTAGAGGCTGGGAGAAGATTTATATAAGGAGCAGAAGCTTAAATAAATAGGTCTGAAGCCTGAGGCTCTGGGGAAAAGGTTGCCCTTGGAAAAAGGGAAAAGACTTTGAGCCTTGGGAGAGGGGGCATCCTCCAGAAATCAGCACTAAGCCCAGGTAAATAGAAGCCAGAGGAAGCTTGGAGAGAGACCTTGCACTGCCTCTAGTCATTGTAGAGGAAGAGTACCAGCAGGAGACCAGAGCAGGGATACCATCAGGCCAGGTCACTGCAAGAGCCAAATCTAGCATAGTGCTAGTCAAGGGGAGCCACAGCACCTTCCACCATTTTCATTCATAGGCTCTGTTCCTTGACTATCAACAAGACCTTTGGAGACTGTGAACTTTATTTTTCATCTGCCAATTACTACTAACCCCACAACAATCTCCCTATCCTAGTATTTATCATTGTTCCCATAAGAGAAAACTTTCCCATCCCTCACCTTTTATCTCCATACTCATCCACCCAATCTCACTTCTTCCTCCAACCCTACCAGGCCCTTTAGCAGACAAACTTCCCTTCAATTTAGATCATTCTCCCTTACATTATTTCTAACTACTATCCACATTGAGAATTATCTCACCCCATGACACTCCATCCCCAGGCCTTCTTTTCATTACTGGCTATATCTTTCCCCATTTTTCCCATTCCACCCAACAATGAAACAGGTCCACTAAAAGCCATAAATGAGATAAATAAAAAACTGAAACCTAAGATTATAGACACCTAGAAATTTATTTGCAAGAACATACTTTTTTCTTGTTCTGTCAAGTGTTTATTATGTTATTAAATTGAATTGTTTGAGACTTTGAAAACACACACACACACACACACACACACACACACACACACACAAAATACTCCTTGCTCCAAGGAATTCAATATCTGGCTCACCATTTTCCTCTTCTCTCTAACTCACACCTTTATACTAGGAAACTTAAGGTGCCATAAGAGAGTGCTCAGATTCAGTAAAGCCCCAGTTAAAATCGATCCTCAGACATTTACTAGCTATGTGACCCAGGGCAGGTCATTTTACCCCTGTTTGCCTCAATTTCCTCACCTGTAAAATGGGGGTGATAATGTCACCTACCTTCCAGGGTTGGTATGAGGACCAGATGAGATAATCATTTTAAAGCACATGGTTCATAGTAAATGCTATGTAAATATAAACTAGAATTATTGTTATTGTTATAATTATTGAATCTCACAATTGTGAGTATTCCATTTTCCTATTTTAAAACTTCATCATTTCTTTATCCTCTCTTATTCCATTTCTTTCTATACTTCCCTCACCTTCACAAAGTATAGGTTTAGGAGACATTGTTACCATCAATTCCTTTTTCCCTTTTTCTTACTTCATTTCCTTCTCTTTCCAATATAATTATCCTGCTCAATTCTATACTGTCCATATACTTTGGAATCTCTTGCTCCATTGTCCTATCACAGATCTACCCTTTCAAAATCTTAGTCCTGGATTACTCCCATAATCCAACTCCTTTTTGACTATTGTTTGAATGTGAAAAGGAATTTACCCAGTGAAGCTGATAATGAATTTTTGTTATCTAGCTTTACATGGGCCCTCATTAAAGCAAGGCAATCCCTGGAATAAAATCTGGCCTCAGATACTTCCTAGCTGTGTGACTCTGGGCAAGTCACTTAACTCCACTTGCCTACCCCTTACTGCTTTTCTACCTTGGAACCATACTTAGAATCAATTCTAAGACAGAAGGTAAGGGTTAAAAAAAAAAGACAAAATGATCCCTTTATTCTTCCCCAATTAATTCCCAAATGAGGGATTAGGGGGCTGGGGGTGGGGGGGGGGGTGTCAGCAAACTTTGGCTGGAGGCCAAACCTAAATTCAGGTCTATTTTTTGTATGGCCTAAGAATGTGGCCATACTTTGCTGACCCCTGCCCTAACCCACTAAGCACAAAAGCTTTTCTGCACCTTTTCTTCACTCCTCAAACTTCCCACATCTCCAAATCCACCACACCCTCCCATTTTGCTAATTGAAACCATTTCCCATAAGCATCCTCTTCTAAATTTTTCTTTATCTCACCTCTTCTTCCTCCCACTCTCTTCTCTTTTCCCTATCACTACCAATGAAGTTGGCCTTTTCCTTGCAAAGCCAACCCTTAAATTTCCTCAACTATAAAACAGGGAGGGAGGTCATGAAACTGTACCAAACATTAATAATTTTTGTTTTCATATCTCTACATATCTTACCTTCTCAACAAGAATATAAACTCCTAGAGAGCAGATTTTTGATGTACAGTCAGTCATATTCAACTCTCTTTGACCTCATGGACCACAGCATGTCAAGTCTTTCTATCTTTCACTATTCTTCTATTCATCATACATTCTTGTGATAGAAGAAACAATCTTGTGTACTGATATGTATCAATTATTCCTGAATAACAAAATTACCTTAAAAATAACAAAAGGTTAAGGCCCAATTTTGGTATCATGAACTGCTATTAACATTTTTATACATAAAGGATATTTTCTATTTTCTCTTATTTCTTTTATGTGCCAGTCTTTTTATTTGGTAAAGCTGGATCAAAAGGCAGTCACTGCTTAATAACTTTTTATATATAATTTCAAATTGATTTCCAAAATTATTGTACCCACTCATGGGTCCACCAATGTGCCTGTTTTCCCATTGCCCCTCCAACATTTATTATTTTGATTTTTTTTTCATCTTTGCTTATGACATTCATTTTTATCAGTGAATAATTCAGTTTCATTTTTAGATTTCGAGCTTTTAAAACTTCTTTTTATTATGAAAGTCAGGAGATTTGGATCCAAATTCCAGTTCCCCTTTCATGAATCACCAGACAATCCTAAGAAACTCACCCTAGGAGGATTCCTCTGAAATTAAGTGCACTTTAAAGAGCTTGCTCATAAAAAGGTTTTGAGGGCATTAAAGAGAAAGTTAACTACAAATTGTTCTTGTGTTGTAATTAAGTTTAAATGTCAAATAACCCGAAATTTACTTGTGAAGGTGTTTGGAGAATTAATGATGGCTTCTCTTTGGGGATGGCTGATGATGACTCTAAGAAGACAGGAAGGAACCAAATCCTAAGCTGCATCTAGCTGGGATCTGCCTTTCCCCAGTCAATATGGCTTTGTCTGATTACTGCTGAGATATCTATCATCATACTGTCAGGCTGAATCTGCACTTAGACAAACAACACCCAAAGATGGTGAGGTGACTGTTTGTTGAACTTTGCTTTAGACTCAGGGTTCAGACTGCTTGCCAAGGCCTCGGGAGAGAGCCATTCACCTCTAGCCCAAATAGGAGAGAGCTTCAGAGGAACCACAGTTTGGTTCATGGAGGCCCCAGCCCTGAACTTTGTATTCACTTGCTGCCGAGTGTCATATAACTCCCAAATATTTGCCAGGGGAAACCAGAGGACCAGAAGAACGAAGGCCTTTTTTGGCTAAAGATTCTGCCTAGAAAGTTGCTTTGGGCTTCGTATGACCTGAGAGCCGCCGAATTTACAGGGTGGGAGTAGGGTTGGGGAGAAAGGTTTAGTGAGGGATTTAGCATCAAGGCAAGTCTCCGGAAATGCTGTCTATAAAAGGGATGGGTTTGGGTTTTGTTCTGAAATTCACCTCATTCTGGAAAGCATCCTACCCAAACTGCTGGGGTTTCTGAAATGATATTTGATAAGTGCAAATGGGCTGAAAATGTTTTAGAGATTTTTGGGGTTTGTATGACCAGTGGCAGCTGCTACAGCCAAGGCCACTTTTTGAGATCTCCTGCCAGTGGCTGTACAGCCAAATGAGGCCAGCATTTGACCCTGACCCCAGTTTGCCACTTACTTCCCAGATAAACATGCTGAACCCAGTTTTTATCTGCCAAGGAAAGCAATGAATGGGCATTGCTCCCACAGGGTCTCCTGTGAGGTTCTTCTGTCAATCGACCTCCTTTCCTTGTTCCAGACACCAAGGTCACTCATTCACTCATTTAATAAGCATTCTATAAGTTTCTGTTCTGCTCAAGGTACTATGCCAAGTGTTTTGAGATTCAGTGGTAAATATAACATAGAACCTGCCCTCCAGGAGTTAGGATTTAAGGGGGAGGGGGATGACATGAATACAAATAAGTATAAAAATACAAGTGGGATAGTACAAAGGAAAGATCTAGGAAAAGTGCCATGTGAAATTTGAAGAGCTTAAAAAAAATCATTAGCTCAGCTAACAGGGAAAAGGATAGGAGAAGGAAATAATGACTTCATGAAGGAAATGGTACCTGAGTTGGACCTATAAAGAAGGAAGGGATTTCAACAGGAGGAGACCCAAGCAGATAGGTCCAGTTCATACCGTTTGAGAGGGATATCATTATAAAGGCACAGAAACAGAGGAAGATGAGACAAGAATAGAGAAGGCAGAAAGGAGAAGAATTTTCCTTTAAGTCCCAACTGAAATTCCACCTTCTATAGGAAGCTTTCTCCATCCCCTCCTAATTTCAGGGCTGTCTATTTCAGTTTATAGCTTACTTTGTATATTTTTGTTTCCATGTTGTCTCTCCCATTAGATTTTAAGCTCCTTGAAGATAAGGATTCTCTTTTGCCTCTTTTTCCATCTCCAGGGCTTAACACCCGTGACACATGGTAGGTCCTTAGCAAATGTTCCTTGATTGATTATTGATTACTGGAACATAGAATACATTGATTTTTTTATTAATTAATTTTATCAATTATGTGTAATAACAAATTTCCACATAAGTTTTCTGAAGTTATATGATCCAAATGGTCTCCCTTCTTCTCTTCCCTCCTCCCTCCTGGAGCTGACAAATAATTCAATCTGGGTTATACATGTATTATCACCCAAAACATATTTCTATATTGTTCATTCTGATAAGTGAGAATACATTGCTTTTATTTTTTTCTGGGTTATACATGTATTATCACACAAAACAAATTTCAATATTATTCATTTTTGTAAGCAAATCATCTTATAAAACCAAAATCCCAAATCATATACTCAAATAAACAAACAATAAATCATATGTTTTCATCTGCATTTGTACTTCATCAGTTCTTTCTCTGGAGGTGGATAGCATTCTTTGTCATAAATCCCTCAGGACTGTCCTGGATCATTGTTTTGCTATTAGTAGCAAAGTCTTTCATATTTGATGGTTCCACAATATTTCAGTTACTGTGTATAATGTTCTGGTTCTGCTTATTTCACTTTGCATCAGTTCATGGAGGTCTTTCCAGTTCTTTCTGAAATCATCCCGTTCATCATTCCTTATAGCACAATTGTACTCCATCGCCAACATATACCACAATTTGTTCAGCCATTCCCCAATTGATGGACATCCCTTCAATTTCCAATTCTTTGCCACCACAAAAAGTGCAGCTATAAACATTTTTGTACAAACAGGTCCTTTCCCATTTAAAAAAATCTCTTTGGGCTACAGACTTAGTAGTGGTATTACTGGATCAAAAGGTATGCAAGAGAATACCTTGTTTTTTTAAAATTACACTGGCCCCAGGGTGCTAGAACACCCACCCTGTCTTCCTAAAAGGTTCCCACTCTGGGCTCTTTAGGTTTAATCCTGAGGGACTATTACCTCTTTTTAAGGTCTACAAGGAGGGCTACTCTTCCCAGCTCAGTAGCCTACCCGCTTTGATGTGACTCCTCCCTCTGTGGCCAACCCCAGGGATTAAGAGATTACTATGTCATCCCAACATCCTTTACATGTGCACCTAGAAGTATCTGGGGGAACTCAGATTGGCTCCACACATGTTCCATACCCAGAGCAGATCATGGGAGGAAATTTGGGGACAGAGGAAAGTCTCCCTTAATTACCCTCATGATAACATAATGGGAGATTAGCATGAGATAAGTCTGAATAGGTAGATCAGAGCCTGATTACTGAGGGTCTTGTAGGCCAAGTTCAGTTTTTAATTTGGTAGAAAATAGGGAGTCAAATCAAGTTTTTTACTTTAAAAGAATAAAGTGATCAAAACAATACAAAGGAGGTAGGTGATGTAAGTCAAGATAACTATCTTATACATGTATAACCCAGTGGAACTGCTTGTCAGCTTCAGGAGTGGGGAGGAAAGAGCAGGGGATAGGAAGATCATGAATCATGTAACCTTGGAAAAATATGCTAAATAAAAAAAGGGAGGGAAAGATAAATATCTTGACTTAATATGAGGAAGACTTGAGTTTGAATCTTGGGTTAGCTGTGTGATCTGAGTCAGGTTACTTAACCCCTCTCAACTTTAGTTTCATCTATAAAATGAAGGTATTTAGGATCAAATGAGATTGTATTTGTCAAATACTCTGCAGTTTAAAAGTATTATACAAATGGTAACCATTATAATTATTAAATTGCATGGTCCTCTATATGATATAGAGGGCAGCTAGGTGGTACAGTGGACAGAGCACTGGACCTGGAAGCAGGAAAACTTAACTTCCCGAGTTCAAATCTGGCTTCAGACACTTACCAGCGGTGTGACTCTGGGCAAATCACTTGATCCTGTTTGCCATAGTTGTCTCATCTATAAAATGAGCTAGAGAAGGAAATGGCAAAGCATTGCTGTATCTTTGCCAAGGAAACTCCAAATGGGGTCATGAAGAGCAGGACATGATTGAAAAATGACTGAACAACTATGTGATATAGGAATTAGAGGCAGAAATGCCTCTTAGGAGGCTTTTATAATAATAGTATGAATGAGAAGAAATGAGAACTCATAATAGTATACTAAGAGTGGGACTCAAAAGGAGAACAGATGAAAAAAGTAGAATGTAGAATCAAAAACCTTGACCACTAAGAGTATGCAACTGGGTATGAACCAAAGGATGATAGTCTTCTTTCTGCTGTGAGCCTCTCCTTGCTTCTGTCAGGGATGCAAATGTTTGGCCTTAGCCAATCTTACTCCAACCCCTTCATTTGTAGAACCTCCTTACCCCAGATTCACAGATTACAAGAAAGTGAACCAGAGGCAAGTCTGGGCTAGACGGCCACTGATGTCCCTTTCTTTCAACTCTGAGAATCTGTTATTCTGTGGAATCTCTTCCCTTTTTTTGTTTGCTTCTCTTTAAAATGGGGTTAGAAGTGGCCTGTACTCATAGAGGGATTAGTTTGTAAAAAGCTTTGCTGCTGAGAGAGAGAGAGAAAAGAGAGAGAGAGAGAGAGAGAGAGAGAGAGAGAGAGAGAGAGAGAGAGAGAGAGAGAGAGAGAGAGAGAGAGAGAGAGTCAGTCTCGTTCCTGAGTGGATTATTTATAACACTTATTTTTATCCCAAGTTAACTTTTTTCCTAATATTTGGGCTCCTCTGCCTGAGGATTGAGGGAATTCAATTAAACAAATTCAGTAAGCATTTGTTAAATACCTACAATGTGTAGAACACTCTGCTAGACACTGGAGGAAAATAAAGAATTAGGAAAACCAATGCCTCAATCTTCATGTGGTTTACAGTTAAATAAAAAATAATATATAAATATAGTTACATAATATTATATAATAAATGAGGAGGAAAGGTAGTATAATAACAATAATTAATAATAGGGGCAGCTAAATGGCTCAGTGGATAGAGATCCAGGTCTGGAGACAGAAGATTATAGGTTCAAATCTGCCATCAGACACTTAACCCCCATTGCCTAGCCCTTACCACTCTTTGGCTTTGGAAACAATACTTATTATCGATTCCAAGATGGAAGGTAAGGGTTTAAAATAATAATAACAACTGATAACATTTGTTGAGAGTTTAGACTTATAATATTATTAACCCCCTCTTACAGATACAGAAACTAAGGCTGAGGGAGATAAAGTGACTTGTTCAACATCACACAGATGGAAAATCAGGTCTTCTTGACTCTACATGCATTTTCTGTCCCCAATACCTCTATGTGACAGCTAGGTGGCATAATGGATAGAGTGTCAGGCCTGGAGTCAGGAAGACTTATCTTCCCGAGTTCAAATCTATCTGTGGCCCTGGACAAGTCATTTAGTTTCAGTTTCCTCATCTGTAAAATGAACTGGAGAAGGAAATGATCTGGGGCAAGTAACATATCCTCTTCAGTACTTTATTTTCTCATCTAGAAAATTAGAGGATTTTAATAGATTGCATCAAAGTTCCCTTTCCACTATATGATGATGAGAGTCATGCTTCAAATCACTGACTATTCATGCAATCTAGCCCTTCCTTGGAACCCATTAGGAAGAAGCTATCCAAATCGGTAAGCAGTCAATGCCAACACCAACTTCCCCAGAACTTAGAAGATGGATAGGTGGAGAGGGAGAACCAAAGTCAACCAAAGTTGACTGAAAGATGGATGAAAAGGCCACTCTTAGAGAAGTGCAGTATGGTTTAAAAATATATTGAGACAGGTACTTGAGAGACAGTCTTTAAAATACTGCTGGCTTGAGTCCAAGATACTTTGTCCTTGTTGTTTAGTCATTTGACTCTTTGTGATTCCATTTGGGGTTTTCTTGGCAAAGATACTGGAGTGGTTTGCCATTTTCTTCTCCAGCTCATTTGAAAGATAAGGAAACTGAGGCAAATAAGGCAAAGTGAATTGAGGCCAGATTTGAACTCAGGAAGATGTGAATCTCCCTGACTTCATGTCACATTCTATCCACTAAGCCACTTAGTTGATCCTAGGTACTTACTAGACAACAAATCCTAAGGGAGCCTATCCTGGCCTTTGGGAGCATCTTTACCATTTGATGGTAGTACTGGACCTCTTCTAGCACTATAGTTGTTATTTTGGAGTCCTAAATTCTCCAAATTTTGAAATCAGTTTTTGTAAATCTTTATAACAATCTCAGGAAGAAGGGAAGTAGGGAAAGTTGGTGGTTTGTTTTTTTTTTAACATTCCTAGTTGTCACAAGGCAGGTGGCATGGTGGTTAGAGTGCTGGACCTGGACCAAGGGAGATTCATCTTCCTAAGTTCAAATCTGGCCTTAGACATTTACTAGCTATGTGACCCTAGGCAAGTCACTTAGCCTTGCTTGCCTCAGTATCCTCATCTATCAATATATGTCTGGATCACTCTTTACCCAAATGATCATAGTAGTAGTAGCAGTCTCTCGGTAACTGAGGATGATGATTGTCTTTGTGCGTTTTCATCTATGCTAGATGAGTGTGCACAAAGACACTTGTGCATGAAGGAGATTTAAGTGGAAAAGTCGATGCACAGAGACAGTCCCACTCTCTCGGTGTTGGAAGCCTGGGTCCATTGGCATGAAAAGTCGTTACACCTGGAGACTTCTTCAGCTGCATTGGATGACCGTGTTGTCTTTTGTGTTCCATCATGCCCTAAGCACTCCACAGTGCTTTGCTGCGTCGCCATCTCAGCCTTTGAACCTTCTTGTTGGTTTCTTCCACCTGTTCTGCCGAAGCAGTCTTCACATGTTGGGTGAGCAAAGCCCTAGTTCACCAGGGGTCTATGACGACCTGATGGCTACCCTCACAAGGTTTAGCCGGCCTGTCAAAGCCGTTGCCTGGGGTGTGGCCGCTGCCGAATGCTAGCAGCTACTGGGAGCCACAAGTGAGAGCTGGGTGTCAGGTGGGGGTCAGAGGCTGGAGAGCTGCCCAGAGATATTACCCCTCCATGAGCACCCCGTACACCCCCAAATGATCATAGTTAGTATTTAAATATACTAAAATATAAATGAACTTCTCGATAAGAAAAAGTCACAAGGACTAACCCAAACCCAAACGGGCATTCTTGGGACCAACATTGTTGCAATTGCCTTCCTTCTCTATTGCTCCTATGAAGAAAATGGAGCATGAGGAGGGATCAGTTCAAGCTTCCCAGAATTCTACATCCTGAGAATGACTAAGGATTTGGGAGCTCATTTCATGTCCTTTAAAAAAAAAAGTATCATTTTTATTATTCAGCCATCACATCTCTTCCCAGAACAGCAACATATTAGTCCTTGGGGGCCTGTGCTGGGGAGCAAAAAAATCTTTATATAAAGAATCCAACTTTCCCGTCTTGCTCCAAAGTAGTTGTTTTACTTTTTAAAGCATTAAATCAAGGGGAAATGAGTAGAAAAGTTATGGAAACCCCTTTCCTGTTTCTACTGCCAGAGGCAACACCCTCCCTCTCCCTTAAGAAGCCAGGTTGGGGAGCTGACTGTGGCTTCTTGTCCACACTAAATCCCCTCCTGAGGGGGATTCTCTTTTACAGATCTTTGAGAGTGTCAGAGTCTTTTTTTGCCCACTTAGGCCTTTTTTCTGTTTACATTGGGAGATGTGTTTTTTGCTGGGCTTAAGTGCAGTCTTGGCCTTTTTGTTTGTTTTTAAGTCAGGTTAAAACTCTGCTCCTGGATTTATTGCAAAATCCATTTATCTTCATCTCTTTGGGGTCTCTGCTCAGAACCATCTGAGTTTTTCACCCTCTCTGCTAACAAATAAAGAAGGGGGGAGGCAGAAAACAGAATCCCACTAAATCCACAGACAAACAAAGGGAGGTCCTGAAGGTACAAACACAGTCCAGTAGGGTTGGGGAGGGGGGGAGAGGGAGGAATCATATATCAGCCCAGAAAAGGTTATGTCAAAGAGAGAGTATGTCCTCCCCTCCTCTCACCTCCCCCCAACCAATCTAGGAAGACCCAACCATTTATTTATTTATACAGGGCTAAAGCATTTCAGTCAATACTCACACAGCAAAGAAGGAGAGATACCAAATTAGAAAGGAAAGAAGGCACTGCCTATCTCTGAGACAGGCAACAAATTAAAGTAGAGTAACAAATGGACAAGATGACATATACTGCCTTTGAAAGGAAAGTATATGGGAGATGGTGATAGCAGGCAACCAGTTGGCACTAGTGAGAGGGTAAATTGGGATGGACCAAACTCAAGCAAGAGAGAAGGGAGAAAGAGAAACACAGCCAGCCAGAGGTGGTCAGGGATCCCTTCCTTTGCTTTCTCCCAGGCTTCCCTCCCCTCTCCCTTTCCATGCATAGCTGAGGGAGTTTAAAAACAACCAGAGCTAAACCTCTTGAGGGTGAAAGAAACAAAGCAAACCAAACAAATTGGGAAAAGGGAGTCAAATAGAACTGTTTGCTTGGCCTTCTAAGACAGGATATGCTTTTGGCCCTCCTCTGAGAGCTTTGAAAGACTCTGGTTCAGTATAACCAGATTGATTCAGCAAAATCTCTGAGGAAGTCACACAGCTAAAGCTTAGGAATTGAGACCACTGGAATCCAGCATCCAATGCCCCCATCTTCTCTGGATCAAGAAAGCAGCTTCAATCTACTGTCATGGATGGAAAACTTTTTTTCCTGCAGTGATAAGGGTTTAACAGCTGGAGAAATAATATTTCAAGGACTTTGTTTGTGTAGACAATATTACTCATTAATAGTACCATGTTTCTCTCATATAGTAAATAAATAATGAAAGAATAGAAGGAAAGAAAAATGAAAGAATGGGAAAGAAAGAGGAAAAGGAACAGACTGGGAAAGAGAAAGAAGAGAAATAGAAAGAGAAGAAAAGAAAAAAGAGAGAAAGAAAGAGAAAGAAAGAAAGAAAGAAAGAAAGAAAGAAAGAAAGAGAGAGGGAGAGAAAGAGAGAGAGAAAGAAAGAGAGAGAGAAAGAAAGAAGAAAGAAAGAAAGAAAGAAAGAAAGAAAGAAAGAAAGAAAGAAAGAAAGAAAGAAAGAAAGAAAGAAAGAAAGAAAGAAAGGGAGAGACAAAGACAGAGAAAAATAGCACAGAGAGAGAGAGAGAGAGAGAGAGAGAGAGAGAGGAGAAGATAGGTAGTCCTGACCTTCAAGTGATTTAGGCATTCAAGCAGTAGCTTCGATTAATAGCTAGAGGAATTTTTCATGCAGTCCTATTATAGGGTTGTCATCCAGAAAGGTACCTCAAGAGATGACCTAGTCTAATCCTTTCATTTTATAAATGAGAAAACAGAGGCCCTGAAAGGGTGGAAGTGATTTTCCCACAGTCAAATAGCTAATTAATGGACCAGACTAAATCCATGGATTCCTATTCTTTCCATAGCTAAAGATAGCTAGATAATTACACTATCTCCTAGAAGTAAAGAAGTCATTGACTCTGATGGCAAATACCTCTATCTAGACATGTTATTTAATGTCTTGCTTTATCTTTCTCTTCTTCCTTTCCTACCCTTATAGAATGAAACAAGATTTAGAATTTCATAGGGCTAAAAGGCACTTCTAGAAGCCATTTGGATCCTAAAGGATCCAAGGAGATGACCCCTTTCCCAGTAATGTTCAATCCCCATCCCCACTAGAAATTCACATCTCCTCATCATCCTATCCTGTAATCCTCTTCTGGGAAGTCCCACACAGTCACTGTGTGTGGCTTGATGAAGGCACTATATTTGTTCTGACACTCAAAGTATCATTTGCCAGCAAATATGTATATTTGCTATATCCTCCCTCAAAATATTGCTTTGTATTTATTTTGTGTATATATACATACAAATACATAATTTCATCCAGCAGAATCTTTGCAGGCAAAACAAGTTTCTTTTTTGCCTTCTTTTCTCCTGACACATAGTAATAGCTTAACACTTAGTAGCACTTAAAGGTTTTCAAAGCATTTTACATGTGACATCTCATTAGATCCTCGTAACAATTCTGTTGAGTATTATCCCTGTTTTATACATGAGATTGAGGCAGACTGAAATAAAGGGTCTTGCCCAGTGCACAGCTAGAAAATTTCTGTCTTTCTAATCCAAGTCCAGCACTCTACCCACTATGTATCAACAGAATAGACACTCAATTGAAGCTTGTTAGATTGATCTACCTATGTGCAAACAGGATGACAACCAACACTATCTTGAAATTGATGGTATTTTATCCTATTCAAGAGCTCTAGGAAAAGAAATTCCTTTTCCTCCTTTAGTAGATTATTTCATTGTCCCTCACAGTCTTTATGGCTAGAAAATCTTTGTTATCTGAGATCCAAATTCCTCCCTCCCATTTCTTGCAATGTAAACTTATTTCTCATAGTTCTTGGGGAGGTTGGAAATTACTAATCAACCCCACCCCCCAACATTCCCTAGACATGATTTTTACTTTGAAATAATTCATGAGATTATGTTGGAGATCCAAGAAGAAAATTTGCCTCAAGCAAATATAAACAAAAAATAGATACATGAATTATGTAGTTTTATAAAAGTCAGTTGTATCTTCTTAATCCCAGTGCAGGTGGTTTTCTATAAAATTTTGAAAAGACTAGAGAACCTATCTTATCCTTTAGGATGTCAGTGTATTCTCTCTTTGCTCCCCTCCAGGAAGCAAACTTAGACTGGATTTTTTTTTAAACCCTTACCTTCTGTCTTAGAATCTCTACTGTGTATTGGTTCCTAGGCAGAATAATAGTAAAATCTAGGAAATTAGGGTTAAGTGATTTGCCCAGGGTCACATAGCTAGGAAGTGTCTGAGGCCAGAATTGAACCCAGGACACTAAATCTGGCTCTCAATCCACTGAGTCATCTAGCTGCCCTCTGAACCTTATTTTATTTTATTTTGCACCTCTTTTTAAATTTCAATATAGAGCTGCCTTCATTTCCCAGAATCCTACTCTTAATAATCTTATCTTTTCCCTTGTATTCTCCTAGAAGCAAAAGAAGTTTGAAGGGTCTAAGGTTAAGGGATGAGACATCATTTCACTCACACTTACAAGAGAAAAGAAAAGGCATACAACTGAGAATCTTATAGATTCCAGAGAATAAATCTTTGGGGAAAAAAGTGGAATTGTTGAGTCATCCTCAGAGAATTTAGATGATTGGAATGATTATTAGCAGTAATAATAATTATAAGACACATCCTGCCAGCACCCTCAGTACAGAGCACAAAGGCAGCCACTACTCTGAAGGAGTTTACATTTCCTTCCAAATTTATCTGGGGAGGGTTGACAGAATGACAGGGTGCTCACAACTGAAAAGTTGATAATGCAAAGGGGAAATACCCATGTATCTCAGCTGAGACAGATTGAAGTGGGGGAATTCCAGCATTTGGGAATAGCCTTGGAAACCCCACTGTTCACAACCCCTCAACCCCCAGAACACCAGGAAAGCGATCCTAGCAAGGCCTGTAGATAAGAAAAGATCCCCTCTTCCTTGGCCATCCCCCCCTTTGCTTCCTCCCTTGTGTGCATGCGTGTAACACCTCTGACACGGTGGGAGTGACTTCCTGGATGGAAGCTGGATGACTATAGAAAGTCCAAGTAATACGATCTGGCTATGTAATTACACAGTCCTTTTCCCACTGAGGAGTAAATAAATATGCTTTACAAATGTTAACTCACCCATGGGCACAGCACTGTTGGGAGGAGGAGGCCCAGGAGACCTGATTCTTGAGGATGGGAGGAAAGAGACTCCACTGCTGTGTTGTCTAGTCTCGCTTCTATGGAGGCTTCTTGGACTGTGTGCCATGGTAGGGGCATCTACCTTGTGCAGGCTCACCAGAGATGGTACTGAGCCTCCAGACCTCAAATTAGAAGTCCCCTGCTGTCCCTATTGCCACTGGGACTCTGGGGAGCTCCAACAAGCTAGTCTATCTCTTAGTGCTTCTGAAATAAGGGTAATACTGTGCCACATGAAACTACCAGGGATGGGTGAGCTATAAATACACAATTTATAACTGGGGACAGCAGATAGTGTACTGGACCTGGGGGCACGGAAGATCTGAGTTCAATTCTGGCTTTAGACATTTACTAAATGACTTTAGACATTTACATTTATGTGAACTTAGGCAAGTCACTTATTCTCTGTCTGCCTAAGTTTCCTCATCTGTAAAACAGGGATAATAATAAGCCTTAACTCCCAGGGTTATTGTGTAAATAAGATAATATTTATAAAGTACTTGCAAATCTTAAAGAACTAAATAATTGATAGTTATTATTGTTATTATATTGCTTATATAATAGCCTTCAAAGGTTTGGTAGAATGTCCTTTTCCCTGTGTTTTTTTTTTCCTGCAAATTTTCGTTTGCAAATCTTTCTGTCCCAAGGAAGTCTAGAAGTTTTCCTTCCTAAACTGTTGCCCATGCCTAGAATGTTCTTCCTCTTCCTCTCCCTCTCCTGGCTCCCTTTATGAATCAGTTTAATTCTCTTCTTTTGTAGGAAGGCTTTCCCACTTTCTCCCACTGCTTTTGCTTTCCTTTTGAGACAATCTCATTTTTAAACTTTACATATCCCAAACCACAATTTTTTGCGTCTTGTTTTTCCTGTTAGAGTGTGAGCAAGAACCATGGCTTTGCCTTAGAGTCCTTGGCCCTTATCACAGTACCTAGTGCATTTGTTGTTGTTGTTTAGTCTTTCCAGGCTCTGTGATCTCAACTGGGGTTTTCTTGTCAAAGATATAGCAGTGGGTTGCTATCTCTTTCTCTAGTTCATTTTACAGATGAGGAAACTGAGGTTTCCTCTGATTTCCTGACCCCTTATCATAGTGCCTAGCATATTCGTTATTGTTGTTCAGTCTTTCCAGACTCTGTGATCTCAACTGGGGTTTTTCTTGTCAAAGATATAGGAGTGGTTTGCTAGCTCCTTCTCTAGCTCATTTTACAGATGAGGAAACTGAGGAAAATAGGATTAAGTGACTTGCCCAGGGTCACAGAGTCCAGGCCTGGCATCCTAAACACTGTACCTCCTCGTAGGTCCTTAATAAATATTTGTTGGTGAAATTGCTTGACTTAGGTTTGAGGCTGCACAGGTGCATGTGCATAGACTTAAAAGAATTTGAATTTCAGGCTTAATTTGGTACATTTACATTTATATTACCAGTCATGAAATATTGATTAAAAATTGTTTTTAAGCATTAAAATTCCCCTTTGTTTTTGTAAAAAAAAAAATACTCAGTACAAACTATAAGACCAGTTAGTTTAGTACTTCAGGCTTCCACTCCATTTGTGGTACTTGTATGGGAGACATTCATAGTATTATGGAGGGAGAACCTTGAACTCGAAGTCAGAAGGCTTAAGTTGCAAACCTATCTCTTCTTTTTACAGAGACAGAAACAATGATCATTATTCAACCTTCTACACAGGGTTCTTTGCAGGGATAAATGAGTTATGTACTTAAGGAGCTTTGTAAACCTTGTTTTATGTTGTTTTGGACATTTTCTACTCTTTGTGACCCCATTTGGGGGTTTTCCTGGCAAAGATACTAGCGTGGTTTGCCATTTCCTTCTCTAGCTCATTTTAGAGATGAGGAAATGAAGGCAAACAGGGATAAGTGACTTGCCCAGGGTCACTTAGCAGCTAGTATCTGAGATTGGATTTGAACTCATCTTCAGGCTCCAGGCCCAGAGCTCTATTCATTGCACCATCAAATTTTAGTTATTATTGTATATGATTATTATTATTATATATTATTATCTTGAGGCTGCTACAATGAGGGATAGTGAAAATGAGGATGGGCAACTGGAATTCTGAAGCTTACTTGCTTTTTTTTTACATCTGAATCCTTACCTTCTGACTTAGTTTCAATTGTAAGAGAGAAAAGTGGCATGGGGTAGGTAATTGGGGTTAAGTGACTTGCCTGGGGTCAGATAGTTTTTAAGTCAAATTTGAATTCAGGTCCCCCTAACTCCTCTAGCTGCCCCAACTTATTTTCTCTTACAGCTTTTGATGGAGTAGATCTTGCTTGCCTGGATGGATGGGACCCTGGACATTGTACCATAGGACCAGACTCTGGGATTACGTAAAGCTGCCAGGGCTCCCAGCCCCCACCTCTGCTCTGCCTCCACACTCCTTGGGTCAGCTGCTTGATTTTGAATGGTAACCTAAGCCCTTCCATCTCTGCTCTTAGCAGCATATGCAGTCCCTTCAAGGCTAAGAGGGCAGCCCGGCAGCTGCAATCAACTGTAATGGAGGAGACCAAGGCTTGGGTTTTAGAGCCAAGGTCAAGCACAAATGAGAGAGTCATCTTTTCAGGCTGACCACTGAGATTCCAGGGCTGAGTTCAGTGTGACACCAGTTCTCCTGCCTTGGCCACTGTAGATAGCCTGGAAGGTATCCATTTTCTTCTAGAAAGTCTTCTGTGTTTCCTAAACACATCTTCTACTTGCTGTTCCCCCCTTCATCCTAATTCTCTTCACCTGAACACAGTCCCATTAGGGAAGGAATCATTGGCTTAGAATGACAGGTTGAAAGCCCCAAATGACCCTGTCATCTGAATCTAGTTTGGTTCTTCCTCCCATAAAGAGTCTAAAGTCTCCAGAGGCTGGCAGATGTTCTTATACTTAAATGGTTGTCTTTCTCTGCCTACCTTACCCTACATTGCTTTAAAAAATTTTTTTCTAGATGATCCAGGGTGGGAATTTTTTTTTTAAGTCAGTCTTAGAGCAGGGCAAATTGGGCACATCCCATCTCTGCTAGATTTGCTACATTTTACAAATAGAATTAGGACTTTGGGAGCAGAAACCCAAGAAGAATGAATCTGGAGACAGCAACTACAAGTTTCAACATAAATGCAAAATGGAAAAATGCTTCAGGAGACATATCCTTAGCTCTGTACTCCAGCTTTGGCAAATAGAGAGGGAACTCACCCTATTAAAAAGACAAACTCTGCCTTCCTCAAGCAGTGAGAGATAGAGTTGATTGTTTTTCTTCCTAGTTCATTCTTAATTTTTTTCTCCTTGGTTAAAGGAGCATTTGAAGAACTTTTATCTCCAGATAGTAGGCAAAACCATAAACCCAACATGGCGAATTCACCTCGAGACTTCTCTGTCTTTTGTCCCTCCTTTTATCCACATTAAGACTCAGCCCTAGAGCTACTCAAATTTTCTTCTTCACATAGGCTAGCCTGTATTTCCAGTAAGATTTGAGACCCTTTGGGCTTTTTTGTATATATCTAAGCATTTTTTAAAAAGCTAAACTTTTAATTCTTTATTTGGCTGAAATCAAATGCTGTATGACCCTAGCTAAAAGGCCTCCAGTAAAGTTCTTTGGCTGTATATGTCCCAAACTTCTTTTTCCCCACACAAATTTGAAGAAGTCAAGAGAAAAAGTAGCACCCCTTCCCTACAATCTCCTCTCCTCCCCTCCCAACATCAATGTACAAACCCGTACTCCCATGCTTACTGCTGTAACTTGATTCACTGGGTCCCACAGCACAGCTCTGGTTTCTAACAAGAGGGCCTTCCATGAAAGAAGAGATATTCTTTTCCTTTCCCCACAGCCCATGCCATTGGCTCAAAGCTGAAGGAGTGTCGCCCTTTGACCTCTGACTCTTGACCCCAACCCCATTGGACTATTCCTACTGGACCATCTTGAAAAACAAAAGCGAGCCCCCTCCTCCCCGCATTTTTTTTTTAATTTCTGCTAAGGGAAGAGTGTGAGACTGAAAGAAAGAACAATCCTCCATAATGACTAGCTATTGTTGGAAGAGTAATCAATATCCCAAATCCCTAAGCTGCAGTGACAGGAGGAAGGTTTAGTGTCCTTTAACCCTTTCCATGCCTATGGTCAAACTCTCCTGGGGCTTTTTCTCTATCCTCTTCCAGTAGTCACCTTTCATTTATTCACTTTCATATCTACAATTACTGTGGAAAGGTATTTGGAAGGGGTAAAGGAAAAAGCAGAATTGAAAATTACCACCTCTTTATATTAGGCAGTTTTTGACTTCTTCAATCTATTTCTCTCTGTCTGTCTGTTTCTTTCTATCTCTGTCTCTCTCTTCTCCCTCTTTCCTACTTTCTTTCTGTTCCTAGCAAGTCTTACTGCATTATCTTTGAACTATTCTTTATATTTTCCATCATTATATGTGCTGGTGGCACCTCGCAAGAAGCCTTAACTAAAAGACCCATCAGAGCCATAATCTTTTTAAAAATCAGACAATATGGCAGATATGCACACTTACCAATGACTGATACCTAAGGTAATTGATGGTATTCTACTTTCCAATAATAACACAAATAAATAATAATAATAATACTTCACATTTCTATAGCACTTTAATGTTAATAGAATGCTTTCCTCAAAACATCGAGATAAGTAGAGCAAACATTAGTATACCAGTTTTTCAGATGAGGAAACTAAGGCTCCCCTTTTCACTTTCTTCTTCTTCAACTCTTTCTATTTTTCCTCTATTCCACTCTACCCTTAATGCTCCCATGATTTTTTTCCTCCTCCTTTTCTCCTACATTTTTAAATCTCCACTCCTCATGTTTTGACAAAGGAAATCACTATTTTAGCGGAGCCACTCAAAGCCAAAGACATTGTTGACAAGCTCTCCACTAGAGGAGTACTGATAACTTAGCTCCTGCTCCCATCCCACTCTGCTTGCCTGGGGAAGAGTTCATGTTAGCTTTTCCTCACTGGCCTAGCCCATACATATTCAGGACTCAAATGGAAAAGGTTTGCACAGGTGAATTCAGAACTCCTTTGGAGAATTTTTCAACTTGAAACTATGGACCACCATACTGAACTCTTCAACTTACCAAAACAAAAAGACTGAAGAAAATTGTCCTCCCAGTTGTCACTAGGGTCAAAATTATAAACCTAAAGACTAAAGATCCAAAAAAGAAACTAAGATCCAGATAATGAGTATATGATGATGACCTATTTGACCATGTAGGTAAATGAACTCAGAACCTTAGGACAGAAACGATTATGTTCAAATAGACATTAATGAACAACTATGTTGAAGTAGATAGAGTGCCAGGTCAAGAAGACTCATCTTCTTGACTTCAAATCTAAACTCAGATATTTACTATCTGTGTGATCCTTTACACATTTCCTTTACCCTGTTTGCCTTGGTTTCCTCATTCAAAAACTGAGGTATGGAAGGAAATGGTAAACTACTTCAATATCTTCACCAAGAAAAACCCAAATGGGGTCACAAAAAGTCAGCCATGACTAAAACGACTAAACAACAAATGTTACTGTTTATCTTGTGTCATCAGAAGAGCTTTCTCTTTCAACCTCAAATTCTTTCAGATCATTCTCCATGGATCTCTCCTTTGTTCCCATTACATTCTGCTTCTTGGTATATGTGTTATATTTCTATGAAAGTCAGGCATTGAGGGAGCACAGTGGATACAGTGTTGGGCTTGGAGTCAGGATAACCTGATTTTAAATCCAACCTCAGACAGTCAGTATTTGTGTGTTGCTGGGCAAGTCTCTTAGTCACTGCCTGCCTCTGTTTTCCTCATCTTTAAAATGGAAATAAATAAAACAAAAACCTGGGGGCAGCTAGGTGGCTCAGTAGATTGAGAGCCAGGCCCAGATATGGGAGGTCCTGGGTTCAAATGTGATCTCAGATACTCCCTAGCTGTGTGATCCTGGGCAAGTCACTTGACCCCCATTGCCTAGCCCTTACCCCATTCTTCTGCCTTAGAACAATACACAGTATTGATTCCAAGATGGAAGGTAAGGGTTATTATTTAAATAACAACAACAACAACAACCTATCTTACAAGGTAGTTGTGAGTATCATATTTGTATGGCCTCAGATATTTCCTAGTTGTGTGACCCTAGAAAAGACATTTAACCCCCATTGTCTAGTTCTTCCTTCTCTTCTGCCTTGGAAGTGTTGCTTAGTACCCATTCTAAGACATAAGATAAGGGTTGTTTTTTGTTTTTTTGTTTAAAGAATACTTGTAGAGCACTTAGCACAATGGCTTGTTCCCTCTCTTAAAGATGGGGAACTATGCCATTTTTTTAATCTTTGTATCCTAAGTACCTAGTACCACAGTGTCTTGCCTTTTCAAATTTGTTGAAATGAATTGAATCTAAATCTTTACCAGCCAGCTTGGAGGTCAGAGAAAGGTTGGCGGGAATGTAGTATGTTATATTGGCCTGTCAGTATGTGTAAGTTATTCATAACCAAAATAACTTGATGGAAGAGTAGTATCCAGATTGGAGGCTGAGCCATGAAGGGACAACAGGCATATCTTCTAAGCAGACAGTTCAGACTCTTCATTTCCTGTGTAGGTACAAGCAATTCTGCAAAACTTCTAACCTGACTTTGTCTCTGCCTAGCATCACATAAAAGAAAGTGAGAACTGGAATGGAGCATCTCTAACACCTGCTTGGGGAGGGAGGCTTCCCTTCCCTCATCACCCCCTTCAGACCAAGCATGTATATGCTTGACTACTTTCTAGTCAACCATGATGACACTTTTAATGGACTGCTGAGCTAGAATTTCATGGACATACTAAAAGGCCAATCAGTCCCTCTCGTTGGCCTCAAGGAGTGAGGATGGATGACTCTCTGAGTTCTACAGAGAAGGCTGGAGGATGCCCTTCTCCAAACCAGGCTCAGCCCAATGAGTGTTTGACCTCTTAGACACATCTGTGTGTTTATACAGCACTTATCTCTGTGCTGGGCACTTTATACCATTTTAATCTCATTTGATCCTCACAACAAACCTAGGAAGAGAGTGCTATTATTATCACCATTTTACACATGAGGAAACTGAGAGAAACAGGTAAAGTAACTTGGCTGCCATTCAGTTATTTCAACAAGTATAAAAGGCAAAACGGGATATAAGGTAAGTGACTTGAAAAAATATATATTAAATAATAAAAGATAAAATTTAAATTTAAAAAGATAAAATTGGCCATAATGCTAGTAAGTATCTGAGGCTGGCTTTAAGCTCAGGTCTTCTTGACTCCAGATCCAACTCCCTAACCAGCTCTATGGCCACCTTTAATGACTCTCATCCCATCTTTCAAAGTTCACAAGGTTCTGTTCCATCCCCTGTAGTCATTCCATTAAGATCAGAAAAGAGTAGACATGACAGATACAGAAGGACAGTTTTATGGCCTTTTCAGAAGTTAGTCTTGGATAGGAGTCAGAAGTTCTGTGCCTTAATTAAAGATTCTTACCTTTCAGAAATCTCATCAGCACAGTATAACTGACCCTCTCTGAGATTTCCCTTCTGGTTTCTTGCCTCAGTGGACCAAAAGTGATCTAAGGTCCTATCAGCCCAAGGTAAAACAGATAGCCTAAGTCTCCCTGTTTTATGTTGTCAGTCAGTTCTAATGTTTATTAAGCACCGACTATGTGTCAAGAACTGCAAAGCTCTGGGATTCAAAGAAGAGCCAAAAACTATTCCTACTTCTTAAGGGGCTCCCAGTCCAATGAGGAAAACAACACAGGAACTACTTTGTACAAACAGAATTTAATTGAATTGAATTGAAGGTAGTCTCAGAGGGAAGATACTAAGATATAGGAGTACTGGGAAAGGGTTCTTGCAGAAAACCAGACTTTTAACTGAGACTTGAAGAAAGCCAGGGAAACCAAGAGATAGAGAGGAGGGAAGAAACCACTTCAGCCCTGGGGGACAAGCCAGAGAAAACACTAAGTCAAGAGAAGGAGTATCAAGTATAAGGAACAGAAAGGAGGCCAGTGTCACTTGATCATAGAATATATTGGGGGGGACGTGGGAGTGGTGGAGAGAATGGAAGAAAACTGGAAATTAAAAAAGGACCAGGTTATAGAAGCCTTCGCAGGGATCAACAGACTCTTAGAACTGATTGTAAAGGAGGGCTTGGATTCAAATCTTAACTTAGATACTTTCTAGTTCTGTGACCCTAGGCAAATCACTTAATCCCCATTGCCTAGTCCTTAACACTCTTCTGCCTTGGAATCTATACTTAGTATCAATTCCAAGACAGAAGGTAAGGAAAAAAAAAAGAACTGATTGTTTAATTTTTGGAGTGGTTATTATAAATGGTATAACCTCAGAAATCAACAAACACTATAAATCAGAGCTTAATTTATTGTTTCATTGATTATCTAGACTTAAGAAAGCAATGAAGAAATTTTTAATAATGCACATTAAACTTAAAATTATATACTTTTTTTTCAGAGAATTGATTGTTTAATCTCTACCATTACACCTTTGTTAACTAAACTAAGTATTGCCCTCTCTTTGCCTTGCCTCCCAAGCTTCCTAGATGAGAAAGAAAGAAAGAAAGGAAGGAAGGAAGGAAGGAAGAAAGGAAGGAAGAAAGGAAGGAAGGAAGGAAGGAAGGAAGGAAGGAAGGAAGGAAGGAAGGAAGGAAGGAAGGAAGGAAGGAAGGAAGGAAGGAAGGAAGGAAGGAAGGAAAAGACCAAAGGTAAAAGAATTTCAGATGGACTTGGAAGAAGACAGAGAACTTTTTTTTTTTTAATTTTAAACCCTTACCTTCCGTCTTAGAATCAATATTGTGTACTGGTTCTAAGGCAGAAGAGTGGTATAAGGGCTAGGCAATGGGGGTTAAGTGACTAGCCCAGGGTCACACAGGTGGGAAGTGTCTGAGGATGAATTTTGGACCTCCTGTCTCTAGACCTGGCTCTCAATCCACCAAGCTACCCGGCTGCCCCCAGATTTTATAACTTCTAATGTTCTTCCAGCTCTAAAACACTGATCCTATGAGCAGCTGTGCCTTTTTTTTTTAACTTTTTCTTCTGTTTTAGAGTCAATACTAAGTATCAATTCTGAGACAAGTGACCAATAAAGGCTAGGCAGTTGGGTTAAATGACTTAGCCAATATCACACACCTAAGACATGTCTGAGGTCACATTTGAACTCAGGATACCAAACTCCACCCCCTGGTATCCAGGCCTGGCTGCCCCAGCAATGTGTCCTTTTTAAGCAGAGGTTCCCTGAGACCAGAGAGTAAATCCTTTCTATCTGTTCCCATAAGGCTTAAAATATACCCTAATAATGCTATGGTATGGTTCTTTTTATGGAGAACCATTATGAGGCACCACACCTACATTATTTCTTAATTGACCTCGGTTAATTATGGACAAGATCATGTGCTCATTTTACAAAAGACCTTTATGCATTTTATTTTATTAATCCTTATAAAGTCTCTGTAAGGCAGGAAGGTGTTAAGTGTTACTCATTTTATTTTATAGATGAGGAAACTGAGTCAGTGAAGGAAATGATAAATCACCTTTGGTGGTGTAATAAGTCTGGCATTTTTTCCACTAAGATCACACTTTATAGAATTTAACTTAGTGAGGAAGGGAAGGAAAAGCACTTGCTAGGTGATTGGATTTAAATATGAAAGCAGAGTTCAGTTAAAACTTTCTAAGCCTGCTTAGATGTCTTTACCATAGATCAAAGATCAAAGGGAAAAAACGTTTTTCTTTTTGTAAAAAAAAAACCAAAAACACCCTCTTCTTTCTTTCTTTCCTTCCTTCCTTTCTCTTTTTAAAAAAAAACTTTTTATTTTTCAAGGAAAAACTATTTTAAACAATCCATCTTTTTTACTCCCTCCCTCCCCCAAACTGGGCAAATTAAAAAACAAACAAAAAAGACAAACCTCTCAATATATGTTTATTTCATTAGACAAAAAAATCCCCATGTTGGCCATGCCCCAAAATGTGTCTCTTTCTGAATTTAAAGTTCATGACATCTCTGGCAGGAGACAAGTGGCATGTTTCACCTTTATCCCTTTGGATTTGTGGTTTATCATCACAATGATCAGAGTTCCAAGGGCTCCCTAGGTTGTTTTTCTCAGTAATATTATTATCATTGTATAAACTGTTCTTCCAGTTCTGCTCATTTTGTTCTGCCTCAGTTCATAAAGGTCTTCCCAGTTTCCTCTGGAATTGTCCATTACATCATTTCCTATGGCACAGTAGTATTCCATTATATTTATGTAACAAGTGTGTTTAGCTATTTCTGAATAGGAGGATACTCTGTAAGGAGATCTCATAATTAAAGCTGTCCAAAAGTAGAATGGGCTGCTCAAAGAGGTGGCAGGTTCTCATTCCCTGAAGGTCCTCAGGAAGAGGTTGGATGATTATTTGTCAGTTATATTTTAGAAGGAGTTCTGTGTGTTTATGAGTCATAAAAATGGTCATCAAGATCTCTTCTAGCTGTCAAATTTTATGATTCTACGAAACCAGCCAGAAGGCCTGAATATTTCTTTCTTCAGAAGAACCTAATGGATTCCTGGAAATAGCCCCCAAAAGTGATTAAGGAAAAAGTCTTCGACTTTAGACTTCCAGTTAAGATGGTGACATGAAAGGTCATGGGAAGCCCAGCTCTTCCATGCAAGCTTCAACAAAGCTCCCCAAAGGGCACCAGATTGAATCATGATTCAGAGAAAAACAATAGAATTCTTCATCCAGACCAGGACTGATAAAGAAGACAGATAGAAGCCTCCAAGCTTCTACCAGGCAAGTCCAGGAAAGCAAGCCGGAAGTCTGCCAGCACTCTAATGAGAGATACTCCAGGGGTGTAGGAAGTCTGCAAGGCTCTATTCCCCAGGGCCTGGAATACTCCCTCATCCTCAGAAACCTCTCTCTCACTACAATGTGCCTGGGACCCCTCAAGGGTACCAGAAGTTCTCAGACACTCTGAAGACTGCAGCATTCTGACCTCTAGGAATCTCCAAGAGAACCCGAAAACCTCAGTTCACGCTAGTGTCAAGAGTCCAGTTGATCAAAGCTTGAACCAAATAAAGACAGCACAACACATCCAGATCTGTGTCTTTTTTTCGAAGCATAAGGAATATGGAAATATATATTGCATGACAGCACTGATATACCCCAAATCAGACTATTTACCATTTCAGGGAGGGGGAAGGAAAGGGAGGGAGGGACGGAGAAAATTTGGATCATAAAATGTCACATACCAATTATTTAAAATTGTTTCTCCTTGTAATAAAAAAACCCAAATTTTAAAACTCTAAAAGTAGAAGGTCATGACCTGTACAAATTCATTCCTGAAATGAAACTTACTCTTTATTTCTAATTAAATTTTATCTTTATTTTATTCCAATTTATGTTTTCCACATTTAAAAACTACAATTTTCCAAAGTTTAAGTGATTCATGTTGTCTCCCTGAGTTGACAAGCAATTCAACTGAATTAGACATATATTATCACTCAAAACATTTTCCCCTATAATTCATTTTTTAAGAGAATAATCTTATAAATCCCAATTTATATACCCAAATAACTAAGTGATAAATCATATGTTTTCATTCTGCATTTCTACTCCAAAAGTTCTTTCTCTAGAGGTGGTCAGGATTCTTCTAAATGTATTCTTTAGAAGGAAAAGGCCTGATTTCCAATTAAAGCTATTTGGGATAATCTTTTCTTAAAAAACACTACCAGAGAGTATAGGTGAACAGTGCCTGGCACATAGATCATTAGTAAATATTTACTGAATTAAGTAGAATTGAATAAATGAAGCAAAAGATAAATAAAATGAACTCTGAAGGGGGAGGGGGAAGGAAATGGAAAGAAAATAAATAACTTAAAACAGAAGATAGAAAATCTTACCCAAGTTATAGACTCCTGAAAATTAGAAGGGAGCAAACAGAACTCCATGACCTCAGGAGAAAATAAGAAATACTACCAGGACCGGCTTTTGGGATAGACCCATGTGGGGAGGGAGAAATGTTTAAAGCATTCATATATATCTCCCCCATGAGAACACGAGCTCCTTGAGAGCAGAGACCAAAGTTGTAGTTTCTTATAACTGTATAGTTTAATACAATGTTTAGTATATTTGTTGTTGTTCAGCTGTGTTGGACTCTTCATGACTCCTTGGGGCTTTCTTGGCAAAGATACTAGAATGGTTTGCCATTGCTTTCTCCAGTGGACCCACTGCTTTTATCATGAAGTCAGAGAGTGAATTCTCCAAGGCCTCATAGCTAGGAAGTTTCTGATTAGAACTCAAGCCTTCCCAGTACTCTTCACCTCTAAGCCACCCTGCTGACAGAAGTAGGTAAAGGGCTATATAAAGGCTAGATTTGGAGACAAACATATTGAATTTATTATATACTTTAAAAAAAGTAAACAGATTCATATATTTTTGCAAGGCATTATATTAAATGCTAAAGAAACAAAGGAAAGACTTCTTAGGAGGGAGATAGAAAATAATGGACATTCCAAGAGAATCTCAGAATCTAAATATAATCTATGTGGGAGAGTATTTGAGTTGGGAATGTCTTCAGAATTTTACTTTCCTGTGGCCTGAATTTAAATAAAAGTGAGAATGATGCTAGTGAAATAAATGTAATTAAAGTCAAATATAATCAACTCATTTAGGCTTCTTTAAGGAAAGAATGCCAGGGACCTGCAAATGAACATAATCCTCTTTATGTTGGGAAGACTGAAGGTTCAGACTCTCTCCCAGGTGCCAGGTTCTAAATTGCTTTACATTTGACCTCCTGGGTGAACCCTGTTTGATACAAAATAGGCCCCTGTCACTAGATGATGATCTCAAATTGCTGAGCTTCTCTGAAAAACCATCCTCTCCACTTGGAAGTGAGATGTTAACCAGAGAGTACATTCCATACTTCCAGTATGACAGGGCTTTCAATGTAGTTTGAACACTGACGTAGCCTATCGTACTCTGGCTGGAAAATAAACTGAGGTTCAAGCATGTGTTTGATAGATGCTGACAACTGAGCTGCATTCTCAGACACCAATCTCTTTAAACTGTGGATAAATTTTGGCCAAGCCAACTCTTTCCAATTATGAGTTCGCTACAACTCCCCCTTCTTTTAAAAATGCTGGTGGACCAGCATGATGTCTTTTACCCTCCCTCGGGTTCCGATGAAGAAGAGAGAGGAAGACAATATTTTTGTTCATTTTAAAGATGGGGAAACTGAGACTGAGTAGTTAATTTACTTCCTGATTGACTTGAAGGGCATATAGTGAGTGACTAATGAGGCTAGGAATAGAACCTAGTTCTCCTGGTTTAGCAGCTTTCCCTACCAACCTCCCTCCCACCCGCACTCCCCCCTTTTAAAATCAGGTTTTAAAGAACAGAAAAGAAAAAGAATCCAAATATTTCCTCATACTCTCCAGGTTTGGAGAAAAAAAAAGAAAGGAAGGACTTCACATGGGCAGTTTTGTCTGCTTAGAAATGGTAGAGTAGTTAAAACTCCCAAAGAAACCAGAATTCCTTCCTCCTGGACCACTTAGGCTTCCTGCTAGGTTTTCTGAGATGTGGTTTTTCAGAGAAAATCCCCAATCTCTATGATTGTATGTGAAAATATGGGGTGGACATGGGAGAAGATTGAAAGCTCCCAAACCCTCAGTTTAAAGGGTGATACCATCTACCACTTGTTCCTAATATATAAATACAGTTTATACTAATGCAGTTCCTAATGGTGGGACAAAGGTCTTAGTCTTAGCCAGGAAAATAAAATACACATAATTTTGTTAAACTAATACCTCTCAGGAAACAGGTGATTTCTTTTTATCTTGGCCCCTAAACTATTTCTGCCCTGGTGCAAAGCTTTAAAGGAAAATCTTTTCTACTATCTCATATGTTCTAAAATATTCCTTTAAGGACTCAAGAGGAAGAAACTTAATGAGAGAGAATTAAAAATATTTATTTCAAGTTCCATCCCTTTTCTTCTGAAGACACAGACTGCTTGACCAGCTTGACTGCTTGATCCAGCAATGGTTACACTCTCATTCGTTTCCCCAATTCACTGGTCAAGATAGGAGAGTTGGAATCCTTCTTGCTCTCCAAAACCACTTCCAAGTTAATCCTTTACCACCATCACTGAGGAACTTCTCTGATGACCACTCAATCCAAACTTACCAACCAATCATAATTCTGGTAGCTGTTTTTAACCAACTCCAGGACATTCTTCTTTCCTCAATGAGTTCAGTGCCTGGCTTATAGTCTTCTTTTCCTCCTCAACCCTTACCCTTACCTGAAGAGTGCAGTGTTCATTTTAATATACAGTCAAACACTCTAACTGCATAGGCCCTCAGCTTCTTCATTCTGAATAATGCAATGGAGAGGGTGCCATGCCTGGAGTCATCTTCCTGAATTCAAATCTGGTCTCAGACATGAACTAGCTATGTGATCCTAGGCAAGTCATTTACCCTGTTTGCTTCGATTTCCTCATCTGTCAGATGAGCTGGAGAAGGAAATGGCAAATCACTAGAATCTTTTTGAAGAAAACCCCAAAGGGAGTCTTGAAGAGTTGGACAAGAGTGAAAACAACTTCCACTTCACCTAGGCTATCCACAGAGGTCATACACTTGATTTTGCCATCATCCACAAATGTCTATGTCCAACTCTGAAATTCATTTAATCCCACTCTGTTTTGTCCCATCTAATGCTATCCTTTATTGTCACTGTAACCTCCAATCCCTCTACCCCTCAGTTTTTTCCCTAGGCCATTACCTCTTCACCCCTGCTCCTCTTTCCTCTCTTCCCCATAGTCATTCCTTGAGGAATCAGTTAAACTCTTTTCTCTAGTCACTTGCTCTCTTTTCCTATCATTCTTCTTGCCCTGCTAAACCTTAGCCTTGGACAATTCCCACCATCTGTTGGATTTCTCTTCTACTCCAAGCTGGAGAAAATCAAGAAACCCTGACTTTCTTGGTTTCCTTCAACTAACAACTGAAATCCCACTTTCTATAAGAAATCTGTCCTCATTTCCCTTAATGTCTTTCCTCTGTTGACTATTTCCATTTTATTCTGAATTTACTTTGTCCGTCTGGTTGTATGTGATCTCCCCCATTAGATTGTGAGCTCCCTTGAGAGCATTTAACTTCCTTTGTATCCTCAGAACTTAACATAGTGCTTGTCATGTAGTAAGCAAAGCACTTAATAAGTGCTTTTTGACTGAATGACTACAAAATTATCTCATTTACCCAGTGTGGATGGGTCCCAAGACTGTTCTAACTGTGGTTCCACTGGAGTCTAATTGTATTCTGGACAATCAAATGCACAGCGCTTTATTCTGCCCTGTATTTTCTATTGTTGTTGCTCATCCCCCATTTTTGAAAAGGGCCAATGGCATCATAGGGTCTTTCTGGTTCTCTCCATAACCTTCACTTCAATCAGAAGCTGTTCAGGTACCAAGTCAGATTATGCAGACCTTGGTTTTCCATCATGGTTAACCACTATGCATTTATTGCACCCAGCATTATGGTAGTTGCTGTGGGAGAGAAAGAAGAAATGTAAGATATGGATGACAGTCTAATTAGGGAGATAACAATCCAAATAAAACAAATAGCAACTGACACAAGTTATTACACCATGATCAAAAGAAATTGAACACCAAATGCTGTATTGTGTTTTTATGAAACAAGTTTGAAAAGTTGGGCTGGGGTGAGGGACAGGGAAACACTTGGAAATATACCTTTAAGGTAGCTAGATGGTGCAGTAGAGAGAAAGCCAAGCCTGGAGACTTGAAGGTCCTGGGTTCAAACCTGGCCTCAGATACTTCCTAGCTGGGTGACCCTGGGCAAGCCACATAGCCCCAATTCCCTAGCACTTACTGCTCTTCTGCCTTGAAGCCATTATTTAGTATTGCTTCCAAGACAGAAGGTAAGGGTTTAAAAAAGAAAACAATAAGAAAAAGAAACATATTTTCTGCCTAACAGGAGTTTACAATCTGGGGTTCTATGAACATGATGGGGTTTTTAATGTCATATTTCAAAATAACATGTTATACTTCAGTAAAATGTGGTATATTTCATTGTAGTTTCCTATGCTTTTTATTTTATTCTTTTAAAAATATTCTGAGAAGAGATTCATGCCCTGTCAAATTGCCAAACATAGACATTTTAGATGCCAAAGAAGTCCATGTAGGGATATGCTCTCTAATAAATTAAATTTTCATTGGAAGCACTTATATCTTGGAAAGTAACAAAAACTATAAATCAAGGCTTAATTTGTTGTCTCGACTTAACAAGGTAGTGGGAAAATGTTAATAATTTAGATGAACTTAAAGTTTGTACTGAATATATATATATACATACACATATAGGTCCTGGCCTAATACATAATTTACACATACATACACATATAGAATTGGTTGTTAAACATTTGCCAGCACAGTCCTTTGCCATACACCAGCTTTGAAGTGGAAGGGTACCCCATTCTGCTTCCTGAATGTAGAAAGAGTCTCCACTTCCGGTGCTGGGGGGTGGGGGTGGAAGTTGGGATTCCATTTCCCCTTCCAACTACCTCCATCTAGGAACAGAATTCTTGGAACCTGGCCCAGGTACAAAATTACGCCAGTTCCAGTCTTTGAGGGGTGGAGAAAAGCCCCTTTACATCATTGCAGCTAACCAGTCCATGTTTGGGAACTACATGACCAGTGCTTCAAGATTACTGATCTGGCCTGGCTGCTGCTTAGCTCTTAAGGAATATAATTTGGCGTTACTGATATCAGAGGCAGTCAGTTACCCTGGAAATGGTTGGAGAGTGTCAAAAATGGGGATCTTACATGAGAAGCAAACATGAGGCTTCTAAAAAAAATCATTCTGCTTTCTTAGGAGGAAGAAAAAAAATGTCATATATTCCTAGGATATCTATGCTATACTGTCGGTGGAAGTCATTATTATCACGAGGTGGTGTTTTCTAGTTAGCAGAAAATTCTGGCATCCAAGTTCAAAGATGTCTCTTTAATTTGTTCCTCTATCCCCCATATGGGAAGAAGATGGGCAAAATCATTTAGTCTCTCCATAACTGGGTCTCCACAACAATTTCAGAAGTTTATCTTGGTGAATTAGGGACCATTCAAGCAGCAGATCTGAATAATTCTTAGATTTAGATCTGAAAAGGACTTCAGAAGTCAAATGATTCAACTCCCTCATTTTTCAGGATAGATAAGGAAACTGAGGTTCAATGGCATGTGCCAGGCATTGCAGGTAACAAGTAGCAGAGACAGAATTTGAACAGAGGTTCTCTGTCTCCAAATTCAGTTCTCTTTCTACTGCACAATTCGTGTTTACCTCAATTGTCCAGAATGGTCAAAGGGATGGTCCTTTATTCATGTGGTTGCCTCTCCTTCATCTTTGTTACATTCTAGTGGAAGATTTAAGGCTGAATGATTCATGGGGGGCTTTAGAGAATGTCTTCTGCAGAGATGGAATGAAAAACCCAGACCTTCCATCCCTTACTTTATCTACACTCATCTTTCTCTACTACTTAATCAATACTTTATCTACTTCTATACTACATCATCCCTTACCCCTGTCCCAGATCTCCAACTAACTTCTGTTCCAGTACCTTTCTGCCCCAGTAAAAATGGCTTTGTCAAATATACCAGCCACCTTGTACAATACTGAGAAATCAGATCCAGAACAGGGCCAACGAGTGGGAAATCCCCACCATAAAACTCCCAGTAAACAGGAAAATGAAATGGACTGTGTTGCTTACACTCCCACCAGGGCAAACTAAAGAAGCAAATCACCAGGGGAAATGTAAAGGGGATGGGCTGTTCAAAAGCAACTTTCACTTGTGGGGATTAGGCGGAAGAATGCAACTCAAAGATTCTTTTTGGTAAAACTTTGATTTTGATATTGTCTGAGAGTCCAATTGATCCTGGAGATTTATTGATTGAACTCTCAAAGGGTCTGCCATTTTATCTTAATGATCTGCCAAATAGGTACATGGAAAACATGAGTTTCCTATAGAAATGTGTGGTGGCTGGGAGAGCATTAACTAGCATCCCTTTCAGTTTACACAGCCAAAGGAAGGGTTAAGAAAAACTCCCCCATGTACCTGGTATATAAAACTGTCATGTAATCAAATGTGAGGAATGCACTCTGCTGTGTACATTAGCAAACACTCCTTGCAAGCTGGCTGGCTGGGGCTCCAGGCTTTCAAGGCTTGCTTCTCACCACAAAGCCCTCCTTTGTTCTCTCAGCTCTGTTTTAAATATCTGATGAATATTCCCCACCATCTCAGTGCCAAATCTCCTAGCCTGGCTACAGCTTCTGCACAACAGCACATTGTGGGGACTTCGGTGTGGGGGAAAAGGGACTGGGGGAGAGGGGGAGGGGATAGGCAGTGTTCAGGGAAACTGGTAGGTTTGAGAATGGCTGGCTTTTTTTGCTCTAAAAAGGAGATCACTTAGGTGACTCAGCCATTTTGGGGTCACCCATTCTGTGTGCCTAGTTCTGGCTTTTTCTGGAGTCCTAAAAAGAAAATGGGGACCCAGGAAAAAAAGAATTAAACAGAGAATTGAGTTCCAAACATGGCTTTCAAGTGAAGCGCCAAGATTA
Organism: Monodelphis domestica; assembly: GCF_027887165.1. Lineage (NCBI taxonomy): Eukaryota > Metazoa > Chordata > Mammalia > Didelphimorphia > Didelphidae > Monodelphis > Monodelphis domestica. The sequence goes on from NC_077227.1 coordinate 281,252,024, forward strand.
GGAGAGAAAAGGAAAAAAGTCAGGAATTAACTTCTCTGAGCCTCAGTTATCTTATCTGTTTGTTTTTTGTTTTTTGTTTTTTTTAGTTTGGGGCATTGGCTCAGATGTCCTCTGAGGTCCTTTCAGTTCTAAAGCCATAGGATTTCTCCTATGGCCAAAGGGACACGGTGATTCCAGAGCCTGGGAAACAACTTAGTTTTTATCGACCTCTCCATTACACATTTAGAAAATGTTAGGCCCTTTGAGAAAGTAACATTGCAGCACAAACCTATAGAAGAGGGGAATAAAAATTCTTTGCTATTCCCTGAAATCCAACTGTTGAAAAAAAAAAGATGGTATGATTCACACAAAGCCTGGTTGAGTGGCCTCAACACTCTTTTCCTCTAGCAACCACTTCCATTTTGGGATTCAACTGGTTGGTTTTTGTTTGTGGTTTTAAAAAAATGGTTTTTGTGCTTGGTTTTTGCTGTTGTTGGTTGTTTTTGACCAATCCTGTGATTTCATTAGATAAAGAATTCCCAGTAAGGAAAATCCTTCTCTCATTAGGGAATTGTCCCTAATGATTAGGGAAATGTCCCTAATTGTCCTTCAATTTAAAGTCTTAGAAAGTTGCCTTGGACATTGAGAGGTTAAGTAACTTGTCCAGGATCACACCAGTATTGTTTCATAGAGGGAGAATATGAACCAAAGTCTTTCTGGCTTGAAGGCCAATTCTTAATTCACCATACCATTCACATTGCTTTGACTTTGGGTTGCTTGGTAAATACATAGTGAGTTGCTAATTTAAGAAAGTCCCCTGAGGATAATTATAAAGGGCTTTTGTTGTAATTTTTGTTGTTTTAAAACATGTCACCCCCAAGAAATGATAACTGAGAAAGTGGCTAGAGCAAAAGAAGATTTCCAGTTATGGAGTTTCTATTTCCTATTTTTACTCTTTCCAATGGACTACCCTTCCCCTATTTACCTATCTAATACACACACACACACACACACACACACACACACACACACTCCTCTTTCCACTCCTCTGTCTCTTTCCCCCAGCTTAACAGTTTACTTGAAGCTGTGGAGCCAAGATCTCCATACTTCCTCAGAGAAGGTTTATGAAGCATCAGACCTAGAAAACACCATCCTTTCCCATTTATATTTTGATTATTTTTTTTAAGGTTAGAGAAAAGTCCTCCATTCAGGCTCAGGCTTGAAAAATCTACTTTAAACAAAACCTCAAATGCATTTCAGGTCTGAGCAACACTTTTGGAGAGCACTTGGGTGGCCTCTAGCTAACTAAATCAGTAGGAAGTCTTCAAATTCCAGCCTGTGAAGAACAGGCGCCCTGTGTACACTTCAGAAATCTTGGAGGGGAAACAGGAAGCCCTGTGCTCAGGTCTTGAGCAGGTGAATAAAGGAAGAACTGATTTGTAACTATTTTCTTTTAAAAAACGTATTGATTTGTATGTTTTTGTTCTGGATCCTATCCTAAAAACCTGCAGCCCCTTTCCCCCTTCCTCTGTAAAATAGTAACTTCATTCACCTTTGGCTTTGACTTTTCATCAATGCTTTGCTTCCACCTGTGCCCATTTCTGATATTCTGTAGTGTCTCATTTCTGTGCCTGCATTCAATATTTCTCATATTGATAGATATGATAGATAGTAGAAAAAGCATTGCATTCAGTCAGAAGACCTAGCTTGGACTTCTAGTTAAGTGGTTTGGGGCAATCACTCTAGTCCTCTGGGGACTCAGTTTCCTCATATGTCAAAGTGATGGAGTTTGGGACAGGCTAGATGGCCTCTGAGCACCCTTTACAGGAGTCAGTATTTGGGTTAAGTCATAATTGTATAACCATCCTGTGTGACTGTAAATAAGTCATTTAACTTCTATGATCCTTGGTTTACTTATCTCTAAAGTGAGGTCATTAGACTGGATGATCTTTAATACTCTTTCTAGCTCTGGGAGCCAGAATGACTGGGAGATATCCTAATTCAGTGGCAAAGGCCCTGGGCTTAGACAATTGAACTTGGAGAAATAGCCCATGTGATCAAATCTGGGGTCTGTTGCCACATGCCCCTGGACAAATCACCTCATATCTCTAAGCACCACTTTTTTCACGTGTAAAATAGTGGAGCTGGACTCAATAACCTCTAAAGTCCTTTCCAATTCTAGTTCTATGATCTAGATCATAAAGCAAAATAATGACCCTTTATATTTCTATCAAGAGAAGAAGCTAGATGGTAAGGTGGATAGAGTGCAGGACCAAATCTAGCCTCAGACACTTTCTAGCTGTGTGACCCTGGGCAAGTCACTTTACCCTGTTTGCCTCAGTTTCCTCATATGTCAAATGAGCTGGAGAAGGAAATGGCAAGGCACTATAGTATATTTGCCAAGAAAACTCCAAAAGGTGTCAGGAAAAGCTGGACACAACTCAAATCATACTTTATATACTTCAAAGTATTTGCATATACCTTATCTTACTTGATCCTCACTGGGAAAGGTAGGGCAGATAGTATCCACATGGTTGACAAAAGTTAAATGACTCATTCAAGGTCACACAACTAGCTTCAGGGGGAGCCAGAACTAAATTTCTACTTCTGGCTCTTTGTTGTTTATAGATTAAAAGACCAACAAGGGTTGGTATTTTTCCAGCTTCTCTCCAAAACCCTTTTTTTACAAGTGAGATATTCAACCTTCAATGTAAGAGTCTTTAAGAAAGGATTCCTAGAATTTGGTAATTGTGATGATTCTATATTCTCTCTCTCTCTCTCTCTCTCTCTCTCTCTCTCTCTCTCTCTCTCTCTCTCTCTCTCTCTCTATCTCTCTCTCTCTCTTCCTCCTCCTCCTCCTCCACCTCTCCTAGGATCACTCACTCAAGTTTGCAAGGACCAAACTCTGTTTATTAGGTTGTGAACGTATATTATTTTCCATCGGGAACCAAATTGACAACGTGTATATTGGATTTCCAGAAATATGTAAGTCTTCTGCAGAATTTCAAGGAACAACATGGTATCCCCTCACTTCCATTTTGGTGAGTTCTCAATGAAACAGTGACCTCTTTCTATTCCTCAAACAAGACACTCAGTCTCCTGATTCCCTGATTTTTCTCTGCCTCTATCCTGGAATGCTCTCCCTCTTTACCTCCATCTCCTGGCTCCCCTGGTTTCCTTCAAGTCTCAGCTAAAATCCTATCTTCTCCTAAAAGCCTTTTCTTTCCTCATCTGCCTTAAGTCTAGTGCCTTGGGGTCAGCTGGGTATCTCAGTGTATTGAAAGCCAGGCCTAGAGACAGGAAGTCCTAGGTTCAAATCTGGCCTCAGACACTTCCCAGCTGTGTGACCCTGGGCAAGTCACTTGACCCCCATTGCCTAGCCCTTACCACTCTTCTGCCTTGGAACCAATATACAGTATTGGTTCCAAGACAGAAGGTGAGGGTTAAAAAAAAAAAGTCTGGATGCTCAAGCAATAGCACCCACCATAGTATTTCAGAAGCAAGTAATGTTTAAGGTTTCTCATTAAGAATTAACCCCAGGGCACCTAAATCCAGAGCCAGATCCTCCTGAATCATCCTTGAAGAAACTTGTCAAGGAAAATGGTAGAGAACCTCACAAGAGAATATCCCAGAATCCCACAGTCTGGGAATTGGGAGAGACCTAACAGGCTATCTAATCTAACCCATACTTAAGCAAGAATCCCCTCAACAGCACACAAGATAGTTGGTAATCCAAACTTTTTCCAAATACTTCCATTGAGACAGAGCCCACCAATTTACTAAGGTAGCCCATTCTACTTTAAGGAACACTCATTGTTAGGAAATGTTTTTCTGACATTATTTGACTAAATTTGCTCCTACTTGTGCCTTGTAAAAATGGAGATTTGAACCCCAGACTTCAATCCCCAGAAGTCCTTGGCACTTCCCAGAATGCCCTATAATCTCTCCTGAGATCCTCACCTGGGCAGAGAACAAAATGGATATTTAAACTGACTGTAACGCCTACTTGGTCTCTTCTGCTTCCTCTTCTAAGCACATGTGTCTCTCTACTGGGCAGGCAAGATGTAGTGAGTAGGTTGCATGTGCTTTTCTTATTTTGTATTTCTTTATTTCTTAATTCTAATAATCTTTAATAAAACTCATAAAATATAATACTTTTAGTAGAGAAACTAATTTAACTGTTACAGCCTTCTGGAGCCAAATGGAACAAATTTCATCTCACTTTCACATGAAAATCCTTCAGACACTTAAGGAAATAGCTATCACTAAAAGTCTTTCCTAAGTCTTCTCTCCTCCAGGCTAAACATCCCAAAGTCCTTCATATTCTAACCCAGAGACTTTACCTTTGAGAGTCAACTACCATGTTGGTGCCATTATAAGGTACCATTATAAGGTACAGGGACACTAGGTAATTTGGTCAGAATCTTATAGCTATGAAGTATCTAAAGCTATACTTTAGAATTATGAGCTTGAAGGGATCTCAGAAGCCATCTAGTTTAACCCTGTGTGTATCTCTCTCTTTTTTTTACAGATGAAGAAACTGAGGCCCAAGGTCCCTTAAGTAGTAAGCCTCAGAGGCAAAACCAGGTCTTCCTGACTCCAAGTCCAATCTCTAGTCAGTAAGTGACTATGCCTCAGGAATCCAGAGGTTCCTCTTAGAATCCCTAGCTTTCTTTAGGTTCTAGTTCGTGTACCATTTCTTATAGGAGATCTTAACTGGCCCCTCTAAATGTTAGTGTTCTTTGCTTCTTCCTCAAATGATCATGAAATATATTTCTCTGAACATTTTTAATGTCTTTGGGAAAATGTATCTTTTTTTCATGGCAAAAAACAATTTTAATTTGTCAATGCAGAATCTAGAAGTCCCCAAACTTGTAGCCTAGAAAGATTTAGTGATCCCCGTTTAATTGGTTGGAAGGTGAAGACCCCAGGTTTGACCTTGTCACTTGAGAGTTCCTCCCTGAGGGAAAGTCCTCCTTCACCAGCCTCAGACTAACAATTGACCTTGAGTTAGTTCTGAGTGGGGATGGCTAATCCCATCAGAAGCCTCTTTTTGCATTAAAAGCTTCTCCCATTGTGTCACATCCCCCTTTGGAGGATCAAACCCAGGACCTTTGGTTTATGAGACTGACCCGCTACCTACAGCACTATAATTGAAGGTCTTTTGTTAGTGTGAGACTGGTGAAGTAGGGCTTTCCCTCAGGGAGGAACTCTCTCATGTGGCAAGGTCAAACCTGGGGTCTTCACCTTCCAACCAAGTAAACTGGGGATCACTAAGTCTTTCTCAGCTTCAAGTTTGGGGGCTTCTAGATTACATATTGACACATTTTAAAAAACCCCAAACATCCTTACCTTCTGTCTTAGAATCAATATTTAGTATCAGTTCCAAGGCAGAAGTGTAAAGGCCAGGCTGTTGGGATTAAATAATGTGCCTGGAGTTAAATAGCTAGAAAGTGTCTAAATCAGGGATAATGGGGTAGCTCAGTGGATTGAGAGCCAGATCCAGAGATGGGAAGTCCTGAGTTCAAGTTTGACCTCAGACACTTCCTAGTTGTGTGACCCTGTACAAGTCACTTAACCCCCATTGCCTAGGTGTTACTTCTCTTCTGCCTTGGAACCAGTTCACAGTATTGACTCTAAGGTCGAAGATAAGGGTTAGGGGGGAAAAAAAAAACGCTTTTTGAGTCCACGTTTGAACCCGGGATCTCTAGGACTGGCTCTTCACCCAGCTGTCCTTTTCACTTTGTTTTTGCCCACCCTAGTGAGCTCTATTTCATGTTGGCCATGAATGTTAAATGGGTGGAATGGATGCCCCTTTGTCCCTGGTACTGTATTAGGAACTAGTTGATGGCATGATCTAGAGAAACCCATTTTGAGCTTTATAGAGCTCATGGGCTTTAGCCCATTGCTATCATTTACAGTGATTTAAGAGTAAGCCCACTCCTTGAAGAAAAGAATTTCTGATCCCACTCAGAGCAGAAATGCCTGCTTCCCCCCTACTGGACCCGATGCATCTATCTGAGCATTTTTCTGACACCAGGAACCAGGGCACAAAATGAACTGAGGATGATTCTCTAGTAACCTTGTTAGTAAATAGGTCAGTTGACTTTTCTCCCAAATGTGGGACTCTCTATGAATTCTTACCACTTTTCCTCAGGCAAGAACAAACCCCAGAAATATTGTCTGGTCCAAAGCATTTCACAGCCAAGTAAATGTAAGAATGGCTCGGCTGTCTGAAGCTGTGATGTGATGTCTGCACCCAGCCTCTTTAGATCGCTCCTGTCTTTTTCAGCAATTGTATGCAGGCACCCACTCTCCCTGCTCCAAACGGGCACCACTTCCTTAGGTTTAAAACACAGAGATTCAGGAGAACTCACCTGGTGAACTTACTTTGAATCTATTTGTTTTGGTCTACTGACCGATGGAGAAGGGTGCAATCTTTGCTACTGATATTCCTGAGACCCAGTCAATTATTTCCCTTTTCTATCACTCAACTGTTATGAGGGTCATAAACAAATACTGGGAAAACCCTTGGAGACACTGTTGTGCCTTCTTGGGGCCATATTGGCCTACCTCTTGCCCTACCCCAAAGAATGAAAGCTATCTCTTTTCCCATTTACCAATAGACAGAGCCTCCTGGCTGTATTGCTCTCAGTATAATTTAGTTCCCACTGACCACAAAACACTTAAAGCCCAACAGAGGCTGAGCAGGCACTGCCCAGAGCCCTCTCTGGTTTGCTGAACTATTTTTCTGAAGGGCAAACAGTCTTGATCAGGATGTACCTGCCAGTTGGCACATTGACAGAGCCAAGTATTAACCTCAAGCACATCCTTTTTGGGGGTGAATTGCCTAATGACAGATGGGGAAAAAACACTCACTCATTGAACAACAACGGACACCTCCCTCCCCACAAGCATTTGCATTACAGAGATGATATAGAAAAGGATACAGTAGATGGCCCCCAAGTGAAGACAAGGCTGTAATTCATTCAAAAGGCTCCAAAGATATCCTGAACCTTGAGACCACAGCTGGTTTATGAACAGTTTATGAACAGTCCTCTGAGTCCCAAGAGGGAATTTGGCCCTGTTTTTCAGTCTACAATCATCTATTGTTTAGTTTCTTGTTTTTCTCCAAATGTTTAGATGTGTTGAGAGTGCAGGAAAGTGAAGGGCTAGAGCATCAGCCAGGGTCAGGCATTAAGCAAGCAAGCTTCCTCCACATGGACACGGTGCTATGACTCGGACCTGACCTCTCCCTGACTCCTGCAGATCCCAACTAGGTCTCCTGTTCCCACTTCCATGTAATCTGGTAGCCCTGATCAATGGTGGCTTTTCCTGTGTTTTTTGGGGCAGCCCATGGGGCTGCTAGCATATACTCACTCACCAGGGTCTTTCTTCTGAAAGACACCACCAATCTCCATTTACTTGACCTGGCAGTCCAAGGTGACTGATTGCCTGTTCTGCCTCCCTGGAGTTGTTCCAGGTTTGAAATATGACACTTGACTTGACATTAAATCATTTAATAACTCCAATCTCTAATCATAAACTTCCAAAGTTGGCTAAAATCATCTTCAGATATTTTCAGCTTTAGAAATCATCTCTTCCAGCTCCTACCTGAAGCATGAATATCATTTAAATCTGTTATTTATTCATTCATTCAGCTAGTATTTAATAAGTCCCAATTTTGGATGCAGAGACAAAAATGAAACTTTGTATTAGCAGTTTTTTTTTAATTCATTATCTCTGCACTTAAAAAGCAAAACGTTAACTGTCCAATAGAATTGAAAAGGGCTAAAAGAATTCACTATAACCCAAGTAGACAACCTTGTTACAAGGATTATTATTTTTGGGTTTGTGCCACTCAAAGAGTTGTGCAGACTGACCACAAACTATTCCGACTGGCCAAACCTTTCTATCACATCCAATTCTACCATGCTCCCTGAGGACCAAGCGTATGCTTGTCAAAATTGGTGTTCTTGCCCTTGAACTGGTAAATTGAGCTCCTGAAAGGCATGGAATGGATTGATGCTTTGTATATGAGATGCTCAGCAAATGGCCATCAAATAAAATTTGACTGTACTTTTTCATTCTGGAGGTATTCTATTACGAGACAACCACCAAGGAGTGGAAAGACCATTGGATTTGTAGTCAAAGAAACTGGGTTGAAATCCAAGCTCTGCTACTTGCCAGCTATATGCTCTTGGATTTACCCATTTGGGGCCTCAGTTTCCTGATGTGTAAAAAGAGAGCATTAGGTTAGGTGATCTCATATCTTTGTGGCTCTAAATCTACTTTTCTTTGAAGGTGTTTGTGTGTACTTTTGCTCTGTCCTGGGAGTTCTGAATATTCCGAAGCCACCCCATATGTGGGGCAAAGTGTCCAGGGTGACATCTGGATGGAATACATCTTGAACTACCCAGGTCACAGGGAATAGGGGTAGGGTAGCTTTATGCCAGAGAAACGAGGAATGAGGTGCTTTGTAACATACCAGGAGCTGTTTAATTTCTGTATCCACAGTGCCTGGCGCAGTACTCAATAAATGTTTGGTGACTGATCAGCTGATAACAAGGAGGGGTGGAACAAAAACATGCTCAGAAATATTTCTGCCTCTTCCTCCATCTCTACCTCTTGCTCAGATCTCGTAGTTCATTCTCCTTAGTGCTCAAGTTTTGTGTGCCCTCCCCCTTCCTCTTTCAAGTCCTTAGGACAGGACAACAAGTTCAGGTAGAGACATAAGCTGTGTGTCCCAGGTTGTGTTGAGCCATAGCCTCATTTTGCACTCAAGAAAAGGAAGAAAAACCACAATCTTGATGGAGTGTGCCCTGGGAATAGGTACATGTAAAGGACTCTTGCCCAGCTTTTCTCTTTATGTTCTCATCTTGTTGCACCCAAACTAAGAACTAACAGTGAGTAGCAACTAGCCATATTAGGAAAAATAAAAATGCTGTCTTAGGAAATAAAAGTTAAATTGCTGTTTTGGGAAGGGAGGGAGTGAAGGCTTCATTAAATTAACTCCCAGGTTGTAAATAATTGTGCATCATCTTTGAAGATTAGGAGCACATTTAAACCAACTTAAAGCCCTTTGATAGAAAGGGAACGTCTTGTACGTGGGGAGGGTTAAAGGATGGAAGGAGTATAGTTTAGATGCTGGGTGGGAATCAAGGAACTCAACATTCTAGTCCTACTCTGCTTTAGGGCAGTTTACTTCATTCACCCTCTCATGTTTCTGTCTCCTAAATAAACAGGAGAATGAGTCTCCCCTTTTATATTAATTAATCCTTCATTAAAAAAAAAAAAAACTGAGCCATATGGCTTCCTTATCTTTCTTATCTCCTAGCACTTACCTTCCAGTTGAAACGTTTATCCCAAGATAGAAATCAAATTCCACTTAGAGTGATTGCAAGGGGGCCTTCTTCAATTTTTCTTGCAGTTTCAACTGGTTATAGGAGAGCCTTCAGTTTCCCAGTCTATCTTGGGTAGTGTGGCTTTGAAAATTCTCATCCTCATTGTTACCGTTGCTGCTAAGAGAAAAAAATATGTAGTAAAATCTTACAAAGCAGAAATAAACAATGAAAGAAAGAGTAAGATGGAAGAAAAAGAGTTAGATTTGGGAACAAAGGACCTAGATTCAAATCCACTCACTGCTTGTCTGACTTTGAGCAAACTTCACCAATTGGGGGCTTTCATTTCCCCATCTAAGAAAATGAGGAGGTAGAACTAGCCTCTGCACTCACTCTCTAGGATGCTTATCGTCCCATGGCCAAGGGGTTTAAGGGCAATGTGGAAATGAAAGCATTTAAAAACCAGATTTCCTTCCCTGGTGGAGAGAATGGTGAGGACTCACTAATAAAGAGTCTTATATGTCCCGGCTTGAACCCTTGGTTACATAAATACTGTTCTGCCTCTCCTAGCTTCCTTATACTAGCACCTGGAATTGTACAGGAGGTACCTAATGCACCTTTATCAAATTAATTCATTTACCTGAGCAATTTGTAGTCAGCATACATTCAATAGATCCTTACTGTATCGGGCAATGCGTTAAGTGCTGGGAATGCAAAGAAAAGCAGGAACATAGACAATGCCCTCATGGAGCTCACAGAGAAAAGATGACATGTTAAATATTTTTATACAAAAAAATGTATTTACATATGAGAGATATGCAGAGCAGATGGAAGGTAATTTCAGAAGGAAGTCACTAGCAGTGGCAGGGTGGTGGGAAAGAGTCTTCTACAGAAAGTGGGCTTTGTGCTTCGTTTTGAAGGAAGCCAGAGAAAGTAAGAGAAAGAGACGAGAAAGGAGGTTATTCTGAGAATGGAGGACAGCTGCTTGGTATGAATTCATGGAGTCTAGTGGAGTATTGTGTGCAAAGAACAGCAAGGAAGCTGCTGTAGCTGGATTAGAGAGTCCATGGGTCACCATCTGTTCTTGGACACCCTATCCTCTCTAGGTTTTCATAACATTTTTCTCTTTTGGTTCTCCTGTGAAAGGATTCAAATTCATCCATGGCATCTCAAACTCAGTATGTCCCAACCAGAATTTATCTTTTTGCCCAAGCCCTCCTCTCTTCCCAACTGTCCCTTTACTATCAAAGGTACCACGATCCAGTCACACAAAAGTCCACACGTTGGTGTCATCCTTGATTTCTTACTCTCACTTTCCCCACATAGCCAGCTATTGTCAGATTGGACGCTTCTTTCTTCAGCACATGATTTACTTATGTGTCATTCTCTCAACTCACACAACCATCACCCTAGTACAGACCTTCATCATCTTAAACCAGGATCATTGCAGTAGCTTTCTAATTGGTCTCAAATCTCTCTATTTTCCAATTCATTCTCCATTCTATTGCCACGGTGATTTTCTTAAAGCCCAGGTCAGACCATAAAAACACTTCCCTCCATTACTAAAGAAATTCTCTTTTATCTTCAGGATCAAATATAAAACCCTCTATTTGACTTGTAAATCTGTTTACAAGCTGGGTCCTTCTTACCTTTCCAGACTACACTTTACTCCCCTCCATACATTTGATGATGCAGAACACCATCCTTGCTGTTTCTTGTATGATATTCTATCTCCCAAATCTGAGACTTTTTACTAGTTGACCTCAATGAAGAGCCAGCAGAGGGATATTGAGGAGAAACAGGTAGGTACACAGAACAGAAGGTAGACAAGCAGAAAGAAAACCAGGAGAGAACAGTAGTATTAAAACTGAGAGAGGATACAGTATTCAAGAAGAAATGGTGACGAACAGTGTCAAAGACTACTTGCAGAGAAGTCAAGGATGAGGATTGAGAAAAGCCCATTAGATTCGTCAATTAAGAAATCATTGATAACTTCAGGGAGAGTAGTTTGTGTCAAATGATATGGGAAGCCAAACACTACAGAGGGCTTAGAAGTATGTGAGAAGAGAGAAATTGGATGTATCAAGCATAGAGAGCTTTCTCAAGGGATTTAGCTGAGGAGAGGAGAGATACCAAGCAATAATCAGAGGAGAAGGTTAAATCAAACAAAAGCTTTTTAAGGACAGGAGAAGACATATGCATCTTTGTATACAGAAGGGAAGCATTGGAAGAGCCTGGAGATTAGAGAGTGGGGATGATAGTGGTAGAAATCTTTTGAAGAAGTACTGGGGACACAAGAAAGGCAAAGGACAATTCCTGCCCTCAAGAAGTTCACAGTCTACTGGGGGAAGACAACACACAAGAAAAAGCTGAAAGAAGTGGAGTGGGGAAGGAAAAGAAGGATACCTGGTAGCCCAATGGAGTCAAAGAATGCAGAGATGAATGGCGTCAGCATCCTAGCACTTATAGTTTAAAGATGAGAAAACGGAGAACCAGTGAAGTGGAATTACTCCAAGTCACTATTTCAGCTAGTTGATATGACGTGGGATATGCGCTTCAGTAAATATATCGTTCTACACTATCATTGGCACACAGTGTAAGGACAAAGTTTAAACTACTTTTCTTGGAATTTGAGACTCTCTACAACATTGTACCATTCTACCTTGACAGCTTAATTTCATATGTATCTCTTTCCTCCATATTCTACATTCCATCCAAATAGGACTAACTATTGGTTTCTCCTTTGAACATGCTTGGTATTTTCCCAGTTCAATGTCTTTGTCCACACTATTCTTTATGCCTTGAATGTCTTTATTGTCTCCTTCACCTGTTTAATTCTTGCCTGTCCTTTAAAGGCCCTTTCAAATATTACCTCTTTCTGTTATTGCCCTGTCACCAAGAATTTTCCACCATCAGATCTCGTGGAGAACATTGTTTTTCATATCTTATCATATTCTGTGTGTTATTTTTGTTTATTACTTGTGCTTGTTTTTTATTCCTCCTCCCCTGAAAGTAGAGATAATGAGTGCCTCTTTCAGAAGACATAGGTGATACAAAGAGGAACTAAAGAATTATTCCAGTCACACTATATTGGGCCAATTAACAGAATGGAAATAGACATATTTGTAACTAAGACAGGGGAGGTGGCCTTTTCCCCAGGGTGTTAAAATTTAAAGCATGTTAATGCAGCACTTTGGGATATTTGGGTGTCATAGTGGATAGAGTGCTGGGGCTAGACTCATCTTCTTGAGTTCAAATCTGGCTTCAGACACTTAGTAGCTATGTGACTCTAGGCAAGTCACTTCACCCTGTTTGCCTCAGTTTCCTCATCTGTAAAATGAACTGGAGAAGGAAATGGCAAACTATTCTAGTATCATTGCCAAGAAAACTCTAAATGGGGCCACAAAAAGTGAGAGCCAACTGAAACAACTGAATAACAACTAAGACAGCATTCATAATCCTTTATCAATATGGAAACACCTAGTAAGCAAGAATCATTACTTAAAAGAGGAAGCTTCCTTCCCCCAACCCAAACAAATGAACTTATTTTTGAAAAAGGAAACCTAAAAGGATTTTTTACAAAGCTTGGTCCTGGTTCATTTTGTGAGGCTTGTCTCAGGAGTCAGAATTGTGAGTTATGACTCTGGCCACAGGAGAAATGGTTTAAATAGAGTCAGATTTGGGGTATGGTCAGTACGAATGCCAGTAAAAAGAGACTAGTGGGAAAGAGGAAAACAAAGGGTTCAAGAACGTGGCTAGAGGGATGTAGGTATTTGAAAGCGAAGACGAATTTGGTTTCGATTCTCACGGCAAAGGGGAGGCAGGGTGGGGACTTGAAAAGTGAAGAAATGTGGTGACAGCACAAAGATGGGTAGATTATTCTGTCAACCACCTTTTGGATTGATGGGTGAGGAACGATATGAGAGACAGTAAAGAAAGGGGCCAATTGTGGGAAGTCAAGACACAATACAAGACATAAAAAAAAAATCTCAGTGGTAGAAATAGAGAAGAACCAATGCTCAATAAAGGTGTAGAGACAAGTGTTTTTTTGTTTTTTGTTTTTTTTTATGAGGAAAAAAAAACCCTTACTTTCTGTTTTAGAATTGATACTAGGTATCAGTTTCAAGGCAGAAGAGCAGTAAGGGTTGGACAACTGGGGTTTAGTGACTTGCTCAGTATCTAACAGCTAGGAAGTGTCTAAGGTCAGATTTGAACCCAGGATCTCCCATCTCCAGGCCTGTGAATCAGCTAGCTGTCCCCCCCTTTTTGTTGTTGTTTTTAGCATTTATTATACAGGCTATTTCTGGTACCATACAGAACAAATTGATCTTGGCCTCTACTTTGCATACAAAAAGACTCACTCTTAAATTGCATTCATTATTGGTCTGTCTCATTTGGTATATGTTAAATGGGAGAGATGGAAGTATTGGTGCATCCACTGACAGAAATCTCTATTTGAAAGTGTGCTCTCTAAAGTAATCACTGACCTATTAATGATCCCATCAGTTGGTTTTTGTTTTTTTTTACTCACCCTTCCCAACCCATTTGCTGCATTTAAAACTTTTCCCCCATGTATACTTTCTCCTATAGGGACATTTGGAACATTATTGCCCTCTTTCTTCTTTTACCTAATAGCTTTTTTTTTCCCCAGTCTTCTTTGTTGGTTCATCATTTCACACCCCCTAAACAGGATTATTTCCCCAAAGCTCTATACTAGTTCTACTTCTCTTTTTTCTTTCATTTGTAACCTTATGATCTCTCATAGGTTCAGTTATTACCTCTATTGAGATGATTCCCAGATCTTTATAGGGTCCCAAAAATCTTAGTGAGGTTTTAAGTTTTAATAACTTCAGAAACATATTTGGTATAAACTTTCAGAAAGCAACATTTGAAAAATTACTTTTCGTTTTAAAATCATAGATATGTTTAGTTAAGATGTTCCATTTTAGTAAAATTAAAAACTTAAGTATGTTATTCAAAATCCACAATTAAAGTTTATGCAATTTAAATAACATATTCAATTGAAAATTTTAATCTAAATATTTATTTAATTTAAAATTAAAATTAAATTTAATTTAAATAATTTGTTTTTAAAGTTTTGTTTAAATAATTTATTTAATTAATAAATTTAAATAATTAGACTTTTAAATTTTTTAAATAAATTGGTAGCTACTGAATACTACTATATTATACTACTGTATATTATACTACTATAATATACTATTATGCTACTGAATTTATTAAAACTTAAAAGTGCCCTAAGACTTTTGGAATACTCTGCATATCCAGCTCCCAGTTCTCTCCAGAAATTCAGTCCCACATCATCTAATTACTTCTATCACCACAACAATTTCCATCTTTTTATTCATTTAGCTAACACTTTAATGTAGGCCCTCATCACTTTTCACTAAGATTACTCCAACAGCCCCATCATTGGTCTCCTGCCTCAGGCCTCTCACCATTCTATTCTAACCTATATATTGCTGCCAAAATATTTTCCTTAATAGGTGCTCTGGCCATGTGATTCATCTCCTCAAACAATGTCAATGGCTTTCTATTGTTGCTAAAATCAAATATAAGCTCCTCTGTTTAGCTTTTGCAATTTTGACCCTAACATATTTGTCTATTACTTTCCCTCCTGCATTCTTCAACCTAGACAAACTGCCCTTCTCTCTGTTCCTTACACATGACATTCCATCTCCCATCCTTTTGCCTTTGCCCTGCCCTTCCCACTTGCCTAAGATGCCCTTTCTCCCCATCTGTGCCTTATAGAATCTCTCTCTTCCTTCAACTTGCCAATCAAGTATCTTGTACATAAAGCATTCATTGAGCCCCTTAATTTGATAATTTGATAGAGCCCTTTTCCCCAAGCTAACTTGTGTTTAACTACATACATAGTTTTATAAGCATGTTTATTATATATAATCACATAGTAATGAATATTTAATGTTTATATACATTCATATATTACTTACGTAATGGGTCCTATGAATGAGAACCCAGATAAAGACAGAACTGACCAGGTTATGACCTTTGTGTCAAAAGATCCATTGGAGGGCCAGAAACTGGAATCAATAGGAGCCTGCTGTACACAGCAGTAGCTGAGTCTGGTGAGGATCCCAAGCAACAACAAAGGAACCTGGTTGACCCAGCCCAGAAATAGATTGGTAGGTACATGAGCCTAATGCAAAATCCTAGAAGGAACCAGTATTTTGGGTATGTACTTTAGTTACTAAGGTTGTTTGTAGTTCCTTTCATAATAATATAGATTTCTTGCTTCTCCCTTTTTATTTTTTAAATATTGATTTTGTTTGTATTCAGGCAGCATGACTCTAATGCCTACTTTTTTGGATTCAATTAATACACAGGAAATGTTTTCTATCCATAAATTTTATTTTGTGTATCTTTGTTTTTTAAATGTAAATATTGTAAGCAACTGGTTGTAGGCATTTGTTTTATTATGCAATCTATTGCTTTTTAAATGTGTATTGGATTATGTAATCAATCCATATTTAAAATTATGAAAATGAAAACGATTTCATGTAGACCCGGGAAAATTTATATGAACTGATGCAGAGAGAAATGATCAAAACCAGGGAAACGCTTTATAGAATAACAGCAATATTGTAAAGATATTCAATTGTGAAAGACTTAGAAGTTCTAACAAACATATATTTCACTGCCATTCCATAGGCCCCATCATAAAAAATTGTATTATTTACTTTGCAGTAGAAAACTAATGGACTCAGCAGATTGAAACATTTTTTCCTCTTTTTCTTATTTTTATTTTTATTTTGGAATATAACTAATACTGAAATTGATTTTGCATTACCTCATAGGTGTACTAGATTTTATATTTCTTGATGTAGGTATAGAAGGGGAGAAGGGAAGGAGAAATTTTGGATCTGAAAATAAATTTGAATTTTAAAACACAGGGAGCAGAGACCCTGGTCAAAGTTTTAGGGCAGGAAAGAGTGCTTGAAGTTGTTCACAGACCATATCATAGGCCAGAAGAACAGTGGCCACCCCTCTCTTTGGATCACACCACTTTGGAATACTTGAAAACTTACAGACACTCAGAACTAACTCTGAAAACAGAAGCTCAAAAAGCCTTAAGACAGTGCCCACTTCACCCTGGAAATAAGGCCTAACTTTAACATAAAGTTGGAGATCAAAAAATAGACTGGGAAAATGAGCAAGCAACAAAAAAAGAACCTGATCAGAGAAAGTTACTATGATAACAAGGAAGAACAAAATACAAACTCAGAAAAGGATATCAGTATCAAAATAGATACATGCAAAGCCTCAAAGAAAAATGTGAACTAATTCCAGGCCCCAAAAGATTTAGTGGAGAAGTTAAAAAAGAACTTTAGAACTCAAATAATAGATATAAAAGAAAAATGTGGAAAAGAAATTAGAAAAAAGAGTCAACAGTTGGGTAAAGGACACACACATGAAAAAAAAATATATATGTATAAAATCCACTTAAAGAAACAACTCCTTAAAAAGTAAAACTGGTCAAATAGTAAAGGGGATACAATGGCTTATTGAAGAAAATCATTTGTTAAAAATTATAATTGGGCAAGTGAAAGTTGAAAATTCTATGAGGCATCAAGAAACAATAAAACAAAATCAAAAGTATGAAAAAATAGAAAAAAATGTGAAATCTCTAATTGGAAAAACCATTGGCATAGAAATAGATTGAGGAGAGATAATTTAAGATTATTAGACTACCTAAAAGCCATGAACAACAACAAAAAAAAAGCCTAGACCTAATGTTTCAAGAAATTATTAAGGAAAGCTGGGTAAAATAAAAATTGAAAAAATCCAATGATACTTCTTTAAAGAGATACCAAAATGAAAACTCCCAAGAACATTATAGGCAAATTTCAGAACTCCTAAGGCAAACAGAAAATATTGTAAGCACCTAGAAAGAAATAATTCAAATATCACAGAGCCACAATCAGGATCACATAAAACTTAGCATTTTCTACATTAAAACATCAGAGAGTAAAGGAGATAGGAATACAAACAAAAATCACCTACCCAGTGAAAATGAATATATTTCTTCAGGGAAAAATGGATATTTAATGAAAGAGAAGACATTCAAACATTCCTGATGAAAATACCAGAGGCTGAAATGAAAATGTGACTTTCAAATACAAGACTCAAGAGAAGCATAAAAAATGGAACAGGAAAAAAAAATCATAAGGGATTCAATGAAGTTAAACTGTTTCATTCCTACATAGGAAGATCATACATGCAACTCCTAAGAACTTTATCATTATTAGAACAGTTAGAAAGAGGGCACAGATGGGATGGAGCCAAGATGGCAGAGAAAGTACAAGAGCCCTCTTGATTTCTACCAATTACTCTCCAAAAAGCAATACCTCAAAACAAGTTCTGAAGCCACAAAACCCACAAAAAAAAAGAGTACTAAAAGGTAAATACTCAAACCTTACTCTCAGTGGAATCAATTCCGAGAGGGAAAAACATTTAGATCCATTGGGGGTATCGAATTATATCTTACCCTATAGGGAAGTTGAGAGGGGAAAACTAAGGGGAGTAGTGGGGTGTAGTATTAAACAAATGGGAGAGTGAAAAAGAGGGGGAAGGGAATTTAATAGACCCTAAAAAATTAAAAGGGGAATAAAAAGGGAGGGGGTGGAAAGGGAGGGTGGGGAGGAAAGCAATACTAAGGAGGGAGAGTGTGTGTGGTAGCTTAAAAATACCCCAAAAGAAAAATAAGAAAGGAATAAGAAGTGAGAGGGGAGAAAAAAAGTAAAATAAGGGTGGGAATTAGGGGGACTGATTAAAACTAGAACACTAGTGTAGAAGGAAATAGTGAAAGAGGAAAGGGCAGGACAAGGAGAGAATATCAAAATGTTGGGAATATACAGGTAGTATTCATACCTTTGAATGTGATGAGATGAACTCACCCATAAAGTGGAAGCAAATCAGTAGAGTGGATTAGAAACCAAAATCCTACCATATGTTGTTTACAAGAAACACACATAAGGAAGGTAGACACACAGAGATTAAGGGTGAAAGGCTAGAGCAAAATCTATTGGACTTCAAATGAAAAGGCAGGAGTTGCAATCATGATATCTGACAAAACCAAAGTAAAAATAGATCTGATTAAAAGGGATAGGGAAGGTAATTATATCCTGATAAAAGGAAGTATAGACAATGAGGAAATATCAGTACTCAACATGTATGCACCAAATGGTATAGCATCCAATTTTCTAAAGGAGAAATTAGAGGAGGTGAAGGAAGAAATAGATAGTAAAACTATACTAGTGGGAGACCTGAATATTCCTCTATCATATTTGATAAATCAAAGCAAAAAATAAATAAGAAAGAGGTAAGAGCTGTGAATGAAATCTTAGAAAAAATTAGAGTTAATTGATATATGGAGAAAAATAAATGGGAACAAAAAGGAATACACCTTCTTTTCAGCAGCACATGGTCCATTCACAAAGATTGACCATGTACTAGGGTATAAAAACATTGCAAACAAGTGCAAAAGAGCAGAAATAATAAATGCAACCTTTTCAGATCATAATGCAATAAAAAATAATAATTAGTAAGGGTACATGGAGAGACAAATCAAAAATTAATTGGAAATTAAATAATATTCTCCAAAATCAGTTAGTTAAAGAACAAATCATAGAAACGATAATTTCATTGAAGAAAATGACAATGATGAAAAATCCTTTAAAAATCTATGGGATGCAGCCAAAGCAGTACTAAGGGGGAAATCAATATCCTTGAGTTCATATATTAACAGATTAGGGAGGGCAGAAGTCAAAGAACTGAGTATGCAAATTAAAAAAATAGAAAGTGAACAAATTAAAAATCCCCAGATGAAAACTAAATTAGAGATCCTAAAAATTAAAGGAGAAATTAATAAAATTCAAAGTAAAAGAAATATTGACTTAATAAACAAGATTAGAAGCTGGTACTTTGGAAAAAAAAACAAATAAAATAGACAAAGTACTGGTCAACCTAATAAAAAAGGAAAGAAGAAAACCAAATTGATCGTATCCATGATGAAAAGGGAGACCCCACCTCAAGTAAAGAGGAAATCAAGGCAATCATTAAAAACTATTTTTCCCAATTATATGGCAATAATTATGGCAATCTAGGTGATATTGATGAATATTTACAAAAACATAAATTGCCTAGATTAACAGAAGAAGAAATAGAATACTTAAGTAACACCATATTGGAAAAAGAAATTGAACAAGCCATCAAAGAACTCTGTAAGAAAAACCCCTGGGGCCTGATGGATTCACAAATGAATTCTATCAAACATTCAAATAACAACTAATCCCAATATTAAACAAATTATTTAACATAATAAGAAAAGAAGGAGATCTTCCAAATTCCCTTTA
Organism: Monodelphis domestica; assembly: GCF_027887165.1. Taxonomy (NCBI): domain Eukaryota; kingdom Metazoa; phylum Chordata; class Mammalia; order Didelphimorphia; family Didelphidae; genus Monodelphis; species Monodelphis domestica. The sequence goes on from NC_077227.1 coordinate 281,271,741, forward strand.
TGACACAAATATGGTAATGATTCCAAAACCAGGTACAAAAACAGAGAAAGAAAACTACAGATCAATCTCCTTAATGAATATACATGCAAAAATCTTAAATAGAATACTAGCAAAAAAGACTCCAGCAAGTGATCACAACCATTATTCATTATGCTCAGGTAGAGTTTATAACAGGAATGCAAGGATGATTCAGTATTAGGAAAACCATTCACATAATTGACTATGTAAACAAGAAAATCAACAAAAATCACATGATTATCTCAATAGATGCAGAAAAAGGCTTTGACAAAATATAACACTCATTCTTATTGAAAATACTAGAAAGTATAGGAATAGATGGACCTTTTCTAAAAATAATAAACAGTATATATCTAAATCCATCAGCAAGCATCATCTGCAATGGGGATAAATTAGAAGCCTTCCCAATAAGATCAGGAGTCAAAAAAGGAAGCCCATTATGACCTCTATTATTTAACATTGTACTAGAAACACTAGCAGTAGCAATTAGAGAAGAAAAAGAAATTGAAAGAATTAAAATAGGCAATGAGGAGACCAGGCTATCATTCTTTACAGATAATATTATGGTCTACTTAAAGAGTCCTAGAGAATCAACTAAAAATCTAGTTGAAATAATCAACAACTTTAGCAAAGTTGCAGAATACAAAATAAACCCACATAAATCATCAGCATTTCTATATACTTCCAACTCATCCCAGGAGCAAGAGTTAGAATGAGAAATTCCCTTTAAAAACACCCTAGACAATATAAAATATTCAGGAATCTATCTGCCAAGACATACACAGGAACAATATGAACACAACTACAAAATCCTCTCCACACAATTAAAACTAGATCTAAATAATTAGAAAAAACATTAATTGCTCATGGGTATGACAAGCTAACATAATAAAAATTACAATCCTACCCTAACTAATTTACTTATTTAGTGCCAAACCCATCAAACTACCAAAAAACTTTTATTACTGAATTAGAAAAAACAATAATAAAGTTTATTTGGAAAAACAAAAGATCAAGAATATCAAGGGAAATAATGAAAAAAAAAGCGAAGGAAGGTGGCCCAGAAGTACCAGGTCTTAAAATGTACTATAAAGCAGTGGTCTTCAAAACAATATGGTACTGGCTAAGAGAGAGAAGAGAGGATCAGTAGAATAGACTTGGGGTAAGTGACCTCAGCAAGACAGTGTATGATAAACCCAAAGATCCCAGGTTTGGGGACAAAAATCCACTATTTGATAAAAATTGCTTGGAAAATTGGAAAATAGTATGGGAGAGTTTGGATCAACATATCACACCTACACTTGGATAAACTCAGAATGGGTGAATCACTTTGAACATAAAGAAAGAAACTATAAGTAAATTAGGTGAAAACAGAATAGTATACTTGTCAGATTTTTGGGAAAGGAAAATTTTTAAGACCAAAAAAGAGTTAGAAAAAATTACAAAATGCAAAATAAATAATTTTGATTACATTAAATTAAAAAGGTTTTGTACAAACAAAACCAATGCAGTCAAAATTAGAAGGGAAGCAACAAATTGGGAAACAATGTTTATAACAAAAACCTCTGACAAAGATCTAATCACTCAAATTTATAAGGAACTAAGTCAATTGTACAAAAAAATCAAGCCATTCCCCAACTGATAAATGGGCAAGGGACATGCATACGCAATTTGCAGTTAAATAAATCAAAACTATTAATAAGCACATGAAAAAGTGTTCTAAATCTCTTATAATCAGAGAGATGCAAATCAAAACAACTCTGAGGTATCACCTCACACCTAGCAGATTGGCTAACATGACAGCAAAGGAAAGTAATAAATGTTGGAGGGGATGTGGCAAAATTGGGACATTAATGTATTGCTGGTTGAGTTGTGAATTGATCCAACCATTCTGGAGGGCAATTTGGAACTATGCCCAAAAGACACTAAAAGATCCAGCCATAGCACTGCAGGGTCTGTACCCCAAAGAGATAATAAGGAAAAAGGCTTGTACCAGAATATTCATAGCTGTACTGTTTGTGGTGGCAAAAAATTGGAAAATGAGGGCATGCCCCCCAAATGGGGAATGGCTGAACAAATTGTGGTATCTGTTTGTGATGGAATACTATTGTGCTCAAAGGAATAATAAACTAGAAGAATTCCATGTGAACTGGAACAACTTCCAGGAACTGATGTTGTGAAAGGAGCAGGACCAAGAGAACAATGTACACAGAGACTGATACACTGTGGTAAAATCAAATGTAATGGACTTCTATACTAGTAGCAATACAATGATCCAGAACTATTTGGAGGGACATATGAGAAAGAATGATATCCACATCCAGAGGAAGAACTGTGGGAAAAGAAACACAGAAGAAAAACAATTGCTTGATCACATGGGTCGATGGGGATATGACTGGGGAAGCAGCCTCTAAAAAATCACCCTAGTGCAAATATTAATAATATGGATGATCAAAAAAAGAGCTTAGACATCATCTTTCTGTTTTAAAATTTTATTTAATTAGATGATTTAGAATATTTCTCCATGGTTTCAAGACTCATGTTCTTTCCCTTCACTCCCTCCACCTCCCTCCCATATCTGACATGCAATTCCATTGGGTTTAACATGTGTTGGACATCATCTTTCAAGAAACTCAAGGAAAATTGCCCTGATAACCTAGAACCAGAGGACAAAATTGAAATTAAAAAAAAAAAAACCCACTTATCATCTCCTGAAAGAGGTCCCAAAAGGATAACTCCCAAGAATATTATAGACAAATTCCAAAACTCCCAGGTCAAAGAGAATGTATTGCAAGCAGTCAAAAAGAAACAATTCAAATATCATGGAATCATAGCCAGATTAACTTAAGGCTCAGTATTAAACAATCAGAGGGCCTGGAATATGATATTCTAGATGGCATAGAACTAGGACTTCAACCAAGAATCACTTACCCAACAGAATTTAGCAGAATCCTTCAAGGGGAAATGAATATCCAGTGAAAGAGAGAACTTTCAAATATTCCTGATGAAAAGACCAGAGTTGAATGACTCTCAAATACAAGACTCAATAGAAACATAAAAAAATCTAATCAAAAGGTATTCAATAATGTTAAATTGTGTACCTCCCCTCATGGGGAAATGATTCTTATAATGCCAAAGAACTTTGTCTTTATTAGGGCAGTTAGAAAGAGTATACATAGATAGAGAGCAAGGATGTTAGTTTAATATTATAGGATGATATAAAAAAGATATATAATTAAGGCATAAGAAAGAGAAATATATTGGGAGGAGGGGAAGGGAAAAATAGAATGGGATAAATTATTGCACATAATAGTGGAGGGGAAGCTGGGAGATTGGCTGACCATGTGTAGGGCATAAAAACCTCCCAACCAATTAAAGAAAAGCAGAAATATTAAATGTAGCCTTTTCAAATCATAATGCAGTAAAAAATTTATTCAATGAAGTGATATAGATTAAAAATTAATTGGAAACTAAATCATCTAATACTAAGGAAATGAGTAGGTCAAAGAAGAAATCATAGAAACAATACTTTTATTTTAAAAATGACAATAATGAAATAATATTCCAAAATTTTGGGGATGCAGTCAAAGCAATACTTAGGGGAAAATTTATATCTCTAAATTCTTACGTCAATAAATAGAGAAAAAGCAGATCAATAACTAGAAAAATGAGAGTGAACAAATTAAAAATTCCCAAATAAGAATCAAATTGGAAATTCTGAAATCAAGAGAGAGATTAATAAAACCAAAAATAAGAAAACTATTGAACCAATAAATAAAAATAGAAGCTAGTTTTATGAAGGGGGAAAAAGTAGATAAACCACTGTTTGATTTTTATTTTTTAAAGAAGAAAATCATATTAACAGTATCAAAAATTAAAAGTAAATTCACCAGCAACGAAGAGGAAATTAAAGCAATTATTAGGAGCCATTTTGCTCAATTATATGCCAATAAAATTGACAATCTAAGTGAAATGGGTGAGTATTTACAAATTATAAATTGCACAGGTTAACAGAAGATGAAATAGAATATTTATATAACACCATCTTAGAAAAAGAAATTGAACAAGCCATTAATGAGTTCCTTAAGGAAAAATCCCCAGGGCTACATGAATTTTTATAAGTGAATTCTACCAAACATTTAAAGGAAAACTAATTCCAGCACTGTATAAACTATTTGGGGAAATAGGCAAAAAGTCATACTGAACTCCTTTTATGACAAAAACATGGTATTAGTGCCTAAGTCAGGGAGAGTAAAAATAGAGAAAGAAAACTATAAACCAATTTCCCTACTTAATATTGATGCAAAAGTTTTAAATAAAAGTTTTAGTTAGAACAAGGAGATTGCAGTAATATATCACAAAGATCATACACTATGACCAGATGGGATTTGTACCAGAAATATAGGGCCAGTTCAAAATAAGGAAAACTATCAGTATAACTGACAACAATAACAAAGCATCAAAAATCATATGCTTGTCTAAATAGATGCAGAAAAAGCTTTTATCGACATATAATACTAATTTCTATTTTAAAAAACACTAGGAAGTGTAGGATTAATGGTGCTTTCTTTAAAATGATAAGTAGTATTCATCTAAAACACCAGCAAGCATTATTTGTAACGGGGATAAGCTAGAAGAAGCCTGCACAGTGAGATTACAAGGAAAGCAAGGATGCTCATTCTCACCACTATTATTCAATATTGTATTAGAAATCCTAGCTATAGCAATTAGAAAAGAAATGGAAAGAATTATAATAGGCAATGAAAAAATAAAAATATTACTGTGCAGATGATATGATGATATACTCAGGGAATCCTAGAGAATCTACTAAAATTAATTGAAATTATTAACAACTTTAACAAAGTTGCAGGATATAAAATAAACCAACATAAATCATCAGCATTTTAAAATACTACCAACAAAGGCCAGCTGCAAGAGATAGAAAGAGAAACTCCACTTAAAATAATTAGATAATATAAAACATTTGGGTGTCTACCTGCCAAGACAAACCTAGAAACTTTATGAACATGATTATGAAACACTTTTCAAACAAATAAAGGGAGATCTGAACAACTGGAAAAATATGACTTGTTCATGGGTAAGTTGAGTCAATATAATAAAAATGACAATTCTATCAAAATTAATTTACTTAGAGCCATATCAATTAAACTTCCAAAATTATCTTATAGAACTAGAAAAATAATAACAAACTCATCTGGAAGAACAAAAGATCAAGGATACCAAGAAAATCAATGGAGAAAAAAGTTAAGGAAGGTAGACTAGCAGAACTAAATCTCAAACTGTATTAAAAAGTGGTAATCATCAAAACAATCCAATATTGGTTAAGCAATAGAGAGGGGGATCAATAGACTAGATTGGGCATATAATATGTACTTCGTAACACCATAGTAATCTAGTGTTTGATAAATGCAAAGATCCTAGCTTTTGGGAAAAGAACTCACTATTTGAGAAAAACTTCTGGAAAAACTGGAAAGCAGTTTCACAGAAACTAGGTATAGACCAGTGTCTCTACCTCTACCTCTACCTAGAGGTTCAAAATCAAGCTTTATACATAAAAGGTGATACCATAAGCAAATTAAGAGAGTATGTTATCGTTTATCTGTCAGATCTCTGGATAAGGGAAGAATTTTTTATCAAACGAAAAAGACAGCATTACAAGATATAATTTTGATTACATTAAATTTTAAAAGGGCTGTATAAATGAAACCAATGCAACCAAGATTAAAAGGAAAGCAGAAAGTTTGTGGGGAGAGGGAGGACAAGAATTTTATAGCAATTCTCTGATAAAGGCTTCATTCCTCAAATATATAGAGAAGTGATTCAAATTTATAAGAATACAAGTCATTCTTCAATTGATAAATGGTCAAATGATATGAACAGGCAATTTTCAGAGGAAGAAATCAAAGCTATCTATATTCATATGTACTGAATAGAGAAATGCAAATTAAAACAATTCTGAGGTACCACCTCACACCTATGAGATTGGCCAATATGATATGTAAATCCACATGACAGTAAAGGAAAGTGATAAAGATAAATGTCAGAAGGAATGTGGCAAAATTGGGACATGAATGCATTGTTGGTGGAGTTGTGAATTGATCTATCCATTCTGAAGAGGAGTTTGGAACTATGTCCAAAGGACTAAAAACTGCATATCCTTCTACCCAGCAATACCACTACTAGGTCTATATCCCAAAGAGATTTTTTTTTTTTAAAAAGGAGAAAGGCATGTACAATGTACAAAAATGTTTATTGCAGCTTTTTTTTTTATGGTGGCAAAGAACTAGAAATTGAGGGAATCCCCATCAATTGGGGAATGATTGAACAAGTTATGTTATATGATTGTGATGAAATACTATCATGCTTTAAGCAATGAAGAACAGGATGCTTTCAGAAAGACAATGAATTAATAGAACTAGGAGAACACTGACAGCAATATTGTTCAATGATAAACAGAGGAGGACAACCAGGATGGTGAAGGTCCTCAAGGTTATGCAAAAGAGGAATTGTCTGGAGGAATAGAGGATGTTTATTCTGGAACAGAGAGAAATTAATGGTAATCTTCAAGTGTTTGCAGAGTTTTCATATGGAAGCAGGATTGCTATGGTTCTACTAAGTACCAGGGAACAAAATGAAAAGCAAAGGATGGAAATTAGAGAGTTAGGCTGGATATAAAGGAAAACTCTCTACCAATTAAAGACTTTGCATTGGGTCCCACATGTAGTGAGGCACTCACTTGTGGCAATGGCTGTCTCATTGTATGGCTTGAAGGGTAGCAAAATAGACAACAAATCTAGTCTTTTATCCCCTGACTATTTTCCAAGGGAGACTTTTATTCCTGCTAGGAGGGGAAGTAGTAGATTGGGGCTGGGGGTCACTATTCAGCTTTCCTCAGAAAAAGGGGGTACCAGGCTAGAATTCTATCAATCTGCTCCTTTTGGTGTTATTAGTCTAGAGCATATGATCAGGTTCAATCTAGCTTCTGATCACTGTGTCATTATTGGAAGGAAGGAGGGCTCAAATTTTTATATTCCAAGATTTGACCCCTTTCCCACAAATATCAATTCCATAATTAAAACACAGAGTGGATATCCATTTTTCAAATTTATCCAGACCAGAGTGAAACAGAAATCAAAGAAGGCATAATAGTACATAGACCAGACAATATAGAGTGAAGAAGTCCTCCCTCACTCAACCAAGAATATCATAGATCTCACCCAAAGGGAAATTCCCTGAAGTCTCTACTGTGATGCTAGCTGGGATAGTGACATGCTGGAGATTCTTGGCTCCTCTCATGTCTTCCCAGAGTCTTTTCCTTAGAACAGCACAGTATCCAATACACGGAAGGTACTTAATAAATGTTTATTGTCTATTAAGTCCTGGGATCAGTTTTGGTCCAGAAAATGAAGAATGAGAAAATCTTGAAGAGCGATCTCCAATAAAGCCCCATTCTGATCATCTCATCATAGCCTGGAACCTGGGTTCTCAAAAGGATGGACACTGGTTCAATCTAACCTGATTTCCTGCCCCCTTCCCTTTTTCTCCATTCCTCCCCCATCAATCAAATGAAATCCTGGTTTTCTTTATGGGTGATTAGCTAAGTGAAAGTATTATACAAATCTAATTAACCATGGGAAATGTTTCATCTCATACTGACAATACAAAAATAACACAATGAAGTCTTCCAAATGTAGCTGTTTGGCTTGGACAATTAAATTAAAAATCCCAGAGGACATTTTCTGGGAGCAGCAATGTGATACATTTGAGTGCTGCAGTAAGGAAGACAATTTCTCAAATACTTCCTTACTTATTAGATGTGGCTAGTTCTCTGTCTTTTAAAGTTATTTAATCTCTCTCAACCTCAGTTTCAGCATCTATAAAATAGAAGTAATGAGAGCATCTAAGTCTCAGAGTTGTAAAGAATAGTTTAGGATATGAACAAGCAGTTTTCAAATGAAGAATCAAAACTAACAATAATCATGAAAAAAATATTGATTGGAGAAATGCAGATTAAAACAACTCTGAGGTATCACCTCATACCTATCAGATTGGCCAATATGACAGTAAAGGACAATGATAAATTTTGGAGGGAATGTGGCAAAATTGGGACGTGAATGCTTTGTTGGTGGAGTTGTGAACTGATCCAACCATTTTGTAAGGCAATTTGGAACTATGCCCAAAGGGCTATAAAACTGTGTATATCCTTTGATCCAGTAATACCACTACTAGGTCTGTATCACAAAGAGATTTTTTTTTAAAAAAGTGGAAAAGTAAAGGACCTGTTTGTATAAAAATATTTAGAGCAGCCCTTCTTGTGGTGGCAAAGAATTGGAAATTGACAGAATGTACATCAGTTGGGGAATGGCTGAACAAATTGTGATATATTATGGTGATGGAATACTATTGTGCCATAAGAAATTATGAAGGATGATTTCAGAAAAAACTGAAAATACCTACATGAACTGATGCAAAGTGAAATAAGCAGAACCAGAAGAAGACAGTAATAGAAATATCAGCTGTGATAGACTTAGCAACTCTTAGCAGTACAATAGTCCAGGACAATTCTGAAGGATCTATAAGAAAGAATAATATCCACCTCCAGAGAAAGAACTGTTGGAGTCTGAATGCAGATCAAAGCATATTATTTTTTGCTGTGGTTTATTTGTGGGTTTTTATTTTAGTATTTTCTTACAACAGTGAACAATATGGAATTGGGCTTTGCATAATAATACATGTATAAACCAGATCAAAATGTTTACCATCTCTGCGAAGGGGGAGGAAAGGAGACAGACAATTTGGAGCTTATATCTTCAGAAAACTTATGTGGAAAATTTTTATTACCTGTAATTGATGAAATAAAAAAAGAATAGCTTAGGTAGCTGGATAAAACAATGGATAGAGTCTTAGACTTGAAGTTAGAAAGACCTAAATTCAAATCCTGATTTACACATTTAGCTGTGTGACCTGGGCTCCATCATTTAACCTTTTTCAAACTCAGTTTCCTCATCTGTAAGAATAACCAATCTTTTATGTTGTTGTGATGACCACATGAAATAAAACATAAAGTCTTTTGCAAACCTTCAAGTGCTACATCAATGCTGGGTATTATTAAAGAAGATGTATGTATGTAAATAAAGTATATATGTAATGATATATAAATGTATATAAATAATATGAACCAAAACCTAATAGCACCTTATAAATGGGATTAATTACTATTATTAGTTGTACCTCTAAGCCAGGGACCTTGAGGCTCTAAAAAGTTGTAATGGACAATTTCTTAGTGACTCCTTGAACTAACTGAATGCCTTTCTCATATCATATCTGCTTTGATACTTCTGGATTCCTTTCCTCATATGCAGTCTATTCTCTGGACAACTCTATCTTATTCTAGTCTTCAAAACAGTATTCATGACTTGAACTGGCAAATCATCTCATGTTATCCAATTTACACCATAACACAAATATAAAAATATAGAAGCCTGAAGACATAGCCTAAAAATTAAATTATCTGTTTGGAAAAACAAAACATAGAAAAGAGCTCAAATGAAACAAACAAGTGGTCGCCAGTTCTATTTATTATGTTGCAAATGCTACATTTATGGGAGAACCCCTCAGGTTCTCATTTGGAGCCAATTTTAATTTCTAAAAAGTTTGATGGTCTGGTTCCAAACCTATAGAGAACTAAGAAATGGAAAAAAGTGCTGCTAGATGCAGTTACATTGATGATAATCAAGACAGACAGCAATGACCTCAAGGGAAAAGATAGAAAAACTGTAAAAAGTAGGCAAAAGAACTCTAAAAACCCAGGAAGCTGGAACCACATAATCAAGAAAAAGTTTTGATTCTTCTTTTTTTTTTTTAACTCTTACCTTCTGTCTTGGAATCTGTAGTATATCAGGTATATTAGCATCCTGGAAGTATGATTGGTGTATTGATATTGTATCTTATGTGTTCATATATCACACTCATGGTCATGTTACTTATTGATTATTTATTGCCAAATCTTCAGTCCAAAGGACAAAAGAATTCCTGAGCAGGACATTATTTGCCACAGGGTCCTAGCTCCCACCTTGTTAGAGCACATTCCTTTCCAAGTCACATGTTTGATTAACCTCCTCCTCTTTGATTACATGATTGTCAATTGAGCCAATGTCAAAGCCTCTGCCATGTCACATGTTCATTAGTTACCTCCCACTCCACATTCCTAAACTCTCCAATAAAAGTTTGAGGGAACGAGATGTAGAGAGCTCTCTCTCAACTCCATCAGAGAGGCATGGACAATGGAGCTCATATTTTTAACTCCTTGTCTCTGAGTCTTTATTCCTGTGTCTCTCTCTTTCTTTCCTCTATCCATTTTCCCTCAGTTTCCAATCTCCTTCTCAGGTGTCCACCCCCAAGAATATTAATACGTAACTACAGAAGGTTACAGAATCAATACTTTGTATTGGTTCCAAGGCACAAAAGTGGTAAGGGCTAGGCAATGGGGTTAAGTGACTTGTCCAGGGTCACACAGCGGGGAAGTGTCTGAGACCAAATTTGAACCCAGGACCTCCCGTCTCTAGGCCTGGCTCTCAATCCACTGAGCTACCCAGCTACCCCTTGATTATTCTTAAAATAAATGTGTGATATATTTGTCTGGAGACAAGCATTACCATCAGTGTTATATATTAAGTGCCTGAGTGTTAGGCCTGGAGTCATAAAGACTCATCTTCCTGAGTTAAAATCTAGCCTCAGATACTTGTGATCCTGGGAAAGTCACTTAACCTCAGTTTTCTCATCTATAAAATGAGCTGGAGAAGGAAACAGCAAACCACTCTAGTAGTATACTTGCCACGAAAACTCCAAATGGGATCACAAAGAGTCAGACATGACTGAAACGACTAAACGACAACTTTATACCAGGCACTATGCTAAGCAATTCAAAGAAAAGCAAAAACATGGTTCTTGCCTTCAAGGATTTCATGATCTAAGGATTTCATGAACGTGCAAACAACTAGGTAGATAAAAGATATATACAGGATAGAGGCAAGACTGTGGCTTTGTAGATATAGAGTCAGGCCTGGAGATGAGAAATCCTGGGTTCAAATCTGGCCTTGACATTTCCTATCTATGAGACCCTGGGCAAGTCATTTAACCCCAATTTCCTAGCCCTTACTGCTCTTCTGCCCTGGAACCAAGCCTTAGTATCCAATCTAAGAAAGAAAGTAAGAGTTAAAAAAGAAAGAGAGATATACAAGATAAATTGGGGGGTCGTTTCAAAAGGAAGGAAAGATTTCTATCCAGAATGAGCACACTTAAAAAAAAAAGTTTTAGTGTTTAGGAGCATGAAAAATTACTTTCAATTAGTTGTTGGTATCAAAACCCTCAACTATCTGGAAAACTCAACTGCCCAAAACAACTCATTCCCTGAAGGTTCCAGGCTGTTAAGACTTCACTGTGGATGTACTTGGACTATCCGTTGTTTTTATTAAAGGACAAAAGGGCATCTAGTCTGGGGAATCACAGTTGCTTTAAATTACATGCTATTTTGAATAAAACCAACATAAGCTTAAGGAGGTTTTAGTGTGTTTGGTTTGCAGTCTTTGTTTGGCAACGTCCTTTCAAAAAGCTGACTCTCTTTGAACTAATTCTCTATTTATAACCTAGCTGGAGAAAGGATACAGCAATGTATACATACTTTAAAAATTTTACAGAGTATTGCTAGCTTGCTCAGTATCCCTGCCCAAATCCCTGCTGTTACACTTTCTCTACAGCGAGCTTTTCTCAGATCATCCAGGAAACAGATGTGGAGTCACTGTCGATGCCCCAAATGGCATGGCCAAGAATGATCTTGACGTCCTTTGAGGGAAGGATCCCAGGGTGTATATGGAAAAGAACATCATCTTTGACATCTTTGTAAATATCTCAATTGGTTCTGTTCAACTTTCTGTCCAGACTCCCTTAAAAGAACAGGGCAAGAGCTGGGTTTTTTCATTTGTTACTTTTCCCTATCAAGCCGTTCCTTTCTTATAACTCATTCCCTCCCCGAAATGATGCCAACTCCATATTTCATTCGTTCTCTTCCCCTCCCTCATACAAATTATTGCAAGTCATTGCAGGCTAAATATAACCCCCAAGTCTGTTTTCCAGATGCTCAGGTCTCGCCATCTAGCCACGACATTTTCCTTACAGTTTTCCAGCCTCTTCTTTTTTCCTCCCTCTTGCTTTCTTTTCTCCTACTTTCTCACCTATTTTTTTTCTGCCTTTCACCTCCTCCCCTCCCTCTCTCCAGGCTCGCCTTGACTTTCTTTTTTCCTAGTTCAAAGGAAAGTATTAGATGATAGGAATGGCTTTCACATTATTTGAGAATGGAAATCAAGGAAGCAAATGAACAATTTGTACAGAACTTTGGGCTCCCCCTTCCTCATCTTTGTGTGTGTGTGTGCCTAAACCCTAGTCTTAGAATCAATACTGTATATTGTTCCAAAGCACAAGAGTGGTAAAGGCTAAACAATGGGGGTTAAGTGACTTTCTCAGGGTCACAGAGCTAGGAAGTGTCTGAGGCCAGATTTGAGCCCAGGATGTTCCATCTCTCGGGTTAGCTCTCAATCCCCTCAGCCATCTAACTGTCCCACTTCCTCTCATTTTTAATGGTTATAGGACTTAATAGGTTATAGGTTCATGGGTCTCTGTCTGCCCATTTCAGGATCTTGTTGCCTTAGAAAAAATGTCTGAAAGAATAAATTCAACAAACATTACTTAGGGGTAGCAAAACACAGTTGGGAAATGCAAGGATGAGGTTTAAATCTTTTGCTCCACTATATTTGCAAGAAACATTAGATTAGAATTTGTGAAACAAATTATTGGAGGAATCCAAAGGTCAAATGGATCATAGGATCCATAAACTCTAGTGCTTAAGAAGACCTTAAAGATGATTTTGTTCAAAGCAATTCTTTTATAGATGCGAAAACTGGAACCCATGAAATGAAGAGTGACTTACCCAAGGCCTCACAGGTAATAAGAAATAAGGCCTAGAATTGAACCTGCGTCCAATAACTCCAAATTCAGAACTCTTTTCCCTGTATCCCATCCAAGATTCACTTATTTTTGGTAGATTATATATATATATATATATATATATATATATATATATATATATATATCTTCTATTCCTAAAAACCCAAGGAGAGTGTCCCAAGCTTTCTACCACTCATTCCTATGCAAACATACCCAGACAGAAAGTTTCTCCAATTATTTAAGCAAAATCCCTCCTCTAGCAATTTCAATATGTTTTGTCTTCTTGTGCCTCATATTGAATCTGAGCAGCTAGTCATCTCCCTCCATTTTATTTTTATTTTTTAAAGCCCTTACTATCTGTCTTAGAACCAATGCTAAGTATTGGTTCCAAGGAGTAAGCAGTGGGTTTAAGTGACTTGCCCAGGGTCACCCAGGTAGGAAGTGTCTGAAGCTAAATTTGAACCCAAGATTTCCGAGGTACTTATCTACTTCCTCCCTCTGTTTTAATAAACATTAATTAAGCTAATTATTTTAACCAGTAAATTGGTCAGTTATTGTCTATTTGTTAGGGAAAAAATCTGTTGGGTCACATCTCAATCAGTTGTCTTGAGTTTAAGTAATCTTAAATCCTTTCTGTCATTTCTTATTGGTTCTATTTTCCAAACCTGTCATGATTTTTATTGCTTTTTTCTGTATACTCTGATATTCTCTTCCATTCTCCATTTATATCTCCAGACTCTGAGGAAGAGGCTACTCTTCTCCTTACCAAGATCAATCCCTCTCCTTGTCCTTTTGATCCCTAACCCTTCCGCCTCCTCTAGCAGACTAAGCCTGAAATCATCCCCATTCTCTCTTTTATCTGCCCTTCTTTCCTTGAAGATTTAAGCCCTGTCAGACTATTCCTCTTCTGCTCTCTTAGCCTGAATATCATCCATATCCCACCACCTAACCATAGGTGTACCCTGAGATGTACTGGAGCCAGTGGTTACCAGCTCAGGGGAGTTGGTTGTTAAATTTTCAGTGTGCCACAAATCAAGGATTAATGTATTGCTTTGTGAATTATTTAGATCAGGGTTTGACGAACAACATCCTCCTGGCCAAGCCTGACCCATTGCCTGTTTTTTAAGGCCCTGGATTAAGAATGTTCTTTACATTTTGAAATACAGCTTTATTTAAAAATACCCAAACCATTGCTTACTACGGTTTTTTTTTTGTTGTTTGTTTGTTTGTTTTTAATGGCTAGGCTGGATTTGGCCCAGGAGTTTTGCCAAACCCTTGTCTACTCGATTAAATGTTAATAATATAGATTTTAAAGTGTATCAAGCATATTTTTCCCACCTGGAGAGCCAGTTGTTAAACATTTACTAATATTCTCCTGGTTGTCATTCTGGAGGGCAATTTGGAACTATACCCAAAGGGCTATAAAATTGTGTATATCCTTTGATCCAGTAATACCACTACTGGGTCTGTATTCCAAAAAGATAATAAAAAAGGAGAAAGGACCTACTTGTACAAAAATATAGCAGCTCTTTTTGTGGTGGCAAAGAATTAGAAATTAAGGGGATGTCCATCAATTGGGGAATGGCTGAACAAATTGTGGTATCTATTGGTGATGGAATACTATTGACCTGTATAAGAAATGATAAGCACTGTGATTTCCGAAAAAGCTGGAAAGATCTGCAAGAACTGATGCAGAGAGAAGAAAGCAGAACTGGGAGAATATTGTACACAATAACAGCAATATTGGATGATGATTATCTGTGAAAATTTGACTGCTCTCAGTATTGCAATGATCTAGGAAAATCCTGAAAGACATGATGGGGAATGCTATACACCTCCAGAGAAAGAATCGTTGGATTCATCTTTCACATAAGTGTATTTTTGGTTTTATTTGAGGGCTTTGGTTATATATGAGTTTGCTCTTATAACAATGACCAATATGGGAGTGTGTTTTACATGACAATAAAAAATGAAAAAATGAAAAAATATTCTCCTGGTCATACTTCAAATCTTTGCTTAGGTTCCTGTTTCCTCTCTAGGATTTTTAATTTGGCAATTGCATCAACTCTTAGGGATTTCATGATGTCTACAAAATCTATCTCTAGTCCTCCCGAGTTCAAATCCATAGAATCAATGACTATTGGACATTTCCAATTAGATGTCTTGTAGGAATTGAAAAATCAGTGTATCCCAAGCCCAATTCATTAGCTTTAATATTTCTGAAAAGGGCGTATTTCTTCTAGTCACACTTTTAGTTCACAATGTCGCCATTATCCTCAAACCTACCATTCTCCCTCATCCTACATGCCTGTCTAGTTGCTGGGTCTTGTCAGTTTACCTCTTCAATATCTTTCATATCTCTCCTTTTTTTTCCCCATTTACAGGGTCACACCACTCTACTTCTGGCCATCATATCTCTCTTCTCACTTTTTCCATGGCCCTTTTTTAAAGTCGTACCTTTCATCTTAGAATTAATATTATAATATTGGCTCCAAGGCAGAAGAGCGCTACATGCTAGGCAGTGGGGGTTGAATGACTGACCCAAGGTCACATAGCTAGGAAGTGTCTGAGGTCAAATTTGAATCCGAACTTCAGTCCTGGCTCTCAATCTACTGAGCCACCTAGCTGTTGCTATGGCATTTTAAATGGTCTCCTTGCCTCAAGTTTCTCTTTGCTCCAATCTACCCTTCCAACAGCTGCCAAAGCAATAGTCCTAAAGCATAGGTCTTTCCTGCTCAAAAAGTTCCAGTGATTCCTATTGCTTGTAAGATTAAATATAAATTCCTCTGTTTGGTATTTAAAGTTTTTCACAAGGAATATAAAGTCAGATCTGAAGATAGCAGATACTTCCTAGCTATGAGACCCTGGTCAAGTCACTTAACCCCCATTGCCTAGCCCTTATCACTCTTTTGCCTCACAATATTGATTCTGAAGAGGAAGGTAAGGTCTTAAAAAAAGTTTTTGACAATCTGGTTCTGGTCTATGTTTCCAGGATTATTGTGTCTTCATCATTCCCTTTCCCCTATTCTACATTTCCCTCAAACTGGTGTTCTTTTTTCCTTTCATACAATGCTTCATCTTTCTTCTGTGTGCATTTGCACATATTGTCTACCATACTTGTTTAATGGGGAAGAAGGGAGTGGATAGGAAAGAATCGTTGATAAACAGAAGGCTCCCTAATCAATTCTCATAGAATGTTGAGTCCTGGCCATTTCTGGAGACACATAGTAGCAAAGTAGCAAAAGGGGGTCCATCAAAATTGAATCAAAGATTGAGAGGGGTGGGGGAGAGAGAGAGGGAGGAGATGGGTGGGGGGAGAGAGAGAGAGAGAGAGAGAGAGAGAGAGAGAGAGAGAGAGAGAGAGAGAGAGAGAGAGAGAGAGAGAGAGAGAGAGAAAGGGAAGAAGGAAAGAGAGAGAGAAAGGGAAGAAGGAAAGAGAGAGAGAGAGAGAGAGAGAGAGAGGAGAGAGAGAGAGAGAAAGGGAAGAAGGAAAGAGAGAGAGAGAGAAAGGGAAGAAGGAAAGAGAGAGAGAGAAAGGGAAGAAGGAAAGAGAGAGAGAGAGAGAGAGAGAGAGAGAGAGAGAGAGAGAGAGAGAGAGAGAGAAAGGGAAGAAGGAAAGAGAGAGAGAGAAAGGGAAGAAGAAAAGAGAGAGAGAGAGAGAGAGAAAGGGAAGAAGGAGAGAGAGAGAGAGAGAGAGAGAGAGAGAGAGAGAGAGAGAGAGAGAGAGAGAGAGAGAGAGAATCTAAAAGATTTTGTTTAACCAACACAGAGCCAAGGTGAAAGTAAAATGATGATTCAGTGGCTCTACAAATTATTTCATGTATTGATGGTTTCAAGTTTCAGCTTTCTAACAGAATATAGTAATAGTTATGCTACTGCTGCTTAAGTCTTTGTTAATACATGCCTATGAGAGTCTCATGTTTAGCATTCCTCTTGTGTAGATTTAAAATATCTGTCTTGGGGGCAGCTAGGTGGTACAGTAGACTGAGAGCCAGGCCTGGAGTCAGGAGAACCTAGATTCAAATCTGGCCTCACATACTTCCTAGCTGTGATATCCTGAGCAAGTCATTTAACCCCAATTGCGTAGTACTGTTCTCCTGACTTGGAACCAAAACACGGTTAATTCTAAGGTGAGAGTTTAAAAAAAAAAGTTGAATGTGTCAAAGGGAATGATATAAAATAAGATTGATAAAGTATGTTGGATCCAGATCATGAAGGATTTTAAATATCAAAATAAGAAGTTTGTATTTTATCCTAGAAGTATAGGGAGTCATTACAGGTTTTTGAGCAGGATAATGCCACTGTCAAAAATTAAGATTAATTTTCAGGGCAGTTAGGTGGCTCAGTGGATTGAGAGCCAGGTCTGGAGAAAGAAAGTACTAAAATGCTAATCTGGCCTCAGACACTTCCTAGCTATGTGACCCTGGGCAAGTCACTTGACCCCCATTGCCTAGCCCTTACCATTCTTCTGCCTTGGTACCACAGTACTGACTCTAAGACAGAAAGTAAGGATTTTTAAAAAGAAAATTAATTTGTCAACTGTGTGAAGGAGGGAGTTATGAGGGAAGAGATTAGTGGCAGAATCAGTGAGAACACAAAGTTACTATTTCTCCTTAGAGAAAGGCTATGAGTGCCTGAACAAGGGTTAGCCATATGAGTAATGAGAAGAGAGGCTATGGAGGAATAATCAACAGAATTACTGATTTGAACGGTTGATCAGGGGCAGTGATGAAAAGGGGAAGAATTTAAGCTATCTGAGGTTTCAAGCTCATGTCATTGAGAGAGGAGTCTTGCTATCCAAGAAATAGGGAAATGTGAAGTAGGAGCGTGTTTTGGTTCAATGACGATACATTCCATTTGGAACATTCTGAAGATGAGTTTCCAGAGTAACCTCCAGATGTCCAGTAGGCATTTAGAAATGTCATTCTTGAGGTCGGGAGAGAAATCAGGGCTAGAGAGGTTGACTTGGGAGTTATTTGGGAGCGTTAATTGAAACCATGGGAGGGCATGAAATCTCCAAGGGAAGGAGGAGAGTACTTTGGAGTGCGAAAAGAAAATTGAGACCCATTTTATAAAAATAAAATAATGATGGCTTTAGGAATACCAATCATGTTTATATAGTGCTTAAATGTTTGCAAATCACTTTACAACTATTATCTCATTTATCCTCACAACAACCCTAGGAGATACTCTTACCCCATTTTACAGTGGAGGAAACCGTATATTAAATGAGTTGCCCAGGATCATGGATTTGAACTCAGGTCTTCCTGACTCCAAGTCCAGCTCTCTAGCCCCATGACTGTGTGCTTAATTTCTTTTAATTTAATTTAACTCTTAACAAGAGTTAAATCAGAGAGGCAGAGTGGGCACAGAACAACACTGGTCTAGGAATCAGAAGCCTGAAGTCTAATCTTGTCTCTGCCATTTATTAGCCCTGTGACTTTATGCAGGATACAGCCTCTCTGAACATCCATTGGTTTACTCCTCTTTAAGATGAAGACAACAATGACTGCCCTACCTTTGTTAGTATAAAGATCAACTGTGATACTTGGGGAAAAGTGCCAAACAAATGCATAACAGTGGAGTTACCCCTTCCAAATCATGGAGGTTAGGACCATGGAATGCCTTTGCCTCAATCTGGAAAAATCCACATTAAATTTTTTGACCATCCCTTCATATCAGAGGAGTCTGATTTCTTTTTTCCCCCTTTTATGGGGTGTTCATAGTACTTTATTGTAAAAAAAATCAGGTTAATCATTTGGTCAATATAAAGTAAAAACCCTGTATGAAAGAAAATTTAAAAATATGAACTAAATATGAAATTTTTAAAGAAATGAAACAAATCTGAGGAGAGTAAAACTGAATATAGTAGACAGGTAATATTATATGTAATAGTACATGCATTTGATGCATTTATGAGTTATTAAACTTTTTAAGATATCTCTGTTTCTAGCCTGACTGACATTCTTTTTTGCAAATTTTAACTTTAAAAAAGAAATCATGTATATTTATTATATTAAAAGATAAAATATGTTGGTATCCTACAATATTTTACCTATATTTTATGCATTTCTTAGTTTCTAAATCTTTTCTGTGTCATCTGCTAGCCTTCACACGTGGTCTGTGGCTTCTACAATACTCTCCCAAATTTCCCATTTAATTTCTTATGGCAATCAGCGATATATAAAAGCCACAGTGGGGAAAGTTATGCTGAGGAAGGGATACCTGTATTTGTAGGAAGATAATGTTCATTACCCTCACTTACCTAGATGCTTTAGGCAAGGTCTGGGTGAAGCCTTTCTAGCCTCACTGGCAATGTGTGCAAGAATGTGAGTCATATTTCTTTAAAACTTGGAAAGAACGACATGAGATAATGAAGAGTGAAACGAGAAGAACCAAGAGAGCATTCTCTACAGCTACAGGCTCAATATCTGAGGAATAACTAGTGAATGAACCACTATTAGCAAAAACAAGTTAGTCAATTAAAATAATAAGGCATTGTGAATTGTCATCATAATGCAGAATATAGCAATGCTCCATAGGCAGCTCATTTTAGTGCCTGTTTCAATCTGCAAGTTGATTTTTATGGCATTCAATTCCTACTACCTTCTGTTTCTCTCTCTCTCTCTCTCTCTCTCTCTCTCTCTCTCTCTCTCTCTCTCTCCCTCACACACATACACACACACACACTCCCTTTATGTTCTGCTGCCCTACCAAAAAAAAAAAAAGTACGTTGTTGAAGAGAAGTGACTTGGAATTACACTAGCCTAACTGATCAGATGAGAGCACCTAATTATATCAATTTTCCTCTGATATTGTTCTAAAACCTTGAAATAGGTGGTGCACACTGTGTGTGTGTGTGTGCGCACACATGCACACGTGTGTGCAAGATGGGGGGAGAAAGAGAAAGTGGGGAGAAAGGGGGGAGAAAGAGAAAGAGAGAGAGGAGAAGGGGGACTAAGGGAGGGAGAGAGAGAGAGAGAGAGAGAGAGAGAGAGAGAGAGAGAGAGAGAGAGAGAGTTCTACTGATGGCAATCTCTCTCAAAGCCATAACAAGACCCACATTGTTTGCCCAGCTATCTGTTGGTTTCTGATTCACCCTCTGCCAAGGCAGCCTGAGCAGGTTCACAGCTGGCTCAGGGATATGCTTTCCAGCACATTCAGGACTTGGAATGGTCCCAGGTTTCAGGAACACATGGGGGAGGGGGAAAGCGTAAAGTGAGGAGGGAGCCTTGGGGACCAGGAGATGGGAGTCAACATCTTTCTTTCTTCAAGGTGACTCTCCTTTTTCACCATCTGATAGTGGGAACAGCATCTGAGGACGTAGGCTAAATTGAAAACCTGCATAGATTCTGGGAGAGGGCAAGGGGGAGAGGGAGAGATAGCAAATTTATTTAATACTGGCTGAGGTCTTGTATGGTGCAGAGTCCCCTCTGACACAACAATCTCAATCCAATTATACTCTTGCCACTCAGACACAAGCCAGCCAGGATTGCTGAGGAATGGAGTCATTACAGCCTCTGGCTGGCATACAACAACTAGAGTTCTGTTCTGTGTTCCCCCAAAGCCAGAAATAAGAGGAAAATAGGGTCCATAAGACCAAGGGTCTAGCCTGGGCCTGATCTTAAAAACTGTTGGAATCTTTTGTCTTATCTCTCTTAAAGGACCTTTCTAGCTCTAAATTGATGATCCTATTTGTATGTATCTAGTATACTCTGGCTTACTCTCCCCTGAACCAGACCTGCTATATCTTCCCCTCAGGATTCTGGGGTCCCTAAGACGTTTGGACTGTTTCTTCTCTAACTGTAGCATCTCAAGTCCCCACAAGCTGTGTTTCTCTCACTGTTAGTTATCAGGGAATAGGGCCACAATTCCACTTAATGACAACATCAATTAACTTCTTAAAAAGAATTATTTACTTTGAAGATAAAACAAAAGCAAATATGTAAACATTTTCACACAGACACACACACACAACTCAGGGGAGCTCTCTCCCCTAAACCAACTTGGTCTCTGGAGAAAATAAGCTCACAATACAGTTTCTATGTGGCATTGGTGCTACCAAGTTCAAAGTCCAGATGGGGCATTACTATCAGATAAATCCTTGGCTTAGCTACTACTGAACTCCAAAAATTACTCCCAAAGGTTACTCTTTGCCCCTTAAAGCATTGATGTTAAGCCAACTGCAAAATACAGACACTGAGATATAAGGGCATTGAGTTGCCCGGAGGCTTGCGCTCTTAAACTTTTGAAATTCAAAAGGATGGAATGTCCAAACTCTTCACCTACAGCTTAAGAAGTGTCAAGGCAAAAAGACAAAGACATTTCTAGAGAGCCACATGTTGGTCTTTGTTGGAATGGTTCAAGGCCTCTCCCTTCATACATACCATTGTTGTTTCCTAGATGTCATGAATAAAGGTATCAAACCAAGAGCAGAGCAATCAAGTGAAAATTGGGGGCAGCTGAAAAGAAAATGGTTGGTGAGAATGAGCCACAGCCAACTAAAGACCTTTAAAGGTCCATTTTCCAACTATGCAACCAATCAAAAATGTTGCTTCTGGTTAGCCAACCAGAACCAGTTAGGGAATGTTGATACATGTTCCAAAGTCTTCCCACACTGCTTCCATCACATGTCATCATGATTCTCCCCAGGCTTTCCACATGATGAGAAACTGTTAGAGGTACTCTGGGCATGTGCCAGTCCCCATTACACTATGATTTCCTATATCCTATTTTTGGAAGAAATCAGAGCCAGATATTAAAGGCCGGTTGTTGGAGATAGAGCCAGCACTCCATCCAAATTTATCCCAACCCAAATCTTGACCTAAAATTTTATAAAAGAGAATGCCCACTTTACTTGATGGAACTTGGGTTTAAAGTAAGGAACAGTTGATTGTACTTTGTTCAATATATTTTTAGCCTGGAAATCTCAGAACGCTTTGGTGTTTCCTAGTTTGGGTAAAGCTGAACATTCAAGTTTTACCTCCATTACTGTGTGATCTTGAGCAAATCATTTTACTTCTTTAGTCTTCAGTTTGTTCCTTAGTCAAATAGGTATATCCTGTAGCTCAGCTCCATCGGAGATCTCATTTCAGCAAATAAGGTATTCTCTTCATTACCCTCATACATAGGAATAATCATACATTAGTAATATCTAAGGACTATTTCATTTTCTGTTTCTGCATACCTAGTATCCAGGATAGTGCCTTATACACAGCAGTCACTTAATAAATGTTTGTTAGATGAATGACTATATCCTATACCTATATCATAGAGTTGCACTGAGACTAGAAATTTTAAAATGTGAGAGCTTTAGGAAAAATGTAAAAATATTGCCAATATTAATTCATATTCTTCCCTACATTTTATAGATGGGGAAAACTGAGGATCTTCCTATCCTTATTGCCTCATCACTATATTGCTATTATTAGTTGCTATTCTTTTTTTTAAAAAATCCCTTAATTTACACCTTAGAATTAATATTGTATATTGGTTCCAAGACAAAAGAGCAGTAAGAGCTGGGCAATGGGAGTCAAGTGATTTGACTAAGGTCACACAACAAGGAAGTGTCTGAGGCCAGATTTGAATTCACTTCTTCCTATCTCCGGGCCTGGCTCTCAATCCTCTGAGCCCTATTTGTTAATATTCTTCCCTCCATTTTACAGATGAGGGAAACCAAGGAAGAGGAATCCTTCTCTTCCTACCCTTTTTGCTAAGATTCTTATAGAATATAGACTTGAATCTAGGATGCCCAATCTGTCTTCTGGAATTCACTGAACTTCTGTAATATTGACCTCTTTATGTCCCTGGTACCTCTATTTAGACTCCATGGAAATTCCTTTCTCCTGTCTCTGAAGATAGCTTCAGAGTTGGTGATAGTCAACGATCACTGAGCCTACTTCAGTAATTAAGTTGAGTTTGACTTATCAGTAAACCAGGAAACTGGATTCAATGTCTACCTCTGCCACTTCTAAGTTGGGCTTTGGCCTTCACAACTAGTTGATTTCTAAAACTCCTTCTATCTTTTTTTGTTTGAAATCCTTACCTCCAAGGCAGAAGAGTGGTAAGGACTAGGCAATGGAGGTTAAGTGACTTGCCCTGGATCACATAGCTAGGAAATGTCTGAGGCCATATTTGAATCCAGGACCTCCTGTCTATGGATCTGGTTCTCAATCCACTGACCCACCCAACTGCCTCTCTTCTGTATTTAAAGTTCTATGATTTTAATGGTTCTTTCATTTGATAATTCGATGTACTTTGTACACATAGGAAATTAATGAGACAACCTATGAAGACAAAGGAGATGAAGATACTTCCACTCAGCTTTATAGATGGAAAAAATAGAGTCATTGAGAGTCTCCACTGAATATTAAGGGTCCTAGTCTTTCTCCCATTCCCTCTTCTACCCTTCAGGATCAAGTTCCCTTTCCTTGTCCTCCAAGGTACATCAGATATGATAATGAATTAGTGGAATGAGATGAGGGAAGAGTAGAAAACGGGTGTTGTTGCTTCTCCATAAGCTATCCCAGAGTCCACTGCTTCTTGTCTGACCTTGACCTGGGACTAGATAGGGTTGTAAGTACAAGGGGTAGGCATAGATGAGGTCAGATGAATGACCTATGAGCCCTCTGATGATAGACAAATAACATATAGAAATCTATTGTATGTACACATAATGTACAGGCTTTTTCTCCTGGGAATATTTCACTGGAAAAAGAATTTCTCCCACAAAGGAATGTAGGGGATGACTGGGTCTTCATTTTGTCTGTCTGCATTCAGGTCTATTTTCCCAGATCTCTGAGGGCTGGGGAAAGAGAGAGTCATACTAGAGAAACAAGCACAAGGTTGAAATCTTTAGTTTCCTACTTCAAGCCAAGCAAATAAAAAAAGTTCATTGCCAAGATCTTTTATATTGGCCATTTACTTTCAGAGATGTTTTTCTTAGTCATATAAACAAGGAACAAAGAATGTTGGGGAGGAGAACAAACAGGGAGGAAGAAATAGGGAGGATAGCAGGATGAGAAAAGAAAAATCAACAGCTTTAAATATCTGAGGCTATCGCTTCTCAGGCTTTTGGCTAAGATCAAGTGTAAATATCTGAGACTATAGTCCCAGAAGAGGTGAGAGGAGAGCCAGTCAGCTGGACTCCCTGGCCAGAAATGTCCTAGGTAGCCCTAACCTACTTGGTTGTTTTTTTCCCTTGGAAAGAAGGCCCCATGGAAATGAAATTTGAACCCAGATGTTCTAATTCCAAATCCCATATTCCTTCCTCACCACGGTATTGCAAAATAATTTTTACTTTTATTAATTAATTAATTTATTGTTTGCTGGTCACATTAAAATTCTTAGATTATCTCTCTCCCTCTTTCCTGTCCTTACACTAGAGATGGCATCATTTGACCAAAAAATGTATATACATGTACATATTATATATATATATATATCTGAAAGGAAGAAAGAATGTCCAAGACTAGCACTCTGGCTAAGTAGATATTCCCTCTATGTCATTCTCCAGCTCATTTGCCCAAGGGACTTTCCCCAAGCAGACTCCAATCTACTAAACCATGAAATCTATGTTGTGGTAAGCCAGCTCAACTCCCACTCTCCTACTTTGTGTACCTAACCTTGTAGCCCTCCACCAAGATGAGTATGCCATTGAGTGGAAACTGGGAACGTCTGTTGGGAAATTTAGTAAAGAATAATCATAAATGCCTCCTAAATGATTCCTATGTGACCTATGGTTTTAC
The DNA here is from genome assembly GCF_027887165.1 of Monodelphis domestica. Lineage (NCBI taxonomy): Eukaryota > Metazoa > Chordata > Mammalia > Didelphimorphia > Didelphidae > Monodelphis > Monodelphis domestica. The sequence continues at coordinate 281,296,526 of NC_077227.1, forward strand.
AAAGAGAAGGGAACATCTATCTACAGGGATTTGTAATAGTACCTGTTAAAGTAGAAAAGGTATTTGACTAGCAGGGAGGAGATCTGGGTTTGAATCCCTTCCTTCTTCAAACTTCAATTTCCATCTCTCAAATGAGATAATACTTTCTACTAATACTTCGTAATTACAATACTAATAATACTTTCACTGCCTACCCTATAATGCTCTTATGAGGAAAATAGTTTGCAAACTTTAAAGTTATAGAAATGTGAATTATGATTACTTCTATACCCTGAAAGATAGAAGGTGTTAATGTCCATAGCCTTACTTACTAAAGGGTTGGTCAGTTCAGTTGTATCTGACTCTTCATGACTCCATTTGGGGTTTTCTTGGCAAAGATACTGGAGTGGTTTGCCATTTCCTACTCCAGCTCATTTGACTGATGAAAAGAACTATCCAAGGTAAAATTTGAATTCAGGAAGATGAATGAAGCACAAAGAAGGGTGTTCAGAGAAACTAGTACCTCTGGTGAGAAGGCTTGCCAGGTCTTTTTCATTTTCAGGGCTGCTTTCCTCATTTGGTGTCCACCTGCTACCAAGCTCTCACCTGTGACCACAAGAAGCTGTAGTCTGGCCAGTGGCACCCAATAAAGTTGTTTCAGATGGGCTAGACCAGGTTGAGGGTAACCAACAGGCCTCAAAACCATCAGTGACTTAGAGAAATATCTACCCCTTGCATGTGAAGACTTCCCTCTGCAAAAGGGATGGATGAAAAAAATTTGTTCCAATGGGCCACAAAGATAGTGGAAACAGGCATGGTGAAGTGCTTAAAGCTTGGTTAGACATCAAAGAAGCCAATGTCATCTACTGCATCTCAAGCCAACACTAGTGGTCTTGTTTTATGTCTTGCCACTAGACTTGGATGACACTGAAAGAGTGTGAGACTGACAACTTTATGCAACTCTGCCTCACTTAAATCCAATTTATGCAGGAGTCAAAAGATACCACCAGTGATGTTTTTTTGGTCCTTTTCAAGTATGAAGGATAGCAACATTACATACCTCTTACCTATTTAACATTCTACTAGGCACTTGTGGATTCAAAGAACCTTTTACTTCATTTTATAAATTTCTTGAGGGCAGGGCACAGAACGCCTCATGCTAGATAATGTAAGGTCTCTTTGTACCTCACAAGTTTCCTGGGTACATAGGAAGGGCTTAAGGCCATAATTTCCAAACTTTAGTTGGTAACAATACTTTTTTTCCTCTTCAAAAATTCTCACACCATGCCACACTTCATAAAACAGTCTATGCAAATAATTTTATTGGCTTATATTATATTCTAATAAAATTAAGAATGTATTACAATTTTATAACAACACAATCAGATCTTAAACATGTAATAAAACCATTATATACACAGATATTTATTGTTAAAAATCTTTTACAGTTTTCATGTTTATAATATAAAAGGAGAAAGCATGAAAGACATGGGTTGAGTTCTCTTTTCTAATATATATTGGCTGCATCACTCTGTATAAGTCATTTAAGTTTTCAAATTGTACAAAGGGTCATGTTTTAAACTAGGACTTATAGTTGTATCCAGAGATTGAATTCTCCTACATTATGTAATTTTCATTTCTAAAATCCATGTATTTACTGAAATTCTATCTTTTTTGTGATCTCATGAATTTAATTAATTATTTTTTAATTTGAATTAATTTATTTAGTCAATTTAGAACACTATTCCTTGGTTACAATAATCACATTATTTCCCTCCCTCCCCTCCACCCACCATTCCCGCAGCTGATGCACAATTTCTTTGGGTATTACTTGTGTCCTTGATCATAACCTATTTCCATGCTGTTGGTGTTTGCATTAGGATGTTCATTTAGAGTCTACATCCCCAACCATATCCATCCCACCCATGTATTCAAGAAGTTGTTTTTCTTCTGTGTTTCTACTCCCACAGTTTTTCCTCTGAATGTGGATAGGGGTTTTTCGCGTAGATTCCTCCAAGTTGTTCAGGATCATTGCATTGCCCCTAATGGAGAAGTCCATTACATTCGATTGTACCACAGTGTATCAGTCTCTGTGTACAATGTTCTCCTGATTCTGCTCCTTTCACTCTGCATCAATTCCTGCAGGTTGTTCCAGTTCCCATGGAATTCCCCCACTTTATTATTCCTTTGAACACAATAGTATTCCATCACCAACATATACCACAATTTGTTCAGCCATTCCCCAATTGAAGGGCATCCCCTCATTTTCCAATTTTTTTGCCACCACAAAGAGAGCAGCTAGGAATATTTTTGTACAAGTCTTTTTCCTTATTATCCCTTTGGGGTACAAACCCAGCAGTGCTATGGCTGGATCAAAGGGCAGGCAGTCTTTTATTGCCCTTTGGGCATAGTTCCAAATTGCCCTCCAAAATGGTTGGATCAATTCACAACTCCAGCAGCAATGTATTAATGTCCTGCCTTTGCCCCATCCCCCTCCAGCATTCATATACTTTCCTTTGCTGTCATTTTAGCCAATCTGCTAGGTGTGAGGTGATACCTCAGAGTTGTTTTGATTTGCATTTCTCTGATTATAAGAGATTTAGAACACTTTTTCATTTGCTTATTAATAGTTTTGATTTCTTTAACTCAAAAAAATTGCCTATTCATGTCCCTTGCCTGTTTATCAGTTGGAGAATGGCTTGATTTTTTTTTTTATGTACAATTGGTTTAGTTTTTATAAATTTGAGTAATTAGACCTTTGTCAGAAGTTTTTGTTATGAAGATTGCTTCCCAATTTGTTGCTTCCTTTCTAATTTTGGATGTAATTCATAAGCAAAGGATAAACTATGGGAGTGGAAACACCGAGAAAAAGCAACTGCCTGAATACAGAGGTTGAGGGGACATGACAGAGGATAGACTTTAAATGAACACTCTAATGCAAATACTATCAACAAAGCAATGGGTTCAAATCAAGAAAACATCTAATGCCCAGTGGACTTACGCGTCGGCTATGGGGGGTGGGGGGGAGGAAAAGAAAATGATCTATGTCTAATTTTGGATGTATTTGTTTTGTTTGTACAAAACCTTTTTAATTTGATGTAATTGAAGTTGTTTATTTTACATTTTGTGATTTTTTTCTAGCTCTTACTTGGTTTTGAAGTCTTTCCTTTCCCAAAGATCTGACATGTATACTATTCTGTGTTCACCTAATTTACTTATTTCCTTCTTTATATTTAGGTCATTCACCCATTCTGAGTTTATCTTGGTGTAGGGTGTGAGATGTTGATCCAAACCTAATCTCTCCCATACTGTCTTCCAATTTTCCCAGCAAATAGTGGGTTTTTATCAAATAGTGGGTTTTGGTCCCAAAAGCTGGGATCTTTGGGCTTATCATAGACTATCTTGCTGAGGCCACTTACCCCAAGACTATTCTACTGATTCTCCTTTCTGTCTCTTAGCCAGTACCAAATTGTTTTTATGATCACTATTTTATAGTATAGTTTGAGATCTGGTACTGCAAGGCCACCTTCCTTCGCTTTTTTTCCCCCCATGATTTCCCTGGATATCCTTGATTTTTTGATCTTCCAAATGAACTTTGTTATGATTTTTTTCTAATGCAGTAAAAAAGTTTTTTGGTAGTTCAATGGGTATGGCACTAAATAAGTAGATTAATTTGGATAGCATTGTCATTTTTACTTTGTTAGCTCATCGTACCCATGAGCAATCAATGTTTTTCCAATTGTATAGATTCAGTTTTAATTGTGTGGAGTGTTTTGTAGTTGTGTTCATATAGTTCCTGTGTTTGTCTCAGTAGATAGATTACTAAGTATTTTATATTGTCTGGGGGTGATTTTAAATGGAATTTCTCTTTCTAATTCTTGTTGCTGGGATGGGTTGGATATATATAGAAATGCTAATGACTTTTGTGGGTTTATTTTGTATCCTGCAACTTTGCTAAACTTGTTGATTATTTCTATTAGCTTTTTAGTTGAATCTCTAGGACTCTAAGTAGACCATCATATCATCTGCAAAGAGTGATAGCTTGGTCTCCTCATTGCCTAGTTTAATACCTTCAATTTCTTTTTCTTCTCTAATCGCTACAGCTAGTGTTTCTAGTAAAATGTTAAATAATAGTGGTGATAATGGGCATCCTTGTTTCACTCCTGATCTTATTGGGAAGGCTTCTAGATTATCCCCATGCATTACCCCCAAGCAGATGTTTGCTGATGGTTTTAGATATACACTGTTTATTATTTTTAGGAAATGCCCTTCTATTCCTATACTTTCTAGTGTTTTCAATAGGAATGGGTGTTATATCTTGTCAAAGGCTTTTTCTGCATCTGTTGAGATAATCATGTGATTTTTGTGGGTTTGCTTGTTAATATGGTCAATTATGTGGATGGTTTTCCTAATATTGAACCATCCTTGCATTCCTGGTATGAATCCTACATTGTCATAGTGAATAACCCTTGGGATGACTTGCTGGAGTGTTTTTGTTAGTATCCTATTTAGGATTTTTACATCTATATTCATTAAGGAGATTGGTCTATAGTTTTCTGTCTGTGTTTTTGACCTGCCTGGCTTTGGAATCAATACCATATTTGTGTCATAAAATGAATTTGGTAGAACTCCTTCTTTGCTTATTCTGTCAAATAGTTTGTATAATATTGGGATTAGTTGTTCTTTGAAAGTTTGATAGAATTCATTTGTGAATCCATCTGGACCTGGAATTTTTTTCTTAGGGAGTTCTTTGATGGCTTGTTCAATTTCTTTTTCCAATATGAAGTTATTTAGGTAATTGATTTCTTCTTCTGTTAGTCTAGGCAATTTATATTTTTGTAAATATTCATCCATATTACTTAGGTTGCTATATTTGTTGCCATATAGTTGGGCATTATAGTTTTTAATGATTACCTTAATTTCCTCTTCATTAGAGGTGAGGTCTCCCTTTTCATCATGGATACTGTCAATTTGGTTTTCTTCTTTCCTTTTTTAAATTAGATTGACCAGTACTTTGTCTATTTTATTTGTTTTTTCAAAGTGCCAGCTTCTAGTCTTATTTATTAAATCAATAGTTCTTTGACTTTCAATTTTATTAATTTCTCCTTTGATTTTTAGGATCTCTAGTCTTCATGTGAGGATTTTTAATTTATTCACTGTCTAGTTTTTTAATTTGCATGCCCAATTCATTGACCTCTGCCCTCTCTAGTTTGTTAATATATGAACTCAAGGATATAAATTTCCCCCTGAGCACTGCTTTATCTACATCCCATAGGTTTTGAAAGAATGTCTCATCATTGTCATTTTCTTCAATAAAATTATTAATTGTTTCTATGATGTGTTCTTTAACTGGTTCTGGAGAATTGTATTTTTTAATTTCCAATTAATTTTTCATTTACCTCTCAATGTACCCTTACTAATTATTATTTTCATTGCATTGTGACCTGAGAAGGTTGCATTTATTATTTCTGCTCTTTTGCACTTGTTTGCAATGTTCTTATGCCCTAATACATGGTCAATTTTTGTGAATGTACCATGTGCTTCTAAAAAGAAGGTATATTCCTTTTTGTCCCTATTTATTTTTCTCCACGTATCTACTTACTCTAATTGTTCTAAGATTTCATTCACTTCTCTTACATCTTATTTATTTTTTTTGTTTCATTTATCTAGTTCAGATAGAGAAAGGTTCAGGTCTCCTATTATCTATTTCATCCTTGAGCTCCACTAGCTTCTCCTTTAGAAATTTGGATGCTATGCCATTTGGTGCATACATGTTGAGTACTGATATTTCCTCATTGTCTATACTGCCTTTTATCAGGATGTAATTACCTTCCCTATCCCTTTTAATCAGATGTATTTTTACTTTGGCTTTGTCAGGTATCATGATTGTGACTCCTGCCTTCTATTTACCAGATTATGCCCAATAGATTTAGCTCCATCCTCTTACTTTGACCCTATGCATGTCTACCTTCCTCATGTGTGTTTCTTGTAGACAGAATATGGTCTGGTTTTGGATTCTAATCCACTCTGTTATTTGCTTGCATTTTATGGGTGAGTTCATTCCATTCACAT